>NC_071570.1:45470884-46215884 GCF_026979565.1 Vidua chalybeata
GGGTTGTCTTTCAATCAGAGCATGTATAGTTTGTTCTCAGACACTGAATAAGCATTAAGGCAGTACAGCTGGGCTGTTTCTGCTGGAGGAGTCCATCAAATTCTCCCCTTCAGTATTGACCTCTGTTCAGCTTGCTCTTGGTAACAGACAGTCATTTTTTTACTGCCTCAGGAGCAAGCAATACCAATGCTAGAATTCTAGGGGAGAGATGTGAAGGAAGCACAACTGTATTATTAGGTATGATATGTACTGCTGGCATAGATTTAAATGTCTTCCCTGGCTTTGTTTCTCCAAGTTTTGTGGTCACTAGAGTCTCAGTATTAAACTGACTGAGTTCAGAGTGATGCTAGGGTTTTAATTTCCAGACAGACATAAAGATCTAATGTAGCATTAAAAAAAATAGTAGGCTTATGGTTGAAATACAAAAATTGAATACCACTGAAATTCATTGGTGATGTAGATCACACTGGATACTAAATTTAAACTGTGCTAGCTAAATGAGGCAGGAGAAGAGAAATATATATGAAAAAATGAATGCTTCCATCTGGAAATAGGAGAGAGGTTTGGAGAACTACTTTTTGCACAACTTGGTGTGATTATGAAGTAAATGACACTTGCCCATGTTGCTGAGCCATTATTAAATCTTGGTAGACAATATGGTACATAATGACTAAAGCAGTAACTCTGTTTTGCTGAGTGTAGATTATAAGTGATGGCCTTTTGAATATGATAATAAAAATAGCCTTGTTCAGGATAGCATATTCAATGAATGAGGCACTGTTCTTTCAAAAAAGTATTGTAGAGTCCTTCAAGACTTCATGGAAGTAGATCTGCAAAAATTCCAAGTGTATAGAATAAACAAAGCTGACAGGAACAGATACTATTTTTCATTAATCAGTTGCTATAGCTGATGAACATGGGGGAAAAACATGAAGTGCCTGGGTGTGGAAGCTAACTTTTTGATTTTGAATGTAAGTAGGGAAAAAAAAAAGAGGATGGGTTGAAAACAAATACCTTGATCTTACACTTGGTTTTGCATTCTACACTTCATCTGTGTCTGAACCCTACCCTAAGTGCATCTCCTGTCTCAGAGATTAGTTAGCAGGGTCATGTCCTTGATTGAGAGAGGAGCTGATGGGAGAAAAGCAGAGGGAGAGGCCTGGCTCTTCTTTCCATTCTGGTTCTGCTTTATTAGTCTGATGTTTTACTGCCTGTGCTTTATCCCAGCTGTCTAAGCAGGTATGTGTCTGCCTGTCTTAAACTTTCTTCATCGTGCTCTGGACCTGGACCTGATGGTTGGGCTTTCTGGCCTAATCTTGAACTTTCTGGCCTAATCTTGAACTTGTCATTACAGACTTGAAGTCCCTGGGCTGCATCTAGCCCTGATCACTGTCTCTGGATCCAGCCCTGGCCTGGACATGCCACTGAAGAGTCCTGTCTTACTGCTCTTACCTGCCTTGTTTTCACATTCATTTCCCAGCATACCTTCCTTTGCTGAACCAAAGGAAGTCCTTTTCTGCTCTCTGGCAGTTCAGATCTAAAAGGCAAATTTGTGAAACAGTTGTAAATTAAATGGGAAGGCTATGTGTGATGTCATTTTTCTAGCATTTTAGCAAGATCTTTGTGAATAGTAAGCAAAGGCCACAAAAAGGTTGCTCACACCGGTTGTTCAGTCTTCATGCTTGGAGGTATTTAGAGATTGTCTGGATAAAGTGCTGTGTTATTAATATGGAGCTGGGTAAATCCAATTTGTTTTCTAGTCTTGTTTAAGTAATTAAGGTCTTTGCTTGATTTATCACTTTGTGTGAATTGATGAAGTGAACAAAGTTTAAAATACTCCAGTATTGTCAAAAATAGATGAAATTAATACATTTAGTCAGAATACTACCTATTTTTCAGGATATTATTGCAAGCTTGAGAATCTCTTGATGAATTTTGCAATGAGCTTGAATAATTGATTATTTTCTCCTAAGCCCTGAGTTGTCCACATCTCATAACTCAGCAGTCATTTCCCAAAAGTGTGTTGTATCTTTATGATTACTATTTGTCCTTAAAATGCAGTAAGAATAGAAATAAATAACTTGGTTTTTTTCCTCTTTAATAAACCAGCTTATTAAAAACTTATTTTGCTGTAAATATTGCTAAAAATATTTTCATTTCCTTGCGTGAATCCTCATAAATGAACACAAATTCTATGTATGTATTTATTAGTGTTGCAGGGTTTTGTTGCCATGCTTAGAGCAGTATATCTGCGGAATGGGAGAAAGAAAATACAGTTCTAGTTTCTGGTGGTTTTTATCACGGTAGGAAACCAGAATAGGTTTGTATATTTAGAATCATTTATATCTAATTCGACTTGCCTTTAAGTAAAGAGATGGACTAAGTGACATTTTAAAGTGATTTTAACTTTTTCTTGTTATGATTTCAAAGCATTGTCGGATAATTGACATTGGAAAGGACTTCAACAAGCTCACAGTTCAGTCCCATTTTCAGAACAGTGTCATCTGTGAGGTCAAACTAGATGGCTCAGGGTCTCAAAACCTCCAAGGTTTATCTGGAGACAGCAGAACCTTTCTGGCCAACCTCTTCTGAAATACTACAGTGATATGTTAAAATAAAAGGAGGCACTCTGAATTGTCAGTTATTTATTGGGTGGAGTGTTAGAATTTATAGCTATGAAAATTTAGTGTAAATATATGAATTTTTCTTGGAGAAAAATACTTAATGTAAAGAAAAAATGCTTCTTACTACTCACCAGGGCTCCTCCAGTAGAACAGTGGCAGTAGTATCCATGAGGCTCAGCAGATTCACAGTAGGAGTAAGATGTTCAGGCACTTCACATTGTGATTGGAGTTGTGTGTGGATCCAAATGTGTGCATCCTTGTTCTACAGCTGTGTCACTTTAAACAAAGTCAAAGACAGATGGAGTGAGCCCTGTGGTGAAGGGACTCAGGGAGCTGAGGAGAAGGAGAACCTGTTCCTTCCTCCAGGTTCCTTACTTGCTCTGACTACCTTCCACAGGGAAGTACATCTTTTTTTGCCTGCAGTGGTTCTGCAGGACCAGTGACATGCGCTGCTGCATTTATTCTTGCTTCTTCTCATATACAATGGCATGAGGAGTTGCCCCAAGGTGCCAAAGATCAACCATGTGCATGTGGATTAAACAGTGTAAAGAGACCTTTCAGCTCCTCATGACACGAGTGGGAAGGATCTCCTGATGTCTCAGCTTTTCTACTCTGTACGTGTCATGCAGAGGAGAAAGGCAGTGAAAAATAAGTAGATGTGGTGGGCAAAAGACCTGCTGCTGTGGACAGGGACTGGAGGAAAAGAGAGCAAGTTCCCTCCCTACCTGTCCCTGTCAAACACCAGCTTGTTGAGAAGTACAACCCTGCTCAGCGCTTAAAGTG
Organism: Vidua chalybeata; assembly: GCF_026979565.1. Lineage (NCBI taxonomy): Eukaryota > Metazoa > Chordata > Aves > Passeriformes > Viduidae > Vidua > Vidua chalybeata. Next base: position 45,474,292 of record NC_071570.1, read on the forward strand.
TTACACTTACCTTTCTGCTCTTGCCATGACCTCAGTCTATACTGGTTAAACCTGAGGAGTAGCCTTATTTTACAGCTTTCTTTTACAGTCTCATATTACAGGTTCTAGGGCACAGACATGCTTTTTTTGTTTTTTTTTTTTTTTTTTTGGTTTTTTTTTTTTTTTAGCTGTTTATCATTAGTTGTACTGTGCTTTGCTCCTGTCATTGCTGGACGCTGCACTAGTAATTGATTACATGGGTGCAGTGATTTACTACTGTGGTGCATGATGAAAGTCAAAGTGAGGAAGACTAACAGTCATAAGTGAAGATTTTTTTACTGTATGATATCTTGGTAAAATCCATACCATACAGCTCTTTTACAGCTTCAGGCTTCCCTTACATTATGGGGATATCTTCATGGTGAGTTTGGAGATGGTGACTGCTCATAATGGACTCTGAGTGGTTCCATCAATACAGATGCCTTTTTTCTCTTAAATTTTAGAGCTGTCTCAGGATCAGGGTTTTTTTTGCTGGTGCCTAGTTAGTTATGTACCTAAAAAAGCTGTCTATCTTCTGTGCACCAGTTGTGAGTTTGCAGATCCCACATCAAGCAACTCCTTGAGGGCTCCCCTGAGGGGGGAACCCTCTTGAAGCAGTTCTTTGTTAGGAAAGTAGATGCACAAGACTTTTTTGGTCCTTAGGTTCTTGTTTTATTGTTATCTTCTCAAGACTTCATCACACTGTCTGCTCTGGTGTGCTCTGGGCTTTGTGACAGAAGTGTGTATTTGATGCTAACACTTCCTTGCTGGGGTAACTTGCAGTTCAAGAGGACTGCAGTCACTAAGGTGACCCGAGGTCAGGTTTGAGGGAAATGGGGAGCCACCACTCCTCATAGGCTCTGCTGGAATTGAGTCTAAGGCTATCAGTGGTGACAGTCCTTAAATTATTGTTGTTCTGGGAGTCCGTGGGTGGACAAAGAGGGTTTGATGGCTGTTAGAATATCAGTGCTGTAGAAGCTGATCAGTTTCTCAAGGTACAGATAGACTATCTAAGAGTTTTCTCACTAGTTTGAGGAAACCTATCTATGACCTGTTAATTTAAGAAATATTCTGCCTTAATCTTAGGGTGTGTTTGTTACTTTAGGTGTTTGGGTAAAGTTAAGTATTTTTGGATTTTCAATGGAAAACATTTCCTTCCATTTTACATTGTTCCGTGTTATTTAGTGGGCCTGGTCACTGGAAAAGAAAACTAGGTAAAACATACCAAACTTTGACAGCTCTTGATACTTTAATTCCTGTATGTTCCTTCTGTTTTTCTCTTGGTAGGTTTAAATGCCTTTTATTGATAATTCAGGCTATCTAGACTGACTTCTGGTCTATTTCAGTACAATCTTACGTGGTAGAGAGACTGGAGAAGGAGAAACATTTCTAAATTTGCCTGTCTTAATCTGTTTACATGCAGGAACTTCTGCCGTGATGTAATGTTCCATTACAGCTCTAAATTAGAGTCCTGCTGTCTGTAAGGGCAAGAAATATTTATTTCCTGGTGTAATTTTAGGCAGCAGACCTAAAATCTTTTGTTTTAACCTTGTGTGGCAAAAAAATACATATTTTTCATTAATGTGTCTGAAATCAGCAAGTGGAGCTGTTTATTTTAATTTTTTTTTTAAATGTAACTTATTAAACAATAGGCATGTTAATTTGCAGACAAAACTCCCAAAATAGCATGCTGTTTATGCCTTTCTGAATCTGTAAATTTTAATTATAAGCACTTGTTTGGTAAGCTGTTTTATTGAAATTCAGATGTAAAGAATATGGCTGTACTGTAAAGCAATTTAATGAACAAGTCCTTAATGGGTGCAATAACTAATATGATTCTAATGTATTTTAAATGTATTTTTGGAGGTATTTGTATATTTACTATTTTATCCCTATTTTCAGGGAAATTCAAATGGCATTGCTACTGTGGACATTTCAGCAGGTTTTGTGGGACTAGACAGCTACGTGGAGATACCAGCTATCTTCCTTACAGCATTTGCAACATATGCAGGACCCTTCCTTTGGGCCATCCATCTGCTATGCTACTTGAGTTCTGAAGTTAGCAGGTAATGCTCCTCTATGCACTGCAGTTATAAACACCATCCATAAAGTATATCTATTTTCAAATAAATTTTTGTTCACATAATCTTTTTCCCTGAAAGTTAGTTTTGTATTAAAAATATGCATGTTACTTTTTTCAGTATAAGTTCACCTAACTCTTCCAGTTCCATTTTATCTACAGAAGTTTTTCTTTGGGAATATACATGTATGTTTTACTAATTTTGTTTCTTAATGACTTCTCAGTTTGCTGTGCTAAATTACTTAATTTTTTTTTTTTTTAATGACAGCATGTTCTGGAGAATGGCCTTTTAAAGTATTATAATAGAATTCAAACTTAACTAACATGATGTTCTTTGAATGTCCTTCTTTGACATAGTGACATAGAAAGTTTTATAAATAAAACACACTAATATTATTGTATGTTACTGGTTATTGCAGTCATTTGGAACTAAAATATTTGTACTTTTCTGAGTATCTTGTGTAGTGGATGAGTTAAAATAAAATGAATTATTGCATTGGAATTTTAAGAAGACAGTTGTAAAATGCTAATGAAATTTAGGAGTGTGCATATAAAATCCAGTCGGACTCTAAAATTGCTTTTAACTCATCGTTGAGGGTATTTAAACTGAGTGATACAATGTTAAAATAGGAGAGTTGTGAATTCCATATCGTATTATATCAATTCACAAATGCCAAAACTTCATGAATTTTCACAGAATTGACATTTGACAGTGACTAAATTCTTACCATCTCAGAGTCTTTTCTCTGTTACCTACTTTTTTTTTTGTTTGTTTGTTTTTTGTAAAAATATTGCAGTAGACTTAGCAGGTGGGATTTTAGACAATATTTAGTTTATCACAACTTTTTGTCTTACTTGTCAACATCTGTAAACCTCTGACTCCCTTTTATCTACACAGTGTCATCTGTTAGTGATTTTTGTTTTCTGGCTTCTCTCTTCTCATTTTGCTTCTCTGTTTTGGTCTATGCCTACACTGTGTCCTTGTGTTGGCTCATTAGAGGAGTAAGGAGATGGGATCACCATCTGACCAAGTGAGGTTTTTGAGCCAGGAGGGATCTGTTCTAGCAGACTAAATTTGTACACAGTCCCTGTGTACATTTTTCTGGATTAACAGGCTCCTTAACAGGTATTCAGAGTGATTAACCTTTGTTCACTGATTTGCCTGTCTGCTACATGGCTCTCTAAAGATGTCTAGCAGTCTCTACTTGGTTGCTGTGGGTTTATGCAGACCAGTGCTGGGCCATTGTACTGATCTACTCATGCACTCCTTAGTGTAAATTGAGACTCACTGTAGAACCTTACCTCTTAGTCTGGGGCCAACTAGCCTGAAGTTGTCTTTGGTCTTAAATAGATTGATAAGGTCTAAGTACTGGTGTTTGAGTATGATACTTCTGAAAGCCAGTCTTTTCTCTGTTCATTCTAGTATTTTTTTTTTTTTTTGCTTCAGCAGGAGTATATGTGGAGTACACTAATTATTGATGTCTTGATTTATGTAACCTCAGAAAGCCCTTTCTTGAATTTTCTTTACTACCTGCTGACTTGACACCAAAGTGAGTTTTAACTCTTCTTTTAATGTTCCCCGGTTTAGTTTTAGTTACTATTTTGCTCAACCAATACATTTTTCCAGTATCCAAACTCTTAAAGTGTTCTACATTATTTCACTCTATTTTACAAAAGAGTGAACCTGTGCATATAAAAAGTGTTGCCACTTGTCTTCTGGTAAATATCGTACCCATGCTTGAATTCTGTCAATGTCCTGTTTTTCCCAATTCCTTTATACCTCTGCTGTGATTTGTTCAAAATAGCTCTGTGCTGTTTTAACAGTTGACATCCGTGTTTCTGCCATGTTGGATTTTTTTTTTTTTTTTTTTTTTTGCGGTCTAACTCTTCATTCTTCCTCGTTACACTGTAGGTGCTGTGGAACTGGCACTTTTTGTTAGACCTTGGAGGATTCCAAGCAGAGTAGAGAGCACTACCTTGGTGGCATTGTGTGGGGAAGTAGGAAAAAAGATACAGCTCCTGTAATTTAAAGAACTGCAGTTTTATTGTTGTTTAAAGCCTAAACTGCAGACTGTGAGGAACACTAATATACAATGAAGAGGAAATGATAACATACAGCATGTTTTTGAAAAGGTCTTCTAACAAAATAACGAAAAACTTTCGGTGACAAAATCTTTGAGTATTTGTACTTGTTTGATATTGCTTCAAATTATGTGTCTCTACAGTAGTGTTGCTTGTTGTTCTGATGTTTTCCTGGTTGAATTTTTGCAGATTAAATCTCAGCTAGTAGTGTTGCCAGGCACAGAGCTGGCTTAACCTGCTCCTAAGTGGGTAGCTACAGCCTGTAACACCCACATCACTTATGCAAGTAGATTCCATCAAGCAGCTTGTGTCTGTAGTCAATCTAAGTTTCATTTAAATCAACTGGTCAAGGCTGTTTCCTCAATGAAACAGTCCATAAATATGGACTGGAATCTCTACCTGCTGGGACTTGCTTAAATTGGTATGTTAATCTGCTAGAACTTGGTCTATATGCTTTTTATTTTTTATTCTTGTGCTTTGCCATTGCTGTCCAAATGATTCTTATTACTTGCTTGTTACTTCTTGGAACCAAAGCTGAAACTGCAGAAGGCAAGAGGTTGGCTACTTCATGTGTTTTCTTAAGTGTATGGGAGGCTGAACTTTTTTAAATAAAAGTGCTAGATGCTTTAGGATGTTCTTTATAAAAGCTTCTTATTAACTGCTTTATAGCAATGTGCCTTGGTCAGTGAAATTCAAACCCCAGCTTTTTGATTGTTTTTCTGAGAGCAAGATTAAGATGTGCCCAGAACCACTCAGGAGTGTCATTCTTAGCAAAGAGCCTTGCATTCTGCAGCCTGTTTAACAGCTGTTGCATCTGAGGAGGTTGGCCTGGATAGGAAAGCCTGATTCCAAGGCTGTCTTTGTTAATTTCAGCCATTCTAACAGAATGTAATTTACAGCTGCATCAGTTGGGTTGGTTTACCAGAGCTTCTTGCTGAAATTCTTTAAAGCTGTGTTGCATTGGGCAGCGATGCCTAGATGCAAGTAGGCATACATACCCTTCCCTCTTTTGGCACTTTGCATTTATGAAGCCACAGAATACTTGAATCTGGAGTCCAACCCCCCTGCACAAAGGAGGGTCAGCCAAAGCAAGCAGAGATACACCAGGGTCTTCTTGATCAACCTTTTCCAGCATATAGCAGCACTTGGAGTTAAACAGTCGTTCACTGGTGTTTAAGGGCAATTTGTTGTATATCATTCATCCTTTCAGTGAGCACCAGTGAGACGAGTCTGAGTACATCTTCTGCCCATGAGACATTTATGGACATTGGTGAGAACCCTGCCAAACTTTCTCTGCTCAAGGTTAAACAATCCCGGCTTTCTTAGCCTCTCATTTTGTCAGCTGATCCAGTCCCTGAGACATCTTTGTGAGCTTTCAGTGCATTTGCTCCAGTAGACCCATGTCTGTTTTGTACTGGGGACCCTAGAACTGGATCCAGAACCCTAGGTGTGATCTCACAACTGCTCAATAGAGAGGGATGATCACCTCCTTCAACCTGCTGGCTCCACTTTTCACACTACAGCCCTGCGTTGGTTCTTGGGAACATTGCTTGCTCATGCTCAGCTTGTTGTCCAGCAGAAGTGACGTATGTCCTTCTCTACCTAGCTGCTTTCCAGATGGTCAGCCCTAAGCCTGTTCTGGTGTGTGGTGCAGAATTTGGCGTCTCCCTTTGTTAAACATCTTGAGCTTCTTATCAGTCCACTTCTCCAGCCTGTCGAGATGCCCCTAAGTAGCAGCAGACCCATCTGCAAACCCAGCTCCTGCACAGACTGTTCCTGCTCCTGCACAGACTCTCAGCTGTGTATTGTGTGCAGACTTGCTGAGGTGGCACTGCCCATCACCCTACTTCATTAGTGAAGACATTAAGCAGTAGTGGCCCCTGAGTGACATCCTGTGGTTGATCACTGGTGACTGGCTTTCAGATGGAATTTCTGCAGCATCTCAATAGTTTATCAGTTCACCTGAATGTCCACTTTTCCTAGCCTGGACTTCATCAGTTTGCTTGTGGAGATGTGATGAGAGACATTAAGAGCTTACTTGTGAGATGAAAGTGCATTAGATACATGTAGCCCATATATATTTTGCTGGTATGATAAGGTGGGATAGAAGATAAGGAGGTTTTCAGATTGTACATTTGCTGTGGAAATGTAGTTGGAAGTCCTTAAATAATTTGCTTTCATCTGAATAAACTCATGAAACTATAAGATATTCTCCTCATATGGAAAGGTAAATGTGTTTCTAAAATAATTAAGTGGCATGTGATAGACACTAACATGGATATTACTGCCACTTTTAATCGTTCAGGCTCTCCTAAGAAAGTTGGCAGCATAAATGTGAAGGGATTTTCGCAGACAGAAAAAGAACTCTTTAGTTTCAGTTTCCATGGAAACTGTGCAATAACTCTTGAAACTATTTTTGAGATGGGGAGTACTGATTAAACTGATGCCTGAACTTAACCAAGTGTTCTGTGTGTGACTTGCATAAATTCCTGTGAGTACCTGGTTCATATAAAAGGTAGTTTTTACAGTGACCACTCTGTTGCTCTGATCTGAATTAGAACTTTGGGTTTTTGGGTCATTAAAAATGGAAAAGGGCCATGTTGTTGGATAATTTGACCTATATTATATGACCTCACTGTGCAGTACACTCCAGATGGATTCAGTTTCCAAGCTCCTACCCAAACAAAATTGTCATGTCGGTGATGTTCACAGTGTTGTGTAATTACCACTCTTCAGTTAGGCATCGTGATAGTTTTCAGATTACCAGCACATTGAAATCTGTGTTTTAGTTGCTTTAGTTAGTTAGGTGTCAGGGTGGGTGTTTCCTAGCACTAAAAGCCTGCATGCCTATTAGTTTTTGTTCCTCAGATATCAAGTTGTAACAGTGCTTTTGCATTAGTAAATGGCATTAAGATAACAAAAAATGGATGTATGCCCAACCGGAAGGTGTTAATAGTTGCATAACTTTAATGTTATGCCTTGATTTTCTTAATGTAGAGCTCTGGCACAACAAACTTAAATTTTACTCTGAATTCTTTTATGATGCTGATCTAAACAGAATTAGGAAGGTGTGCTAGCTAAGGTATTTCAGCAGTTCATGTCAGTTTTTGCCATCTTCAGCCTAATGTGTTGGATTGATTGAGTCCCCTGTCTTGGTTTGAAAAGACAGGTGTCTGCTAAGGAAGGCAGGAGCCTTTCTTGAACTAGAAAATGTAAAACCCCTTCCTCTGAATTACAATAATTTTGAAATTAAGGGGCTCTTAGGCAAAGATATGGGAGTAGGAACAATTCTTTATTAGGAAAAATAAAAATGCAGTAATACAAAACAACACTGACAGAGTCAAAATACAACCTGACACCCTGCTGGTCAGGGTGTTGGTAGTAGTCCAATTGGAATGCAGTCCAATTGGCTGCAGTCCTCCTGGAGTGACAAATGTGGTTCTTTTGGAGCAGTGATCCTGTAGAAGGGTGCAGTTTTCCTCTGAAGATCCAGTGGTGGTGTAGATGGGCCTGGTCTTCCTCTGAGAATCCATTGGAGAAGAAAGCTGCTTCTCTGGGAATCCAGTAGGAAAAGGCTGCCTGTGGTGTTCTAGATCTCAGATTATATCCAGGTAGGAATGCTTGGCCCCTCCCCCTGGGCAGAGCATCTCACAGTGGGATGATGTAATTTTATCAGTCATGCAGTGACACTCAATGGCCATTAACAGAAGATATCTCCTATAGGGTGAATGGGTCATGGAAGAGATAAAGAAAATTGCCCCACCTGGTTTTAACAGGTGGCCCAATTAACAGAAGAAAGTGGCTCACCTCTAACAGATGGCAATAGAATACACACCCCCATTTGCAATCTAATCCTGTTCACTACCCATGTTAATGCATTAAAAACTTTTCCTTCTGATGTCAGGTGGACATTCAGTGAGTGCTTCAATATACCTTTTTTTTGAGTCCTAGGTTGAAAGTGTCTCCATAAAGACAAAGGACAGTCCAAACATTTTCCACTGAACCCTTCAATATTTTATACAAGTAGTTTTTAATTCTTCTGTTTAAATCCATTCTGTCTTACTTAGTTTAGCAAAACCTAAAAAAGAAAAAGGTGCAAGCTGAAAAAATGTTGGCATCTAAGAGTATATGCTGCTGCATTCTCTAAAATTGTTAACACTTGTTATCTGTTATATTGTAGCAGTCTCATTCTTTAAATAAATAAAAAGAAATACAGAGGTTATCTACTTGTTTGTGGATATGCATAGAAATCTGGAAGTGATTGGCTAAAACTAGGCTGGGGTTTTGTTGCCACAAGCTGGAAGAGTATTCTGCTCACTTATGTTTTTCCTGAGATGGTGTCATTGTAGAGATGGCTGAAGATTTCTCTTGGACTTCATTACTGCTCTGTGATGGATACATTTTCATTAATTCATTTTTCACGTTGTCAAGACACTGACTTTTCCTATGAGGCTTCTTCTAGGCAGCCATGATTCTCAGTATTGAAAAGTATTTTCTAATTGGAAAGTGATCTGTCAAAGTAGGGTTGCTTCTGTTATAAACAAATAGCAAGTTACTTCAAATCCATTTGCAAAATAAATATCATCCTTTTGCTCCATGAATCAGTTTTTGTAGTTTTGGGGTAGGTTAGGTTATTTTTGCTTTCTATAGGTAAAATTAGGTATCTGAATAGATTTAGAACTTTAAAAATTACGATTCAGTTTTTGGTAGAGTTAGCGTATCCAACATGAGATTTGCTTTCCAGTAATGACTGATGACTAATTGAGAACTTGTCCTCCAGTGTGCTAGCTACTGCCTAAATCATTGAGACTTACTCATTTGGCTTTTAAATGGTCTTACTGATGCTCTTTATTGCAATTGCTATGAGATTTGTTCTCATCAATAGAACTGCAGTCTTAGGTAGAGACACTTTGAGTAATATCAGTTATACTTTTTAATTGAAATAGTCTATGACTTTTTTTTTGGGTAATATTAAATTGAAAGGATTCTGAAAATACTTTTTATTTCTGCCCAAGCTCTGATTTGAGGTTGTCATGGTTACATTGTCTTCTTCCTCTTGTTCTTCTGGTTTTGCTCTGGTTTTGCTTCTGAGACTTTTGCTCAAGAGCACATAACAGAGTTGACAGTTCGCATTGCATCTTTAGAACTGCAACTACCTACAGTGCATGTATGTTGTACCACTTTGCTGTACAAAAGGATGCAGTATTTGTTCTTTATTTTTGTTTGGAACCTCCATGTTGTGAGATAGTATTTTTCTGCCATCCTGTATGGTTAGATTTCCCAAAGTTGCTTACACAAAAGAGTTCATTAAATGTTGATACATGCAAAGCTTATTGAATATATTAAGACAATTGGTATTAACCATGTTGGGCATGAGTAACCTAGGGGAAGTTGTGTGTTCCAATGGTAAGCATGCAGGGTATCCTCAGAGAATAATGACAGTCTAGTCAGAAACTGTTCGCAGGATTCTAAAGGGACTTGAAAAGCTGAAAAATAATAATGAAAGCTTGGTTAAGTTTTGTGTCTGTAAATAAACTTGTGTCAGTCCTTCCTATTGTTACTGAACTGGAACTTAACAGAGGAAAACTAACTTTCCACAAAGTTGCAGGATAATAGGTGGTCATGCAGTATGTTATTTTCAAAAAACACATCATTCTGCAATAAGCAGAATTTTAATAAGCTTGTATGAAAGGGATTAGGTTTTTCTACACTACCATGTAAGAGAATTTTGATTTGTCAACCCCGCTGATAGTAGATGAAGAACTGTGAATCTTGGTGCTGCTATAAAATGAAATTTCATTTTCCCATGTGCCTTCCTGCTGTCTCTGACTCACTGTCCTTCATTTTATCTTGCTTGCTGTCTCTCCTCTCATTCCTTTGTATCCCTTTCTTTAGCTTGTTTGGTATCTTCCCTATCCCTCGTTATCTGCTTGCCACCACCACACCACCCCACCCCAAACTTCCCTTCTCTCTTGGACACACTTTGCACCTGTTTTTCATACTTTTTCTCACTTGCATGTGCATCACATCTCTCTCTCTCACAGTTGCATCAAGATAAGGCTGCTACATGCAGACTGAGGAGAGAGATCAAGATGGAAAGCATAGGATTACAAGAGTAACTATTTATTTATGCATATGAAGTATCCCAGTCAAACTGAGGCACCTGGATGTGGTTTAACACCTCTGTTCATTCTCCTCTCTCCCTGTGTCAGTCTCTCTCTTTGTCTGGTGCTACATCTGTCTTCTCTCTGCACCCCCCCCACCTCTTGCCTTCCTAAATGCAAATTGCTTGCAATTTTCCTTTTCTGTCCCATGTTAAATCTTTTACCTGGGTCCTCATCTTCTCCCCCACCCTTCTTCTTTCACGTGCATTTTTCTCTAGGACTTCCCTCCCTCATTCCCTTTGTTTCTTTGTCTTTTACTTTCTCCTTTGTATGCTTTCCAGTCTCTTGACAGACATACTTTCTTGCATGCACTATGCCTCTCTTAAGCTTGCAGTGTCTCACTTGTGCTTTTTTCTTCCCACTCGTTCTCTGTCCTTTCCATCTCTATAGTTTTTCTTTTAAATCTGTAGAGCTTCCTCTAGCCATACACCGCCTTTAGCTTGTCTTGAACCTCCCTCCCTCTTAGATTTGCATTTCCTCTCTCTTGGGGATTTCCTATCTGTCTTTCAAGCTTTCTTGAGTCCTTCCCAAAACAGAGTGGCTTCCCTTCCTCTCTCCCCTCTGTCATTATCTCCAGTTGTTCCTCTTCTCTTCCTTTCCCACATCTCTTCCCCTTCTCACTGTGAAGCTTCTTCTCTCTTATCTCTGCACCCACATTTCCCTCTCTCTGATAGGCTTTGCCTTTTTCTCATGTGCTTTGCCTCATCTGTATCTTTATCAGTGATCTGTACAAGGGATCAGGTCACAACACCAAGTTAGGTGGAAGTGTTGATCTGCTGGAGGACAGGAAGGCCCTGGAGAAGGATCTGGACAGGCTGGATTGATGGGCCAAGGCCAATGGTATGATACTCAAAAACACCAATTGCCAGGTCCTACACTTGGATCACAACAACCTACAGGCTGGGGGCAGAATGGCTGGAAAGCTTCCTGGTGGTAAAGGACTGGCTTCGGTGAAGGACAATATTCTACTTTTTTTTTTAATACATTAATGTCAAAAGGAGATGCAAGGATAATCTCCCTACTCTATTAGATGCAGGAGGGCATTTAGTAACTAAAGATGAGGAAAAGGCAGAGATACTTAACACCTTCTTTGCTTCAGTTTTCAACAGAAAGGCAAGTTGTCCTCCTGGCCTGTTAGATGGGGATAGGGATCAGAATTGTAATCCAGGAGGGGACAGTCAGAGACCTGCTGAGCCACTTAGATGCTCACAAGTCTATGGGCCCAGATGGGCCATCCCAGGGTGATGAGGGAGTTGGCAGATGAGCTTGTGAAGTCGCTCTCCATCATTTACCAGCAGTCCTGGCTCACTGGGGAGGTCCCAGATGACTGGAAGCTGGCAAATGTGATGCCCATCCACAAAAAGGGTAGGAAGGAAGATCCAGGACACTACAGACCTGTCAGCCTGACATCAGTGCCTGACAGGATTATGGCACAGATCATCTTGAGTGTTGTCACATGGCACCTACAGGATAGCCCAGGGCTCAGATGCAGCCAGCATGGATTTAGGAGGGGCAGGTCCTGAACAACCTGATCTCCTTTTATAACCAGGTAACCCACCTGATGGATGAGGGAAAGGCTGTGGATGTTGTCTACCTGACATTCAGCAATGCCTTTGACACCATCTGCCCGTAGGACACTCCTGGAAAAGCTGGCTTGGACAGGAGCACTCTTTGCTGGGTTAGAAACTGGCTGCATGGCCAGGCACAGAGAGTGGAGGTGAATGGTGTCACATCCACTTCGTGGGCAGTCACCAGTGTGTCCCTCAGGGGTCTGTGCTGGGACCAGTCCTGTTTAATATCTTCACTGATGATCTGGATGAGTGGATCAAGTCCACCATCAGTAAATTTGCAGATGACACCAAGCTGGGAGCGAGTATTGATCTGTTAGAGGGTAGGAGGGCTCTGCAGAGGGATCTGGACAGGCTGGATAGATAGGCCAAGTCCAATATAGGACTCCAAAAAGGAGGTTTAACAAGTCCAGGTGCTGGGTCCTTCCCTTGAGTCACAACAAGCCCCTGCAGCACCACAGGCTGGGAACAGAGTGGCTGGACAGTGCCCAGGCAGAAAGGGACCTGGGGATGCTGGTCAGCAGGTGATTGAACATGAGCCAGCAGTGTGCCCTGGTGGCCAAGAAGGCCAACAGCATCCTGGCCTGTATCAGGAATAGTGTGGCCAGCAGGGTGTCCTAGGTTGACTGTATGATGCTTTTATCCCCAGTCGTCTGTTCTGTTTATGCTGAATAATAAGTTTTGCACCTTTAAGACTTGTTCCAGGAGTGAAGGGAGAGAGAAGAAGCACGGAGTTTGTTTTCAGAAACGGCACTCACTCCTCCACATTCCTTCTCCCGGACTGTGTTGTCGGCAGACGGACAGACAGCGAGACAGAGCTCTCCTTTGCTTTTTAGTTAGTTTTAGTTAGCTGAGACAAAGAACTTCCCTGGACTGTGGTTTTTTCCTTTTCTTTGGACCTGCTCAAACTACTCTGGACTGAACAACCAGAAGAGCACCAGCAGCTCGTACCTGTGGCCCAACGGGCCGGGCCTGGGCCGCGGCATTTCCAGTGCCAGAGGGACTGATCAAAGACTGAGTGAGCCGAGCTGCAGCCCGGGCAGGGGGGGATTTTTTTTTTTTTCTGAGTTTGTCTCTCTTTTAAAGTGGCAAGAAATTTCATTGTTTAATATTGTTTAGGTTTTCTTGTTTAATCAACAGTTTTTTCCACTTTTCTCCAAGGAAGTATTTTTCCCCGAACCGGTTGGGGGAGGGGCCAGTTGAATCTGCCTTCTAGAGGAACCCTTTTGGGGATTCTCTCCCAAATTTACCTTGAACCAGGACACAGGGCCAGGGCTGTACTCAGCACTGGTGAGGAGACACCTTGAGTGCTGTGTCCAATTCTGGCCCCTCAGTTTAGGGAGAATGTTGAAATGCTTGAACGTGTCTAGAGGAGGCCAACAAGGCTGGTGAATGGTACAGGACACAAGCCCTATGAGGTAACTGGAGTTGTTTAGCCTGGAAAAAAGGAGGCTCAGGGAAGACCTTATCACTCTCTACAGTTGTAGCCAGGTGGGGGTCAGTCTCTTCTCCCCAGCAACAATTGACAGAACAAGAGGATGTAGTCTTAAGCTGCTCCAAGGCAAGATAAGGTTAGATGTCAGGAAAATATTCTTCACTGAAAGAGTGATTGGGCACTGGAACTATCTGCCTAGGAGGGTGGTGAAGTCATCGTCCCTGGACATGTTTAAAAGAAGGCTGGACATGGCACTCAGTGCCATGGTTTAGTTGATAAGATGCTGTTAGCTCATATGTTGGACTTGATGACCTCAAAGAGGCCTTTCCAACCTAGTTCATTCTGTGATTCTGTAATTCTCCCTGAGTATCCTTCTCTTTTCCTTTCGTTATCCCTTTCTCTCTGGCTCTATCACTTGCCTCTTCTACTTTTTTTTCCTCACACTTGCCTTTTCACAGGCTTCCCACACCCTTTTCCTCTCTCTGTGTCCTTAACCCATGTGTGGTGCACCTTGTGCCTGTCTGTCTCAACAGCCTCCCTCTCACATGCATCCTCCTCACTCTCATGTGTTTCCTCTCTCACATGGATTCTGCCTGTCATGTTTATGTTATCTCTCATGTGTGCTTTTCCTTGCTTGCTGTTATCATTCTCTGGCACTCCCCTCTGTCATGTGTATTACTATTCTTCATTTCTATGTCTTTCTCCCTCTCTTGCATGCTTTCTGTCTCACAAAATTACCCTTCCTCTTTGCACTTTCATTGCCACTTGTGCTTTCTGTCTTGTCTAATGTCATTGTTCCCTCTCTCTTGCTGTCACTATCCCTTTGTCTTGCTCCCTCTCCTTTTCTCTAGCCTTCCCTTTCTCCTCATTCCCTCTTTCTTATTGTCTTCAGTGCCCCTTACCTCTCTCTTTCTCCAACTCCTACCCTCTCTGTCACTTGCCTCATCTTTCTCACACACTTTCTCAGCAGTATATGATTTGCTTCCCTCTCAGATGCCCTGCCTCTCTCTGTCATGTGCTTCTCCATGAACTTTACATGGATGTCATGTTCTGCTCATCTCGCACTTTCTCACATCCCTTCTCCATCTTCACCTCATCCATATTCCCTCTGTCACACACATCTTGCCTCATGCTGTCATTCAGTTTTATTGTCTGTCTGGCATGTGGTTTTTGTCTTGGACATGCACTTCGTGCTCACTCTCTTAATGCTTTGCTTCCCTTGCATACTTTTTCTTTCCCTTGTGCTGTACGGTTTCCTTTGTTATCTTGTGTCAAGTCTTTCTCACTAACCTCCTGTCTCACTCTTTCCCACCTTTCTCACATTATTCCTCTTTGATTTCCCTCTTGCTTGTGCTTCCAGCCTTTGGAAGCATAATGCTTTTCCCCTCTAGCTTGCTTCCTCCCTCTCTTTTTGCTCTCTGTCCTTGTCCCACTTGCTGCCCTTCACACTTCTTCTAGTTTTACATCTCTCATAGTATGTTTCTCTCTGTCATATGCCCTTACTGCTGTCCTTGATGTTCATGTCCTCTTTCTTGACTGTGCATTTTCTCTCTCTTGGATGCACTTTGACCCCTTCTCTTTCTATTTTTCTAGCTTTCTATCTCTCGCTTGCATGCCTTAATTCATTTGTGTGTGTGATCTTTCTCTTGCACACCCTTGCCCTCTGTCCCTTTGTTCTTCTGCTGCCCCCCTTTCTTGCATTGCTGTACAAGGCACACAGTTCTCCTCTCCTGTGCTTGTACTTCCTCTCTTACTCCTATTGTTAATTTCCTGTGCTCCTTTCTCTCTCCTTTCCTCTCCTTTCCTCTCTCTCTCTCATGCTGCCCCTTTTCATCTTTTATTATCTCTTTTGCTTTCCTTTCTCCCTTCTTTCTCTTTCTCTTTCTCTTGTTTTCCTTCCCTCCTGCACATGATTTCTTGTTTTTCTCCATATTCCCCACACTTTTCCCTCTATCATGATCTCTCACTTTGCTATCTTGTAGTTTTCTCCCTTGCATTCTTCATGTCACGCACTTGCACTTTAGCCCCACCACATGCTGTCACTCTTGGTTGTACTTCTTGCGTGTCTCTCACTCAGTAGCACTCCTCTCACTGTCTACTTGCTAGTTCCCTCTCTCTTTGCATTTCTCTCCTCCATAATTTAATTCATCTTGCTGCCCCCTCACTTTCCTGCCAAAATTCACCCTAACACTCCTTCTCTTGCTTCCTTCTTGCCTCTCACACACCTTGGCACTCACTGGCATACACAGGTTCTGTCACTCCTACCTGCTCCTTCCCCATCAGTCTGTCTCTCCTGGGCCCTTCCCTCTCACTTGCATTCCCTTCATCCCTCTCTGGACATCCCTTCCCTCCCACCCACTGTACCTTTGGCTCCCCCTATCAGATGTCTTTCACCTCTTACCCTCTTTTACTTTTTCATACACTTCCCTCTATCACTTTCTTGCTTTCTCACACTTGCCTCACAGGGCGTTCCATTCTACCATGCTTGTCTTGGCTCCTGCTCTTCTGCATATGCACTTCCCTATCCCTGTGGCACTTCTTACATTTTTTTCCTTTTCTTGTGGGTTGTCTCACATATTTTGTTTCTATTTTTTGCTTCACTGTCTTTAATGCTTTCTCTTGACCACATTTAGTTTCAGTTGAACAGCATCCCAGTCTCTCTTGCTTGTACTTTTCTAATTTCATGCATACTACCTTTTTCTTACCCATGCCTTCACTTGCTCTTTCACTTCCCCTCTTCTCTTTTGCTCATGCTTTCTGTCTCACTTTCACCCATTCCATCCCTCTTTCACACATTCCCTGTTTTTTATGCTTTCCTTTTAGTTAATGCTTTCAATTCCTAGAATTCTCTCTCATGCCTTTACTTTGTTGCATGTGGTTTTCCTTTGGTCTGCTGCAGTTTTCCTTGCTTGCCCTTGTACACTTTTTTCCCTTGTGTATGCTTCTCCACCCTCTCTGCCTCATGCTCTATCACTGATTTCCTCATCTTTCAAGTTTCTACTTCCTTGCATGAATGCTTTCCTTCTCTCTGTATAGTGTGTCCCCCTTTTTCTGCATGTATTTTTCCTCTCTGGTACACTTTCCCCATCTCACAGTCTTAGACTTCCTCTCTATTGCTTTTACTTTCCCTGTCTTGGGCACACTTTCCCTCCCTTACGCAGCCATTTCCCTCCCTTCCTCTGCTGACTTGGAAACTTTCCAATTAATTTGTGTACTTTCCTGTTCTGTCAGATGCTTGTGATTTCACATGTATACATTTCCCCCTGCCTTTCCCCTCTCTGACACTTTTTCATTCTTTCTGTTGCACCATTCCTCTCTCTTGTGCACATACTCTCTCATTTTCTCTCTGGCTTCCCCATATGCCATACATTCAGTGTATGTCCCTGGTATACTTCCCCTCCTTTTCCCTCTTGTTTTTCATCTTTCTTTCATACTTCTCATATTTCTACCATGCACTTCCTCTTCCTCAATTTCTTGCTCTGTCATGTGCATTCCCTTTCTAATGGGCTCTTTCACTTTCCCATACACAATTTACCTCTTGTTTGCACAAGTGTCCCTTGTCTCTACTGTGAATATTTATCACTTTTACACACTCTTGGTCCCTCTCAATCAATATATGTTCCCCTCTTGTGCCTGCCTTCTTTCCTTCCTGGAGTCCTTCTTTCCTTCCTGGAGTCCTTCTTTCCTTCGTTCCTTCCTTCCTGGAGTCCTTCCTTCCTTTCTGGAGTCCTTCCTACCTCCCTCCCCTACTCAAAGTGCAAATTACTGTCTGCAGTCTTTTGAAACTTGTGTCTGTTTACATTTTCTGTCTCAGAGCCATTACAACTATGGTATCATCAAAATCAGGGCCTAAAAAATCCTGTGCTGATTTGCCTGTCTTCTCAACTAGGGTCCAACTAGGAGGAGGGTCTGCAGATACTAATCAAGGTATCTTCATAAAAAATCAGATTGATTTTGCAATTTTTTACTTCCTAAGATGAAATTATTTTTGTTGACTGTTCCTTTTACACTTAATGGTATTAGCAGTGTCTCATCCTTTGCAGAGGTCTTAGGGTATAGGTTTACAGATCATGCTGTAATCCTTTTTTTTTTCCAGAGAAAGTATGTGGGACTCTGCAGTCTTTATCCTAATGCTGAGTGTTGCTCTTAAAAGTAATTTGCACAAAGCTGAATTACTAAGAAGTCCATCACTCCTATAAACTTGACAAAGTAAAAAGTGTATATGACACTTGGGCTTAGTAAGAGTATCCTGGTGTAGTCCCAGAAGGCATCTCATTGCACCACAAAAAATAAAGAGTCTCTGCAGAAGAATATGCTGTGCATTGTGCTAGAAAAAGCTGTGAAGAAAGTTGGGAGTAATATTTTGATACAGTGCATGAACGTACCGTTCACTGAAGAAATTACTCCATCACTCCTTTGTCTTCAGTACTTTGCATATTCCTTCCTCTTTATTCTGAAACAGATTGGAGCATAGTTACCAACTTGGTTTGCTCTCTTAAATTAGCAAGAGCTGTGTGATGATGTTAGACTCTTGAGTGGTTTATGCTGCTGCTTAAGCAGAAGCAGAGTCATTCAGAAGAGCACTACTGGAAAGAGAGGGTCATATTTGTAGACCTTCACTTATGTACCTCTTCATTGTACCTCTTATACCTCTTTACCTCTATACTTATACCTCTTTATTGTAGCAGTGTTTCTAGGTGTAACCTGTACTTTTGCTGGTATTGGCCTAGTCCTACTATTCTTACAAGTTTTTTCCTTTTCCACCATTAGTTTTCTGTTCTCCTCTGTTCCATGGCCAACATAACTGTTTAGTTCTGGTAGCTGTGGATAGGACTGTACATGACATACTGTCATTCTGCATTTATCTAGGATTTTTCTATAATCTTTTCTCACACCTTTTCTTGAAGTTAACAAATTCTTCTTGAATATGTGTGTTACTGGGATGGCAAGAGTAATTTGAGGAGAGAGCTGTTATTTTATTTAAGTTACAAGTTTAAAAATAGTTACTGTAGTGAAAAAATTCAAGAAAGAATTGACTCTGCCCTCAGTGCAGAAGAGTGAGCATTGCTTCGCAGAACCACAGAACACCCCAGGTAGGAGATACCCTTAAAAGATGATCTGGTTCAACCTTTTCTGTGAAGAGGAGCCTCCATTAAAACATCTAGCATGCTGTCCAGTCTTGTCTTGAAAATTCACAGTGATGGGGACTCTACCAGATCCCTGGCAAGATTGTATCTGTGATTGATTGTTCTCACTATAAATCGTGTCTTTTTTATACTGAGATGAAACCTCTCCCAGTGCTACTTGTACCCATTGCCCTATATTTTCTCCATGTACCACCTGGTGAGGAGAGCACCTCCATCCTTTGTTGGCATCTTGAAATAATTAATTACAGGAATGCTGTGATGAAGTCTCCCTGAGCCTTCTCTGTGAAGAAGAGACTTAACTTCTACTGTCATATGTTGTGGAGCTCTTTCATGCTCTCCAGTCCTTCTTTAGAGCCCCTCCAGCCCGTCCATGTCTTTTTGGAAGGATGGGGAACTAGAACTGAACATAGTACTACAGGTATGGCCTGACAAGCACTCAGTAGAGTTGGGATAATCACATCTCTCCCTGCTAGTAATGCCCCTGAGAATGCAGCCCAGGACATGATTTAACTGTTGCTGCAGCACTGCTCTACTGACTCATGTTTAGCTTATGGTCCCCCAGTACCCCCAGATCCCTTTCAGCAGCACTGTTTCCCAGCCACATGCATCCTAGCCATAACCTGGGTGCAGGACTTTGCACTTGTCTTTGTTAAACTTCATATAAATCTTAATAGCCTGACCAGATCTTTCTGTAAGACCACTCTCCCTTCTACTGTGTCCACCTCAATGCCGAGTTTTGTGCCAACAGCACATTAGTGAAGGTGCTTTCAATCCTACCATCTAGATTATTTATGAAAATGTTGAGCAGTTTGGGGCTCAGTAATGTTCACTGTGGGACCCTACTCGTGACTGGCTGCCACACAGAGTAAAAAACACAGATCACCACCAAATGGCCTTCCTGGCCAGTTTCCTGTCCATACTTAAATAAATTGTGCTTTACCTTTCTAGAAATGCCTTGTGTCACTGTTGATGTGTCTTGCTAGACTGGTATATTTTAACATGTTACACTTGAATTTAATTGAATAATTTGGACATTAAGAGTCTATGTTAAATTTCTTCAGATCCCATCTGTCAATAACAATTGTTGGATGCAATTTTTCTTTACACCTTTAGCTAAGGTCATGAAGAAAAACGGTTTGTTTACAAAGATGAGCAGGAAAGCCTGCAGATGCACCTTAACAGAAAATAAACCTATAAATTTCCTTGTTACTTCTTGCATGTATGACGCCAGTGTAAAATGCTTCAGGTTTTTTTCCTACTGGAAACCTTATGAACTGTTCAGTGAATTCTTGAAGAAAAGTCACAGAAAACTGACTGATGCTGGGCTTTGAAATAGCTTATGTTTTGTGTTTTGCTTGTTAAGATGGTTTGGTTATACCTTGCTGCAATAAAATCTGGGACAGTGTCGACAGGAATAGGCTGGTTTGGTTTAGAGGGCTTTTTTGTTTTGGTTTGTTTTTTTTTGTTTGTTTTGGTTTGGTTTTGGTTTTTTGGGGGTTATTTGGTGTATGTGTCTTTGTTTTGGGTTCTTTGTGTGTGTGTGGTTTTTTGATTTTTTTTGCTTATTTTGCTGACACAAAGCTCACAGCACAACCGATTATTCCAGCAGTGAGAACAGGGAAAAACATTGATACAATTCTATTTTTTGTATTCTTGATGCTGAAGTTAAGAGAAGTTTCAAGTCCTAATAGCATTTTACAGCTAAGTCTTTGTGAGAACCTGCTGAACCCTGTACTACAATCCACATGTGCTACAGTCCCCTGTAACTTACTGCCACAGACATTGACCTTGCTCAGGTAGCTGTACCTTCTCTGCCTTTCTTACTGGGAAAAAGAATGCAGAGTGCAGAGAAAAATTAGTCATTCCCAAGTTCTATCCTTTCCATGGCAGCAGAATACACTTTACAGCCCTTTTATCTTGCTGGCAACCACCATTTTTGACATCTATCCATTGATAGGGTGTGGTGACAAAACTTGTAACTTCATAGGATTAAAAATCTTGTTCTGATTGCTAGTTTCTACCAGAGTTAATAATGTAAATTGCCAAAGGACTCCTGGTTCCCTTGGAACTGCTAAAAATATAAAGTGTTTCTCAATGACAATGCAGTTTTGTGTTCTATAATCTAAAATAGTATTGTAGAATTATACTAAGTGAGAACGGGACATATGAGAGAGATGTAGCAAGCTTGTTCTTGCTGCTGAACCAATTGATACTTTCTTAGATCAGAGAAATTTCTTACGCATTGCAGATACTCTAAGATGTTGGAGAAATTTGGAGTGCTACACAGTTTGTTTCTGAGTGCAACTCTTCATTAGTATATCTGGGGCAGATGAGCAAAATGCCAGGTCTTTTTCAGAGGGCACTAAACAGGGAGATCTTTGAAATGTAGAATGCCTAGAAAGAGAAACACCATTTAATACTGTAGAAGTTGCTAATGCAGTAAAAATTGCCTTCAAACAGGCAAATTCAGTATCTCCAGTAGGAGATAACTTAGGCAGTGATGTTTAGCTAGAAAAGTGGGGGGTGGGGGGGGTGGAAGGGCAGAAACGCTAGAGGGTAACTGGCATTGAAAGGATTCAGTACATTCTTACTGAAACTCTCCAGAATGACCCTCCTCTTCCAACCCTAGAAGAGCAACAATACTAGGGTATGCCACCCTTATATGCTTATATATTTCTTAACTGTTTATTTGGTATGGTGTGTTGGAAAAAGGGTTGGAACACTTTAAACACTGTAAAGTGTATTTTAAAATTCCTTGTGGATGCATTTGTAGGGCTGTCTATGGAGATTTTTTTGCTTGATTTTTGTGAAAAACGCCAATCACTTGGTTTTTAAAATTTTAAAAGTTTAATAATAATAAAATGGTTATAAAAATAGTAATACAATTAGTGTCATGGTTTGACACTGGCGCAATGCCAGCACCCCCATGAAAATGCACCTTCCCTAAATAAATGCTGTGAGATGTTATCAGGGACAGAGCAGAGCAGGCCCAAGCTTAATAACTAAGGAAAAAAACATGGAAGTGAATTTTCTCCAGGTGCCAATATCCAAACCTGACCATTGATTGGTTTGACCCAACTTCCTGGAAAAAATTCACTTCCATGTCAAACCAGGACAATTAGAGTAATAAAAATTTAGAGTTAGGACAATTACAAGACAATAAAAAGCAAAGAATTACGGACGTCCGGATGCTCTTGGGCACTTAAGCCACGACAAGCATGCCTTGTGAACAAAGGAATAACCTTAAAAGCAATAGCCTGTTGCATATACAAAACACTTCATGATTATGCATATATTTTATTTAAAACAAGAACTTCATCTGGTACTTGTCAAAAAGTTTCTGTTTATTCCCAGGTGCCTTTGAGTCTCAGTCAGGCTTGAAGAAGTTCATTTCTGTTGATAAGGAAAGCCATAAATTCCTCTCCTCTGGAAGATTTAGGGGTTTCTGTAATTGTTATCCTTGTGCGAAGAATTCCTTGATTATCTCATCTCTTTCTTGAGCTAGTTAAAAAGTATCTTACATAGTATAGTTTCTATTTTAACATTGTGTTATAACCTAAAAATACATTCAACACACTACTTGAGAGAATTAATACAGCATAACTTTCCAACATTACACATATAATATTCATTGTAACTATTGTGTAAAGCCAATCATAAAATATGCATTTTTCACAATTTTTAAGCTACAAAACTTGTTGCCACCCGCTGCCAAGTATTCTATATGACTAGGAGACATGTTTTCACAATAAAATAGTGGGGTTTTTTTGTTTTGTTTTTGTGGTGGTTTTTTGTTGGTGGTTTGTTGGGGTTTTTTGGGTTGGTTTTTTTTTTTTTTTGGCATCGTAGTTTTTTAATTTTGCAAGCCTTGAATTACTCAGCAGCACCTTAGAGATGGATTGAGAGGTGAAAAATTTGTTGATGAAACATCTACTTTTAGGGTTTAGGATATCCAAAGAAGTGTTAAACCTATTAATATAACAGTTTCTTGGGCATATTTTACTATGTATTAAATATTTTCCATTAAAAGAGACAATTTTGCTGAAAGCTGGTATGTTTTCTAGACCATACTTAATGTTTGCATTCTAATTACTGCAAGTTTAGTGATTTTAATCTGTAGTATTCTTTGCTTCAGAACTCTCCAAAAACATTGTTTTTCCTGGATCTCATATGAAGTTTGAATATGCTTTGTCATCTGTAACACATATGGATCTCTCTTTCATGTCCCCATAAGCTAACTTCCTACATGAGCTGATTATTAGAAGCTGAGTATTCCTTTTTATTAGTCCTGCATTGTGCAGCGCTCTTAATAGTGGACTGTTTTTGTCAGAACATGGAGGTAGTTTATATCTGTCTGTGCTCTTCTCCTTTAAATAATGAAAGGTTTTAATTGCTGAAGAGACGATTCAGTGTGGATTAGTTACAGATTGATACTTTAGATATGTCCTGTAGTCTACCATTACTTTAATTGAAACAGCACTGAGAATTTGCAAGGTTATTCATTACTGGCTGGTCCAGATCATAAACAT
Source organism: Vidua chalybeata (assembly GCF_026979565.1). Lineage (NCBI taxonomy): Eukaryota > Metazoa > Chordata > Aves > Passeriformes > Viduidae > Vidua > Vidua chalybeata. The sequence goes on from NC_071570.1 coordinate 45,497,315, forward strand.
GAGAATACATGAGTGGCATCCCACAGCCAGCTTTCTCTGTTCCTCTGGTGAATTCATTCGGAGTAACTCAGAAACCAGTGGAACTAGCTGGATTGTCATCATCATGTTATCAGTAGCTGCCTGATCCATGGACGCTGCCTTCCTTGTGGCCTGGAGATACTGTGTGCACTATGTCTGTAGAATGAAGAGAAGGAGCACACAAAGGCATTACTGTTAGCTGTTCAAATTTTGTCCCTGGCTAAAGTAAGAGGAAAGAATGATGATGTGCTTGAAGCTAAGTTGTTGCCTTAGGATCAGGCCAAGTAGGTCTAACTGCTCAGTCATTCCAGTGCTCTGTCCACAGTGATCCATGTGTGAATGCTTTCACCAGCTCTGAGATAAACCCAATTATTCTGTTGCTGAATCCCACTTAAGTTTAACTTTGTGAATACAGTGTGCTTTTGCTGCCTTATCTAAGTTGCAGCACTGCATTATACAGTGAAACTGTCCAAGTTTTACCTCTGAAGGTATGTGTCTGTGTTGTCTTAAAGAGGTGAAGTGAATGCTGAGAGCTTTTATAAGTAGAGGTATCTTATAAGTAGAAAACAGTTAGCTATTTTTATGATACCAGAATACAGAAAGAATTGTATCATTGACCTGGGGATTCATCTATATGGTCTATCAAGTGCATTTTTAACTCTATAAAATGTTTTTTAAAATGTCTGTTTATCTGATTGAAAAGCCACTTCCTCTGTTTATTCAGTGGTCATCTATTACAAATAGTATTTTTACTACAAATACTGTTTTAACTCATATCAGCATGAAAACAACTAAGACTGAGTGAACTGCACTTTGTTTAATCCTTGTCAACAAAATCAGTTATTAAACATAAAGCTGGCTTATTTACACAAGCTCACTGAAGACTAAGGTAGTTATGCAGAAACAGGGAGCAGTCTAGTTCACTCCCAAGTCTCAGTTTCCTTGGCTAAGCAGCAAGGGAAATAGTTTTCTGTGAACTGAATGTATGTTTTTCAGTCATTCATGCCTGCTGTTCTTGATTTTAAAACTCTGCTTTCATGACCTCTTCTTCCTTCTACTGAAAGCCTTGGGAATTTAGATCTTGACTTCACTGGAAACCAGGGCTGTATCCAAGTTATTTTTATTTAAAGAGTAAGAAGTTTAACGGTTTATGTAAAATACTGCATTCTGTAGCTTACTTAGTCATAAGTGACTAATTAACATCTTGCAGAAGTGCTAGCCATGTTAAATTTTTATTACTTGGAACAAGATTAGAATTAAAAACTGGGAGGAGAAGAACAGATTCTCAAATCAGGATTTCACTGTAAAACATTTCCACTCTTTGCCAGTGTGTTCTTTTGGGAACTGCTTATGTAAAATATTTTGATGGGGAGAGGAAAATGTTCGCTTATTATTCCAGTGAAAGAGTTTTTCCCTTCCTTTTGTCTGAAGGGGTAAACATCTAAATTTAATGTGAATTAATCTCTGCAGATGTATTTTGGGGAAATTGGACAGTGGCCAACCCAGCATTGCTTTGAGTTAGTGCCTCAGTAGAGAGAGGACAATCAAAGTGCAGAAAACGTTTTCACTTCCATTTTCATCTGACTCTTGTCACCTACCAAAATACATCAATGGCTGATATGGACCATGTAGGTTACATGGGGCAGACATTTCTTGGGATGCAGTGGACCCGGCTGAGCTAAGCAGCTGTGACAGGAATGCAATGTATTACTCCTATGAGCCTAAGAATATGGTATTCTTTGGAGAATGTTATCTTAGTGAGCTCTGCAAAGTTTTCCAATAGCACAGTTTTTTATGTTGTTTTGTACAGTATTGCTGGCTGTGAGCAGCAGTGCACTCTAACAAATTTTATGCTCTTTATAAGGGAGGCACAGGCTCCATCTGATTGTCTGTTGAACAGGTTAGAAAGCTTTGTGAGGAATACTGTTGTCCTCTCTTCTCCTACCATTCAGGTTCTGTGGAACGGCACTGTAAGACCAACAGGAGACAAAGCGGTCTTGAAACTGCTTAATGGAAACTTTGACAATTAGAATAAAATACACTAAAATACAGAACAATCTAAGTGTGAAGTGAACTACTGGGCGCCTTTATTGCAATGGCAGTTGCTATGCTTACACCTGACATACACATTATAGGATATATAGAGGTGACAAGAACAAATTTTATTGGTTCATCATTGCATTAACAATCAAACACAAAGTGGAGATCTCTAAAGACTCCTTGTGTTGTGAAATAATGCTAAAGAGGGGAGGAACTCCAGTATCTTTTATGAGTTTACCTTAGAATGAACTTGTCTGTTTTTGTTCCCAGGAATTCCGCAGCAGTGGGTCACGGCTGTTTCTGCTACGCTCTAATGCGTTCAATTCCAGTTGCCGTTTATGTTGTTTTGGTGACAGGTCTGCGCTACCACCTGTTCATATGGAGTGTTTTCTCGCCAAAGCTCCTGTACGAGGGAGTGCATGTGTTCATCACAGCTGCTGTCTGCATGTTCTTCACAGTAATAGATCAGAACCACTCTCACAAAGTGCAAGACTGAAAACAGGTGTGTGGTATGTGGTTCTGCATTGCAGTGTCCAGTGTGCCACTGGAATGGAAGAAGGAAAATACCGGCTTTAAATTGTTGTGAAGATTTTGAAGAGTAAATTGTTAAATTATTTGGTTTTTTTTAGTCAAGATCAGTCTTGTGTTACAACTGAGTTTGCTTTAAAAATGTTGAATTGAAATAAACTGTTTTGTCATGGATACCTTTTGTTCTATAGCTGTCATTATCGCACTTCCCAAATAATTGAATGGTGATATTACATGTTTTGATTTTAAAAATATACATCTTGATATAAATACAGAACAGTGCCTCAGGGGCACAGAAAAAATCTTGTGTGCATACAATTTTTTAACTTCCTTAGACCACAGAATCCTAAAAATGTGCAGGATTTCTAGGTGCTGTTCACAAGATTCTGACTCCATTAGCTTCAGGGGGTTTTTGTGTTTGTTTTCTTTCTAGTAGATACATTGAAATTTTTATTGTACAAACATCCTAGGTAAGAGATTTTGTTTGTTTTGCATAGGCAGCAAGCATTTCTGTTTAAAAGCAGCATTTTCTTTCTAAGATGCATGCCATCATTATTTGTAACGGATTTCAGTCTGCACTTCAGACCCTGAATAAGAAACACTTACTGTTTAACAAAGTAATGAATCTTTTATGGAGTCCATTCACCGCTAAAATGTTGTTTCTTCTTATCAATGTATAAATGATAAATCAGGTCAGTGCAGCTATGCTGAACATTTGATCATGTTTTCCACACATGGGTAAAGAGCTGCAAGTAGTGAACAGGAAAACAGTTTAATGGATTAAGTTACCAGAAGAATAAAATATGTAAAAGGTGTGTTTGCAGCTTGCATCACCATCCCCCTAGTGACCTGTCTAGCCATCTCACTTGAATGTGCTGTAATTAATTTCTAACAATGTTATTTTCCTTGCTTCTGTCAAAAAGATACATGTTAATGACTTTACTGACTATCAGTATTCATGTGGGGTCTTTTTGCCTCTTAGTTTTGTCCATCTTAGTGGCTAATATGAATTAGTCTAAATATATTTGAGGTGTATCAGAAGAGAAGCATACAGAGACCTTTTAAATTTTGTTACAAATATGTTGCATCCCAGACTTTGGGTTTAGGTCGGGGTTCTAGTGTGTCTTAGCAAATACAGTGTACCCCCATGTATCCCCCGGTTTTCCCCCCCATCCCCGCTGCAGTACCCGGTTCCCAAGCTGCCTTACCATGTGGCCTGGCTCCCATCCCCCGTGTCTCTTCCTGTGGATCCTTTCCTGCTGTTACCCCTCCACCGCGGCTGGGGCCGCCCCGGGCCGCCGGCGCCACCCCTGGCGTCTCCCCATTGGCTCCTGCCTTCCACACCACACCCCTGGGCCCCAGCACCGCCCCCTGCCGTGCCCCTATTGGTTCCCTGGGCCACGCCACGCCCTGGGGCCGCCCCAGGCCCCGGTGCCGTCCCCTACTGTGTCCCTATTGGCTTCCCTGGACCACGTGACACCCCCCACTCCACCCCCTATAAAACCTCTGTGCAATGTGGCCAGCTGGCCATATCGTTCAACGCAGGGGTTGGGTGTACACCAATAAAATGCTCTCAGCTCCTGCTGCGGGGAATTTGGTCCTTCCTTCACCCCCTTTTATCGAGGTCCCTCGCACACAGTGGTAGAAGTGGCCAACCCACCTTCCCGGAGCCGTGGAGCCCGGGAGCAGCAGCAGGACCGGAGGAGCTGCAATGCCCTGCTGGGCACGGAGGCTGCTCTGGACCCGGGAGAGATACCAGAACGCCGCACAAATGTGGAAAAATAAAGCTTTCAAGACTGATATAGCTGACAGCACAGTTAAAATCGCTGATGAACTTTTTGTCTCATGTTACAGATAATGCAGATCTCAAAATGTAGGCCTTTAATTTTTGTACATTAATAATAGGCCATCTTGATTATTCATAATGAAATATTTTTTCAGCTATAAAACAACTAAAATTTTCAATACACTGGCAGCATATTGCTCTTTACCTGGAGGACAGAGTACTGGATCTTAATGTCATTTCCTGTGACCTACTGGAAGATTGAAAATTAAATACTTCTAATAAATCACTTTTTCCTGCCAATTATGATTATTTAAAACAGCTTGTATTTGTGAATGTGTATCTACCATTTTCACAATTCTCAACTTTTTTTTTTGTTACCTGTTGGCTAGCAGCCATGTTGGCATTATCAACATATTCTCTGTTTACTTGCATTGTTAATTTGTAAGCAGTCTTCCCTAAAATTTGTACAGAGTATGTTTATAGAGACATTTGAGTCAGAGAGAAAGGGTGCTAATAAAGAGATGGAAGGGATAGAACAGAAGTTGCTTCTGGTGTGCAGAATCCTAAAACAATGTGGGATGACATTTACAACGTCTTTTATTCCTTCCTTCTGGGTTTTTTTGTTTGTTTGTTTGTTTGGGTTTTTTGTTTGTTTGTTTGTTTTTTCTTCTAGTATATCTCTTTTATCAAATAGTGGAACCTAAACTATTGTGTGTGTATTAAGATTGCATTTTTCAGATTACTTAGTTAAATGATCAGTGTCCCCCTTCTCTGAAGTTGAAAGATGTCCACATTGGATGTAGGATTAAATGGCTTGGGAAAGCTGTTACTTAGGTCTTCAGTACTAGGAAAAGAGAGAAGAGGGAGAAGAGACTGCATCTCTGTCTCAAGTCAGCTCATGAGTTTGCATGATATGTGAAAGAAACATGGTGCTTTCAACTTCAGAATTGACATTTCTATTCTTTTTCACCCTTTCCCTTTGGGTGTAGGCAAATGAAATAATGCTTCATGAGCTTATGGGCTCTAGTAATGCAAATCTTAGGCAGTGAAGGAATGAATTAGTTCCTGCTGCAGGCAACCAGGCTTTAATTGGGGGATTATGTTATAATAATTTTATTTTAAATCAATATAAAGCAAATGCCTGAACACAAATTCTTATCTCACTAGTTAGTTGTTTCACCTCACTTCTCGTCATGTTCAGAGTGTTTCAAACCCTCAGACAAGGAGACAAGTGATGTGGGAAGCAGGAATGCTACTGGGAATGTAGCATTCTGAGCATACCAGTTTCTTCTGTCCAAGTCACCTGTATTCCCTGCTCCAATGTGGGATTAGTCTGGACTTCCTCAGTAGTGCCCTGTGCCCAGGCACAGACTCCTCCTTAAATACCTTCTGAGCAGGGATGTTTTCTTTGTTTGAATAAAGTTTTGCCGTGTTAAATATTTCTGCTCTGCACCTTTACTGCTGGTCAGACAGTGCAACCAGTTACTGTGGGCTACAGCTTGCTCTGTTAAATTTCACTAGATCACCACCAGTCAGCACAATTCCAGGCTTGTAACTGATGTCCGGTATGGTCTCATGGATTCGCAGTGGTGAAGCTTCAGTTTCATTCTTGTAAATGAATTCAGGCTTAAGAAAAAAATATTAAATCTATTCATATTTCAGGTACTACATATATGTATTTCTGCTCTCTAGGAGAAGAAGCCTCCATTTTCCTTGCCTCTACATAAGCCAGCACAAAGTGCACAATGTGAGCCCCAGCCTTTCCAGCAGGCAGGGCATGTGTGGTAGGATACTATTCCTCCATGGTTCTCTCTGTAAGGGTCAGGGCAGTTTCTGGAATCCCTCATACCAGGCATTTGCAAACTAAACAAGATTTAGCTCCACAATTGCACAGTTGCAGAGGAGGGGCCACAGTTGCAAGTTTTCATGAAATATCCTCTGAAAAACCAAGGTTTTCCTGAGTGCTTCTCCAGCAGAAGGAGGGGAAGGAAGCTGTGATCCCACTGGGCAATGGGGCAGGAGAAGGAGCTGGCTGATGTTATTGTAGGCCTCCCACTCTCCTAACTATGAAAGACTGTGATCAGGGGATGTTTGTGAGGCTGGCATTGCACCATCTAACAGAAGTATGGAAAGTCTGGGACATAGCCTCTCTTCAGTCCACAGGTAGATAATACAGAGGGAGACTCTTGGCCAAGAGATAGATGGAGGGAAAATGACTGAGAGGGTGTTTGCAGGACAGTTTGTTTCTGGTACTTGATTTCTTCTCTTACGAGATGACAGACTCTGTGGAGAAGGGAAGTGTGCTGGATGCTGGACAATTTGAGCAAGGCCTTCAGCAGGGTGTACTTGGCAGCTACATGTTGAGCTAATAGATGAGTGTGCTTTAAGGGTGGACTGGATCTCTGGGCTCAGACTTCAGTGGTCTGAGTCGCCCCATCTCAGCCTTGGTTGGCAGAGAAGAAGTGATGTGATACCAGGGCAAGGTACTTTAGGATCATTCTTAAACTGGATGAGGGGAGACACCAGAGCAAATCTGGAAGTGGTACCAAGTAGGGGGAGTGGCGTATATGCTAAAGGAGAGGACCACCCTTTGGAGAGAGCTTGGCACACTAGAGAAAGGGGCTGCTGACAACCTGCAGTACAGCCTGGGCACGTGCCCCTGGCTGGTAGTGGTGCAGGATGGTGCCCATGGGCTGCTGAGCAGCCCTGACAACCTGATCCTGTTCCCCAGCTCATCACTGTTCAAGGAGCAAATGCACACACACGTCTGCATGGACAGTTTATCCAGTACTTGGCCTAGATCCCAGTGGCCTGCCCTGCTGATGTCATTCAGATAAGGGAATCCCAGAGGTTTCCAGCTTCTGTTGCTGGTATCCAGACCTGTTCTTTTACGAGTGAGTCCAGCTTGAAGTTCACTGCTGCTCATAAACATCTATCAAGAGTAGAGGATGCACCCAAAAGAAGTAGAATTTAATGAGAGGAGGGAGCACTCAGCAGTGATGAAGTGAAGGACTCACACACAGAAATACACACACTAGAGGCCTGTTTATATAGAGCCAGCACTTTTTCTCTACATTTTCCTCTGCTTTTCCATGTTCATTCCTTTCTGAACCATCTTGGTTTTTCCTTTTCCTGTCCTTTTGTCTTTTCTCTAAGTTCTATGTAATGACTTGCATGTTCCATCAATCCCCTTAAACACATGCCATAAATTTTACTGAATCCTGAAGTGCTTTCTCCTGTGGATGCCATGAGTCCTATGCTCCTCCAGGCAATAAATTCCTTGAGTCTACAAGGTCTTTGGGAGGAGATATTTCTCTTTTTTTTACTAATTCTGGTGTGCTTCACACCAGGGATAATTGTCCAGTTGCTTAGTGAGTGATTATATTGTCATCTAAATAAATTACTATAAACTGCTGATTAAGCAATTAGGTTAGCTAAGAGCCTCAGCAAGTCCTTGCCCATCTGACCTTTGTGCAATCATGAACAGTCTATTATCACCTAAGTTTGCAGTGATTTGTGCCTTGTTTCAACCTGAGGATGAGGATGCATCAAAGACCTTTTGGCTGCCATCAGCTCAAAGGAGGTGAATTCTTCTCAGAAGGGCAGAGGGAGAGCCTCAAAGGCAACAGGCACAAATAGGAGCGCAGAACATTTCTAGGAGGTCAGGGGACTCTTCTTACCTGCATGTTTACTGTGGGGATGAGCCCCAAGTCTCCACCCTGGGAGATCTTCCAGCACTGCAGCAACCTCATTTAGTTACCCCTGATGTGTGTTGGAAGTTGTACTGTGTGTGCTCCGAAGTTCTCTTCCAGCCAACATTTAGTAAGGATTCTGTGATTTTGCTGTGTTTGAAGTTGTCTCTGCAATTTCTTAGTGAGCATTTCACAGGTTACTTCCTGAAGTCAAAAACTTTGTAATTGATTTCATAGTAAAAAAAAAAAAAAACCAACCAAAAACAAACAAACAAACAAAAAACAACAACAACAACAACAACAACAAAAAAAAAACCAAAAAAAAAACAAAAAAAAGAAAATATCTGTGTCATTTTAAAGAAATAGATTAACCTAACAGTTGAAAATTGTTGTTAATTTCTATAGCCATGCACTTACACCCTATTTGTAATGTCATCTGCCCTTCAGTGACTCTGTACCTTGAGTATTCCCAGACTTGATTACAAGAGGTGTCCTATTCTGCTATTGCCTCTGTTATGATTCAGATGGTTCCCCAAAATGTTCAGCTTGCCTGTCAGGCCTGGCTGTGATTTCTACAGGTCTGTGTTGGGTATGTTTGGTAGGACACACATAGGTGACTAACTTTCTGAAGTTGTTTTTCTGTTTTCAGATTGAGAAATTGGCCTGTGGACATTAATTCCTTTTATTTTCCCAGGGGGTCATCCCAAAGGACTTGTTACCTGTCCCTCAACATTTGATGAAAAGCTTGGGTTGCCATGAGGAATAGCCCTGTTCCTTCAGCTGTCTCTCCCACCCAGAATAATACTGTTGTCCTCCCCACCTGCAAGGTACTGAAGACACATTTTCAGTGTGATACAGTGGTTAAGGTGTAACTCAGTGAAAAGTTCAATCTGTTGCTCAAAGCACCACTGTTTTTGCATGACATCATTGTCATTTGAAGAACTAAGGATGCCAGCCATTAGAGATGGGCCTTAAGCATGGTACTTAGTCTCAAGATGAACTATACATGGCAAAACTTTAACCACCTATGCCTGTTTTATACCTTTTAGACCTCTGACATCACTGCTGCTGTGTGTTGTATTTGCTGATGTCTGTTGCAAAGACTAGTGGTGATGCAGAACCTGACACAGTCCCACTCACACAGCAAATAAGCACCCAGTACTGCATGTTGGGGTATTACTCACCACCAGGAAGACATGAGGTCCAAAACACACAGAAGACCATGCACCTGTTATCCTGAGAGCCGATTCTATCTGTGTAGATAGGAAGACTTGAGCTCAACTTTTCCTAATAGAAAAAAAAGCCCTGAAAAGCTGCTGCCTTTAGAGGCTGAAGGAGTTCCCAAAATAGCCCTTCTTGGTCTTAAGGTTTTGCTGACCTGCAAAGGCTATTTGTATGGGGTGGTACCATGAGAAAGCTGAGACTGTGGTCACAGGGACAGCACTGGAGAGTGGTGTAGTGTCTGGCTTGCTGGTTTGGCACAAATTGGTTTGTATTGTGGGTGTTTTTTTGTTTTGAATAAATTTGTAAGAGACTAACATGGCCGGAGTTAACCGCCCAGAGCAGTGAGTGGCTTAGGAGTAGGCAAACAGCTTCTTAGATTTTGGTTGCACATGAATTCACCCTACACATCAGTGGTCAAGGACTTTTGGCAGTGGCACTGAAAGCCTAGTTCCTCCACAAAAACCCTTTTGGACATGCCTTGTCACTGGAGTAAGATCCCTGGTCCTTCCCTTTCACAACTGGAACACAAGGCAGCTGCTGAGAAAAGACAGAGAGGCCTGTTAGAGAGGATTTTCACAGCTGGATGTGCAGTTATGACTGGAGATTTCTTGTCCACAGCTCTGACAAAGACATGCTTCTGGGAGTTCAAACACCTCCTTTCTGCTCTGTGAGGCAGAAAGTCTCCAATATTGCCTGTTTAATGTTGCTCAACAGTGTGCCACAGCACATAAGTAGTGGCTTCCCTTCTGCTTTGCCATGAGTGTGCAGGGCAGCCCTGTGGAGATCCACCATGGGAGGGAAATGGGTGGCACTGCCTCAGGGACCCCAGCACAGCACAGCACTTCATATTGTCATTTGCACTGAGGTGCCTACAGTGGTAAATCCTTTGGTGATCAGCAGTGTGGGGCACAGCTTTGGTTTACAAAGTGTAGTCTGATGTGTGAAGTGTGTGAAATATTAATATGTGGAGAGCCATTCTCAGCTGTGTGTGATTAGAAGCTCCATGCCTGGCAGGTCTGGGTGCACAGAGGACAGCCTGGGGAATCCCTGTAAGGGCACTGGGGCTCATTTTTGAGGCTCGCAGTAGCAGACTGAGAGGATTCCCTGATGGGATGTGATAAACATTTAAGGGAAAGTAGAGCTAGTGGTAAGGGATGTGCAAGGATGAGACAAAATGGTAGTTATTGAGAGCAATGGTGTTGAATTTTTCTGTTGTGGGGCAGTTTTGAAGGGTGGGCTGTGCTGTCAAGGCTATCTGCCCTTTCAACACATGTAGCACATGAATTTTGCAGAGCAAACATCATGATACCAAAAGTATACCATGTGCTATATACCACAGCTAGCAGACAGGTATAGACAAACAAGATATTTAAAGTCTGAAACTCAGATGATAAAATACTAGATGATTAGCGAAGTAATTTTACTTCATTTGTAACAAATATGCTCATTTGCATGAAGAGTGCAATGAACGTAGATTAGATGAAACAAAAGCACAGAGATTGGGCAGTGTTCCTCTTTTATGCAAAGACTATAATTAGCCTGTATTTTGATATGTGATGGTTTGAAAATATCTTAGCTGAATACAGAGTAAGTGTAACTTCCCTGGAAGTGTTTCACCTGCTGTTAGATGCTTAAATCAAATTGCTGGGTTTCTTTCATCAGAACAATTAGATAATTTTATATTCTTACGTGTGATGTACTCCCCCCACCCCCCAACTCCACTAAACATACTGTTTCCCTGGAATGGGCTTTTTAATTGAGCCTTGCTTATTCCCACTGAAATCAGGGGTGTTTTGCTCATAGAGCCAAGAGAGCCCTAACTTGCAAACAATTTCCAGTTGCCATTACTGAAATCTCTTACTTGCCTGATGCTGTATTGCTTGAGATGTATGAAGTACTCTTAGCAAATAAAGACCAAATAAGTTTAATTCTTCATTTGAAATGTTAGTGTCATGCTGCTTTTATGTAGGCATATGCATACTGAGTACTATTTTCTGAGTGTAATTGCCTTAAGTGCTGTTGATCATGCAAAGAGAATGGTGCATTCTCTAATTCAAGGGCATCAAAGATCCAGATCCTGAAAATGCTTAAGCATGTGGATAAGGCCTTCTGATGGGATGTCACAGACATCCAGCTACTCTTGTGTTCAAGGCTGGGTCTGCATTTAGCAGACTTGATACTAGGAGAGGCACTCTCCATCTTATTCCTGCTGGTTGTTGGAAGGAGAGACTTGTCAGGAGAGGAGAAGTGGTGAGAACAGTTGCAGGCAGGAAAAGAGCACTGTGGATGGAGTGTTTGGAATCAGATGGAAGTAGCTAATGTGACATAGAAAACACCAGGAAGACAAATGAACAGAGGCAAATGAGGAAGACTGAAATATGTGAATCCAGTGTCAGGGACTGAATCTTCAACTTATTGGTGGCAATGTGAAAAAGCTAGGTTGAAATCTGTTTTCAAGGTATTTCTTGAGGGCTTGTGACTAACTTCAATCCACTCTATTTGTGAATTGAAATACAAAGAAAACTAAAGAGGTCTTGAAAACATAGGCTGGACAAAACAACTAGTGCTGGAAAACTGATCTAGTTTGAAGACCAGTAGCATTTATAAGAACTGCCAATTAAAACTCCCTGCTCTTACTGACAACTCTCCCTCTTCATCTCAAGGAACGTTCATTCTGCTCCACACTGGATGATTTCTTATGAACAGCATCCCACAGTACAGTATTTGAGTGCTGAGGTCTCATTGTGTTTAGCCTCGCTTGCTGACTAGTAAGCACTTAATAGGATCCTGTCATGATCACCCTCTGTGCAGCTTCAGACCTGCACAGAGCAATGTAGTGGAGGTAGAAAAACAGTACAAGAAAGACATGGACCTAAGCAGATCCACCTAGAGAAGAGCCACAAGAATGATCAGAGGGCTGGAGCACTTCTCCTAGGAAGATGAGAGAATTCAGGCTGTTCAGCCTGGAGAAGAAAAACCTCCTTTAAGACTTACAGCACTTATCCAGTACTTAAAGGGACTCTAAAAGAAAGATGGGGACAAACATTTTATTAGGATCTGCAGCAATGGTTTTAAACTACAAGAAGGTAAATTTAGAATTAGGGAAAAAATCTTTACTGTGAGAGTAATGCTCAGAGAAGCTGTGGATGCCCCATTCCTCCAGCAATCAAAGTCAGGTTGGGTTGAGCTCTGAGCAACCTGGTCTAGTGAAATGTGTCCTGGCCTGTGGCAAGGGGGTTGGAACTAGATGACCTTTGAAGTCCCTTCTAACTCAAACCATTTTATGATTCTAGGATTCTATGATTCTTTGAGATTTAGACTGGATATAAGGAAGAAATATTTCATGATAAGGGTGGTGAAACACTGGCACAGGTTTCCCAGGGAGGTAGTGGATGCATTGTTCCTGGAAATGTTCAAGGTGAGGTTAGACAGGTCTATGAGCTACCTGATAGAGTTGAAGATGTCCCTGCTTATTGCAGGAGTCTTGGGCTACAGGATCTTCAAAGATCCCTTACAAGCTAAATCTTTCTTAGCCAAATCATTCTTAGCAATGATGCTATGAAAAGCAGGAATAGGTTGGGAAAGCTGTAAAAGTCATGTACAAATATCCATAGACATTGCACCCTGAGCATTGCTGAAATTGATAGTACAGAGCAATTTCCTTTTTCATGCATTAATGTTTTACAAAGCACTCATTTTATGGGTCGTACTTCACAGAGCTGCTTGCTCCCTCAAGGTAACATCTCAAGAAAGGTCCTGTCACAGCTTGTGAATGAAGAAGGGAAGCTTGTTGTAAGAAGGATGAAGCTAGAAAATGGTTGAGAATTTTCATTGCTTTAAAGAGAGTTTTACTGGTGGAAGAAAAACAAAGCAAGTCTGTGATAGATATGTATCTAGAAATCCCTTATTTTCTGAATACAGCCTCTTACAGGAACATGCAAGACCACTCCAAGTGGAAGACAGCATCTGCATTTGCTTGTTTCACTTGTTTCTGTGTCATCTCTTCTAGCTTTCAGGCAACTTCTACCCTCTCTTGCTTTAACTGCTGAGTCCTTGCACTCCTGAGCTGCACACAAACCAGCTTGTGGGAACACCACTACCATGTGCCTCTTTCAGGGTGCATCTCACAATTTTATGCATGCTTTTCTGTGTATGTTTTAGTCCATCTGCTGCATTTCATATAGCTATGTTGACAGAAACTACTATGTTTCAAGAGGGAGAAAAGTTGTTTTAGATCAGTAGTGCTGTGCCTCTACTTTCACAAGGCAATTACTGCCTTGTTGGTAGACAAACGGGGTAGGGAGAAGTTTCTGTGATTCTACTCCTTTTAATGACAAATTAATTTTTTTCCCAAATTAAATGTCAGAGATCAAACTCATCCTCTTCTGCATGCTTCTTCTTAACTGCTGTCTGTTGTGTAAAACACCACAAAAACATGAGTATTTCAGTCTGCTAACTGATGAGGCTGGCAGCATATTATGGCATGGAAACTGCAGCTGGTCTAGCTCTGATCTTGCAGGAGGAGGCACAAGAAGGGCAAAAGGGAAACAGCCTATCCTTTCTTCTGCTGTGCAATGTAGTCACAGAAAAATGAGCTTCTACCCATGCTTATCTTCCTCAGTCCAGGCTGAATTCACAGCACTGATTTCATGGTTAGAGGTAAAACTTAGAGATGTGTCACAAAGTGGGACAGAAAACTGGCAGTGGCAGGTTTTTCTCTAGAGCCCTCTGATTAGAACTTCAATATGACCAAGATGAGGGAATAGTTGTCTGAGTCCCTCTAGCTCTAGGCAGTCAGGAGCTTTAACTGAAGTGTGCTTTTACTCCTGAAGTTGTTTGGCCCTGGCTGGATGCCAGGCACCTACCAAAGGCACACTCTCACTCCTCTCCAACAATGCACAGGGGAGAGAAAAGATAACAAAATATTCATGAGTTGAGATCAGGACTGGGAGAGAGCACTCACCAAATACCATCATGGGCAAAACTCACTCAGCTTGAGGATATGAATTGAATTTATTACTAGCAAAATCAGAGCAGGATAATGAGAAAAAAAAAAAGGATTAAAAACCATCTTCCCCTCCTCTCCCTCTGCCCCTTCCCAGCTCTACTTCCTTCCCCAAAGGATCAGGGAGACAGGGAATGGGGGTCAGTTCATCACACATTGTTTCTGCTGCTGCTCAGGGGCAGTTGTTCCCCTGCTCCGGGGTGGCATCCCTCTCACTGAAGACAGTTCTCCATGAACTGCTGCAACATGGTCATTCTTACACAGGGTGCAGTCCTTCAGGCACAGCTGCTCCAGCATGGGTCTCCCACAGGGTCACAAGTCTTACCAGGAAATCTGCTCCAGCTCCTCTCTCCATGGGTCTGCAGGTTCCTGTCAGGAGCCTGTTCCAGCATGGGCTCCCAGAGTGTCACAGTCTCCTCCAGGCATCCACCTGCTCCAGTGCAGGGCTCCTCCATGGGCTGTGGGTGGATCTCTGCATCCCTGTGAATCCCTATGGGCTGCAGGGGCACAGCTGCTTCACCATGGTCTGCACCAGGGGCTGCAGGGGGATCTCAGCTCCAGTGCCTGGAGCAGCTCCGGCCCCTCCTTCTTCACTGACCTTGGTGTCTGCAGAGTTGTTCCTCTCTCATATTCTTATCCCAGTCTTCTCCGGCCGCAATTGCATCTGCACAGTAACTTTTTTTTTTTTTCCTTCTAAAATATGTTATCACAGAGGCATTACTATAATGCTTGGCTGTCTCAGTCCTGACCAGTCAGGTCTACCCTGGAGCCATTTGGCATTGGCTGTGTTGGACATGTGTCACCATTGAGTCAGGATCGGGAAGGATAGGTGACACATACTCCATACATGATCAGAGGCTAACAATAATTTTATTAGGAAACCCATTCTTTTTATACATGGTTCTGATACAGGTGGACCTGATTGGTCCTTTAATCAACACACCGTCACCATTGCCTAATTAAAAAACCACCCTTTGGTAAAGATCTTTCCATAACACATTCCATATGTTCACAAACACCAGGTGCAGAAACTTAAGATAAGAATTGTTAAATTCTTTTCTCTGAGCTTCTCACAGCTTTTCCCAGAAGAATTCCTGGGAAAGTTTGTCTGGCCTTTTGTCTCTGACCAGGCTGTCAGTATCCAAAGACATGGGACCACTCTTGTAGTCCCCCCCACCTCCAAAGCATACTGAAACCCAGTACAACCCCCTCCTGCTGACTTTCTGTTCCTTGGTATGAAGCAGTTGAGCATCCATCAGAGCTGAGCTTCCTCTCTCAGATAATGAGTTGTTTTCCTCTGCGCTGTGATATTTACATTACTTAGGCAAGCTGAAGGACTGAGAGGGAAAATGAGGAGCACTGCCCTCAGCACAGCTTGCAATGTGACCTGCAGGGAACCAGATAAGATGTCCCTGTGCACAAGACAGGGTCAGATTTAGAAAGGACATGATTTCTTGTAAAGGCAAGGCACAAAGGGGAGAGACTAAGTTTTATCAGCTAAGGCAAAAATCAGGCAAGTTCTTGTATGAATGTCTTCACAAATAATATGCATGTGAGGGAAATATCAGTGATAAAAAGTTAGAAAGCCAGAGAAAAACATGTGCCACCTTCCAAAGCCCCAACTAACGACATTTCCTGATATGGCCGTCCGCAAGGGCTTGTGGAAGAAGGCAGCCTACTACATTGCAGGTGGCTGGGCAAAGCCCTGAAAGCGTCTCACTGCCAGCTGATGTGCAGGAAGGAAGAGCTTGGCAATTCCTGCAGCTCTGTGGGAAGCTTTCAACTGGTGCTCTTAGAAACTGATGTCCTTTAAGCTAGTACTCAGCAGTCCCACCCAGACTTGTCCATGTTCATGTAAGTGTCTAGACAGGAATGATTTCTCTGGTGAGTCCTCTGCTCTGGTGTGTGAGAAGCAACATTTCAGTAGTTCCTTCCAACTGTTGGAGACTTTACTGACCTGAAGACAACTGTTTTCCAGACTTCAAAGTGAATTTGTGAAGAAAAGGCAAAAACTTTCTTAAACTGGATGAAGTGAGCAGGGCTGTCTTGTCCAGGTGAAAAGCGTGAAAGAAAAGTAACACAATGTTTCAAGGGGCTTGTGTACTGCCAAGAATAGGGTAGCCTGAAGGTGTGCATGGATCTCCAGTGTCTAATCTAAGAGGGGAGCAGTTTTCTGGGCAGGTTCCTCTCTTGGGTGCACCCAACAAAAGCAAGAAGTCGGTTGATGAGGCCCTGACAGGTGAGGGTTGAGCTCCTTGGGGACGTTGTTTCAAGGAGCTAAGGGCTGCCAGAGGATGAGACTCCCAAATTAAATGGAAGATGGGGAGCTCTTAATTTCTGTGCTTTATAGAAAGCCACCACATTTTCCCAGGTGTGCACATGCTCATTTGGGAGATTTCATTTTCAGTGTGTGAAGTTCTGGCACAGATGGGTTATAAGGGAAGACAGAAACCCCATATCAGTGATGTGGGCACTAGCACTGCCTGGAGGTAACTGTTGCTTCTGTCTTAAGAGGATCTACCTCGAGGGTCTGACAGAGGCAGAACGTGGCAGGAAGGGAATTTAGTGTGAGATCCTTGGTGAGGAGGCCACCCTCTGCAGACGTGGATGGGCCAGGGCGGGTGGTTCAGTGCTTATGCTGAGGCAATGGCACTGTGACTCTGTGAAGGTGAGCAGCTGCACTGGGGCTCCACAGGCTGATTTCAGTGGATTTTCAACACGTCCTTGAAAGCAGGTGCATGCCCACACACACTGTGGAACCCAAGCCCCCGCCCCTGGCCTCCTGTCTTACAAATGTTGCTTGGGGGCAGAGCAGCTGGAACTCCCTGCATGGAGATGTGCTGTGATGTCTTTTGGAGAGCCAAGTAACAAACCAAAAGCCAGCTCTTACGGTCAGTTGCCTACTATGTGCTGCCATTAATCCATTTCAGTTTATTTGGCAGCAGTGATCAGAATGAATTAATTTGGGATTTTCAGGCTGTTGAATGTTTTTCCTCAGCCAGCTTTCTGTTGAGTTCTGGGCTATGGGAATTAGCTGCTATTTAAAGCAGCAGTGCATGAACTTTTCTGATGGCTTGTGCTCTGTCTGTCCAACTGGGACAGAGGAAGAAGTGATGCGTGTGTGTTCTAGTCAGTTCTCTGCTTTGGCTCCTCCATCCCCAGTGGGATTGATCTCGTTGAGTTTCTAGGATCTAGGCTTTCAAATCTTCCTGTGTGCTGGGGTCTGCTGTGTGGCAGCTAGAGACCTATGTGTGTACTTAGAGACCTGTACAGTCTCGATCTTTCCAGGAAGGGAAGGTGCTTGACATCCACTTCTTTGGGGATAAAGAAGCTGTTTTTTTGATGTTTGCTTCTTGATACAGACAATTCCATCTGCTGATTCTACTTACAGAGCTGCCCCAGGGGACCAGTCTTTAGTGTTGGAAGTAAAGGAGCTAAATAGAAAGATCGAGCTATGAAAAAGTGGCAGGGGAGTTTGGGGAGTGGTGCAGGGACATGAGGAGTTGCTGTGAGAGAGAAGCTGTCTCCAAGCTGTTCAGAGCAGAAGCAGGACCCTGTGTCCCAGGATCTGAATGCACAGAGTGATGCCTGCCCTCTCCCAAGCTCAGCACCAGTGTGGGCAGGAGGGTTCATAGCAGCAGCACATGTTGAAAAGGATGAGCCATGTTTCCCTGCCTGCCTGAGCAGGTATGCCTTTCATACCTTTCATACGTCCTCCTAACAGATTCTTTGACTTGGGTGCACACAGTAAGGGTCACAGGAGTCTGTGAGAAGAGCCTGGAGTCTGGAAATTGCTTGCTGAAAGGCAGGTGCTTAAAATCTCACACCGAGGCTGAAATCTGCAGCCTGACTTCCAGATGGGCAGAAAATACCCCAAAGGCTTTAACAGAAAACATTTGGAAACAAATTAACAGAACTACCCATTAGCCTTTGTGCAACTGACATCAGGTTTTCAGCTTCTCTTTACGTCCAGCTCCAGTTTCTCCCCTTTTTATATCACAAAGTAGCTTTTGCTTTGCAGTGAGAATTTAAAGGGGGAGCCAGGATGAAAAACAGAATAGGCATAGAGTGGTGTAAGAGGTTGTCTGAAGCCCCCCTCATTCTCCTTTTGCCTTTCAATTGCCACGAGGAGAAACCTCTTCCCCCACTGCAGTTCCGGCTTGGAGAGAGCGGCAGTGCAGGTGCAACTGCTGTATCATCACACGAGCTGTTCTGAACAAGGCCTGGCAAGGACTTGGCAAGGACTTGGCAAGGAATTGGCAAAGACCTGGCATGGACCCAGCAAGGAACGGCCTACTGCAAATTTGCTCACTCTCCACCCTTTAAGCCGAATGAACTTTTGGGGTGACTCTAGTGGTCTCTCACTGAAGGCCTCTCATCTCCCTCATTACCACCGTGACAGACGGAGATCGAGAACCCTTCTCCCAAGGACTGAGACTGAGACCCCTACCACAGGGAGTGGGGAAACCACTAATGACATGACCTGTTCTTCTTCAGTGATTCCAATGGACTTACTCTTTATTGTGTTCATCCTGCCTTGGTGGTTTCAGTGGACTCACCTGTTCCCCCCGCAGCAATCACAATAGACTTTCATTGTCCTGCATGTTCCCCCCTTTTTCCTCTGTGGACTATAACTGGACCCCTGAATTGACCAGAACTTCGCAGGCTTCCCTGACACGACAAGATGGATCCCCATCGTCTGGACCACTGAGGATCTTGCCTGTGTTGGTAGTTATTCCCATTCCCCTCTTCTCTCTCTCTCTCTCTCTCTTTCTCTCTCTCCTTTTATCTCCTTTCAGATCCCCACTATCACATTTACTGTTTTGGCCCCTAATAAAGGCACATTTGTTGTGATTAACTGATAGTCCTTGTTGTTTGCCTTTTTGCACTTTTGGGATCGGTGAAAAGAATCATCATGACACCCTGCACAAGCGGATTGTGACAAGTGGGTCTTCTGGTCTTGATCTTGCAAATGCACTTGTCTGGGATGCTGCAACACAAGGTCTGTGAGATCCACAGAGAAGGCTGTGGGCCACAACTGGCCCAAACTTGCACTGGCCAGAACCTGACCATCAATCCTGCGTTCAGAAGCTATAGCTCTGTTTCCTCCAGCAGCTATAGAAGCAAGCTTTGTACTAACCCGTGGACAGAGTTATCCTTTGACCTCACCTGTAATCTGTGGTTTAGAAACATGAATATGTTTTTTTGGAACATTTAGATAAAAATCAGTGCTCATCTCACACCTTTCTATTTTCAAACTAGGATTTTTTAACTGGACAGAAGTATAGGTCTGTGACAAAAAAGATAGCAGCTAGAACTGTCCTGGTGACTGATTTTGTATTTGCAAGTTACTATAGAAAACTTTTCAATCCAGAAATATTTTAGCTGGCACTTGTTTAAATTGGATTCTCTGAAAATAGCATGAGTTATTTTAGAAATCTTTTCTGCCTTGAGCTTCTTAGTACCTATTAGGAAATTTTAAGTATGCATTCACTATGCTAAAAGAATAATGGAGAACTCAGAGTAACCAGTTCTGTGTGGGATGCTTAAAGCATTAACATATTTTTAAAATATTATTTCCAAAACAAGATACCTAGATTTGGAAGTGGTTGTATGTGAAATTCGTGCTGTTGAAAGATATAGAGTGGGAAATGTAGAGAGCTGGAGTCATGTATGTGTTCTGGATTAGGATTAAGTGTGTATGTGCACACTCTTCCAGGCTACTGCTACAGCATTATCAATATCCATTCATACCAGATTTAAAAGTTATTCACTATAAAGAGTCGGTTTCTGTGATCTGAGAGCTTCACATGGAGATACTAAACTAAGTTCTGACTACTCAAAACAAATAATATTATTTGTTATTATATAGCTGGTTTTATTGTTTCTCTTTTTGTACATTGGAGAAATTTTTCCTTTCAGTGGGAAAATTTCCGCTGCTTCCACAGCAAGGAGAATAACCTTTTGCCTGTTCCTTTATTCTGGATGGAGGAGTTTGTGCTAGAGAAAGCCACATGATACTGGATCGAGATGCAGAGGGGTGAGCTTCTGTCAGATACAGCTTTGGCCACCCTGCTGCCCCCTAGGAACCCTGTGATTTTGAAAATGTTAATATTTTCTTCTCTCTGAAAACCTCAGGTAGCTTCAGGACCGCCAGCTGATCTTGTGCAGGAGTCCTGGGAGGAAGGGAGGGAGATATTTGTATTACAGGCTGGAACATCTGCAGTGTGCAGGAGTATTCTTGTAAGATTCTGGGGGCTATTCTGAAAATAAGGAAATACTGCAAGGTAGGGACAACCTGTAGGGATAATAAAACTAGTGCATATTTTCTCTTGTAAGTCACAGGACCACTCCTGTAGCTCTCCTTGCAGCATCCAGAATGCGCCTTCCTCTATGTATGCAATCATGTCCCCATTTATGGACCTTTTCCTGTAATGTGTGCTTGTAAAGCACTAAATCTCTCCAAAACCCCAACATGCATGACAAAATGTTTGGATAAGCCACAACATGAAAAAAGTTGTATGCTCTTCCTCCTTGCTTGTCCTGCTGCTTTAAGCCATCAGTTTAGGCATAACTAAATGTGAATGCTCAGTCCTGAGGGACAGAGGTTTCTGTCTGCTGCTTGGACTCCTCTTTCTTGGTCCACCTCCTTACAGAATTTTCTGCTACTCAGTCAATGAATTCACTGCAAACACATACACACACACACACAGAGTTTCATAGTTCTGCATGGCTTGTCATCCAAAACCCAAAACCAAAATATGTCTGATCTGCATCTATTCTAAAAAGTTATCCATAGTCTACTGAGTTGATTTCTTTTCCTTATGCAATGAGCTGACAAATGTGCTCTTGGAAACAAAGGATAATATCTGCACTTGAGGTTTTCTACTTACACAAAATTAACTCAGCCCTCAAGCTCCTTCGTGTTGTGTTCAGTGCCTTGCAACAGTACCTCCATTTATCAAAGGAAATGTGAGCTTTTTGAGAATGTCTTGAGTAACAGTCAAGCCAAACAGCTACTGATATTAAATTAATACTTTACTAGTTAAAAAAGTTCATACAGCAAGCATTTGTTAATGAACAAATGTTCTGGAAAGGCAATAAAATGAATCCAAATCAAATTGAAACCCTTTATGGTCATGTATCACCTGCCCCACATTAAATGACTCTTGAGAGAGTGTTTGAATACATCCCTGTGGAATTTGTTGTCAAAATGCCTTCTAAATGAAAAGACATTAAACAATTATTTGGCTAAAAAATGTTTTCCAGTGCCTTTCCTGGCCCAATGCCTCAGAGTGTTTTGGGCTCAGAGTAGTGCCAAGCAAAATCTTTAAATTTGTGGTAAATAAGTACCCTGGAGAAGACACATAATGAGGAAGAAAAGCCCTCGTTGTCTTCGTGGAGCGGTTCTTTTTTAACACTCTCTGATGACAGGCTGGGTGACTTAGGTCAGATTTCCAAGCACAGCTTCACTTTCACAGCAGTTGGAGGCATCCTCTTGTTCCTTTGGAGAGGATGTGACCATGGAGCAGAGCTGGGACAGACCCTTCCATGCATTAAACTCTCTCTCAAACAGCTGGAAATACCTTCAAGTTTTTTCCAGCAGCTGGGCACAGAGAGACAATGTTGATGCATCTTCTTTTCCTTGCAAGGGGCCACCCTGAACTTTATAGCAGTGATTGTGATATTGCTGCAGATGCTTGCTGGATGAAGGAATGACACAGGTTTGGAGACTAGCAGCCTGACACCTTGGTCCAATCCTGGTTGCCCCAGGTGCTCAAGGAATACACATTGGCCACGATACAGGAATAAAAACTTAGGTGGGATCTGGGAGACAGGGAGACACTCTTCCTTCACATGATGATGTGAAGTTGCTGAGCTGTATCACTGTTCTGGGAATGGCTGCACCCTGGCACAGCAGATATGGCAAGGGGACAGGAGCATGGATCCTCCCTGTAGTGCCGCTATTCTGTGGTGAAGAGGCCATAGCCACAGAACCACTTCCTTCCTTCCTTGCTCTTGGCTTTTGCTACACAAGGTACAGAGCTTGGGGCTGAATCCCACTCTACCCTGGAGAAACTGTCTCTTCTAGAAGGTTCTTCTGGCTGGTTTGGCATATTACAGTCAACTATGACAAGGGTGTGTTGGTGGCACGCACCCAGGAGCCCTTCTCAGACTGACAGCTAGTGGGACAAAACTTCCTGACATGGCCTGGGATGTGTGCCAACATATCCATTGATAAGTAAATCTGTCTTTGTTTCTAGGAAGAGAAGAAATCTTCCTGTCAATTTTAAGGAGACAGATTATTACGGCTTGGTGTTCCCTGGGGGTCTGTCTGGCCTCCGGGGCAGCTGCCGCGGTAGGTGTCCCGGATAGCGCTGTGCTGATGAGGCGCAGCCTGCCTGGGCCCTTGGGCTAGCTCCAAGCCGCTGGCTACTTTAGCGAGCACTTGTGGAGTGATTCCAGCTCTTAGTGATTTCAGCTCTGTGCTCGCAAAGTGCCTCAGCAGATGCAGGGAAGGAGAGAGGTGAAGGCTGTGTGGAGTTCTGTGGAGATGTCTTTATTGGCAGCTTCTGCAAAGGGTTCCAGTGACAGCTCTTCCATCTGAACTGGGCAATGGTATGGGTTTATATAGGCTGTTGAGGGATCAGGATTTGTCCTATGGCTGAGGTCAAGGAGCATACGACCTATAGCCTTACAGAGAGATACAGGGGTCTGATGTGCGGAAGAGGGGCAGCTCTGTTCCACTCATCATGACTCTGCATTTCTTATCTTAGGCTAGTGACCGCCATGGAGGCCTTGCAGGGCCTCTGACTGCTACAACAGATAACAGTGGGATGTAGATCAAGGCATCAGGGGTCATAAAAGAAATTACAATACTAAGGTTGTAATAAACACATATTAGAAAATAATTATTGACATATGTTACTACTCTATAAAAGAACCTGGAGCTCACCATTTGAGCTGGGTGCAAGCAAACCATTTGGACAAAGGTCTTGTCAATGAAGAAGGCAGCCCATATTCATCATGACAGATCTTATGCTGGATATTCACCCAGAGGAGTATCCTAGAGTGAGTCTGGGATGAAAAGAGCAGCACTGGGATAGAAGTGGAGCAATGGTGTCACCACTGTGCTTGCTACTGGGGTGACAGCAGCAGAAATGCTGCATCCAGCCCTGAGTCTGCAGCTCAGAAACATGCTGCTAATTTGGAGGAGGCTCTGAGGCGAGGGAGGGAAAGAAGTTAGATACCAGGAAAGTTGCTTTTGTAATGAAACAGTTGGGAGTTCAATTTATTTGACTAATCACCCAGGAGGCCGCTGGCTGACTTGATCCAAATCTGTAAGTACCTGCTGGAAACATAGCTGTGATGACAGAGGGCTCTTCAGTAAAGCAGGCAGACAGATAACAAGATCCAGTTGCTGCAGCTTAAAACAAAACAAATTCAAAGCTGAAATGAAGGGTAGTTTCTCCCATCTGGGTTAATTGAGGGCTGTGATGGAGTCTCAGCCCTCTTCCAGAGGTTGCCCTTGAACCTCAGCACTCCTGCTACATGCATTTAGCAGAGCAGCAATCCCTACCTTGCCATTCGTCTGGGGAAAGCTGACAGGGCACTGTGGGCTTGCTTTAATCACTACTGTGGCTCAGTCTTCTTCCCCAGAGTGACTTGCACGTGTTGCATCCTTCAAAGTGGAGGAATCACATAGGAATGCAGCAGCAATGCGTCCTCCCCCTGGCTCATCTCAGGGCTTGCTTTACTGCTCTGTGGGGGCATGGGGCAGGCTGGACTACTGGCAACCTCCATGGTGCTGCAGGAAGCACTGTCTTGGCGTGGGTTGCTTGGCCACGGGTGTGAGGTGAAGGCACTGCCTCTCTGGTGATAACCCCCAGGGTACCCAGCCACTTGAATACTAGAGAGGGAACTGCCTGCAGATTCTGGGATCTGACTCCATGTCCCTTCTCTCCTTTATCTCAGCATAACCCTTTGCTCCCCCAGCTCCTCCTGGG
Source organism: Vidua chalybeata (assembly GCF_026979565.1). NCBI lineage: Eukaryota > Metazoa > Chordata > Aves > Passeriformes > Viduidae > Vidua > Vidua chalybeata. The sequence goes on from NC_071570.1 coordinate 45,521,615, forward strand.
CCCCAAACCTGGCTGATCCAAGTGCAAGGCAAGTCTGTTCTGCTTGAGCACAAGGGAGCGAGGGAAGAATTGAGGGAAAAGTGCCACAGCTGGATGCCAGATCACCCTTTCCTCTGTGCTGTGGGTATTCTCAGCTCAGTCAGAGAGAAAGAGAAAGGTTTTCTAACCAGGTGACAGCCTGGGAAGTGGTTGGGAAAGAATGTAAATAATTCTCTAATCTATCTTGTTATTCACGTTGTTTATAGATCTGTTCTGACACTGTGCGTCATTCACTGCCCACCAATGATGTGGGATGTTTTTACTCTTAGACTAATGAAATTAGTCTTCTCAATGTTCTCTATATATAGAGCGGTACATTTGAAATAAAGGAGAGAGTTCATTTTCTTAGCCTTCTGATCTGGAGTTCTTTGCTCCCGTCCTGCTCAGTGGTGTCACTGTGCTACTTCAGGAATGGAGAGACGATGCAGAAACTTCTTCCTTAGCCTAGGCAAGGAAGGCCATGGACAGAAGAAGAATTGGCAAGGCACATGGAATTATGAGCATGAAGTCAAAGCATGTACATTTGGGCTGTCTATGTTGCCACAACTCTAGATGGTCTGCAGAAGACAAACATCATCTTAGGCTAACTGAGACTTGTCTCAGGGGAGGGGACCAGCACATCCCCATTTCATGGCAGACAATTCTGCTGCATTCTAGTTTCCATGCTCTGTTGTGTGCACCATGAAACAGGATAACCTTTAGAAGTGCAGGTTTGCAAGATGATCATGATGGAAACAATAATGTAAAAAATATCTTGTCAGCTGTGCATTTTTCCTCCAAGAGGGTGTTAAATCAAAGGAAATCTTTGCTATCAATCTGGGATCAGAATCTGGGAGTGAAACAGATGGAGCCTGGACCTGGGCTGTTGACATGGCTTTGTCTACAGCTGTATTGAAGTACTACTTTACTGCTATTCCTGCTGTTGGATATATTAATGTTTTCTAAGACCTTGCACAAAAGCTCAGAGAGGGTTTCCTTGCTAGCTGAATGGCCAAACTCTCACTAGTAACTCAATGGCTGAATTTTCACTGTTATGCCAAGGACTAATTCTAGCGTTCAGGAAGCTATGCAAAGTTCAATCCAAGCTATAGAAGTAGCTATGAAAGTAGTAGATACTGTCTCTGAGACACTGTATGACCTTTTGAATCAAAAGGGGAGAAGAGATTTTCTGTGAGCTTCTCTGCTCCACTAGACAGTAACACACTGCATTTGTTAATAGCAAATTGCTGCTCCCTAGCAAAGAATTTTCTGCTCTTTATGAAATATGCACTGCAACACTGAAGTAAAGAGGAAATTTTTTGTTTGCCAGGAAGAAGACTGTAAGAATCATTTGGGTTCAATCTTTCTTCCCTTGGAGGAAGATGAGAAGGCTACTGTAGGCATGATATAAGTTGCTTTTATACCTAAATTTTTATCCAGTTTTAACACATTTCACGGACATGATAACAAGAAGTGACCATGTGTTACCCAAAGCTATACTGTTCTTCTGACCAGAGGTATAATGCTGGTTCTTCCTCTGTCATAAACGTTTCAGTCTAGAAGCTGTAGACTTGGGTGATGTGCCCTCTGCATGTGCATCTCCAGTGGCCCCACAGCTGTGTATGCCAAATTTGTGTTTTGGAGGAAAATGTGTTTTTTGGTTGTCCAGGTTTCCCCTGCTTTTTGGTCTGTGGGGAGACTGGCTACAGCTCCTGGGATTTTCTTTCTCTTTCTTTTCTCATAGTGTTTCCCATGGTGGGAACCTTGTTTCTCCACTGTTCTGCTCATGTCTGTACTGCTTCACAAGGCAGGGAGGAGACAGCAAGTGCTGGGACGCAGTGAGCTTCGGGAGACACTTGCAGCTTCCTTTTATTGACTCCAGAGGCCTCTCTTGAGTTTCCAATCTAAATGGTTTTGGACTGGATAAAGGCAAATCCTTCCCTGACAAACTCTCTGGAGACTGCATGTGTGCTCAGGGCTTGAATCAGCAGAAAAATTTCCAGTGACTCCTTAGGCTTTGAATAAGGCATAGAAAGTCAGGCCAGTAGTGATAACATGGAAACCCAGAGAATTAGAACCTGAGAAGCACAGGGAGAATAGAAAGAGAGATGGGATGGCTCTCCTGAGGTCTTTGATAAAAAAATCTGGGGAAAAAAAAAAAAAAAAAAAAAAAAAAAGGGCCAAAAATACTTGCTTTCTGTTGTTAAAAAAAAAAAAAAAAGAGCTGATTTTATAATGAGTGAGTAGGAGGTTTCTGTTCTGACAGGATCGGCTGGCTCTGGGCTCATAAAGCTGTTATGCTTCCAGCTCTTTCACATATACCAACTTTGCTGAAAAGGATGTTTGGTTGAAATCTGCGATATTTGGATGTTTGCCTGTAATTCCAGATGTTCAATGTCCTGATCAGAATTGTTATGCAGTAATTTTGAGTTGGAGCACTGCAGAGGAACTGGTTTCTTCTATGCAAGTGCCGTATTTGTTACACACTGAAATGGATGTGTTGAACCATTTGTACACAATGCAGAGGAAGTCACTCAGGATCCCAGGGGTTCATTGCACAATCTTGTCTGTGATGGAACTTGTTCTGTGCAGTGAGCTGGACACAGAATCATAGAATAACTTCTATTTGAATGGTGTGGGTTGGAAGGGACCTTAAACATTACCCAGCTCCAAATCACCCACCATGGGCAGGGACACCTTCCACTAGACCACATGTTTCAAAGCCTCATCCAACGTCACTGTGAACACTTCCAGGGATGGGGCATCCACAGCTTCTCTGGGCAACCTGTTCTAGTGCCTTAGCAGCCTCATAGGGTAGAATTTCTTTCTAATATCTAATCTAAATTCTGGTCTTTTAATTTTAAACCATTCCCCCTTATTCTATCACTGCATGTCCTTATAAAAAGTTTCTCTCCATGCATGGACATGATTTCTGTCCTAGAAAATCCTCCATGAGGAGAAACATGGCAAGCCTGTTTGGGGGGAATATATATGATACTGAATGATTAAAGTTATCTTGATTAACAAGATATTGAAAATCTCTCCTTCACAAGATAAGAGAGATTATCTTCCCCCTGAGAGTAGGGTCTCCCTTTTTTCTGGAGAAGTCAGTGGCAGTGTGTTATTTTTCTTGGCCCCGGTCAGCTCCTGAGTGCCCAGCTTGAGCGTCTCGGCTTCTCGTCGGGGCCGGTGTTCGCCGCGATTTCCGGGCGCTTCTGCTGCTGCGCTCCGGGGCGGGCTGCTGGCCACGCTTTGCCATCGGTGCGAGGGAGGAAACAAAGAGGCAGGGAAAACGTCCAAATCTGTCCATGTGGCGTCTGGATGCTTTATTGGCCGCGAGACTGCAATGTAGAAGCCGCAGCCCGCTCCCAACCTCGTGTGGACAAAAGTGGCACCAGGACTGGGGAGGAGCGGGATAATATAGGGGTGGGACAGGGAGGACAGGGAGTCCTCCACCCAATGAATACAGACGCCGTGGTGATGACGTGTACTACAGCGACCAATGGGAACATGGCAGGGGTGGACACGAGGCTTTGGGGCATGTGGGATCGCGGGAATGGGGTGACGGACACAGAATCATCAGGAGTAGGCAGGGAGTGGTTACAAGAGTGGCAGGAGGAAGCTCCAATGGCAGGCAGCCTGGAGCTAACCACCGCGGGGTGGGGGGGGAGGGAGGGGGACACGGGGGATGCACGAAGGTACACGGAACCGACAAACTAACAAAGATCAGAACCCCTAATCTGAACCCAGACCCAGGATGCAACAGAAGTCTGTAAGTGAAATGGAGCAAATGCTTGACTGGGGTTAGAGACCACAGATCACCCAGCTCCAGTATCTAGTCTTGGACTATGACTAGTAACAAATGTTCTTTTGGACAAGGATAATATGTGAGATAATATTGGAAGACAATTTGGCAATTCACCTAAAATCCTCTTCTTGATACCTCTGACAGCTAAGTTTTGTGGACAAGAAGCTTTTTCCTATTTTGTGTTTAGGCTGCTGCAGAGTTCAGTGATGGGTCTTCTTCTCTGGTGTGGGCGTAGTGATTTCTGCCACTCCAGGACTGCCCTCACCACCCCTGGCTGTCCCTCCCCAGTAGAAATCTGTGCCACTTGTTGTCACTCATTGCATGTGTCCTTTCCCTGGCCCTACTGTCTGTCTCTGGCCATTCTGCCTGATGTGGCCACCCCTGCAGCACCAAGCAGCAGGTCACCTTGTGTGAACACCAGCACTTCCCACTCTTTCCCAGCTCTTAATCACTGATCCTCAGAGCATATCACCTCAATCATCTTCTTCTTCCAGTCATGGCCATCTTTGCTGACCTTTGGGAAGCGAGCTTGCAAAATATCTCTTATTTGATGGAGAGAGGGTAAATTTTAATTACTCTCTGAAACCAACGGGTTGGACAACCTCTCTCTGTAGCCCCTAAGCACTGTGCATTCTGTTCTGTAAATCAGGTGCTTTATTAGATCCACTGTAGCAGAAAATGACATGTAAAAATGAGTGTAGACTTATTTTAGACACAGTAGTAGCAGAATTAAGAAGGAAAATATCTTTGCCTTACTGGGGGAAGTCATTTAGGAAGAAATTGGAATGGTTAATTAGAGAAAATTATCTCTAATTCTTGAAGGCTAATTTAAATGCTCCAGTCTTTTTCTTGAAAGGAAAAAATCTATTTTAATAGCTTAGATTATTATCAAGGAATGTAACTTTAGTGGTAGCAAAAAATTTTCATAACTTTTCCATGAAAAATATTGTTAAAGTGGCATCTCTATATTATGGCAGAGATGTAAAAATCATAGAGGGCCTCTTTTATTATTGTTTTATTCTTGAGGGTTAGAAGGTTAGGGGCAGGAAGAAGACAGGGAAAGGGATTTATGAAGCTTTTAAAATTTCCATAAGTGCTCTCAAAGTTTCCTTTGAGAGCAAAATCTGCATCTGTAGGATTCCTGAATCTTAAGCTGAATAACAAAATAAACATTTAACCTCTTGACAAAATCACAGGATTTGTAAGGATGTCAGTAAAAATACTTCTATACAGGAGGTATGATATTGCAAGTTCCAAAAACATGTTGTTTTGTTTGGTTTCAACTAAAGAAAAGTCTTGTGTTGATTAACTACCCTTCTTACCTTCTTCAATTTAATCTTTTACTCAGGCCTTCAGTTGTTAAAGTAAGAGCTTGGGAGTAATGTTTGACAGCTTTCCCAAAGCAGAATTCTGTCTTTCACCTGAGTTTTTGCAGATTGTGCTGTCTGTGAGGTGGTTGAAGATGATCATCTTGCAACTGTAGAGTAGCTGCAAAGAGCAAAGAGAAGAACACCTTTGTTGCATTACCAATATGTTCCAGTCTCCTTTGCCCTGGCTGGGATTCTCTTTTGTCTCACCTCTAATGCATTAGTTCTCTTCTAGCTGAAGAGACTTCTCTCCCCAGACACCTGGTACCTGATCCTTTGCACAAGCTCTGGTTGTTCAAGAGAAGCCTCAGTTGGATTTTATCTGTTTTCCAGTTGGAAGAGGACACTACTCCTTTTCAGTCTGACTAGTTTCCTGTGCTGCCCAGGCTGTCCCACCTGATGCAAAGGACGTAGTGCATTAAAGAAAAATGATAAAACAGGGCCTGGACACAGTCTGTGACTGCCACTATCACTGTGAATGTGCTGTACCAGAATTTCTTGCTGTCAGCACTGTAACTTTTCCGGAACAATACAAAGCATTTGAACACTAAATTCAGTTCTTACTTTCATTTGCCTTCTTTCTCACAAGAACTGAAAGCAAGCCAGCCAACAGCTCCTCTATCAGAAAATCCTTTTCCTTCCAAAATCAGTAAAAACCTGTTGCACAGTTAGATGTTTTGCATGAGTCCAGGCACCAATCTGTGTGTGGCCATCAGGCATGAGTGAGAGTTTGTATGGGAGACTCCAGGAAATTGTCCTGGGGAGTCAGCAATACAGACCACACAGGAATAGCCTTTCATATTCTCCTGAGAGGTGGTAAATCTAATAAGTTACCTTTGGGAAGGATGAATGACATTTAGTCACTGGATAGATAACTCATGTCTCATGACAGTATCTGCAATTACCTAATGAGAAGTTGTCAGCTATTTTTTTCCTTTGGGAAATACATTTTCTATGTAGTTATACATCTTCTGCACCAGGGATACTTTGCTTCATCTAGTGTAAATTCTGCTTTTCACTGAAATTTTTGCAAAGGAGTGGGACAGATTCTGCCATGTCGGTCTAAAATAAATATGCAGTGATTTATATTTTCAGTAGAATAATTACATTCTGACAATGCTACTATAATAAACTTGCCTTTATTGGGGTTTGTTTGTTTGTTTTATAACCCAGTTCTGACAACATTATGTTTTGAAAAACATTAGAAGTGTGGACTGCTTTCCAGAAAAGTGGTCAGTAGTCCACATCTTACATAAATGTGATGTGGCAGCTTTGAGACCAGAATACTGACTCGTGAAATTATCTTTCTACCCACAACTCTTAATGTTAGGTACTGTAATGACAGTAAAATTCCATGATGACTCCTTTGTGCCAAAGCTGATGAGAAAGGCATGTACTGTTTTGATGACTTCTTTCCCAACTGTTTATTAGCATCTAGCCCACAGCATTTGTAATCAGGATCAAAAACAGTATTCTTCTTAAATTACAAAAAAAGGAGTTACAAGAAAGCAATCAGCATATTCAGTCCTATGCTTTCAGGCAGAGATTATCCTTCAGCTTCATTGGAGGCTGGAAAGAAACAACCTACAAGCAGCTTACTTGGTAATAACTTAATGCCCAAGACTTTCATGTCTTTCCATGGAGCAGTAGATGCTGGCCAAAGGATTTTAGTAGGGTACATCACTGGAGTTTTCTAGTATCAGAGACACTGTACTTACAAGTGCAATTAAATACTTTTGGAAGGGATTATGTAATAGAATATGGGACACATGGAAAGTAAAGCCAGATTCTGCTCTCATTTGGATTAACTTTTATGTGGAGCAAATGCAAGAATTTAAACAAAGATAGTTAATATACAGCTACTGTACAGTCTGAGTCTCAGTTTGGTCCAAGCTGCCACATGCCTTAGTCCATCCTCTTAGTCTTCCTCCCAGTGCTCAGGCAGCTGCTAACCTGATGCTGTTGTGCTGTCACAGGAGGGTGGATGCTGTGTAAAGGATCAGGATCGTATTGCTTGGCACTTGGTTTGCTCTCTGGCTATGCAGAACTTCAAATCCACCAGTCCAGATGCCTGCAGCAGACATCAACTCCTGCCAGCTGTCACCATCAGAGGGCATGGCAGCAATGTGGCTGAACTCAAAATGATGGTTTCATATACCTTCTGTTTGCATCTGTGATGCCCTAAACATGACAACACAAATAGTGATGGGGAAAGGGAACTTGCAGGGGTAGGATGCACATGCAAAAGCAGAAGACAAAAAAGTCTGAAGTGGCATGGCAGAGAAGAGGTGGGTAGACTGGGTATGAAATGTAGGGGCAGAGAATATCAGACCTGTGAAAGGCTAGTGAAGGAAAGAGGCAGACAGCAGTTAAAGTGGCTCAAATCAGTATGGAGAGCTTTCACTGAACAGGCCAAAGGGAGAAAGGGAAGTCTCTCCTCCTATTTTTAGCCAAGCAGCTGAATTACTCCACTTCCCTGCCAGTGGGGGTCAGGCAGTAATGGAAACCACCCTCTGAGCAGTCACTGAGCAGGAACAGGGCTGTGCTTTCCCTGCTGGTAGGGCTCATCTCCAGGCACTGTGTGATGGCATGTGCTGCAGCACAGACCTCCCCTGAGCTAGAGTTCAGGAAAATGAAAATGCAAAGGCAGTTGTCCATATTTGGACACCTGCTGGCCATCACAGGGGACTGGAGCATCGAGGGCTGCAAGTGGCCTTCCCTTCTTGATTTCTGTGGGAAAATAGCTATGCCTGAGCAGTAGTGTGCTCCAGCCCATGGGTGAGCTCCCCATTAGCCTCATGCAGCACAGTCAATTTCCATTTCTGCACTTGGTGCAGTCCCTGTGCCTGTGAGTTTGCATGCTGCATCATTTTGGCTATATTTGGTAAATCCTCAACTATCTAGAGAGATTATCTTCCTGATTTAACATCAAGCACCTTGTTCTTCTTCGGAGGGCAATTCAGTGCAGCCAAATTAGGTTCCTGTTCTTGCTTTGTGCTTTAAAAGAGCCTTTTTCTCTGCCTAATGACTGCAGAGTACATGCTTCCAGCTCACATGCTTAAGTTAGGTTATGCTGTGTATGTACTGCCGATTATTCCTGGCCTTGTGAGGTGGCATCATCTCAGAAATACAGATCAAGGATGTGCCTAGCTGAGCAAATAGGATGGGAAATGATGTATAAGGTTGAGGGTGACAAAGAAAGAGAGAAGATCAGAGCAGTCCTGACATAAGTGTTAATGGCACTTACAAAGGCTTGGGTTTCCTTCTCTGCAGGGAGTTCTTGGCGTTATATTCTCAGGAGCCATTTTTGTCAATGGTGGTCTGTGGGGAAGTATAAAAAATCAGTTCATTATACAGATATTTTTGTTAATATATTTTTTTTACTTTAATGTTTTTCTTTCATCACAACCCTGAAGCTGATGTTTGAGGAAGAAATGGATGAGCAGACATACCCTTTTTGTAATTTAAAGATCTGTGAAGAGAAGAGGTGAAATGTAGCAGATAATTCACCACTGCCAGATTAATATCTTTTATGCAGAACATGGCCATCAGGTTTAATTTTTCGCTTTGCATTTTTGAGTTATTATCCACAAAGGGTGGGGGTTTCATGTCTCTCTATTGAGATAACCCTTTGCAGCTGAACTTGAGGCCTGTGAAAAGCCAGGCTTTGCTGGGCCTGTGTGGTTTGCAAAACGGTTATGGCACTGTTGCTTGTGGTGCCCTAGGAAGAGGCAGAGCTGATTCACCCCCTACAGATTAAGAGTGCTGTGAATGTGGTGACCACAACCTGAAGGGACAGAATATATTATGAACATTATCACAGGGCAACAGTGGTGACAAAATAAGCCATCTCCTCTTGCTGTATCTGGTGTCCTTGCTTAGTTTACATTTGTGGGTATGTATGGCTTATGGTGAGAACAAATGTTCTTGCCCAGAAGCTGCCTGGAGGGAAGAAGGAGGAGCTGGTTCTGAGTTACAGGAGAGTGGGACAATCCCCTCACTTGCCTGACTGGTGATGCTGTGCCTGATGCCCCCCAGGACATGAGTGGCCATCCTGGCTGCCAGAGCACTGCTGACTCATGTTCAGGTTGCCATCGACCAGGACCCCCAGGACCCTTTCCATGACACTGCTGTCCAGCCTCTTGTTCCCTAATCTATCCGTACATCCACGTGTCCCATGTGCAGAATCAGCACTTTCCTTTGTTAAATATCACACAGTTGGTGATTGCCCAGCCCTGTAATTTGTTAGGTCTCCCTGCAGAGCCTCTCTGCCTTTGAGGGAGTCAAGACTTCCTCTCAGTATCTCTCTTGGCTTTTGAATAACTGTTGAGCTGAATTTGGGCAATTTATCCCAGCTGCTGCTCTGGGTCTTTCAACTGGAGAATGCACTGCCAGAGACTGAGGCAGACCTGAGTGCAGCAGGTCTCCTATTTAGCTCAGAGCTGCTGTCTGCCTGCTGGCCCTGAGGAGAAAGGCCAGTGTGCAGAAGACCCCACACACCCTGCTGAGTTTGGCTGATCTTGCTCTAGCAGCCGCTTTTTATGGCTGAGAGACACTATCAGCTCAGGACTGGCTAGGATCTCTGACCTGGTACTCCCTTCCTTCTGCACCAGACAACCCAGCCAGCACCTCAGGAGCACCAGTGGGAGCTTAGTGGTGCTGTGGCCAGCAGTTAATAGACAGAAGCTGGGCAAATGACCTTCTGTTGTATCCCACTTCTGCTCCAAGGTCTGGGCTCTGTGTGCCAGTGCAGTCCTAAGGTGGGGAATGATGTCATTCTTCTGCAGGGCAAGTTGCTGCAAAAGGAGAAATATAGGAACTCCTCTCACAGGTGAAAGAAAAGCATAGGAAAAGCATCTGAAAAGCGGAAGAAAGCAAATGCTCAAATATCAGTCATTCAGCATCTCTGTCCTGATTTAGAAAAATGCATTGAATAAGAGGTCATACTAACTTGGTCCCCACCTATCTTCTGGCTGATCTTGGGGACTCCAAGGTTCACTTTTCCTTGAAGGGAGCCAGGAAATTAATTTTCATTGGGGATGCCAGTACCTGCTGAGAGCTGAGAAGAGGCAGTATTCCTGTCACTGAAAATATAGAGATGGACTTATTTGCCTTCACCAAAGGGCTATAGGTGGCCCCATAACAATGGATGATTACTGGGGAGGTTTTGGAGCTGGCTAGTAGAATAATTTTAATATTGCTGAGATTTTATCATACTTGAGATGTGTTAGGCCACTGAGAGCCTTGGGCAGGCTTTTTTTTATTCTTGCTTAAGCTGACATGATGTATCACTGTTGGTACCTGGTCTCAGCTAGATCTGTTACAGTGATTGTCTGTACCTGCTGTTCTGGTTGTGAAGTTTTTTCAGTCTTGCAGATTCTGCAGATAGGATCTGTGCTGTGATTTGAACATGAAATATTGGGGGTATAGAGAAACAATGGGATTTTCAGGAAGCTGAAAGGTACATGAACAAGACTTCAGTGATGCTGCATGTTTGAATCTTGGCTCATTTGGAAATCCAACTGATGAAACCATCTTCTTCAAATTTTGCTGGCAGAGGTATGAATGGAGCACTTTTCCCTTTCTGGCTTTACTTCATGATTCCAGCCAATCTGACATTTCTTCTTCTGCTTCAGACATGCTGTTCCCCAGTCTGCATCCTCACAGGCAGCATATGGGTGGGTCACAGTGGTTTACAAGAAGGTATTTATTTCTTTGGCTTCAACTCAGAATCTAATTTGCTACATGCATTTTGAGGTGCACATAAGCAGATACCTCAGGCAATCAAGGAGAGTGACTAAGAGGCAAGGATATGCTGTGGATGCACCTTAGAAGTGCTGCTGTGTTATGTAATGAGGACCTGGGCTCAACATAAGCATTAGGTCACAGCCTTGAACATATCTCTGCCTCTCCCAGCAGGTTCAGACAAAGGTACTGACATGCACAGCAGCTTCAGTGTTGGCTCAGCATTGCTTCAGTGTCTGCACAATAAGCAAGGCTGAATGTACATTATTTTATTGCTTTCTTGCCTATGCCAAACCAACCCTAGGCAATCCCTGGATTTTGGGGACAAATGATGGGTAAAACAAACAAACAAACAAACAAACAAACAAAAAAAAAAGGAGAGAAAAACAAGAGAAACTATTGGTAGCAGTTACTGTTCAGTTCAGACAGATGACAACATTTTATTATCTCTTGCATGGTATGCAGGGGAACCTCAGGAGCTCCCTATCAACAATATAGCAGAAAAAGGAAGTGTCTTAATTCTTGGAGCTAATGTGTTTGTTCAGGGCTATTGGCCTGTTGGCCCTATCTGTCCTGGTTGTAATGGTATGGAGAGCTGCTACCTCCTTCCACAACACTGCCAGGCAGCAAAAATGGCAAAGGCAGCAATTTCTGGAACTGAGACAGAGGAAAAGGAGCATACATTGTCTAAGGAACCACATGATCAACCCATGAGGAAGGAAGTTGGTGTGTCCCTCCAGTTCTTCTAGCCCTCTGCTTTGTTCCACTTGGCTAAGCTGATGCATAAATCTCTGTAACCAAAACTGAGCTGTTAACAAAAAACTCCCTCACTCTCTCATCATAAAATTTTGTAAAAACCCCTATTGTGTTGCTCTGTTATCTCCACTTGTAAGCTTTGTTCTTGGCAGGCACAGGTGTATCTTTTTCTAGAGATGGGATCACTAGGAAAAAGTTCATAGTTGATCTCAGGTGTCCATGGGACTGGTAGTTCCCTTCTGTTGCTTGCCAGGGTGCAATTTCCAGGCACTATGTAAGTGCTGCAGACACCTGGAACAGAGTGTGCCTTTCTGGTTGGGAATGTATGAAGCATTTTGTCTAAAACATTGTGGGTTTTCCCTAGATTGTTTGGATTATTGGAAAGGGATGGAGTGTTCTTTTCCCATGGCTTACATTGCTTCCCCCTGCCTTGACATGAAAAGTTTTCCTCACTAAAGGAGACATGGACATAGCTGTGTAATTTTGCTGTACTCTAGAGTACTCTGACTAGAGGGGAATAACATTTGATTCACCACTGATGCACCTTGTCATGGCATATCTCTTTGTCTGTTCAACTCTGCCATGGATATCTGTATATTATGACACTTTCAACATCAGCAAGGTATAATTTTGCCAGCTTCATAGCCATCCACTATCTTCCCTGCTTGGTCACTTGGAGATGAATCTGTGTCCCCCCCACCCAGTTTGTTGCTATTGCAGTATTTCTAGCCATGATGAGCTGAGCAGAACTTGGGCTGATGATTCATTACTGGAAGAGTGCTGAGCATACAAATGAGAGGGTACAATCAGCAGTGAGGCTTGCTTTGCATATTTCTGCTCTGCTTTGCTTTACCAGTAGGCACATTTCTCAGACCAGCCTGCAATCCTCTGCAGACCTGATGGCAGCCTCTCTAGTGATGCAGCACTGTAGAAACTCCTCTGACAGGCACAGACAGTGAAAGGAACCCTGTACTTAGTGAATGTGAAGTGCTGCTGGCATGCACCTATGCTAAGCTCCTCCTTTCCTGGTGGCCTCTATCATTGTGTTTTATTAGTCAGGCAAGTGAGGAGTTCAAACAAAGACTGAAAGAAAAATAATGGACATATGCATGTTGCTGCCTGCCTCATATAAATCAGTGTGCAATGATGAACCATTATTATCTGTGTGCTTCTAGCTACTTGTAGATGGCCACAATCCAGATTAGATGCTCTCTGTGCCAGTACATCTGATTGTCAATAAGAAGCAGCTGGACTCAGCTGAAGCAAAAGCTTTTTCCTGCATATGACAGAAGAGTGTTGCTAAAGTTGGCTGATTCTCAGGCCATGTAGGATATATTCCAACAAGAATGTTGTGGGATTTTTTTTTGCTAAACGCTTTACAGCTTTTTTTTTTTTTTTTTTTTTAAGAAACGTACTCAGAATTTCCCATAATGCATTTTTCATTTTGCAAAGCTGACAGTCAACACTTAATGTGATCTCTTCTCCTTCTAGTGATATAAGGTAGTTTTTTTTTTTGTGTAATTCTACTGATTGTAGTGATTTTATTTCCATTTGTCCACATCAAAGTGGTGTTGCTTTTTGCTGAGAAGGCAGGCGACTTGGTTTCACGGTAACCCGGCCTTGCCCGGGTCACTCGGGCCACTCTAACATGCACAGACACTAATGTGGTGGATGGTCAAAATGGCGTTTATTACTTTATCTCGTGTGGTTAAATAGTCAAGGGGCCCTACTACGTCAAAAGGGGGACGGTGGGCCCGGCTAGGGTTAGTAGGGAGTGGAGGACTACTGGTGTTAGGAGGTGCTACATGTCTCAGGGGTGATTGGTTACATATCGCAGGATGAGGGGGAGAGGGTTTTGCTTTCCGTTACATTCCGAAATCTTCCGTTCGCCTGTCCCTATCTACCACAAGTGGTCAGAATCAGGACCTGACATTTATTCACTGGTGGGTAAAAGGCAGGTGGTGGTGGAAGGGTATAAACATCAGTAAAGAACACAAAAGGATTAAGATACCAGCCCTGTTACAGAAAAATCTCCTTTTAATTCTTTGGTGGCCAGCAGAAATTCGTAGTTCACTAAAACCAGCACATGGTGGTGTGGTAGACTAGGAGCTCACCCATTTTCATGCATGCATTTTAGTACATGAACACTGCATCCAGCTCTGGGTACAGAATACATGAACTTTCATCCAGCGCAGAAAGGATATTGACCTGTTGGCACAAGTGCAGAGAAGGTCACCAAGATGATCAGAGGAATGAAGCATTTCTCCTATGAGGAAAGGCTGAGAGAATTGGGATTTTTCAGCCTGGAGAAGAGGGAGCTTCAGGGTGATCTAATTTGGCCTTTCAGTAACTGAAGGGAGCCTACAAGAAAGAAGGGAAGAAATGTTTCCAAGAACATGTAGTGACATGCAAGGAGAAATTACTTCTAACTGAAAAAGAGTAAGTTTTGATTAGATATAAGGAAAAAATTCTTTACTGTAAGGGTGGTGAGGCACTGAAACAGAGAAGCTGTGGCTGCCAGAAGCGTCAAAGCGTTCAAGGCCAGGATGGATGGAGCTCTGAGCATCTTGCTCTAGTGAAAAGTCTCCCTGTCCATGGCAGGGGTGTTGGAAGTAGTTGGTCTTTAAGGTCCCTTCCAACCCAGACCATTCCATGATTCTGTGATTCTCTGACTCATGATCTCTTTAGGGAAGCAGAGGAGCTGGACTGTTACGCTGCCTCCCAGGTGCCAAAATGGCCTGTTGTCTCTTTGCATTAGTTATTTGTGTTGAGGCTGTAGTGGCATTTCTAGGTTGAAGTGGGTAAATGTTCTGATGATGCACTCTGATGCCCATCTCCTCTGAGCAATACAGTTATTCATAGGAACGAGGAAATTTAGCATGCAACAGCTCAGGAAACTCACTCTTTCCTGTTTGGAGCCCTAATTAGAGCAATTAATCACTGCTGCTTCTGCCATCTAAGCTTTCAGTCTAGACTATATTGTCCTCTTTTGTCAGAGCAGAAATGTAAAAATGGTTTCCCTTTACCTGACACTTTGCCAGTACAGCCTTTATCAGTGTCTGTCTCCTACCAGCTTCTATCTTTCCCGAGAGCTCGAGCTGAAAATGCAAAGAACAAAATGATGTGACTGTTCCAAAAGAAAGAAGAGGTGTGGAATTTTAAGAGATCAGCTTCTACTCCGTTTACGTGGGTTTTAGCTGGATGTCTCCATTTACATTGCCTTTCCTGGGAATTTCTTTTGTGTTTCTATATTGCTGTAACAAGGTGACCATTTTGGGGGGGCAACATTTCCATTGTAAACCGGGGTTTTCTTTCCACTTGATGCAATTGAAACTTCCCCTCACAAAATCTCTCCCTATTGAAGTTCTCTAGGTATGTGCCCAGGAGAGAGCAGGAGGAGGATTAGGTTGCCTCTGTGTGCTTTAACTCCGTATCTACCCCTTGGCTGGTCCATCAGTATTTAATTTAAGTGGTTAAATGTGATTGTCATTCTGTTCCCTCTGCTTCCCCATGTATCAATGTGCATCAGGTGATAAGCTATAGGGGCTGGAGATCAGAGGACAGCACCCTGGCCCTCTCTATCTCAAACTACATAACTCTGTAAGTTAGGGAGATGAGTGCTTTGGCTTCTCTTCCGCATATTGTGGCAGTGATTCCTCCTCCAGGAAAGAAAGGCATTTATTTTGGCACCTGACAAAAGTCTAGTGTGCTGCACCCTTGGGTGCACTGAGGGTCTCTGCTGCTGAGGATATCAGGGGCCTGCAGTATAAATTGAGAAGCTGAAGATCTGAACAGTACCCTGCTGGCTTTTTTTTTTTTTTTTTTTTTTTTTCCTGAGAAAATCTATGGTGGAATCTTTCTGCCCACAGACCTGCAGGTTCTACTGGGAACCCCCATGGAGTGTGATGGGAGAAAAGTCAGGTGTGGCTCCACGATGCTGGCAGTGCCTGCACTTCTGCTGAGATTTAGTGCCTAAGTGGGGGTGCTCTGATGTTCTGCTGCAGTGTTGAACAGAATGAATGAGCTTGGCTCTGCAGTGGCAGTAGGGAAGATGAAGATGGCCATCTGTCCACAGCCAGTGTACACATTTTTCACACACACACAAACCCACACAGACACACAGACACACACCACTGAAAAGTCCCAACATGAACACAGAAAGTACTGGACCACAAGTCTAGTCTAGTCATGTATAGAAGGTTTTGAATACCATCTAGAGACTTGCTGTATTTCTAGCTGCGTGTATAAGGGAAGAGGAAATTCATGGTCTTGTTAGCCTTTGCTAACATTATGAATGGTCTGACAGTAGCATTGTGAAATATCAGTTTTCTTTTGATGTACTTTCTGCTGCTTCCTTATCAGTCAGCTTCAAAATCCCTTACAATGAAGCAGTTCTCTGAATCTGAGATGTTAACACTAATGTTTGGTTTTTTTGCCCTTGATGAAAAATTAATGAACCCTGAATGAATCAACGCTTCTTCACTGTTTATACTTTTTTCCTTTTCATGCTTGGATGCCAAGATGCATTTACTGAAACACAGGAACAGTTGCTTTTTCACTTCTGAGATAAATTCATCCAGGAAAACTTCCAACAGGGATCCTCATTCTTGGACCTCTAGATCTTGCAGACCTTAAGCAGATAAGAATTGCCACAGCCCTTCAAGGACAGCCCAGAGCAGCTCATCGCTCTTGTAATGTGCCAAGTATAATTTGTTGCTCATTTCTATTTATTGCCCCACCAGCTGATTGAGTAATTCAGTACACCATTAGCAGGCTCTCCCCATAAGCAAAGAGACAACAGACAGTGTTGACTTGGCTGGTCCTTTGGAGAAGTTGCTCGAGGAAGCAGAGGATAAATATTGAAGCCAAGACACAACTTAACACCCCTGTTGTGAAGGTCTGCAATTGGATCACTTACTGTTTTTGGAGGGGGAGGGAGAGGGTAGCAACAAAGACATTTATTTCTTTTCCCATTCCACTTGTCTTTAACAACTTGCTTTAGCAGAAATTACCCAGAAGCAGCTTCCCAAATGCAGCCAAGCTCTGGCTGCACCCCAGGACCACTGCATAACAAGTCTGGAACTTGGCACTGTGACAGCAATCTGCTTTCTTCATTGTTCTAAAACAGAACAGCATTTCACCTGGGCTGCGCACCTCACCCACTCTCGACACACGCACAGCACGATGCCACAGCACTCTGACTCTCAGGGGCCAGAAGCTCCCTGCATGTATCCAGGTCCTGGATTAGTGCATCACAAGAGACAGATGCTTGTTCCCACTGACAAGACAAGCTCCATTGCTTAGGGGAACATGAAGCTCAATGCAGTTAACAATGGTCCAGGTAAACCTGGATGATGATGGTGCCTTTCAATATATTTTTAGCTCTCCAGGGACTTCATTGATAAGGAAGTCTCTGTAGTAGCCAAATGTATTTCTGTGCAGCTATCATCTCCCAGTTTGTTGAGAGAAGCACCCTTATGTTCCATTCAGAATAACAAACCATATTTCTTAGCAACAGTTTCACAAAGAGCTGTATCAGAATTTCTTTTTGATTTAGAGCAAAAGATGAATCAGAAAGCAGAATATTAATTTTTTTTCAATCTTTCAGTCTTATTTTGGTGGTAGCAATTTTTTCAATTCTAGTAATTTTGAGTGCCCAGGTCAGGAGGAAATGCTACTGGAATTAACATAACTTTTGATTACACATCAAAAGGTTTTACTACAGATTAAGTAGTTTTCAACACTTACATTTCCATTTCCTATCTTCCTAGAAGTCTAATTTAGACAATCTGCATATACCAGTAGCTTCTGTGTCATTCAGGAAATGGTAAAGATTCCAAAATGCAAGGAAATAGAAATGTCTCAGTGGCTCTTTCCTTTCTAGTGAAATATGAGTTTCTTTTGGTAGGACTTTTCCATGTTTCTAGGAGCCATTGGACCTAGATGTAGCAAGATCAGCCTCTACTCAGATCCACCATTGACAATCCTGTGTGCGGGCACACATTTTAATAATGAATGGATGGCAGTTGCATAGACCTTGAGACTGTACATACTTAATCCAAAACCCATGACTGTCTGATTGCCTGTAACTTCCTTTTTTGTAGCACAAATTTGTGCTGTTGCCTCCTTCATTTGTGATGAAATGCCAGAATTTTAATGTTGGCAAGTAAGGCCTTATCCCCACCATGTGACAAATTCCTTATATGACCTCTACAGGAATTGGTGGCACTCAGTAATTTGTAGAACAGCTCTACTTAATCTCCCTAAATTTAATAATTTAAATGCCTGGAGATTTCTCTGAGTATTTTTGTGAGATGAGCTTTCATTTAAAATGTAGAACCTGGGAGAAAAAGCAAATTCTGAAAGAACCTTCTCTAAACCTAAGTATTAGATTTCCAAATATATAAACCCTGGAAAATAATCCTTTTAGATATTATAGGTATTCTTCCATTCTCAAATCTTTATATAAAACCAATGAATGCTTTGGAACATTTAGTCCTCTGAACCCATTAAGAGGATCATGATAAGCTTTCTCTCTTCCCACACTTCACTTTATCCTCTACTAACAATGGCCACAGAGGAGACAAACTGGTAAGGATGCTTGAGGTATTTAGTAGGTGTTTAAATCCTACCTGATGAAGTGAAACAAATTATTAATTTGCAAAGACCATTAAATGAATTTCCCCATCAGACAGACCCGTGCCAGAAGTAGTCCATAAGTGAAACCCTGGTAACTTCTGCTAAGTTGTATTGCTATGGGAATACATCTACACTTGACTTTTCTGGTGATGAGTCAGTATATGTTTTTCACTAGAAGTGTTTCTTTCCACAAAGCCTAAGGAGGTCTTCCAGATATCTAAAATTCTAAAATCAAAGTAGTGGCAAACTGTAATGTCATCTCCACTCCTGCCTCAAGGCAAATTCACTGAAGTTTAAGGTGTTTGGGTCTGAAAAATGAATGAAACAGGACAGCAGGACTTTCATCTGTAAAGGAGATACACCTAAGAGAGTCTTATGGCTTCTTAGATGAATTGGTCTTCAATTACAGACTATCTAGGCTGACATCAGGGAAACATAGCCATAAACTTCAACTGAACTTCCCCATGGTGCCTCAACATTGGCTAGAAAGTACATAGCACACCTGGCCAATAGAAAGCGAGGCAGTTACTCAAATCATATTTTTAGAAGGATTTCACTCCTCAAAAGCTATGCAAGGGAAGAACTTCAGAACTGGTAGTGCAAGAATGAGAACACAATATACTAAAATTAAAATTCAGATTTCTTCTAGTTATTTTGTTTAGGCAGTGCCTCCTTTGGTGTGGGAAACACTGTATGCTGAATCGTTGCAACAGGTGATTGAAGATTTTCCCTCAGCACTCCATTAGCCTGTGGATTTCCTGAAGTCCATCTGTTATCTGCCAAACTGTTATTAGATGAGCTGCAGCTGATTCTGGAACATACACCAGCCCTAGCCCCATGCCGTTAACTACTGAGAAATAATTAAGAAATTTAAAAACTGGACAGTGATCATGACAAATGTGAGTCCTACCCTTATGCATTTTAATTGGAAATAGGTGCCTGTATTAAGGAGAGGTAACTCTAACACCTATATAGAGTGCCATCATACAAAATGAACACATTTTTACCAGCAGAATTTATCTAAAATATCTGAACATCTTGTAACTGAGAAATACCTGACTTATGGAAACAGACTCAACTTCATGGTAAAACCTGGAATTTTATACCATGGTTCCTCTTGTACCAGTTTTAAGTATCTGAAAACCAAGTTTTTGTAATGAAAATGGTAATTAAATACTAGTTTCAGTTATTATTACTATTAGACATCCACCTAAGACAATAAAGAATATGAAATGAAGAGCATTAGGCTTTTCTTATAGGATATGCTGTGCTTTAAAACTTATTTTATTGATCTTAAAGTTACAAGATCAATTACTGACATTTTCTTGAGGATCAATCTTGGATTAAATGGCAAAATGAAGAAAAGGTTTTCATATGTACTATATCCAAAAGCAGAAACAGATTGCCATTCTCCTGTGAACATTCAGAAACCTTTTCTGATTACTAAACAGTATGTCTGAAATATATTGAAGTTATACCAGCCTCCATAACACTTTTTGGTGAACCAAAGAAGTCCTACAGTGAAATCAAACTTTGAGTAAAATCTGTACTACTTTAATACAATTTCCCTCTAAAATATTTTTTCCTGTTTTTAGATTAATGTATATTCAGTCTGTCAATTACAATGCAAAGTATAAGTAAGATTTAAGCAAGGATGTTGGAGTGTGAAAATAATTCATGTGAATTGCTAATAGGCTGGTGGGAATAAATTTTTTCCACATGAAGGCAACTCCTGTCTCATCAAACACAGCAGACTTGATTTCCCACCTTGACTAGCCACTATTACCTGCAGAAGGAACACAAAAGCTGAGAGCAGTTTGCTACTAAATCAATACTTCACTGTGACCAAAAGAGTACTATTGAGCCTATTCTTCCTTTCCTTTGAACAGATGTGAATAAAGCTGGAAGCAAATTAAAACAAGAAGCCATAAGGTAAAAAGAAGTCTTGTCATTACTTCAGGAAGGCAAAATGGAGATTTGATAGCACATACATGTTTCTCCTCCCTTCTCCCTGGTTTTGCCACTTAAGGCAGGAGCCTTGCAGTTATCACCCTTCGGTGACAGGAATTGATCAGGTTCACATTCGCCTTGACAATCCTGTGATGGAGAATGGGAAATAAAGGGACAGTATGAGTCCTCTCAGGTAATTAACCTAAGCTCCACTGCTTCCCACACCAGCCTATTTTCAATTTTGGCACAGTATAGTTTATACACTCTAACATTATTGCTCAAGAAGATAGAATGATGACTCAGGCTTACTAAAAACAGCTTCACAATACTGCAATCATGCCTGTGAAGCTTCATCTCATATCCTGTATTTATAAGTTTCTTCTCACTGAGAAATAAATTTGTGTGGTGTTTCACGTTTTGTCAGAAAAGTTAGTCACCAGATACCTGAAACACTGATACACCATCTTTAATAAAACATGACTTGTTTGGTCAATTTGCCTGCCGATTTCTTTTCCCGCTTTTAAAAACATATGTATAACACCATAGGTGACCTCCCTTAATACAGCTATCCATAGAAATCACAAATAACTGAGAAATAATATGCTGCATCCTGTCATGCCAGAAGATCGAGATTACTTTGAAGATTATTTAGAGTAGGTGTTACATATCATTTGTGCCCATCCACTGAAGTCAATGAAACAATGCCTACTGGCTTCCGTGGGAGTCTGACTTGGATATTATTCTGGCAATCTGTCCACCACTAAATTAAACTACTCCAGAGATAAAAGCCCAAATGAAGAAAAGTAGAAATTTGGGAACTAAAACAGAGCTGCAAATAAATATTCTAATTCAATGGCATCCTGAAAATACTTAAATAAAACACAAACACACTTACACAGGCATGTACACACACATGCATACAAAAAAAAGTTATGACTTTAACAATCTTAAAAATCCATAGTCTAAAATTGTTTACATTTAAACAATTGAGTATAATAGGTAGCTTTCTTGACTTTCCATTTATTTCCCTGAGCACTGATCTTTGGAACATCTGGAGTTTCAGAATTGTCTAGTTCATAATTCCTAAATGCTGTCTTTTTATGACAAAAAAACCAATTCCTTAAGTAAAACTAGGATACAACTTCCATGAACTACAATGTATGTAGCCAATTTTTAAAAAACCAACAACTATTATTACGCATCTGTATTTAGGCACCTAGCTGGTTTGTCTGTTTTTCAAAATCACTCTGCAGTCTAGCAGTTCCCATTTAATTCAGTATCAGGTACTATATCTCCAACTCATTCAGTTGGAGACCTACATAAGAATTTAGTTTCCCTGCTTTTGTTACTCATTTTGCAAAATCTCGTTTGTATGAGCAATAAGGTATGCTATGGAATTGGTCTTGTGCCTATATCAACATTACAGGCAAAAATTACTGGACTTCTCACTTTCCCATAAGGGGTTAAGAAGGTGCATCTGCAGAGAGGCAGCATAAAACCAATCTTCAGTACTAAAATGGGACCTAGCTAGGGCATATGTTTTAGACTGGCATTCCACACCAGGAAATCTGCTGGCCCAAAGGAGCTCTATTTTAAATTTCTGCTATTTAGAACTACTTGACAAATTGGCAACTGCTGCTTTTCACTCTCTTCTCTAGATTAGAACTTTAAATGTGAGCTTCACAGACATCAATTTGCAACTTTAAGACTTTTCAGGCATTCTGCATTTTAGATTATACAGTGTGCAAGTCAAAACATTTTAGAAAGCAACAGTGCAGAAATACTTGAATATTTTAGAATCAAATCTCTCTCTCTCCAGTTCTAAGGCTGCAAATTACGTCAGCCCCTCTGCAGCTAAAAAGTTCAAAATAATTTTCCATTAACCACAGAAATAGACTGTAACTTTGCATACTCTTAATTCTCTCTCCACTCTGTCTCCTCTCCTCTTCCACCTTCCCCCCACCCCCCCAGCCCCTGGGTAGCTGACACACTGGCATTATGCAGCAGGCTCCAAACACAGGATTAACAAAAAGGTTATTTTGTAATACTTCATTTCAATATACCTTAACTGGAGGAGGGGGTATTGAACCAAATGCAAACAGAAGAGTTGCTATTTGGTTCTTCGTGCAACATGAAATCAAGCCTTTGTTCTCAAATGATGTAATAAAATATGTCGCATCTGATTCTCTTTAATTAGCACTTTTTTAATACTATCTGGTACTGGCATTCCACAGTAGAATCCAAAAGGAGAATTTAGCATTTCTTCTCTTTGCAGAAACCCTTTTTAATACCTCACAGTACATGAAGAGTTAACAGCATATGATCCCATCACATCCTCCCTCCCCCTTTTCAGAAATCAGACTGGCCTTTCTTTAAATAAGCAAACAAAGCAAACAAACAAAACAAAATCCTTGCTTTAAAATAGGAGTATAAATACTGTTTGAAAACACATTTGGAACATATCTTCCAGGATGGTTTTTATATATATATATGTATATATATGTGTGTGTATGTATATATATATATATATATATATTTATTTATCCTTTAAAACTGTGACTACTGCACCAGTTAAGGCTGTTTACAATATATATATTTTTCAAATAAAACTTTTAATATTCAAGCTTACCAGATTGATGAATTGTAACAGGTAAAATGGAACTCTTTACAAGGTAAACCATGTAGTTGTACAAAATAGAATTATGCCCTTCACCTGTGCAAAACAAAAAGAAATCTTGCCTTGCGTTAAAAACACTGAACCTGTTTACAAAAAGGAATGTGTACTACATTTGGACTTCCTTTTTAACTGCCATATCCTAGCAACATCTCAGTTATTTTAGTAAAGGAATTAATCATCAATTTTAAACTGCAGTGAATTTACCAAACATTTTCACTATAGACTTCTGAAAGCCTTTACAGTAAGAAGTTATCAACAAAAGCAGGCACGTCAGTGTACAAAAACGTTGTTGATTTTTTTCCTGTTTCTTTTTCAAAGTGCAGGTTTTTCTCAATGTGCATCTTACAAGACAAACAAATGTTTTAACTCACTAAATCTTAAAACAGAACTCAATTCTCCCAAGGAGTAGTGTAAACGTTAAAGATCCCCAATACACCTCTAGTAAACGTGACACAAATGTCTCTGCGTTGTTTAGAAATTTAGCTCTTTTGAGAGGTAAAGAAGCTTCATGACACCTTTTCCTTACACTGGCTGGTTATCATAAATGGGTAACTCTGGACTGCTAAAGCTGGAGACTGATGAATCACTTGAAGGGAACTAAACTTGGCTACAGAGGAGAGGCGACGGGAGGAACCAACCCTTAGGAGTTTCTTGCGCAGCCTTCGGAAAATTCAGCCTCCGGCGGACGAAGGGTCGGTGTGGGGGAGGGAAGGGGGGGAAGGAAGAGGAGAGCAGGAAGGGAGGGAGGAGAAGCTTCCGCAGAGCCAGAGGCACGGCGGCACACCGCCCGTGTCCCGCTGCGCCCGCGACGGCGGGACCATCCCGTCAGTGGTGCAAGAAGTGTCCCCGAGCCCCGCGGCTGCGAAGCGCTGGCGGGCCCGCTCCTGGCTGTCACGGCGATCCGGGGGCCGGGCGGGGAGCCGGGCGTCCCGGCGGCGGTCGACGCTAAGTGCCGTGAGCGCTGGGCTCCCCAGGATAGATCTCCTCGTAGGCAGGTGGCTGTTCACTGGGCAGAGGGTAGCAATAGGGATAGGAGGCGCTGAGCTCGGGGTCCATGGGCGAGTAGCCGGGCAGCTCGACGGAGGGATGTCCACCACAGTGCACTTCCACGCCGGCCTCGTCGAAGACGTGGAAGACGCCCACGTTGATGTAGGACACGGCCCGAAAGGGGCAATCCCCGGGGCTGAGCTCGGGCTCGCCTCCGGAGAAGAGGGAGCCCTGGCTGTGGCGCGGCACCCGCCGCCCACCGCCGCCGCCCCTCCGCCGCCGCCGCCGCCCGCCCGCCGCCGCCGCCGCCGCCGCCGGGGCCGCTCGCCGCCGCCGCCGCCTCCGTCCGCGCTGCTGCGCGGCCTTGTAGTTCTTGACAAGAAGCAGGTTAAGCAGGCCCAGGAGGCACTCCAGCGCGTTGAAAACGGTGGAGAGTACCAAGCCTTGCTGGTAGTCCCGCAGCTTCTGGCAGCGGACCGCCGCGGCGGTGCCGTCAGGGGCCGCGGGTCCGCTCCGCGGGCGGGTCGCGCCGCCGGGCTGCAGCAGGCAATAGTGCGAGTACTTCCTCTCCACTAACGACACAGTGTCGCCGTCGATGACGGCGCCGGCGAAGGCGCTCAGCACGCCTAGCATGAACACAAGCACCCCCAGAAGCAGGAAGTTCTGCCGCCCCCCGGGCGACGCCTTCTCCACTGGCCCCGACGGTGCGGCCGCCGCCTCCGCCCCGCCGGGGCCGCCGCTCGCCAGGCCCGGGTCCCCGGCCGGGGCCAAAGCAGAGGCCGGTGCCGGAGCCACGGGCGCCTCGTCGGGCGGGCGACAGCAGAGCAGCGCAGCGGCGAGCAGCGAGAGGCCGGCGGCCAGCAGCAGTCCCGAGTAGAAGGCGCCGGCGGCGGTGCCCAGGCGGAAGGGCTCGCCCTTGAGCTCGGAGCCCAGCGAGAAGCACTTGAGGCCCACGGCGGCGGCGCTGAGGGCGCAGGCGAGCAGGAGGCAACTGGAGAGCGCGGCGCAGGCTCCCCGCACGCTCCACTTCATCCTCCGCGCCGCCGCCGCCGCCGCCGCCCCGCCGTCCGCCTCATCCTCCTCCCGCGGACCCCCCCGGCCCCGCGGCGGCGGCGGCGGCGCGGCGCGGCGCGGCCATGCGAGCGCGGCGCTCCCCGACGGGGCGGCTGCGCTCCGCTCTGCACGGCAGGCAGCTACCGGCCGCAGTGAGCCGGGCGCGGCGAGCGCGCAACGCTCCCCCCACCGCCTCCCGGTCGCCGCCGCCTCCTCGTCCCCGCCCGCCCTCTCTTATCGCGGCGGCTGCGGGGGGGGCGATTAATTATGGATGGAAGCCGCGGCGGGCGGGGGGACGGAGGGGGCGGCCCACCGGGCCATCGCGGGTGGCAGGGGGAGAGTGCGATCCCCGGTGAGGCCGGGGGTGGCGGAGCAACACAGCCCGCCCTCCCACCCGCGTGGCGCGGGGGCCCGCACGTCGCCCTCCGGCCGGCTCCGCACCGCGGCTCGGGCAGGGGCTGGCGGGGGTTTGAACACCCCCGCGGGTTCCGTTGCCGAGGGCTGCTGCTAGTCTCCGTGTTCCTGCCTTCTCTCCCTCTCTTAATTTTATTTATTTATTTCTTAGCTCTTGCGCTCATCAGGAGGCTGGCGAGCCACCGTGCATCGCTATGACCGCGTTGCGGTCTGTCGGCGGCTCTGATGCAGCGAGAGAGTGGACCAAGGCCCCCAGGCCGCGTGCCCGGCGCAAGTCCTCCGTGCCGGCGGGAGCGGCGGTCCCCATAAGCCCTCTTTATTTCGTGCACCGCCGGCACGAAATCCTGTGGGATTGCACCCCGTGGGCGGCGGGGCTCGAGGGACGAATGGCCACGGCAGCACCCTCGGGACGCCCCGTCCGGGAGCGCCTGCAGCGCCCGGGGTGGAAGCCAGTTTGGGGGTGGTGCCAAAAGTCGCCCCGGTAGATGGTGGCCCGGCGACTCCTCCGGGAGGACCTGCAGTAGCCTTGTGAAGGAGAGGCTGGAACCTCAGCCTTGGAGCAGGCAAGTCTGGCAAGGGGTTCTTGAGGAAGGCTCTTCTTCGCCAGTCCCTTTTTCTTCCGGGAAGCTGTAACCTTTCAGCTCCCCCATTTTCCCTATCTGCCGTGCACACGCCAGCCTTGCTGGCTATTTTTAGCCGGCACCGTTGATTAGCATTCAGGGGAGCAAGCGAGAGAGAAAAAGCAGTTTTCCAAATTGTTTTCTCTTCCAGCAGTGCAAGTGCACCTGTTGGTGGCAGGAGGGGCATGTGTGGCATTATCCAGCGTTTAGCTTTCTGCAAGATGCGACCTTACTCCCTCTGTCCCGTCGGGGTAGGCCCTCTTGGCACCTCCCTGAGGAGCAACAGCACCCAGCTGTAATCTCGGGCAGATGGGCACAGGTCTCCTTTGCAGCAGCTGCTCCTCCCCAAGAGAGGTTTCTGGGCCCTGCATGGGGCAGTGGTCCTCCCAGGGACATTTGGTGGGAGGCTGTCCTACCTGGAGGCCAGCTCTCTAAAAGTTGCAGTATCCAGAATTATCATTGGCTCAGTATCCAAAAGCATCTAAGGGATGTGCCATCCTGCCCTGTGGGACCCCATAGACGAGGGAATTTTGCTCTCTCCCTCTTGTTCACAAAGGGTTCATGGAGCACTGAGTATGTGAGAAAACACAAAAATCCTGATTTGTGTGTTTTGACAAAAGACCTGTCTTGTGTCCCTCGAAAAAGGGGTGGCTGGATATCTTATCCCCAGTCATCCTCAAGTTTTCCCTTACGCTTTGGATTGAGTGTGTTGGCCTGCTGATCTATGGCCATGTGAAGATTTTGCTGCAGGATCTGTGACTTTGGCTCTGCTCGTGGTGCCTGGACTGCTGAGGAAGATCTTCAGGTGTCTGGAAAAGAACTCACCCCATCACTCTTAAAACATGGATACATAGAGGACACACAGGATTTTATAAATTATAGCATGCACCTCCTGAGATCTCTATTGAGCACCAAAATATTGCTTTGGAAAGCACATGTAAACTCTCAATCCAGCTGTTAATCCGGAGAACCCTGGTAGACACATTCTCTGTGGAGGATGAGGAGATGTAGTTAGTGGGGGGTAAACACGTAATGAACTAATTATATGTAGAATGGGCAAAGTGCTTTACTCCCTTGCCACCGTGTCTGCCCTGAAGCTCCCTGGCTTCGCCTGCCCGGCAGAGGCACAGTCAGCAGCGGGGGACACTCCCCTGTTTCTTGTGGAAAGTCGGGGAGCGGCTAAGACAGAGTGCTTCGCTGTCTGCCATGTAAGGAGGAGAGGTGGCGTCCGACGAAGTAATGAGGGAGTCGACTCAAGGCCGGGGAAAAAGTCTCAGGTTTAATCCGAGCTCTGAGGAGCTCTGAATGCCATTGCATCCGACCGGGCCAAAAATACACTCGAGCCTTTCGCAACAGCACAAATACTGGGGCGGTAACCAGGGGGAAGGGACGCCCACCTCCCAGTGGGGGGATTCAGGGGAGTGGAAGGCAGAAAGACAGACAGACACACAAACCAATGGGGGAAGTTCAAGGGAGGGACCCGTGGCCCTCGTCCACTCACTCGGTGCCCAAGGTGGAAGATTCTGGGAGAGTGGGATGGAGCCGAGTGATGGACAGGGTGCCAGGGAGGGGACAGGGGAATGACTGAGCATTTTCAGGGAGATTGGCATTGAGGGAAAGGCGGAAAAGCTCGGGGTGGAACCACCGGGAGAAAATGGGGGTGAAGGGGCAAAACATTACAGAACTGTTACAGAGATATAAAAACACAATACAACACTCCCTGACACACAACAAACTTATATGTGAGGGAAATGTTTGATTTGTATAACTTGATTGTCAAAACCTTTAAAAAATGAAATATTTACTGTGAATGGTGAGAACATTAATTTAACACTAAATAAATACAAAACTAAGAAAAGTTCTAAGCCTTTATGCATCAATTTATTAATCAGCCTTTAACTTACAACGGTTAGAGTAGAAAAAGCAAACTTTCCATTGGCAGCAAATTGTTCCTTTTTTGTTCAAAGCCTTTCTTGGTGTTCCTTTCCTTCTCATTTTGGCAACTGCCAGAAGTGGCCAACAAGGCTTCTCCAGCATGGTTCTTCAGGTGTTCCTACAGCTGTTTCTGGTATTGTCTTCCTCATCTTGTGTGTTATCTTCTAAAGAAAGGACCTTTTCTTCCATGTGATTGTGATAGGAGACTGATTTTTGATTGCATCCCACAAAGCTGTGCGTTGTGAGAGGCCAGGCTAACACACAAAGTTAATAGTGTAATTAATAATTCTGCTGTACCTTTTTATTCCTCCTGTGGAGCAGCTTGCTGCTGTTAACCTTTTCCAGATTTTACTTGCTTCTCCCTAAAACATCTCTTTGTATTCCAAGCACCATGTTCAATATGCAAAGCCACAAGTTTCACTGCCAACTTGTTTCACCACATGTTATTTATTCATAAACTTCCTGTGTTTCACTGCCGCTCTGAATTAGCCCAGTTTTTCACCAGGTTACTTACAGCTTTGCACTGTGACACATTTTCAGTGACAAGATACTTTTTAAACACACATATACACATGCACACAGAGTACGGTCATTAGCATATCCTGCACATTGAAGGTCAACTTCTTTGGATAACAGGTCTAAAAACATTGTAATGATATTGGTACATTAATAATAGTAGACATAAGACTCTATAAAACATCTGTATACCTATTCTGATTGATTTGTTGATGACTGAATTGGCATTACTGTAAACAGAAGGGCTGACCTGTTGCAAATAAAGGTCACTGAAGAGTTCTCTGGACCCCAAAGGGTAATGCTGATCACCTCAGTGCTAGCTAGTGGCCCCTTCCAGTACAGTTAGGATGCCCATTTGCATGTTCATAGCTGATCTGTGTGTGTCTAATTCCTCAGCCAGGTCTGCCTGCTGAAAAAAAAAAAAAAAAAGAGTATCTGTATGCAACAAAAGATGAGAGAACTGCAAGCCACTTGGCCTTGACAGACATCAGTCGCTAAATTAGTTGTTGCAGGTAGTTTTGAGTCCCTGGCAGCTGTTTTATCACTAAACTTTATTAGTCATGTTTTCATTTTCCAAAGTTTATAAGTTGTTTTCAAGAGTTATTTTGGTGGGCTTTGGAGCAAGTGTATAAGGTTTTGTACAGTAGCACCAGCCTGGAACATATGTTCCCAACAGTGTCTTCACAATCATAGTCTGGGCTTTCTGTGTGTTGCAGTGGTAGTCATTTATGGCCAGTTCCTGTCTCCAAAGAATGGTAGGAAATTTTTGGTTCGAAGTTTTGTTTGGCTCACAGGGGAGCTGAGGGAGCCCTGCTTGTTGGGTTGGATGCCTTGTTGAGAGTAGGCACTGCCATGACCAACTGGGTGGGCTTGCTTTGCTTAATGTGCACAGAACTGGATGTTTTCAGTAACGTGCAGATCAGCCTCTTAACTTTTTGTGGTGACTCAGTGGCACAAAGGACAACAGAGATATTAATTATTTGTACTTTAGGCTTAAAGCTAAAATGCATGCTTGTAAAATAGATGGAGATCTTCAGTTTATGCCACCGAAGTGCATTACATTATTTTATTGTCTGCCTCTTCTCCCACACTGTGTTTATAAGATATATGTGTTGTTATTTCTGTGCCAGTTTGATAAACGGTTGTCATAGCTTTAACTATTCAGTCATGATGTCTGTGTAACCTACCATACCTTATTCTGTTTCTTCCTTTTAGTTTTTTTCCTGTTTCCATAGCAGACATTATGGACTGTAAAATCTCCTTGCAAAAATTGCTATACACGCAGTTACTAAGAATACATTAGAAATTAGAAATTTGAAACTCTGAAGGTGAAACCCATTGTATTTCTTTCTGATTCATCTTCTTTCCCATTTACAAGGTCCACAAACATATTTCTGTGTGCTAGAGGCCTGCTGTTCTCTAATTTTCACAGTGTTTTATGGGAAAGACTAATCTCTGCAGGGAATTTATGGTGAACACATGCTAGAAAAGGACCTATATAAGGCTAAAAGTCTGGACCTAACTGATCACTGGGCACTGATGAAAAAAACTTCTGCAAATGCTGCTTCAATGGGTGACATTTCAGAGAGGTCAGGAAGATAACATAAGGATTTAAAATAGAGAAAGCAAAGCCTATGCTAGAAGCTGAACATGTAAGGCTTTCCTGTTGCTGCTAGGAGTTTTGGAATAAGGGAAGAAATGTTTGAGAAGTTAGGGTTATAAGAACAACATGGTGGTTTGCACTCTAAGATCATGGTGTAATTTAGGTTGGAAGGGACCAGTAGAGGTGTCTAATAAGACCTGCTCAAAGCAGGCACGTCTCCGGGGTTGGACTGGGTTGCTTGGGGCTATTTGATACTATTTGATACATTACTTAAACAAGGACTTCTTTACTTATGTCACAAAATTGTTAAATTATGGCAAATTTTTGGAAAACTAATAGTTTCCTAACTACTGTTCCAATGGTGGGACCTGGGCAGTATTTTAGTGTGTAGGTTCTAGGAAGCTGTTAAGTTGATCATAAAAGACTGTTGAGCACTTTGCCAGCCAAAAGGTGTCTCAAAGTCCTTCACTTTGGGCTTTCAGATTATTTTGAAGAGTGTTTCTGTTTAGTCTTTCAGTTCAGTCTGCATATTTTATATATTCCCATATCTTTGAGATCAGTGCTATACAAAGGCTTAAGACTGACTTATCTCTTAGCTTCTAGTTAGGCCTTCAGCGTAGGACCTGAGCAGCAATTATACATCTGTGCTCTGTCTTCTTCTGAGCAATGTGTGCTCATAAAGACATTAAGAAGTTTGAAAGATCTGTATGATTTCATGGCTTAACCCCAGCTAGCAACCAAGCACCATGCAGTCAGTGTCTCACTCCGCCACCATTGGGATTGGGGAGAGAACTGGAAGAGCAAAAAGTAGAAAACTTGTAGGTTGATATAAAGATCATTTAATGGTGAAAGGAATAGCTGCACACAAAAGGAAAGAAAAATAAGGAATTAATTCACCAATTCCCATGGAAAGACAGGTCTTCAGGCATCTCCAGGACAGCAGGGCCCCATCACACTTGACAGTGACTTGGAAAGACAACCACCATCACTCCAAATGTGTCCCACTCTTCCTCCTTCTTCCCCCCATTTTAAATACCGAGCATGATGTGAAATGGTCTAAAATATCCCTTTGGTCAGTTTGGGTGACCTGTCCTAGCTGTGTCTCCTCCCAGCCTCCCAGGCACCTCCACCGTCCTCTCTAGCTTGGCAGTACAAAAAGCAGAAGAGGCTTTGGTGTAAGCCCTGCTCAGCAATAACAAACACATCTCTGTATTATCAACCCTGTGTTCAGGACAAATCTGAAACACAGCCCCATATTTGACATTATGACGAAAATTAACTCTAGCCAAGCCAAAATCAGCAAAGCAGGGTTTATTTCAGGTTTAGGGGTAGGGGAGCTAGCTTCCTAATTTGGGAAAAAAGGGTTACTTAGCTCTGTGTCCTGTAATTTGACACTGTACCCTCCCATCTCTTGGGACAACAAACCTGTTTGCATCTGAGCAGAGGAAGGATTGCATGTGCATGAGGTGAGTTGAGATGGATCAGATGCTGCTCACTTATTCAAGAAGATGTCTTGTCAGTCTCACCTGCCCAGGTGCAAAATTTAGGTACCAGACTTGACACAGGCATCTTGAGAACTCTGCTGATGCTACTTTGTCTTAGAGGAGACTGTCCTCAGAAAATGCTGTACTTCTGAATTTCTGTGCACCTGAATTGCATTTCATTCAGTGACTGTTTAATATCAGGGGCATAAATTGCTCATGAAGGAGGGACTAAAAGTCACCTTCTATTGAGTACTTTACTAAACTTTGTTGCCCTATTGGGGGTGCTTCTTTTTTAGCCTAAATAACCTTGAATTTTCTACAGAAGGAGATTACAAAGCAGAAGTGGAGGGGGAGAGAAGGTCTACACTCCAGCAAGAGTTGTCATACTGGGAAAGTGTACATTAGGATCTTCTTCAATCAGAATAATAGGGAAATCATTCTCATACCAGTGGCTGCCTTGTAAGCAAAAGTTATGCTAGGAAGGTGTAGCTCACTTGCATCATGATTTCTTCCTTTGGCTGGATGTTGAGACAAGGAATAATCAGGCTGGTTCTTGAATGCAAAGAGCATGGTGAGTCTGCCTTCATGTAGATCTACACTGATCTGTAGCCTAGGAAGTACCTCCCTGCTGCCTGAGGGCTCAGTGTGGCTGATGCCTGAATGATGCCTACAGATTTTTGCATTTGTGGTTGAGCGGTGGTTTCTGCTGTAGCTTGGTAACAAGACTGCTGTCCTAGCTGCCTGTCGCAGCTTGTTTCTTCCAGGGGTCTCAGGCTCTATCTCAGCTGCTTGCCTGGTCTTTCCCTAGCTTGTAATTGCAAGTGATCCCCATCAAAGTGCATCCTTTTCCATGCCAGTGGAGAACACTTGGAGGTGTAGGTTGGTGAGCAGTGGGCAGTGAAGCTGGTACTACTGAAGGAGCAGCAGTTGATGAGCAGCAGACACACTGTCATTTTTGCCCATAGCAGCAGCTGCTGGGGGAAGAGCTCACTCTCCATGGAAACAGGTAGCATTGGACTGTTCTTGATTCCCTGGGACATTGGTGGACTGCTTTTAAAGGGCTGGTAAGGGGAAACTTTTGTCAGGGGACATAAACTCACTGTACTGAGTCTGCAGGACCACTGGAAATATTTTAAGGTTAAAAAAGGGTGGAAATTGTTAGCAAATGTTGGGACACAAGGGACATCATAAGACAGCTTGTAAGGCTGTGGGTCTTGCATACATCATATCCCTGCCATAGCACCATGAAGAACTCCCATTTTTCTCTAGAATTCTTTGTCTACCTGTTGGAAGATTGTGCTGAGCCTAACACCTTTGGTGATTAGAAACTGCCCGTCTCAATGCTAAGTGTATTTTATGGTCAGCTTGCTCCCATTTTTCTGCGCCAACATTGTCATTTAACTTAAATGGCTCTTCTTCTTCTCTGATGTTTACTCTTTGGATGTATTTATAGACAGCAAACATACTCCCTCTGAGATTTCATTTTGCTAAACAGGCCAGATCTTTTTTTCTTATTCTTTTCCCTTTTTCTTTCTTTTCCCCTTTGTATTAAAAACTCTTTATACTCTGCAGTTTGACTTCATCCCTAAGCACATAACCAGGACTGTATGCTGTATCTTTTGTGGTTTTACCAAGGCCTTGAATGATGGTATTACAGCTTCCTCATCTCTAGTAGAATGTCCTTTCCCAATTTTCCTAGAATTTGATTGCTTTTTACCCAGATCTTTCCCATAGAAGGCTATACTGGTACTCAGTGCACCTCATTCTTTGTCCTCTACCCAGCTGCGGGGCTGCCAGCTGGGGGCACTGATGACCTTTCCTTCTATTTGTCTGTTTTCCCCCGAATTTCTGTTATTACATTCAGGTACTTAAATCTTTTTCTTTCTGATATTTCAAACTCTCTCTCTGTTGAAAATTTCCTTGTGCCTCTCGCTACTTAAAGAACCTTATTTTTTTTCCTCAGATGACAGATTTTTTTTTTCCCAGAGTCCTTTGTTATGTAAATCTGCCCCTCTCTTGTTTGTAGGCTGGCTTCCAGTTCTCTCTGTTATAATTTTCTGTCTATTTGATATTGTTTGCTCCCTCATAGAGCCTCTCTCTGCCCTTATTTCTCATGTTAGACTTTCTGCTCCTTTCTTCTTTACTATCACAGTTCCTTCTGCTTAATTCTCCTTTTCATTATCTGGGTGCAAACAGTACCTCACCTCTAATGGGAGTGCCTCATTCCTCTAGAGGAAGTCTGTTTTTGCTGTGTGTTTTCTGCTCTGTGCATTGACCAGAGCTAAAGATCTGTGCTGTCCTATATGTCTTCAGCCATCTTCTCTTTGTCTTTCTTTTCCTCTGTCATGGCTGCAGATTCCTATTTGACTTTGAGGTGCATTTGTCAGAGATTCTTTTTCATACTCAGGAATGCTGTAAAGGATGCTTGCCATGCCTGTTCTTCTCATCTGCTCCCGATGTCTACAAATTTTTAAGGTCTTCCCATCACTGCCATGATTTCAGACTTTTGTTTCTTGCCTTCATTTTCAAAAGCATGAAAGAACCTACCACTGCACTTAGAACTTAATTTCTGTTGCTGGATCCCTTCATTCCTGCCTATGGACTCTTTGGATTCCTCACTCAGTTGTCAAGGTAATTTTTTCTTCAGTTGCTACGTTAGAGAATTACAGTTCTTTCCCTAGATCTGATGCTACTGTCTTCATTGTAGGTCTGTGTTGTGAGTTATACTTTCCATCATTTGATAGGCAGTGGTCTTCTCTGATGGCAGAAAACCTTGGGCAAAGTTGCGGGTTTCAAAGCTGAAGTGCTGCACAGGCAATTCTTTTTCCTTGGCTAGGAAAAGCCCAGCTGAGGCCTAGGAACTGACAGCTAGGAAAAACTGATTTATATGAATCCATCATGTAGTCCAACTTTGCTTTGGAGGACAAAGAATGATTTTAGGTACATGAAACCCATTTCCTATAGCAGTCACAGTGAGTGAACACTTAAATATAGGAGATGTTGGTATTACATTACCATAGGTCTCTGTAAGGGGGTCTTAAGTATCCTCCGGCCCTTACCATCTTCTTGGCGGCATGTTGAACTAATTTGTCTTGAGCAAGCTCTCAAGGCCCAGCAAGGTGGGATGAAACTTGAACACCTCATAAGTGACACAATTTGTAAAGCAAGAAGTCCTGCAAGGACTCAACTACCTCCTACTCTTTAGTGAGGTTGTGGTCTGATTCCCCTTTCACCTCATAAGAGTCTTGCTAAATCAGAAGCCTGTGCTGTATCCCACCATTACCATTTTGTAAAATAATTCATTTGGTGATGGGTTTGCTTGTTACTTTTTCCCTTCTCTGAAGCTCATCCCAGCAACTCTGAGCCTGTTTCCTTGGCAGTCCCAGTCCAGGGGGCTGTGCTCAAATACATTGTTTTTCTGATGCAGGACATCGGGCAGTGTTTTTGTGAGATATTTGGACCTGACCATCAGTTGCATCTCCTTTGGTAACCTAGAGCAGGAACAACTTGCTGACAGAGACAGGATAGTGTTTCTTGGCCTCTTTGTCCACAAGATCCAGCAGTGACATTTTGTGTTAGCCTGTGGGGACTGCAGATGCCAGAGTGCCCTTCTGCGATGAGGCTTTGTGCCTGTGGGCACAGCTGGATGGTCAGGCCTGTGTGCTCTCCATGGGGTAGGGCTGGAAGGAGGAAGGTGGTGGGTTTCTTTCACCAAGTGAGTGTAGGGAGAGAAGGGAGTTCAGGGCATCCCCTGACAGATACTCTCAGAAGGACGGTGTGAGCAGCTGCTGCTCAACAACATTTGTCACTCTGCTTTTGCTTTTGAGCATATAGATGATGATTTTTCTTTAAAACTTCATTGTAGCATTCCCTATTATGTGTGCTGTTTGTAGTTATTAAACATACTTGTTTTGAGGTAACTCTCTGCAATATGTTACATACGTAATTAGATATCATTAACTTTAATTAACCATATTAAGCTTTGCAACACTTCTGCCGTATTTTAAAGCTGGCTTATGACTAAGAAATCCACATTTGCAGGTTCAGGTTATACAAACTCATCCATATTCCAGGTGTTCACTTTTCTCTTTCAGTACTATGACTTTGAATCCAATAATTTGTGGTTCAGTTATCTGCGTAATTAATTTGCAGCTTGTAGGACTCTGATTGCAGGATCCTCATAGCGCATCATTGGTGCTTTTCACGTGATGCTTCTGGGAGCTGTTGGTCATGACAGCATCTCAGTGCCTATTTTACAACTCTTTACCTTGCCAAAGCTGGTTGGATGAGTATGTGCTATGTTTGACAAAGGCCCAAGTGCTACACATGGTGAATGAGCCTTCACCTCTAATTTAACCACTGAGCCAAAATTTTGGCTTTTATTATTTTTGAAGTCTGCTTCTCCCTATTTTTTCCTTTTAATGTTAATTTTGTTGCTGTGTTGCTTACAGCGGCCTGGGGTCCCGGGGGTCCATCTGGCCCCCAGGGCAGCTGCCGCGGTAGGTGTCCCGGATAGCGCTGTGCTGATGAGGCACAGCCTGTCTGGGCCCTCCGGCTAGCTCCGAGCCGCAGGCAACTTTAGCGAGCAATTGTGGAGTGATTTCAGCTCTAGTGAGTTCAGCTCTCAGTGATTTCAGCTCAGTGCTCGCAAAGTGCCTCGGCAGACGCAGGGATGGAGAGAGGTGAAGGCTGTGTGGAGTTCTGTGGAGATGTCTTTATTGGCAGCTTCTGCAAAGGGTTCCAGTGACAGCTCTTCCACTGAACTGGGCAGAGGTGACGGTTTAAGTAGGGTACTGGGGGATTGGAAATTGTCCAATGGCTAGGGTCGAGGAGCATACGACCTATAGCCTTACAGAGAGATAACAGGGGTCTGAATGCGGAAGAGGGGCAGCTCTGTTCCACTCATCATGACTCTGCATTTCTTATCTTAGGCTAGTGACCGCCATGGAGGCCTTTCAGGGCCTCTGCTACACTTGCTCTTGCTGTAAAGTGCTCTGAGGTGTCATGCATTAGGAAGTTGTAAAGAACAGTTGATTGATTGAAATACAAATGCAGTCTTATACAATAGTCCAAATGCAAATAAGCATTTGATTGAAATACAAATGCAGTCCAATACAAATAAGAGCAAGATGCAGTTTATGTGTGCATACTATGGCATCTTATGGCACTCTCTGGTGCCCAGCATCCTGCACCTCCCATGAAATAAAATTGGCATCTTCTTTTGTAGCTCAGCCCATCATCATGTGACAATGGCTCTTTATACCTTAGATGCTGGCTGACACATATCTTAGCATTTTGCCTCCTAAAGAGCAGCTGGAAGCAGTAAGACTGCTAGCATGTGTTGCAAGGTCTGCCCTGTGTCCTGTTGATGGAAAACAGGGAGTGCACAGACAGTAGATTCCAGAAATGCTGACATTGGCAGAAGGAGGTCTCTCCATTGGCATCCATGCAAAACCATTTCTTGACATCTATGAAACAGTTAATCACTACCCCATTTTTTAAAGCTGCACGGCTATTAATTTGCCTCAGGTTATAATCAAGCTGTCCCTTATTTTAATGGACTTTGGATCAGACAGGCCAGAGGGTTTTTTTTTTTTGTGGTTTCTATTACAGTGTTAATTAACTTAGCATGCAGATTTAACTATGAAATTCAGATATTTCATTTAGTTTTTATA
This sequence comes from Vidua chalybeata, assembly GCF_026979565.1. Lineage (NCBI taxonomy): Eukaryota > Metazoa > Chordata > Aves > Passeriformes > Viduidae > Vidua > Vidua chalybeata. The sequence goes on from NC_071570.1 coordinate 45,558,862, forward strand.
ATTTAATTGTGGAAATGTGGCAGTAAATGCAGGTGAGAAGATATGTACAATTAATATTGACCCAGGACAACTCAAATGTCAGACACTTGTCTCTGAAGACTCACTAGGAAATCCAGTGTGTTAAATATTGATTTTGTGGTGTGGGGTTTTCAAATAACCTTGGGTCTGGCCTATTCTTCTTGAAGCTGTATCCTTTCTCAAGTCAGGGCTGCGTGAAACCTTGATGTCCACAAGTGTAGTGCCAACACAGAAAGCCAGAAAATCCTGTCACTTGGCAATTTTAGTAGCAGTGTTACCTCCTGCAACTTTTAATCAAAAATGCTGAACTACAAACAGAATTAGCCTTTATGTGGGTGTGGATATGCGTGTGAGGGCAGCTTGGAGATTGTTTTGTTTTTCATAGATTTTAAAGGTATTTAGCTTAGAGCTGTTGCTAAACACCTCATGGAAAATTTGGGGAGTGAAATGATTTTATCACAGCATTTGGCCAGCCTTTGCCTGATCTGAAAGAGTCCAGGCAATGGTGGGAAGGGGGGTCAGTTTCCATGCTGACCTTATCCTTGGCATGGCTTGGAGTCTGGAAGGTAGGCTGACTACTAGAAGATGTGTTGATACTAGTCTGTTGAAATCTGCCTCTGGAGAAATGGCTGGAAGAGGCCCTAGGCTTTGTACTGTAAGTTGCGAAAACTACCATGTTGAAGAAATGAGTAACCTATTGTCATATCTACGGGCAAGATTAGTGGTCACAGGTTTTAAGTAAAACTTTCAGTCTGTCTGGATATTTTCCTGGGGAACATATGGCTTGACAACATATAGAAACGATGTTATTAAAATTATCCAATAACAGACTGGCAGGTATGTGCTATAGGTCATTCAGGTAGAGCTGTTCCTGCTGAGGTGCCTCTTTAGCCTGCTTTTCTGAGAGGCTAACACACTGCTGTACTTTTTGGTTCTATTTGATATTTCAGTGAATTAAAAGTCTCTGTGCTTCTATGGGCCTGATGTAGATGAAAGATGAATTCTCCGGACCATGGGTGTCCTCAGGCCTCTGGGATGGCCCATCACCTAGGAACCTTCAAAAGGTGCTTATCATAGCACTCTCTGGAAACAGTGAGAGAGGGCACAAGATTTTGCCTGTGGTGCAACACTTAAATGTGAATTTAAAAAATATGAATCCTCCCTACCCATTCACTTCATCTGCTATACAAGTCAACCTTGGGGGACAGGGCACTGAAAGGCAGCAAAAAGTCTATACCTGAGCAATTGTAAGATGTCAGAACAGGGATCCCACAAGGTATACTGCATTTTCACAGCCTCACCCCTTTCCCCATCTTGTATGAGCTTTCAGAAAAGATGGGAAAAAAATGCAATCCCTTCCCTCCCCACTCCCAGCCATGGTTTTTAAGACAACCTGAAAGCAACAAAATTTGGAGCAGAGCGATGGCTGAGGCTGCACTTATTGCAATTTTCAATGTGTTGTTTCTCCATGTGAAGAGCTGAAAAGCTAGGCTGGGACAAACAGCCCTAATTGCTGCTCCAGGTTCTCCTTGAAAAGTTCCATTTGGTCTATGAAAGGAAAAGCTGTATGGACAACTGTCTCTAAGCACTGGCCCCAGACTCCTGTTTGTTATACTAAGAAGAAAATATGCAGTTGCCTAAGATCATCTTGATAGCATGCTTTACAGCACATATGCACACTGTAGCTGCTTCACCTGCTTCAGGGCATCTGACAGTGTTGACTTAGGTGTGGTGACTCAGAGGGCTTTCCCTTGATGGCATACAAAAGTTCACTTGCAGAACATCAGCTTACATAAAAGTTTGAGCTATTTTTGTTCAAGTGCATTTCCATACATTTTTAGACTTGCTAAACTTCATGCACACTCTGTTTGCGAAATCCAGCACTTTGCTACTTCCAGTGAGAGAGTTTCAAAATCCCTGTGAAGCTTTTAGGGACTGCAGTTGTGCAGAATGCTCTGTGAACACAGCCATATTTCTTGTGCATCCAGATCTCAGGGGCCAAGACACTGATTTGTGCATGGTGTACTTCCCACTTTCTAAAAGTTAGAGAAAATACTAAAAATATCTAATGCATGAACTAAAGTTCAGATTTAGAGTATATTAAAATATAGTAGGATAGATCCTTGTAAATTTCAGCTGTTAAAACCTTCATGATGTGAGTGTATTCAGTCTTTGCCACTGTACAGAGCTAAGACTATACATATCTTTGCCTTTTCTTCTTCATTCTCCACTTCATTCCATGGTCCATTTCACCGTGCTTTGGTTCCTGGGTCTATTTGATCAGTTGCCTAGAGCCACCTCTGTGTCTTTTTCAGTGAAAACTTCTAAACCTGATTCAGTCTCCCTGAATCCATTTGCCAGGCCTCTGGACATACTTAGTTCAATAGGTCTGCTGGATGCATGAAACATTCCCTTTCCCTTTCCCTTTCCCTTTCCCTTTCCCTTTCCCTTTCCCTTTCCCTTTCTTTTCTCCTTCCCCTTCCCTTCTCCTTCCTCTTCCAAAATTCTGATTACAGGAACCATCCTTCTCTGTTGGGAAGTAGTTTTGCCTATGCTTGTATTTTTTCTGTGCCTTATCTCCCTTGGAATTAAAATGGGATGCCTGCATGGTTTGGGTTTATGTTTTAAAATTTATTACTATTATTATTATTATTATTATTACTAGTAGTAGTAGTAGTAGTATTTTGTTTCAGTGGAATTGATGTAAAAAAATATTTTCCCAATATGAAATTCTTTTGTGAATTAATTTGTTTGTTGTTCCCTGCTGTGTCCCAGGACACTTTGAAAATAAGACTTTTTTTCAGGAGTTTTATCCTGCAGTGAATATTTATATACATCAAGTTGCAATAAACCAGAACAATTTTCTCATTAGAAATGCAGTCTGCAAAAGTCAAGTAATTTCTCTTGTAGCTGTGTTAGGGACATCGTGCACTTGAAGCAGTGGAGAGCAAAAACATTTCAAAAAGGAAGACTAAGATTAACATCATACAGAAGATGAACATCAAGCACTATAATTGAAATACTGAAATTAGCCTTTTCATCATACCATATTTATTGTTTAAATTTGCTTTGGTGGCATTTGGTGTTAGTGCATGAAGTATGAATGTGCTTGCATGCTGCCTGCATAGGCAAAAGGTAAAAAGATTTAACAGAGCCCATTCATATGAGGAGAACCTGAACCAGACCATGTTCATGAATGATACTAGGTGAAAGCAGCACTAAAGGGGCTCAAGGTGGGACTAGAGGCAATGCTAACAATGCTTTAGAGAGGTTCATGTTCAACAGGGGAACTAATCTGACACTTCATGCATGGAATCTGTTGCAGAATTCATTGGATATGCACCTTTATGCTGTTGGAAAGTCCCCAGAGCTTCAGCAGCTAGAAGAGGAGGGAGCTTGGAGTGATCATTGCTCCCACATCTCCAGGTGGGCTGAGCAGAGCTCTGGTGTCAGTACATCCAGATCTAGGTTTCCTAATAGTGAAGTGCTTGTGGATCGCAACAGACAGAGCTGCTAGAATGAAATCTATGTGCTCCCAGTTCCATCAAGGTGTGGGGAAGCGAAGAGCTTCCTTTGTTGGTATTCTGCACCTGGCAAATACTTCCATTCCACTTGGATCAGTGCTGCAAAGCATGCAGAAGTGGTGTATGTCCATCTGGGTGAGTTCGGGGGAAGAGGAAGGGGAACAAAGGAAATAAATCATGGCATTAGCAGCACACAAAACCAGTAACTACCAGTGGTCTGCAGCATTGATGAAGATGGCACAACAACTGAGCCAGCAGAACTATCAACGAGCTTGGGTAGTAGTCTCCCATTAATTGGTGCCTTGTTGCCATTCCACTAATGCAGGCCAGCAGCTCAGAGACAGCTAGACATGCAGCATCTGTGTGTGGGTGAAGAACGCACGTAGTTTCCTGCAGGGAAACCTATGAGCTCCACAGGCTGAATAGAGGCTGCTTATGTATGTATTTTTCTTTTTAATCTCTCAGAAAGGTTATAGGAAGGCTTTTGGGTTGCTGATGGTTTTGCTTGGGTGCAGTTCTTGAGACTTGTGTTGCTTTCCACAGCAGGATGTCCGTTTCTGTCCTGTTAGTGTGTCCATTATCACAACATCAGATATTTGCCGTGAGCAAAGAATAGGGTTAATATCTGTTTTGTGTGTGTGTATCTTTCCTTGCTCTGTTCCCTGGTGGGGAGATCTCTGTGGTGGTTTATTAAATAGCTCATGTTCTATGTGCTTGTTCCTCTCCAGTGAACTCCAGCAATGGAGATGGAGTTTATAAAAAAGATAGCATCTTTTCTCTGTTGCTTGTCTCATACTCTGCCCATTTGTAAGCATTTTGCATCGACAGGCTCTACAGATGTGTCACTATTTCTCTAAGATGAAATCTTACAGTCACACAAATGTCAAAACCTAGCACTTGCTCTCTCTATGTTGCAAGAGACTTCCTGCTGCAGTACTGATGATGTACGGAGTGGTGACATCTCATCTCCAGAACTGCCTCTCCTTAAAAGCTGGGATGTGCAAAGAACTCCATGGATTAGAACAGGCAAATTTTTTTTTTTTTAGTTTTATTTCCCTTTCAGTAAAAGGATATACTTCACTGTGCAACTCACATTTTTTATTTTTTTATTGTACTCATTCCCATGGGTACCATCATGCCAGTCTCTGTTATACCCTCTGACTGATGAATGCACTTAACTTGCAGGGAGTATTCTGCCCATTTGAAGGCCACTACAAATATTCAGGAATACTGTCAGGATATTTTTACCTGGACCGTATCACTTGTGTCACAGTTTGGGGAGAGTCCAGCACATCAGCTCACAGCTACAATGCTGGGCAGTGGCCAGGGAAAGGCATCTGCATGAGTGATGTACCTTTTCAATCCCAGATTTTGTCTTCAGGGAGGCATACAAAAGGGATTAGGAACTGAAATATGCATAACCCTGAAATAAGGGATATAACAAAAAGAGGAAAAAATGTTAAGGGGAGTTAGGGATGAAGAGGGGAGATGAAGTAGGGAAAAGCAGGCAGTTTAGGTAAGAAATGTTGCTGCTGAGAGTGACAGACACCTAATTTAGTATTTAATAGTGAACAAAAGGTGCTGGAAAACTGAATTTCTACATGTGGAAAGATAAGGTACCTGGAGTCTCTGCTTGTCCACACAGTTATATTCAGAATAAACTGTTACTTATTCTGCTTTTCTAGTCTCATAAAGCTCAGGAAACTCAGAAGCTGGTGCTGGTCAGAGAGAATAGTGGGTCTGGACATGGTGCAGCAGGATCAGTAATGGAAGAGCAATTTGATGGCTATCCTGAACTCTCAGCTGCAGATTGTGTTTATTTTATTTTTTTTTTTCCATTTGGTGACTATTAGAAAAATGTGAGAGTCCACCTCCAGTTCCTGTTCTGCCCTACATTTGATGATTCCTTAAAGGAGAGGAAGGCAAATACAAGTATCCTTCAGATCAGGCCAAGGAAATGGGAAATGTAGGCAGTAATAAGGATCTGTGCCAGTGGGTGCACCTCCAGCAGAGAAATAGGGGCAAAACCATGATGTTACTGGGCAGAAAGTGAAAGAAAAATCAGGGTGCACTAAAGGGAAAGCAAAGAGTGAAACAAGTAAACCTGCTGCAGGACAACCCTCAGTGCAGTTCTCAGATCCCTGTTCACTGCAGAGAGGAGCACAGAAGGGTGCTGTGAAAATCAGAGGAGTTTGTGAAATAAGACAAGGACTCGACAGTCAGATGGAGTAGTCAGAAAAAAGACAAGACAACTGTGTTTACTCTTACTTGAAAAAGACTGCTGCAAAGATAAAAGAATTAGACCATTTTTTTTTTATTCATTGGCAAGGTTTTTCAAAGATAATGAATTTTGAGGACCAGCAAGGAAAATCATTGAAATACACCAGTGAAACTTGTAACTTGCCAAGATTTAGTTCTCTTGAAGCAGAAGGAAAGGCTGTCAGTGGGCATGAGCTATATGAGATCAGCAACATGAGATCAGCTACAAGAATGTAGCTGGCAACCAGTGGCAGTTGTAAAATAGCCAGTGGACCTACCTTTCAGAGAGCTTGAAGGAAAGGGCTGAAATATGCTGTTGAGTGAAGGGATGCTTTCCTCACACTGATTCCAGCAGAGCTCCAAATTCAATCTCTGCTTTTCCAGAAGAAGAGACAGTTGCTGATGTCACAGAAGGCTCTTCTAAAATATGGAAGGAGAAGTCAGATTAGCATTTATTTTTATGAGTGGATAGTAATTAATAGAGAATGTGGTGTTGTGAACCTTAGTCCAATTGTCTGAATGCAGTAGCTACACCTTGCCACTCTATATGGATTTGCATGTCAACATGGTATAGAGCAGATGAATCAAACAATATTAAATGCAGAAAGGAAATAGTCTGCAGAACATTTTCACCTGGGCTATACCTTCCCCAGAAATGCCTGTGCATGTGGAGGCATGATGGTGAGCTAGGATCTTGGGTTTCAGCACTTGACCCAATGGCCCATCAGGGTGCTGTTTGTGTACAGTTAAGTAATGGTGCAGAGGGCAAACTGACCTGAATTGCCAAACCAAGTATAACACTTGCCAGCTCTGGATCCACTGGTTGATTCCAGCTGTATGAGTATGAATTCTAGCCAGACAGAGAAAGTCGACAGTAAGAGCAAATTATAAATGATAAATCTAAATGGAAGATCCAATCAATCCTCACTTATTTATTTTAGTAATTAATGCTGAATGGTCTGTGGCAAGAATGCTGAAATATTTCCCCATGATGATGTAAAATGTGTTTCTTATCTCTAACGAGGGCAATTTCAAGCTAGATTCTGACATTCTTGCTTTTATGCAGTAATAACTTACTGGCTATTTTAAATCCATTTGTTTGCTAAGGGACAGAATAATGTATAAATGTCTGACCAAATACTATGGAAAAACTTGTCTGGTTTTGCTTATGCCTGGTTTTGCTTATACCTAGCCCCATCTTCATATTTACCATGCATTCCAGTTTATTCCTGAATATTGCATTAGCCCTGCTGGCATGTCCAACTGGATACAGAAGACTGTTTTCATATAGACTACATTTGTTTGATCAAGCCCTTGATTTGGTACATTAAATACCTTTCCCATGTGGCTTCTTGTAGTTGACAAGTTGACTCTACTGGCAAATGATTCACTGAATCTGGCATGCAGTTATTCTTTTGCACTGAGCATCATGTTCTCATCTGATCCAAGGTTATTTCCCCTTACTTTCTGCCTCTCTTCTTTGGCAGCTGTTCTCACACCAGCAGAAAGATAGTGCATGGAAGGCATATCTCCTGCAGACACCCTGTGGGTGCTTCTTTCTTAATGTTTCCTGTGAACTTTGGCAGCTGTAGAGCATGTACGCAACATATTGAGCCTGCCTTATCAACTGGCAGAGGAAAAAGGACAGAAATCTGCAATCTGGAGCCACTCTAGTCATCCCATGCTGACTGGACTGGAAATGTAAGCAGAGCCTGCTGCCCAGTTTAGGACAGTTTACTAAATCTGCAGGAATCCTTACTGCATATAGAAGAAGAATTGTCACTGGTAACTGGAAATCAAATGTGCTCTCCCTACATCCCAAGATAAACAGTGTGTTTTTGTAAGTGTCTGTATAATGTAGCATAGCAGTGTGCAGCAGTCTGACCTCTGGACTGATTTTACAGATGCTCTTGCATCACAGGAGACTGCTCTTAATTTCCATAGGAGAGCATGAGGGGAGAATGAAGATGCATTACTTCTACATAAAATGTGCAGTCACAGTGAATAATGAGGGATGTCTCTGCAAGAAGCCCTGCAGTCCTTTATGAGGTAATGTGTTCTTTGACGTCAATGGGAAGCTTGCTTCCACAAAAGCTGAGTGGGAATTGCAGGATTTGGTTTCATAGGAGTTTACAAAGCACAGCTTTCAGAGCCACTGAAAGAAATCAGGATGGCAGCCCTTCTGGTTTGCCTATTTGTGATGCTTTTTTGCTGCCATGTTAGTTTATGGCATTGCTTCTCTGGTGTGTATTTTTGTGTCCACACTTGTCAGTCTGTTTTTCTTCACCTATTCTATTAAGGCCATGAAACGGGTGAGTAGGGCAGGTTTGATACTCAGCAATTTGACTCTGACTTGCTCTTGCAGGAAATGAATGGGGACACGAGCTTTTGAGAATTCAATGGGGTGCCAACCTGCTGACTTCAATTTGAGTAGAAGGGCACTCTTTATAGCCTTTGCAATACAATCCCAAGCCAGTAACACTTGGCTGTGTATTTGTGCTACTCTGGGGGGTCAGTCATACTGTTTTTTGTCCCCTTTGGGAAAAAACATCATGAAAGTTTAGAGGAAAACACATTTCAAACAGAGAAGTCTGAGCATTTAAAAGCTATATGTGCTTTTGGACAGTGGGGTTTTTGGTGAATTTCATGCTGTGATAATGCCTGACCCTCTAAGCAAAGTCAATGGGTGCAGGAGAATAGATAATCTCACCTGCTTATTTGTGAAGCCCTTGTAAAGACATAACATCATGAACCCAATCTATTTTCCTTGCCTAGAACTTTCCAATTATATTCCACTCGATTTTTTTTTTTTTTTAAGTGATGAACTTCATTTTTAAATCAGGATGATGTTCATACTGGAAACTTTCCATGGTCCCAGCAAAACAACCGCCATTCATTGTTATGGGCAGACACGTGTATTGGTAAAAACTGGGAAAAATTTCTCTGACCTTGTCATAAAGCAACTGGCAGGGATGAGCGAAACATGGGCGTGCCTTTCTGTGTGTGAAAGGAAGGGATGTGAGGATAAAATCAGCACCAGTCTTAAGATCAGTCTTAAATGTATGAAGAGCATTTCCATAGTTGGGAATACAGGTAGTTATTTGCAGCACCTCAGGAGAGGTTTATGAGAGAGTTCTCATAAGCTTCATGAGGAATATGGCTCCTGTGGGGAAAGCTTTGGCTACATTTGCCTGAAGAGTGCATTGGTCCTGGTGGGTGTAGGGAAACAGGCACAGATAGATCAGTGGCCCACTCCAGCGACTTTTTTGCATTCTCTCTTTTCTTCAAGACCTACAAAACAGGGACTAATTTTTGGCACTTTTCAAGAGAAGTGTGAGTGAACTTCCCAGGTAACAAGGACCACATAGGTGTCCGGCTGTCCAGTGTTTTCTGTTCTTTAATATCTTTTATACAGACTTACAGCTGGATTTATGTTAGTTTTCCTTGTTCTCATGGCCCTGCCAAGTCTAATTCCCTGTAATATAGGGGAGTGGTTATGCTTTCTCCAGTTGTTTTACTGGAAGAAGGGGATAAGAAATACTGATTTGACCCTATCTGGGATTCTCAGTGGATTGCAGTAATTTCTGTATGTGGTAGACTGACCTAGGCTGGACACAAGCCTCTTTATCACTCCTGTTCTCAGCAAGGTATGGGGGAAAAAAAATAAAACAGAAAATCTTATGGATCAGTAGAAACATAATTTAATGAAGCAAAACCAAAGTCTGCATGTGGAAGCAAGGGAAAATAGAAGATTTATTCTCTCTGTCCCATCACCAGGTGATGTTCAGCCACTTTGTCAAAGGTAAGACTTCAGTACACATTGTGGTGGCTCCAGAAGACAAACAATAATAAATGCCCCTGGCCATCCTTCCTCTTAGCTTTGGTTGTTTGAGCAGATGTTATATGGTATGGAATATGCCTTTGGTCAGTTTAGGTCACCCAAGCCCACTGGCCTTTGGAGGTGGTGCTGTACTGCTGCTTAGCAACAGGCAAAGCATTGGTGTGTTACCAATACCTTCCTAACTACCAGTACAATGCACAGTTCTGTGAGGGCAACTATGGGGAAAATTAACTCCATCTCAGCCAGATCAAATAAACTGTAATATCACACTCTTCAGTTTCACAGTTTCTGAATGCTGCCATCATTATGGAGCACCACCAGAAACTTGTCTTTTTATGCTAGAGCAACCTGAGTACTTGGGCTTGTAAATATCATCCATTTCACCAGTGTGACAGCTAGAAAGGTTATATGTCCAAAGACCCATGGGACATAAGTGACAGGAGGAGAATAAATCTGTGTCAGTCTTTGAATTACTAAGTCATTGTAAAATCAATTAGATTTCTCCTAGGTGAGGCCCTTGTGCTGTCCATTTTAGTGTGTGTCCTATCAGTCACTTTCACTTGTGCTGCATAGTAGTTTTTGAGACTGTAGACCTCATTTTTTTTTCAGATGTGGAAAAAAATATGCCACCTCTAGATTTGCAATGAAGTTAAGGGATGCAGAGATGAAGATTGTGTTTTGGTTCTGATTAAAGGGCTTGGGGATAACTGTTCTGAGTCAGGGCAATGTGATTGAAATACTGCTCTGCGCAGGGGAACACAGATTGGAGACGAGAAACCAGGACTCCATCCTGTAGTCATTGTGTAGGATGCTGATGTCCACACCACATTAATGCCTGTGGAATGTGTTGATATGAAAATCCTTGGTATGCTACAGGCATGCCAGAGTACAGAGTGTAGGAAAGAAGGGCTGCTGCTGTGTGGTGGCATCCCTCTGGTGTGTAACTGACTGAGTACTCCCTTGCTAATTAAAACAATTACAGTGTGAAGTGCCTGTTTGTCTCTACTGGTATGAGAAGACTAGGGTGCAAAATGCTCAGGGGAAGGACCAGGGCACCATGAAACAGGTTTATTAACAGGATTTTTCAGGTGGTACATGGAATTCAGAGAGATCTTTGGCAAATCTATTTTTCGTTAAGTTTTATCAGCTGTGAGCTCAACCCCAGTTATGCAAAGCCAGGCCACTGGTGTCAGAAGACTATCTGGAATGACAGTGTGATGATGAGGGTTGTCCAGGGAGGTGAGCAGGAAGAGGTCAGGTGCAGAGCGGTGATGAATGGTGCTGCTGATGGAGGCTGTATTGTGGGGTTCTGTAAGAAGAAAAGATCATCTCCTTCCATTTTGGAAGTTTTCTTACTAGAATTGGTTGTTGTGCTAGATTCTTAGTGCCCACAATCTGGGGAATTGGTACAGATATATACTGACTGGATAGTAAACTAATGCTCCAAAATGCCTTGTTAGTTAAAGTGAGTCTGACCAGAGTTCAGCACAGTTAGTGACACAGATTTCCTAGCGGGATATTTTCCTTTGCTCATTGACAATGTATTTGCCAATACAGTAATCAGGCTTGGTTGGTTTAACAAAGAGTTTCAAATAGTTTCAGTCAGTTTCTAACTGTACAATCGTTGTTTGAACTTCCTACAGACTTGTCATGTCCTACTTCTGAGGAAAGTAGGAGGCTGCCTTGTGATGTTCCATGTCACTTGACTAGAAACACTGGTGGTCAGTTTATGTCTTCCTAGTATTATTGTAGCTGTATTATGTCTTCCTAGTATTATTGTATTATTATTGTGATGGTCTGAGGCCTCTAGGCAAGATTTTGTGTGTGACTACTAAGTTTTACTAAATTAGCCAGTGTAATGGGCAAAGCATATAGCTGGGTACCATGTAAATTTTCAGGCACACAATTTTTTTTCTTCTGTGCCTGTTTTTTCTGTTTTTTTCTTCTGAGTTTGTCTTTTCTAGAAGACTTAGTCCTGGGCAGGAGTGTAAGTTCATGCCAGACAACTGCAACTCTGTGTGAATATACACACAGAAGATATTAGTGATGGAAGTGTTACTAAGTGTCATGGACAGCCAGTCTTATCAGTGGCTGAACCATTTGTCAAACTCTACTTTAAAATGTACTTACATGATTGTTCCGCTTTCTTGAGCAGACCTCTGCAATTTTATGTAGATGAGTTTTCTGTTTTATAGTAGGAGGCATATGAGATGAAATCCAATGACTTTTATTTAGGTATTTGTATGCAACTCTGGCATTTAATTTTGAAAAAAAACAAAAAAGGGCTAGGTTATTTTTTTACAGAAAAATGCATGTTGTTCATTTAAATGACTGCAGCAATTCTGCCAGCTCAGGCATTAAGAATCCTTTAGTAATAGTGAATGTTTTGTAGAGGACAACATAAAGTAGCATTTACTTCAACTGCCAGAGCTGTAGTTGTGAAATTTGCCATGCTTTTAACCTGAGTTACTACTAACCCAACCACCATCCTACCTAGTGACAAGACCTGGGCCTTTCCTTGCTTTCATCTAACTTGTAGGAAGCAGCAAAACCAAATATGTAAGTCAGTAGGATAGTTGTAAATTTTATAGCAGGGGTGATAATTTTTCCCAAAGTGTTCTATGGATCTGTAAGCAGCTAAACTAGAGAGTGGAGGAGAAGAATAAATGGTAAATTTGGGGATTTCAGTTAAGAATCAAGTCACTAGTGGAATCAGACAGAGTCTGTGTTGTTGAACATATTTATGGCTTCTTGGACAAAGGAAGTGATAAGTGAGGAGAAAAGTTTGCTGATACTGCAACCTTATTCAGAGTTTTAAAGGTTGGGACTGTATCAAAGAAGGATCTCATGAGACTGAATGGAGCATAAACAGGCATCTGAAATTCTGTGTAGGCAGATGTAAAGAAAAACACATGGGAAGAGCAATCTTACAGCTTTATATATAGAGGACTCTGGACTGACTTTAACGAGGTGTGAGATCCTGGTGTTACAGAGGGGCTATGTAAATGTCAGCTCAATATGCAGTGGTAAACAAGGGCACAGAACATAGCACTAGGTAGGAAGTAGAAGACTGAACTAAATTTTTTCACTGCACAATTCCATGCAGTGGAATGCATGTCCCTAGCGTGGACAGTCCTAATCAGTAATACAGAATAGCTCAGTGGAAGGACCTACAGTGCTTAACTAGTCCCTCTGCCTGACCAATCCAGGCTGACTGGAAGTTAAAGCACATTATTAAAAGCATTTTTCAAATACCTCTTAAACACTGACAGGAATGGAACACTAAGCTCTCCAGGAAGCCTGTTAGTATGTTCACCACTCTCTTGCTAAAGAAGTGTTTCCTAAGCTAGTATCTGAACCTACCATGATGCAAATTTGAATCATTTCCAGATGACTTGTTGCTGGATATCAAAGAGAAGACAACAGCACTTCCATCTCCTTTTCCATCCTCAGGAAGCTGTAGGGAGCAATGAGGTCCCCCCTCAGCTTCCTGCTCTCCAAATTAGGCAATCCTTAGGTAGTCCTCACAGGACATGCCTTCCATCCTTTTCACTACTTCAGCTGCCCTCCTCTGGATGCATTCAAAAACCTTTGCATCCATCTTAAACTCTGGGGCCCAGATCTTCACACAGCATTGGAAGTGAGGCTGCACCCACGCTGAATACAGCAGGATAATCACCCCTTTACCAGCTGCTGATACTGCACCTCGGGATGTGGTTTGCCCTCTTGCCTTCCAGGGCCCACTGTTGACTCGCATTGAGCCGGCTGTCAGTCAGCACCCACAGGTCTCTTTTTCCAGGGCTGCTCTCCTGCCACGCTTCTCTGAATTTATACTTTTGTTCAGAATTACTCTGTGCCAGGTGCATAATAAAGTAAATATTTTTGTAAAATCTCACACCACGGATTAATACTAGTATCTTACAAGGGGTACAGTCAAAGGCTTGGATAAAGTAATGGGAGTAAGCTCTGAGTGGCAGTGTGTTACTTTTCCTGGCCCCTGTTGGCTTCCGAAAGCCCGGCTTGGGCACTTCAGCTTCTCGTCGGGGTCGGTGCTTGCTAGTTCCGGGCGCTTCTGCTGCCGCACTCCGGGGTGGGCTGGCCATGCGTTGCCGTCGGTGCGAGGGAAGAAACGAAGAGGCAGAAAATTCATCCAAATCCGTCCACGTGGCGGCTGGACGCTTTATTGGACGCGAGAGCCGCGATGGAGAAGTTGCAGCCTGCTCCCAACCTCACGTGGACGAATATGGCACAGGGACCAGGGAGGGGTGGGATGATATAGGAGTGGGACAGGGAGAATAGGAGCCCTCCCTACCCAATGAATACAGACGCCGTGGTGATGACGTGGAGACGGCAACCAACCGGAACAAGGTAGGGGCGGACACAGGGCCCCGGGGCAAACAGGGTTGCAGGATTGGGGTGACAGACACCGAACTCCTGGGACTGGACGGGGGAGTGGTCACACGAGTGACAGAGGGACACTCCAATGGCAGGCAGCCTGGAGCGAGTAACTGTGGGCGGCGCGGCTTTGGCAGTGTCTTTCAGCGCTGGCAGTCCCAGGGTCGGCAACAATGTTGGTCCCGGCATGGGGGGCCGTGGCGGCGGCAGTGGCAGCTCCGCCAGTCCCGGGGTGGGGGGCTGCGGTGGCGGCAGTGGCTCTCTCAAGAGTGGTGCTGGTGGTCGCAGCGGGCTCGCTCCAGGTGGAGCGGTGGGTGGAGTGGCAGGCAGGGCAGCGAACCCCGCTGCTGGCAGGTGCGGTGCCGTGGCAGGCGCTGGTATCTCAAAGGATATCAAATCCGTTGGTCCGCTCGGTGCGCAGGGAGGCGGACCGGGAGGAAATTGCTCCTGTCCCATTGGCAAAGCCGAAGCCCCTGCGTGTGGCGGGGGCATGCCAGGGGATGGATCAGTGGCTCCATTGCCAGTCCTGGCAGTACAAGAGCGCGGGACTGGTATATCTGTGCAGCCTCCATCAGTGAAGGAGTCAGGGGGGCTCCAGCCCCCACCGCGCCGTGGACTGCGGGTGGCACCGGCCCCCCTGCGAATGCGGTCCGGAAAGGGGGCGGAGCCGCGGGCTGTGGCAGCACGGCGTGCCGCGCAATCAGTGGCCGACCTATCGGCAAAGAATATCTTGGCTGAACGTAGTCACAGGGGTGGGAATACTTGGGCTTAGCATGAGTTCCCAGTGACATGTAAAGTCCGCGGGGCGTCCCAGCATCTCTCGCAGACCCACTCTGCACCGTGGCGGCCCTGGGCACCACCCCACCTGCTTGTTGCCCACTGATTCCCGAGACACCGCTGCATACCGAAGCGGCATCTTCAGTTCCCGACAACTCTCATTCGGAGTCACTGCTCCTCGGGGTCTTACGAGGCAAGTCCGTATAGATGCATCCCCAGACTGCAAACAGAGCAGACGCTGTAGCGTCCCTCTTCCTCACTTGCTTCAGGAGGCACCGGCCCAAATCGTTCCAGACTTTACGATCAAAGGCGAAACTAAGATCTGGAGGAAATCCATGGTCCCAAGCCCAACCCAGGAGCTTGATGAAGTCATCATCTGAGACCTGGATCCCCAAGTGTGGAGCACAGCCTTGCCAAGTGGCCAAGACCACCCATTCAGCCGTAGATGGCTGGTTCCCCATTGTTAGGAAACCCTCCCTTAGCAGACGTCCACTTCAAGAGACAGACAGTCCACTAGTTCAGGGAAAACCGTCCCACTCAGTTCTCGGCTTCTAAGAGCCGACCCGCAGTCCAGACAGGACCAAGCCTTCTCTGGAAGGCACATGGTTTCAGCGTTACCTCTCTCAGGAGGCCAAAGGTGTCCAGCCAGAGCCTCCAGGCTACTATTTAAAATGTACCACTCTATATATAGAGAACATCGAGAAGACTAATTTCGTTGGTCTTAGAGTAAAAACATGTCACACCATTGGTGTGCAGTGAATGATGTACTGTGGCAGAACATATCTATAAACAATGTGAATAACAAGATAGATTAGAGAATTATTTACATTCTTTCCCAACTGTTTCCCAGGCTCTTGCCTGGTTAGAAAACCTTTCTCTTTCTCTCTGACTGAGCTGAGAATACCCACACCCAGGTAAAAGAGTGCCTTATATTTGCAGTTCATTCAAAACTAAAACTGCAGTTCAGTGAAAACTAAAACACTTAATGCAATCATGTGCTGGTGTTCTGAGACTGTGTGTTGAGAATGAAACAAGATACTGTATTCCTTGCCCCAGTCCATCCATCTTCTGTTCTCTGTCCCACACTGCTCATCTTAGGATGGAAATGAGAAACCTAAAACTGATTTGGAGGAGCACAACACTGAAAAGTTCTGAAAGTGCTTCCAAACCATCAGTTGGCCACTTGTGAGTACCTAGGAGAAAGGCCAATATACAGTGAACTTTCCTAGCATAGTTCCCAGCTCCCAATGCAGCGTCCCCCAGCGTGAGAGGTATTCCTCAAGTTAGTTAGAAGCTGAATTTCATTCCATGGATTTGCCTGGTTTGCACAGAAGACTTTCTTTCTTTCTAATCCAATCTGGTGTCACATTTTGACTTTGTCCCTGGCATAGAGAGGCTGGGAGCAAGACCAGAGCACTGTTCATCTCCAGACATTTATCAGCATATCTTCCAATGTTTATTTGCTAACATGTGTGTTCCTGTCTGTTATTCCTGCCATGCCTGCAAGGAGCATTGCTTCTTCTGCTGTTTCTTGGCCATGGGGCAATGAAGCATCATTCAGTTTCCCATCCCAGAATACACTTGGTGTGGAGGAGTGCATCCTTGCTTTGACATGGGCACCCTGGAAGGACCCACAATTTTCATGTTTGTAGATGTGCTAAACAGCATGAAGCATGTGGCACAGGTAACAGTGAAATGTCATGCTGAAAAAAAAAAAAAATCTACTGAAATATCTCTGCTGGAAAGCAGAGTTTAAAATCTTAACAGTGGAAAGACAAAACCAAACCAAACCACCCCAACCCCAAACCCTCAGAGGAGAACAGCAAAAGAAGATTGTGTCTGTGAAACAGGATTCAGCAAGGATTTTCCATGGATGAACAGCAAGGACTATCTGCAAATGGCACTCAAAGATTTTTGCTCAGAGGGTCACTATATCACCAGAGATCAGATTAAGGCCATTGCATTGGGAAAGGTCTTAAACTGTTTCCAGAGAAAGCTAAGCACTTTTCCTACTGACTCCTCACACAATACAGCAAGAATAGCTAATGCTGCTTGAGCCTACTGCAAATTTTCCATTTTCTATCCATTAATAAATTCTTCCCTGTATTACAAGAATAATGTTACCACATAGCGTCATCATTCTCATATTGACAGTCCTGCTATACCACTACTGAATTAGTCCTAACAGCATTATTTTCTCCCAGATTCATCTTCCTTATAAAGGTTCTGAAAAAACTTAGGAAATTATTTGGACATTGTTTCCCATAAATACAAAAATCAGAAAGGTTTTCAGCAGGTAATTCTTCTCAACAGAAGTAATAACTTCTTTTTTTCAGGCTGTGTATGCTTGTTTTACAATAATGACAAATCTGTTAATAAATCATTCTATTTGAGAACATAAGAAACAAGGGCAGAAATAAGAAGCCTATCAAGAGTGTCTAAGAAGAGAGAAAATAACAAATACTTTGTACATTTTCTTTTAACTTTCCTGTCTGATCTGTTCTTTTGAAGTATGAACATGTTTTAAGAACAATTTGTGGGGAAATTTTGAATCTGAGCTTTCCGAAGAAGAAGAAGAAAGCTATCAGGTATTTCAAAGAGATTTTTGAAATGTCATTATATATACTGAAATGGGTATATCTGAACCTCATCCCTAAGTTTCTGGAATAAAATCACAAAGACAAAAACCAATAAGCTTCAAATTATTTCTTACATGAATGGAAGTCATAGCATGAAACAAGTCATTATCATTTATCCTTGAGTCATGAAGTGGAAATAAAAGACAACTGAAAGATTTGAGTCCATCTCAGGACACATCACTGTAACTTTGCTGAAGTGATAGCTGTAACAGTAGGTTGAATTAGACCCCAAATATAAGAATTTAACAGTGACTTTAACAGTGTAATTTCTATTGATATAGATCGTAGCTTTTTACTAATAGCAACTGTATCTGGTGTAATTATTCTGTATTTTTTAAAAGTTTATTCTTTATTGATCTTCTACAGTTCCACAATAGATTAGAGCAAATCTGGCAAAAGCGGATGTGATGGATTAATTCAGTCTCTCTCACTTTCATCACTGCTTCTACCTCTCTATTCTCTGACACCTAAATAAAAGATTGTTTTATTCATAAGTTTGGCTATTGAAAATCACAAAATGAAAAAATTTGTATTTAGGACAGGGATTGCTCTCCAAAGTATTCAGAAAAAGTTTTTATTATTCATGCTTGGTTATCATTATTTAAAGGATTATTATTTTAATCATTTAGATATTACAGTTACTGAATAGTTAAAACATCTGATAGATAATTTATGAGTGGAAGAGGAGGATCTCCCTATTTATGAAGAAGGTCACACAAGCAGACAGAATCATATAAATCTTAAATGACACTTCAGGATGAAGAAAAACTTTTATTTGTTATGTCATTTTAGTGAACAAGACCTACATTCAGATGATTCTTGGATAAAGATAGTATATACAGATATTGTGACTTTTAGGAAAGGTTCTGTGACTGCTAAAATTCACAGCTTCTAAGTTCTTTTCCAACAAAACCTATTCCTTCATCTGGAAGAAGTTTCCCAGGAATGCATAACAGCAGGTGCAGACAGATGAGTTCCAGTCCAGGTGGTTGGACTGGTACAGTGCTCTAGGGTTTGTATGTATCTGCTTTGTACACAAGAGCCATGATCTTTGGGACATATTTTATTTTGCCATTTTGGTATGCCTTGGAAACTGCATGTGGATTGTAATATCTCCTTAAATTTTTATCAAGAAATGTGTTTTTGGTGCTTCAGTGTACTGTGAGTTCCCCTAACAGTCTGAAAAAACACTTATAATATGAAGTCCTAACTGGTGTGAGGGATTTCTTTTGCTTTGTTTTGCATCCTGTGTTAGATGGACTATTGTACAAGCTGTAAACTGAATTTAAGATGTATTTGAAGAGACGGGCTGTTCTGCCAAAAAATTGCCTAAATCCAGCAGGTTTAATTGGATCAGATTGCTCAGGGACATGACCAATTAAATCTTGACCTCCTCTAAGGATGAAAATCTGACAATATTCCTGGGCAATTTGTGTCAGTATTTAACTACTTTCATGGCAAAAAATATTTCCTGCTACCTAATCAGAATCTCCTGTCTTCTTACTTGTGTCCATTGCTTCTTGTCCTTTTGCTGTATATGGTTGAGAAGGGTCTGGTTTTATCCCCTACATAACCTCTGATCAGGCAGTTGTAGTGAACAGAAATGTGTCTCCTTCCCTTCTCCATTCCAAGATGAACTGTTCCTGTTTCTAGAGCCCGTTCTTGTACTTCATGTGCTCCAAATTCTAGCCATCTTTGTGGCCTCCAGTGGATTCACTCCTGTCTGTCAATGTCCTTTTTGTAGTGACCAGAAATAGACGCAACGCTAAATGCGGTATAACAACTGCCAAAGAACTCTGCTGCCCTGACAGTTACAAAAGTACCAAAACAGGTCTGAATGCAGCTGGCCCTCTTTGCTGTGAGGTCACACTGCTGGTTCATGTTTGACTTGCTGCTCACAAGGACAGCAAGATCTTTTTCTGCACAATTGCTTCTCTGACAGTCAGCCCTGGCCTGTATTCCATCAAGAAGCAGGACTGAATTTTCTCCTGTTGGACTTCATAAGGTTCCTGTAGGTCATTTCACAAATGGTGAAAATTTGGTTTGGTGTCATTCACAAACCTGATGACAGAAAGCAGTATATTACATCCTGGTCATGGATAAAGACATGTAATAGTCTTTGTGCCAGTTTTGATCCCCGAGGAATGTTGCTGTTTACTAGGGCACCAGCAGTTCTTACCCACTGCATAGTCCACTTATCCAGTCTGTGTCCTACCCATTTGCTGGTCAGGGCTCTGTGAGAGATTGTGTCAAAGGCAGTAGAAAGTCAAAGTACACAACATATCTGCCTTACGCACAACACTGGTGTCCTCATGGTGGAAAATGATGAGGAGGATCAACTTTGAGTAAAGTTCTTCTGAAGGTTTAGTGTCACAAAAAAGGTAGAAGGTTTGTTGAAACAGCTGTAGTTGAAGGAACCACAGTTTGAGGTCATAGTGGGTTGACAGAAGCATATGAAGCATAGGAAATGCATATGAAATGATACCTCAGAAGACGGCACCTCAGAAGACAGCACCTCAGGGTGCTTTGGGGAGCAGCGGTCATAATGGCTCACAAGATCTCCTGGAAGAGCATAAGAATCACCTGGGACAGAAAATAGGGTAATTAAAACAAAATAATTTTGTTGGTTAGATAAATAGCAACTCACTGAGTGGGGCCTCCATAACTGCATTGTCCAGTGCAAAGTGGAGCTTTTGCTGGAGGGATAAGCAGATAAAATACAAGACTTCACTTTACAGAGAAATTTGTAAAGCATGTAAGTACCTTCAGAAAACAAATGAAGTTCAGATGCCAGTTAGGTGTCTTAATCGATATCATTAATGCAGAACACTGTAATCAATATTTTCAACTTTTAAAAATCTCTGTTTTACACGCCTTACTGGCCAAAAGACTGTTACACAGGTTATCTGCCTGAAATGGGCTATGTCTATGACACCTGAAATGAACCTTAGGAGAAGGTCATTACTGTTATCTAAACTGTTGAAGAGGGAAATTTTAAGGGGCTTAATAAAATATACAAAGTTGTTAAACACAACCAAGCTAAATTATTCCATTTGAGAAGAGTGCACATATTTTTGGAAATGATTGGACAATGAAGATGCTCAAGGTGTGATCTTAATGGGTGGTGTTGCATTTTTTCTGTGATAGCGTGATGCCTTGATAAATGAGGCATGCTGAGTTTGTTAAATGGAAGTTTTGAAATACTTTTCTGGGTTTCTTAATTTCCTTAGTTGATCAGTCCAGAAGTGCCACGCGTCACTGGCAATGAATAAGAGTTCATTCTCCCTCCTTTCCTCTTTGTGATGCCATTTAAATATTGACAAAAGCAAGCACAAAAGATTTTAAGATTTACTTTCCCTATTTGTTTTGAACTTGTCATAAATAATCACCTGTGTGGTATGGAAAAAAATTTGGTCTTTCTTGACGGAGTTCCAATCAGACTTCTGTATAATTGTTTGGTGCTGTTTTTGATACATTATTTAGACTGAGACAGGGCAGGTATTTCAATGTCACCGTAATAGCAATGAATATTTGTATAGGATGTTTTACATGAGTGATTTATGCATTGTTCTTCTGTCATCTCTCTACAATATTATTTTGTGTTCTCCTATTGAAGACAAATATTCTAGCTCTTGTTTTTATCTATAGACTAAAATAAATAATTGAAATTATTAAGAAATAAATAAATAAATTATTAAGGCCTGATGTATTGTCCCACTTTTATTAGTCTTGAAGATATGTTTACATTTTTCATGCCTGTAGATGAATTGATGGATTTTTCTCTGTTTTTTTTCTTAGGTTTTCTATGAGAAAAAATTATACTGTTGAGAAAAAGACACTGTTATAAAATATAGTTGCTGCAGTCAAGAAGGGTTTTTTCCCTCTGGGATGGAATGAAATGTCTTATATCATGTAGAGGAGGGAGTGAACATAAGCAAAATGTAAGTAATTTTTACTCCTGGATACCATTTAGAGGCTGAATCAAATGGCTCTGGAACTGTGTTCTAATTGGTTGTCTCTTGTTTTCCTTCAATGAGTTTTTGTTTTAATATGTTTCTGATGGAAAAAGAACATAGAACACTCCTCTGAAGACATATTTTCTTGAAGCTCTACATCTTTTATCAGAATTGAAAGCTCATGTTCTTATGCAGATTGATATTGTCATAAAAGAACTGTTTTTCCATACCAAATGTTGCTACTATAAATGCAATGTACTAATAGACCTTTACAGCTTATATTTATCAAAAAAAGGTTTGATACAAAATATAGCTCAGAACAGAAGGGGTAAGAAATTTTTGAGTGATTTTTTCAGAGTTCATTTCTGTAATAGACTTAGCACATCCCATGTTTATAGTTCAATGGTCTATGAGTTCATCCCACTTCCACTGTGTTTGGTGGAAATGTTCCCATTCGTTCAGGGGGATTTGGCCTACAGCAGCAGCAGTTTTGAATGTTCCTGATTGGCATCTACATATTATATGCATAGAACTATAATTTCCCCTGTGCATGTTAAAAATATCTGAATTTTTTTTTTTAACTAGTGTTGGAAAAAGACAATTTTTCTATTCCTTGAGGGTGAAGTAATCTGACTAACAAGTGGCATTTGAGAGCTGAAGCAATGGAGAGAGGCTGAACACAGCAGCTTTTTATTAAATGCCCAGCTACTTTAGGCACAGTAGCAGTAGGAGGAGGAGGCACAAAGGTTAGTTTTAATCTTTAGTTCCAGAAAACCACTGGAATTTTGAACCTGAACAAAAGTAATGAAAAAGAAAAACATTTGCTGTGTGTACTGATTGGTACACAGTGTGAAATTTCTCTTCAAAAAACCTTTCTGAACTATGCCCATAAAATATCCCCTTATTAGCCTTAGCCTTACTTTCAGAAAAGTTAAGCTACTAGAAACCAACTGCAGGATAATCATGTGCTTTTGGAAACACCTTTAGCTCTGCTGATTGCAGATCTAAGAAGTAGTCCTTAGAGGTTTGGGTTAATACAATACCCCATGACTCCTTCAAATATTTTTCTGTTTGTTTTCTATTTTCCTCAGAAAATTCTAGTAGGAATTGTATCTCCAAACTGTGCAAGTTGAGCAAGAGTACTTTTAAACTATATTATTTAACATTCAGTGCATCAGCATGAATCTTCTCAACTCAGAATCTTAACGGTGTCGCCATTAAATGTGTCTTGTCATTTCAGCATCCATCTGCATTTCTGAAATGATTGGATTTGGGCCCTACATTTAACGTTATTCTGTTATATACTAGAAATTTTGGGTTAATTCAAAATAACCCTCATTAGTTACTTGGCCATCTTACCAAGATTAGCAATTTTTGTATGTGCTAATTCTTAGGCACTTCTTTTGGACACACTAGCTCTTATTTTGCTATTTTATACACAGATTGACATATAGTTAAAGATTTTTAAAATTACCTTTTCATGGCTAAACAGGATTTATCACTGATTTTTTTTTTGTACTTCTGATTCTCAAGGTATAAACTTGCATTTTAGGGAACTGCCTCATGATGTGAATCCAGACTTCAAAGATAGCAGAAGTTGTTCCTTTTTTTCCCTTATTTTTCAGCTGCGTTTTTCTTTTTTTGAAGTAGATGATAATGGAATTTTCTTCTTTTTAAGAGCTGTTTCTGTGACTTAAATAACCATTATCTTTTAAGTACAGGATTCATTGAGGTGGACTACCTTGCAAGAAGTTTATCCTAAAAAAGAATTTTCTTGGCTTGTATTAGGTGTTACTGGTGTGGTACAAAAATTGGCACCTGAAAGACTATTCCACTTTTTCTTTCTGTAAGTTTTGATATGCTTTTCCAGTAAAATACTGACTGAACACTTTTATCTTTCTATTTTGAAGCACACTTTGCCTTTACTTCGTCATCACTGGGAACAAGAGATGCTTTCTGATGAAGAACAATCTCTTCATTGCTCTATGCATGTTTTTCCACCAGTCAATCTCAGAAGTTGACAGACTATTGCAAGGTCATATAATCATAGAGTCATTTAGTTTGGAAAAGACCTTTAAGATCATGAAGTTCAACTATCAATCTAACACTGCCTAGTCCACCACTAAACCATGTCCTTAAGCAACTAGACATCTTTTAAATACCTCTAAGGTTGGTGGCTCAACCACTTCCCTGGGCAGTCTGTTCCAATGCTTGATAAACCTTTCCATGAAGAAGTTTGATTAGTTGCTTTTATCTCTTTGATTAGTCACTGTCAGTCTAGGTTTAAAGTACCTTAACTAAACTTTAGGCCGTTGTGTCCACCATGAGCCATTTAACTGCAGTAAAAGCACAGCCATCCAAAAGAGAAGCTGTTTTAAACCCAGAGAAGGAGTTTCAGCTGAGCTTAACCTTTGGACAGAAGGGCCTGTCTCACCACAGGGAAGGACGTAGCCTCAGAGGAAACTTTGACCAAGCTCTCTTCATGATTGCGCGTTCTTTCTGGATGCATGGGTGTAGCGGGACTTTTAGTCAGATCATCTGAAAGCTCTCATGAGCCAAGATAATTAGTTCATGACAGTTTGCCTATGGAGTGGCAAGGGACTTTTCACAACTCAAGCCAGATCAGCACAGCAATGTCAGGAGGTAATAAAACTTTATTAGGTTCAGAAGGAATAAAATTTCTGTTGAAATAGCCTGAAATACTCAAAAACTCATCCTGAACTTTCTTAGCCTTTGCACAATGCTGGACTTTTTAATGAGGAACCTTCTTGTGTGCAGGTGCTTAGTTCCTTTAAACTATTCTTTCTCCATGATAACTGAAGGTTAGAAGAAACCACCTCCCTGAGTGAGACAGTGTCACTAAACCTTGCTTTCTGTCTGGATTTATTGCCTGCTGTGTATCCTTAAATCTGTAGCCAAAGAGCTTCAGAGCCAACTCCCCAAAAGTCATGAGGTTGGTTTGCAAAAGCCAGCTCCCTTTCCACTACTCACTGTGCAGCATTTTCTTACACTTAAAGGGCTCCTAAGCCACTGGAACCTGCCACATCACCTTAGCCGACCTACATGTGAGGGTCTAGAGGCTTGTCCCAGCAGCATGCCACCCCCACAGGTAGTCACTGCCAGCCAAAATGAAACAGTGTTGCTTGGGCTAATGTGGTCCACGAGGAAAGGATGAACTCCATGGTTTTAGAGTCTCCTGGACTTTAATCAGGAAGGTGGTAGGTTTTCATCTCTTCCTCAGAAACATGGGGAAAACTGTGGAAGGGAGCACCATCAGCCAGGGTAGATAGAAAAACACAAGAAATGTGCTGAAATTTTGGAGAGAAAATTTGTAGCCAGCATAGTAGGTGAAGCTGTTTGCAGTCGCTACATAAGTACAACTGTGCCAGGTACTTGCACAGGCAATAAAAAGCCATTGTCTTGTATCTGCCTACAGGTAGAAAATCAAAATGAGAACCGCAAAACAAACAAAACTACCAAACAACCAAACCAACCAAACAAAAAAACCCCTTTTCTTGAAGTTTGTTGCAACTGACTCCAAGGTTCGAGCATTGTAAGGGAAAAGTACTTGTAAGTCCTGCTGGATAGAAAGCTGGACATGACCCAGCCATGGGCACTCCCAGCCCAGAAAGCCAAATGTGTCCTGGGCTGCATCCAGAGCAGTGTGGGCAGCAGGGGAGGGAGGGGATTCTGCCCCTCTGTTCTGCTCTGGTGAGACTCCACCTGGAATCCTGCATACAGCTCTGGGGTCCCAGCACAGGAAGGACATGTAACTACTGGAGTAGATTCAGAGGAGTGACAGCTGATGATCAGAGGGATGGAGCAGCTCTCCCAGCAAGCTAGTAGAGTTACAACTGTTCAGGAAAAGTGAAGGCTCCAGCATAACCTCATTATGGTGTTCAGTACTTAAATGGGCTTATAAGAATGATGGAACTAGACTTTTTAGCTGGGGCTATGGTTCACGGGTTAATGGACCTGGGTTAATGGTTCTAAACTCTACAAGGATAGATTCAGACTAGGAATAAAGAAGAGTTTTTTTATGCTGGGGTGGATAAAACAGTGGCACACGTTGCCCGGAGAGGTTGTAGATGCCCCATCCCTGGAAACATTCAACATCACATTGGACCAGGCTCTGGGCAATATGATTTATTGGAAGGTGTCCTTCCCCATTGCAGTGGGCTTGAACTAGAAGACCTTTAAGTGTCCCTTCCAACCGAAACTATTCGGTGGCTGGTGGCACAAAGTCCAGCTAAAGTCCATAACCATAGCAACATCCCAGGATGGATACTGGGGTCAATGCTTTTCTGAATCTCTGTGAATGCCTTGGCTGAGGGACAGCGGGCATCACCAGCAATCTGCAAACTATCTGGAGGGTGTCCAACTGTATGCAGTCCTAAGAAACCTGCTCTCATGAGCTCTGCTTGGAAGAGGAGGTTTGGGTTAGAGGGTCTGCAGAGGGACTTCCCAGCTGTAGCCACACAGTGACTCTGATTTGTTTGTTTCTTTGTTTCTTTGTTTGTTGTTTGGTTTTGGTTTTAAAATTTTATTTGTTTGTTCATTTGTTTTGGTTTAGTTTTTGTTTAAAAGTTTTTTTCAGGTATTTGCTTTTTACTAATGCTTAACTACTTTGGCACTGTCTCCTATGTTTGTATGTCTGCACACTGATGGTGTCACTGGCTGTCTTAAGTTCACAGCCACTGGTATATGACAGATCAGGACAAGTTTGGGAGGGAATATTAGAAGAAAGTTACATTGTCCTGGCCATTTTGTCCATAAATAGTATATCAGGCTGTTGTCCTCATGTTAATATGAATAACTGCTACTGCATTCATTTCATACAGTATTGTTCTTGTGAACCTCCAAACATTCTGCCTTACACACACTCTCTTCTGCAAAATTTTCATCTTTGGAGTCCCGGATAGCATTTAATGAGCATTTGGGTCACCTCAGTCTTAGAAGGAGGATAAGATGTATCCACAAATCCTTGAAGAAATGGACACATTGTGTAGTGTGTATTCACTGCAATGGACAATGTGTTTGCACTGCAGAAAGTACTTTCATTTTTCTCCCTGTTCCCTAGAGACCTCATTTGTCAAATAAGTCATAAAGCTGTGGTCGAGGATGCCTACATGAAATGGCCTCTCTCCTTCACAGGTGTGTCTCTAACTTCCTGGATCCCTGCTAGTTTATGCTAGGATGGTTGTAGGGTTGATTTAGACAGACTCATCCTCTTTAGCTGGACTGTCAGACCATGCTTACGACACATTTGTGAAGTCACCTAATATGACTTCTTTTTTAAAGAGAAAAATAAGGACAAGTGTTAAAGTGAATAACAAGTGCTTAATGAGGTTCACCACAGTTGGCTTTTAAAAAAATTCTAAATCATACTGAATGTCATCTCAGACTCAATCCTTACTTCAAAGGAGGAAAGCCACAGGTCAAAGGGTGATTTTGGCAGGCCCACATGAAAAAGGTGGTCATTCCATTCTGTCTTATTTGCTGTCATAGAATCTGAATTGTGAAAGGAAATTGAGAGACATGGGTACACTGTCGTGGCTGGTGGGGCATGGATTGTATTCTCATGTCTGGATTGATCCTAACAAGGATCAAGCTTTTATTTTATTTTCCTCTTTGGTGAAGTACTGCTAAGATCCATATCTTCTAATATTTCTAAAATTTCTTCATATTTACAATTTTTGCCTCATTTTGTCTGCTGTCTAATGTTTTTGAAGTTGGTTGAATGCAGAATTATTTTCAGATGCAGAAGGAGCACATCAGCAGACCAGGATAATGTGGCTATATATGCTAGATTTTAAGATGTCATTAGAAACGCAGTTGGGTTTAAAAACACAAAAAGTTCATTACATTTGCTAGTCTCTCAGGACCTGTCAGTCTTTTAAGAATCACTTTGACAATAATTTCATTATAAGGGAATGGAGGAAGTATCTTTTATTCAGGAAATGTAAAGCATTTTTGTTGTTTTGAGTTTATTTTGGGGCTGTTTGTTTGAGGATTTTTTTTTGTTAGTGGAAAAAAGGGAAAATTAATAGATGCTTACTCTGACTTTAGCCTTGGCAAATCATTATGTATTAAAAAAATCCATCTGTCTCCAAAATACATTCTCTAGTGACAATTGGCAACATCAACATTTTCCCATGGCCAGGGTTAAGGGCCAGGTTGAATATCTTGGCAGTAAGATAGTACAACTGCATTTTGCAGAATGTCAAAATTGTTGAAATGTAACAAATTTTCCTCCACCAACTAAAATAATTTTTTTACTGAATTCAAATTCTCTCAAAATAAATATTCTTATTAGGCAGCAGAAGATTTTCGGTAATATGAAAGTTATTAAAGGCAGTAAATTAAGTCTCTTAAAGAAAAAGCTGACCAAAATGAGAACATCTAACTCCATAATAGAAAATGGAATTTATCTGAAAAATATTCAGGCTTGCAAATACAAGGCACTTTCTATAGTTAGTACAGGTTTGCAGACAATTGATTTATAAACATCTTGATTTATTGATATTTAATACTAACAGTATGTGAGAAGTGTCCCTAATGTGGCAGTAGGAAGTGTGAAACATTATTATTTGTTAGCTTTTTTCAGGGCACCTTTTTCTAACTAGATATTTTCATCTGTGATGTAGTACTTTCTCTCCTTTTGCTTTCTTGCTGGATGACACAGGCTTTGCAGAAGCCAGGTCTGAAGGATACAATTTTAAGAGCCAACACAATAGATCAGTGTCCATTTAGGTGTTGGCAAAATCAGATAGACTGAGCAATAGATCAGGTAGGATACTTGAAGCTACTGAGTAGTCATGCAGAAACTGCTTTTTCATGGGTATGAGACCAGTCTGCAGGAGGTTTTCTCCTTGCTGTCTCAAAGGGAATACTGTGTGAATTCTTGCAATACAGTAATTTAAACTGCACAAGTTCCTGATCATACACAGTTGGATAAATGTATTGGATGTAGGAAAACCCATACAACAAAACCTTGAATTAATTTAATGTCCCTTTATTCCTGTTCATAAGACTATGAGGAGTACAGATTAGGACCTCTCTGTACTATTACGAGGTGGACTGCTGCACTACCATGGGCCACCCACTACAGCTGGAATGCAGAGGCAGACAGTTCTGAATGTTCTCACCTAAATTAAATCAGTAAAACTCCACTGGCTGAAGAACTACAATTGAACTGAAAATGTCTGGCTTTTATTCCTGGCTTTGTTGTAGATTGTCTGTATGGCCTTGGATGGGGTTTGGCTTTTTTGTGTAGTTATGGAAGCCAAAGGGATGTCCTTTCTTCTGTTTATTTTGGCTGGAGCTTCAGGGCAATGGCTGACTCTCAGTATGTTGTGCAAGATAGAGAATGGCAGGACCTTTACACAATCACAAGATCACAGAATCCTTAGGATTGGAAGAGATCTCAGAAGATAATCAAATCCAGCCCCCCTGCCAAGGCAGGGTCACCCTGAGCAGGTACACAGTAGCTTGTCCAGGTGGGTTTTGAATGTCTCCAGAGATGGAGACCTCATGACCTCCCTGGGCAGCCTGTTCCAGTGCTATGACACCCACCCTCAATGTAAAGAAGTTCTACCTCATGTTGAGGTGGAATTTCTTGTGTTTTGGTTATGGCCATTGCTCCTCATTCTGTCACTGGGCACCACGGAAAAAAGTCTGGCACCATCCTCTGGGCACATGCCTTGTATGCATTGATGAGATGCCCTCTCAGTCGTCTCTTCTCCAGTCTTCCCGGTGGCCTGCGCTGGACCCTCTCCAGTAGTTCCTTGTCTTTCTTGGACTGAGGAGCCCAGAACTGGACACAGCACTCCAGATGTGCCTCATTAGAGTGGAGTAGGGGGGACAATCACCTCCCTTGACCTGCTGGCCACATTCTTCCTGATGCCCCCAGGATCCCACTGGTCCTCCTGGCTGCAAGGGCACTGCTGGCTCATGGACAGTTTGTTGTCCACCAGGACCCCCAGGTCCTTCTCCGCAGAGGTGCTCTCCAGCAGGTCACCCCCAGCCTGTGCTGGTGCCTGGGGCTGTTCCTCCCCAGGTGCAGGACTCTAAACTTGTTGAACCCCATTAGGTTTCTCTCTGCCCAACTCTGCAGCCCATGAAGGTCCCTCTGAGTGGCAGCAAAGCCTTCAGTGTGCCAGCCACTCCCTCCAATTTCATAACCTCTGCAAACTGGCTCAGGGTCATTTTCTATCCCTTCATCCAAGCTGTTGATAAACAAGCTGAGTAAGACTGGACCCAGTATTGGTCCCTGGGGAATGCCACCACTACAGCCCTCCAACTGAATTCTTACTCTGCTGGTCACAACCCTCCGAGCTTTGCCATTCCAACCAGTTCTTGATCCAGCTCACTGTCTGTTCATTTAATCCACATTTCCTGAGTTTACCTATGAGGTTGTTTTGTGAGACAGTGCCAAATGCCTTCCTTCCCATCCATAAATTCAGGACTGATGTGCTTTTGCACTACTGAGCATGCAATGACTTCTCACTGCTTGCTGAATGTGGCTGCTCACCTGCTTGCTGAGGAGGGTCTGCAGATAATGCCAGCCCTGCGAGTGGGGTCTAATTCTTGATAACAGCTTCAGATAGAAGTACTGAAGGTAGCTGTAGATGAGAAGTGAATTAAAGTGGTTGTCTCATTACTACATTAGTCATAGGTGTGTCATAGGGGGGCAATCTTGCAGAAATTCTTTGTAGTTTTTTGTGGAAGAAAGTGGAAAAGCATGTTCCACAAGAGGAACAGAAGCCAAGCCAAATCACTAATGACCTATTCTTCCTCCTGCTAAGTGGCTACATGTGTTCTATTGCTGAGCATCCAGCTAAAACTTTCAGGGAAATTTTGTTGTGGTGTACTGGGAGTGCTGACTCAGTGCAGCTCTTGCAGCCTATTCAACAAAAACATCTGGTACAGCTCTGATTTACACTTGTTTGAAGAGAGAAGAGCAGGTGCATCTACTGCTGCAGTGGGAAACTGTCAAAAGAAAGGATCTTCACCTGCACTAACATTCATCCTGGTGACTCTGAGAACAATCACTGCTGCCACTCTTGCACTTCAGAAGCCTCATACTCTACCTCAGCACATAAATGTAAGGCAGCCCTCAATCAACTCACAATGAGAGACCACTGTTTCCTTCTTACACAGGACAATTTATACCATTAATGAAGGATTTATCTGTTCAGTGTAAGTGCCTGGTTTTCAAACAGTGAATTTAAACTGATCCAGATTATGTGGATTGATTTAGCTGAATGGAAAAATAACTTACAATGAAATAGGGATATCCTCCCAGGAGCTAATGACTAGTAAAAGTCGCTGAAGCTTTCTCCTATCAAAGAAGCATGATCTGACAGACGCCCTTAATGAAAGCACTGATCACTTTGCTACAATACCCTGCCACAATCCAGGAAGCTGAGAAAGAGTCTGCTCCTTTGGTGTGATGGTGAAGAAGGCTGAAGGCCAGCCCTGTGATGCTTGTAAGCATGCATGAGCACCAATTGAACTGTCCTGGTTTATGGTTTCTTGGGCACCAATGTAGCAATCCACAAGTGAAGTCAGGATACATTCCCATCTCAAATACTCCTGTTCCAACAGTCTAGCTAAAATTTTAAGTGTAGGGACCAGCTGCATCATAAAGCTAAACTTAACTGAAGCAAACTTACTCCAGGATTAAGTAGGCTGCTGTAGTTTTATTCAAGTCACTGGAGTTAACACTGGCATGAAGTTGGAAGAAGTGGCAAATAGAGCTCTAATCCCCTGTCATCAGTGAGCAATGTGCTCTTGTGGCAAAGTAGGTCAACAGCATCTTTGGCTGAATTAGGAACGGTGCTGCAAGCAGATCAAGCGATGCAATCCTTCCATTCAGCTCAGCACTGTTGAGACATATCTACAGTTCTAACTCCAGCTCTGGGCTCTCCAGTGTAAGAGAGGCATGAACATATTGGAAAATAGTCCAGCAAAAGGGCACAAAAAGGATAGAGAAGTTGGATCATATGACATAAGAAGAGAGGCTGAGACAGCTGTGATTTCTTATTCTTCAGAACAGAAGAATTGGGTGAATCTTACCTTTGTGTATGAATAACTGTTAGGGAGAAATGAAGAAGATGGAGCCAAAATCTTTTCAGAGGTGCCCAATGAAAGGACAAGTGAAAATGGGAGCAAAGGAGATTTTGGATTGTGGGTTTGTTTTTGTTTGTTTCACTGTTACAGTAGCTGAACATTGACAGAGATTGGCCAGAGAGATCGTGGAGTCTCCATCCTCTGGATATTCAAAATCTGACTATTCAATATCCTGAGTTACTTGATGTAAGCAATCATGCTCTGAGCAGGGAGCTTGATCTAGGTATCTTTGGAGGTATCCCTGAGGTGCCTCCCAACCTCAGTCATTCTGGGGTCTTGTCACTGAAGAAAGTTGTAATATTGCAGCCAGCTTCACAGTGGTACAGAACTGCCATGGGCCTTAATTCACCCTAATTTTACAGAAATCCAGTTCATGTACTACTTAGGCTTCACTTGTCAGTCTTCAATTCTTCTAAACATGGTTTATACAAATCCAGATAATGAGGAAACTCTGTGACAGATTCTATTAGGGTGCAAGGGATTGTCCAAAGTATAGGCAATCTTTATAATTACAGAAAAAATTGGGGAGACAGATGAACAGTGCTATCTCTGTTACACAGTGACAGAGCAAATGAGCTTAGATAGCAAACAGAAAGTGCTCTGCTGTGCCAGTCAAATGGAAGGTGGGATATTCAAGTCTAACCATGATTCAGTTTTGCATGTCATTTTGTTATGAAAGACACTGAGTGTTGAGTTTCATGTACAGGTTTCCTGTGTTTTGCAGTTACATCTACTGGGATTAACCTTGCAACTTGTACTTCATTAAAAATGCTTCAGATGATAGCTCAGCTGAACAGAACCTGGATAAATCCTCCATGGTTACCTCAGCTCCATAGGATGAGGAATTAGTATGAAGCATTAACATTCTGACCAAGCTTAGTTTTCATAGGTTTGCTTTCCCAATAAAATGAAATTCCTGTTCTCCAAAAGATAATTATGGGTAGAAATTGGAGTGCTAGATCCAGCTTGTGATGTGTAATGGAAAACAGCCTGCAGCATGCACATAGATACTACAACCCCAAGAAATTTAGCCAAGGTTGCTCTGTGGTTTGGGAACAAAAGTTCAGAGCAGTTTTTTTTTAACCTGGAAAAAAAGCCTTGCAGAGAGCTTTTGAAGCCTTCCCAAAGGTTCCAAGGTGGAACAAAAGCACTTCATGCTATTCTAATATTTTACATCTATGTGAGTGATCCCTAAATTTTTGAGATGCCCCAGTGTTAGAAGGCAGCAAGGTTTTACTAAAGCAGCTTCTTTGGAACACTCTATTATCTATACAAAACCACTTCAATTGCAAAATACTAGCTATATTAAAAGCAAAAAAAAAAAAAATTGAAAGTTTTGTAGCAAGAGCAGAGTGCTTAAATACGCTTAGAAGATTATGATGCTGTGAGAAAACATTTTGACTGTTGGAAGCCATCAGGTTTGCACCCAGCCACTGTTCCTTTGTGTTTGCAGGTGTTTGCTGTATTCTTGTTTCTCTCTTGACTCCTATTTTCTCATTCCAGGTGTATTTGCTCTCTCAAACACTGAGAATGCTTGGAACACAGCTATTGTTTTAAATCACCTACTATTGCCCACAGTGAACGAATATGCTGTAAAAGCAAGGGCAACTTTTTTGTTCACATATGCAATGAGGTCTCTTGCCTGGAAATTGACATTATCACCCACTGTTCTTGGCTTTCAGGTCAGTAACTACAATTTCTGATAATTATCAGGCAATGCAAATGACTGTGGCTTAATTAGGGCATGAAGAAACATAGCACTTTCTTCCTGAATACAAGAAGGGGTCTGCAGTGTTGAAAAGACTTCCAGGTAAGTCTTGTTCATAGTGTGGCATGGTGAAAATAGTACCTAGGCTCTCAGGACATAGAGAAAGCATTTGCAAAGCCATCCCAGCCTAAAGATCCAGGGTTGGGTACTCAATACTGTAATAGGAGAAGAGGTACAGTGAACAAGATCTGTCAGGGTGCTTGCTTTTGGAATCCACCCTCAGCAGGAGAGGGGCTGGGACACCACTGGCCCTGCAGACATCTATGTCTTGAACCTTCCTGTAACCAGGTTCTAGTTTTTTTCATATGCATGACTTGGGATCTTTAAGAATCCAAAGAACTGAAGGATGCTTCGGTATGAAATGGACTCAGCCTTTTTCCAGTCAGACCAGTCAGGTCTTGAAGAACTCTGAGGATTGAGACTGCATCTCCTCTTTGGATCCCAGTCCATGCAGCAAAACCCTTATGTTTATACCTGGTCTGAAACACTTACTCAGCTTTTGTCCCTCATCCTCCCATGATGAGAAATTCCCAGCCCCATGTCACTGATCCCTTTCCCATAGGTACGGTGGGATTGTCAAGGCAATGCTATATTGACTGTTCCATACAATTTGCTGCCAGCTGAGATTTAGACAAGTCTGCTTCACCACCTTCTCCAGCTCACTAATAAAGATACTTTACTCTGCCTTGCCCCAGCTAAGGTGTTACCATTAATTATGCTAAATCAAAGTACCCTAGGTAACCTATGCAGTGTGCATTCACCCTGTGTTCAGCTCCACAATGGCACAGGAAATTAAATGTTTATGAAACTGATCTTGCTGGGTGCCTTTCTTGGGCAAAATATGTGCATTTTAAACTCCAGAGATTGTGTAAGAAATGACACTTTTCATTTATGTACGTGCGCATATCCAACATAAATGTATGCAAGAATGTTTTCTTCAACTGTTGCTTTTGCTTTTTAATGTTACAGTTATGTAATGGTCATATTTTCTTTTCTCAAGGCCCCAGCTGACTCCAGTGTCCGTTCTTCACAGAGGTGCTGAAGAAGGTGGCTGGTAGTGTCTGGGCTACAGCCCACAAAGAATCACAAAGCAAGTGCACCTGTTTGGGATTTCTGACCCACTAAGATGAACACAGGTTAATTGACTGACACAGGTAAGTCAACCACTGACCAGTATGATCAGCTGGTTGTGTGATGGTAGCAGTCTGTCAGGGAGGTTGATGCATGTGGTCACTGTGGAGTGACAAGGAATCACACAGCTCCAGTGAAGTTAAAGGACTTCTGTGCTGCACTGCAGCAGGGAAGCTCTGGCCTGTTACTTAGATATTTGTTTGGTGTCACTGAGATGAAAATCCTGTTTCTGGGATGTATAAACTGGCTGACACAGATGACAGAAATGTAACAAATGAGGTCCAAGTTGTGGGTAGGAAGGGATGTACAAATGAGTCTTTAGAAATAATCCAGTGATGTATGAAGCAAGAGTGAAAAATATAGTGTGGATAACAGAGAGGGAGGAAGAGAAAAGAGAGGAGAGGAGAGGAGAGGAGAGGAGAGGAGAGGAGAGGAGAGGAGAGGAGAGGAGAGGAGAGGAGAGGAGAGGAGAGGAGAGGAGAGGAGAGGAGAGGAGAGGAGAGGAGAGGAGAGGAGAGGAGAGGAGAGGAGAGGAGAGGAGAGGAGAGGAGAGGAGAGGAGAGGAGAGGAGAGGAGAGGAGAGGAGAGGAGAGGAGAGGAGAGGAGAGGAGAGGAGAGGAGAGGAGAGGAGAGGAGAGGAGAGGAGAGGAGAGGAGAGGAGAGGAGAGGAGAATGAGAAAGCCAGAGAGAAAAGTGGCTTTGGGTTCCCTTATGCAAATGCTATTCTATTTGAAATGGCATTGATCAGCCTGTACCTCTTAAATGAGTAGCTCAAATATACCTACATCATGGGGCTACCTCATGTGTTTAACAGCTGATGCTGCTGTCCTTACCTGGAAATGAAGCACAGCTTTTTATGTGGATAATACAGCTGGTTCACTATAAATCTCAAATGTGAAGAGAAATGAGGACAGGGAAATAGCATCATGTAAATATTGCAAAATTTTGGCAGGGGGAGAGCAGTGGAAGGAGAAAAAAATTACAGAGTGACATTGCAAAAGGAAAAATATAAAGTAATCTGAAACGGAACACACACATTTTCTCTGTGGGTGAGAACAATATGGGAAGCATGGAGCTGGAGGAGTGGCCAAGGCACTGTTGTCAATGCTGAATTATTAATCATTATGCTGTATTTCTTTACTGCCTGACCCAAAGCACTTTGTCTTGGAACAAGGAGAAAGTAGTCATTGTCTGTACCTACTCCAATTCAGCTGCTGCATTCAGGGCTTGGCAACACATTTCTGAAAACTTATTAGGAGGCTGGACATAACAGTCTGGTGATGAGGATCTGTGAGGACTGATTAATGAAATTATGAAGGCTGAGGGCCTGGCTAAGAGCATGTGTGATTGCAGCTTGTCTGTCTTCAAGACAAAGGTGGCAGAGCCTGTGTCTGAGCTACAGACTTCAGCTTTACCACAGACAGCTTTCAGCTCATGAATTTTCTGCATTGATTATGGAGAACACTAAAATGTGTGTTCACACTCGGTCTGCTAAGTCCTGCTGGGCTTTCAGAAGAGAAAGCTGATCCATAAATAAAGAGAGCTCTTTGGAGGTGGCATATAGAATAGACAGGCAAAAATTTAACACAGAGTGAAACTGAGCCTTCTATTGAAAACATCTTCAAGCTTTGTGGTTTGCAATGATTGCAGTGGATGATGTTGTGTGTCTGTCTTTGCTTAATATGTACAGCTGATTAGCAAATGCAGGCACAACATGAAATCTTTGCTGGTTGTTTCCATATGAGAAACAAGACCGTGGTAAATTTTTCAGAAGATTCTATGAGGAGCTGCCAGCCACTGGATCTCAATGAGCCTGGCCCAAGCAATGTGGACTCAGTGGGGAGTCCAGCAGTTGTGTGACCTGAATGTAGGAGTGCATTTGACACCTGACCAGTCATTTCAGAGGGAGGAAAGTCAACTCAGGGTGCCACAGGGATTGCTTCTGCAACAGCTGGAGGTTGTTCCTGAACTGTCATTCTTTTCTGCCAAGAGAAAAGTGTGGTAGTTTGGCAGTGAGCAGGAATAGTGTTGCTATCTTGGGTCCTTCTCTTTCACACCTCTCAAATGCTTCTTGGGATGGATTATGAGACACCAAATTTGTTTGCAGACTACAGCTATCACTGTATCACTGTGCAGAAGATGTTTTTCTGGTTGTCTCTTTCTGCACAACACATTTTAACCACCTTTCACTAGGATTTTGCTGTAAACTGACGTATGCAATGCCTTGTGTTTGGGTTTGCCTGTCTCTGTTAAGTTAGGCCTTTATTCAAGAAAATATTTTCCTATGTCTTTGAAGATAAGCCTCCTGCCCTTGCTGAAATCATTAAGATTGCTTGGTCATTAGTTTTGATGTATGTGCACATGCACATGACTAGCAATGATGCTTAGTGGCTAAGAGAAAATACTTCCCCCCTAGGAAGATTGCTGAGAAGAGGTTCAGTCTATAAAAATCATGTAGTTACAAAAACTCTTCCCCTTCATTTTAGCCTGATGAAATCTGTGGCATCTCTCCAGATGAAGACTGGAAATGTTTTCCTTCCTTTTTTAGCTCACTGGGTCTGTGTGTGTGCCACAGGCACTTTATATCATTCTCGTTTATTTATACTTTCAACTTATTGATTGGTAGATGGGATGATAGCCTTTTGGATTTATTTTGCTGCTCATTTATAATTAATTTGGCTCACGCGTAAAAAAATCAACCTTTATTCATTTACTGTCTATTCACTGTGATTTTTATTTAGAAAGCTTAAAAGTAGAAGACCCATGCAACAGGCCAACATGCACATGATTCTCACATATTGCTGTAAGATCTGGATGTCAATTTTACCTGCATTTACCCAAAAGGGGGAGTATTCTTTGTCCACCTGTACAGTGTGAGCACCTCCAGCCATACTGGTGAGTACTTGTGCAGAGCTGCCAAAGTTGGCATGACTTCACCAGTGCATATTATGGAAATGAAGAGGAAAAGCTTCTGCTCTGAGATCATGTCCTTGCAAGCACTTGAGGGTGATCCATACTGGGTGAAACAGGAGGTCATGAGAGAAGGATGGCCACGGAAGTGAACTTCTGGCTCCCAACAAAAAGCAAACCCGCTGCTTTGCCAGTTGGCAGCCCTGTTGCTGGAACTGAGTGATGGACTTGTAGAATAACTGTGCTGCTCCACCTCTGATCACTCATAGCTCACTGGGCTGATCACACACAGCTCACAGGGAGCATGCTCTGTATCACTCTCCCCAGCTGCCAGTAACAATTGGCAAGTAATTTGACTTGATAAATACAATAGATATGAACATTTAATTCAAAATGACAATTCAATATTTCAAAGCAATTCACCTGCTCTGCAATGCTTTAAAGATCTCCCAAAAGCAATCTTTTGTATGTGCTTGAAATCTGCCTCTGCCACTACTCAGATATTTATAGACTACTGGTGGGCTGCCTATGAAATTCTCATCCCACAGCTTTTCCTTGAGGTTGGTGAAAGCTTCTGTGTTTCGCGAAGGTTAAGCTACAAAGAGAGAGGATAGCATTGTAAATGCCTTCTAAGCCCCTGAAATTGTGATCTCAGTAAAGCATACACTGTGCACTGTGGAAGCACAGTTCTGTATTGCTCATGTAGAATCAAAGGGCTGCTTCACTTTCCTTGATCCTTGCAGTATATCCACCTGTGTCTCTTTTAAATCACTCCTACAGATTATCTTCTGTGGATTTTTACTACTGTCCAAAAAAAAAAAAAAAAAAAAAAAAAAAAAAAAAAAAAAAAAAAAGTCTCGGTTCCCCCTATTTTCCTGCCCCCCTCTTCCCAGTGTGCAAGCATCCCCAAGATGAATCACTGTGTAATTATATTCCTATTGCTTGTATCCTTCCGTTGGATCTCCCTTTCCGCTCATTTCATGCTTACTTGCCAATGAAGCCTATCATCTGGGGTCTGTTTATTTGCTGGGGTTCATTAACCAAAGGGAAGATCTTCAGCAGCAGTCCTGACAGCAGTGGACACCTGAGATCCTCCAGCCCACATCACAATCTCAGAAGTCAGGCTTTACATGGTCTTGCAGAAGCAACATCCCTTAATTTGCCTTGAAATATTGAGCCCTGGTTTAGGCTCCTAGCAAATGTTGTGCTTTGAAATGGTATCTGGGGTGAGAGTTTGCCTGACTTTCCAGCTGTGCACAGAGGGCATGAGCTGTGGGGATGCTAGCTTTCAAGGGCAATGATGGTGCCAGGGACGTGTTTATGCCACGGATAAGTACAGGGAGGGAGCTCAAGTAGGCCAACACTTGGTAAATGAGGTGAGGGATTGACAGAGGGATTTGGGGCTTCACATTGATGCTGAATTTTCTTTACGAAATGCTGCTGTGGTTCCTGGGGTAGGAGCTCCCCTGGGAGGACAGCCATGTATACACATGGGAAATAGGGAAGATCTGCAGTAATTGAAGGTTTGCTACAGGCATGCCCTAAAATATGCTGGTCAAGATTAAACATCAAGTTTAGAAACCAGGGTTGGACCCTCAAGCAGTTAGAGGCCTGACCAGGTAGACTTGACCCTCGTTTTCTGTTTTTGTCAATGAGTTACCTGGATTGCAGCTCTAAGAGGGCCCCCAAGTGTGTCAGGAGCCTGAAGTGACTGGGCATTGTTTTGACACCTTCCTTCAAACCTCACAGCCTGTAGTGGTAGTAAGGGCATTCTTGCCATGTTAACAGACATCCTGTAGCACAGGCAGGTGCTGCAGGAGTACAGGAATACTTACTCCCTCTGATTTTCAAAGTTGCTTAGTACCCCTGAGTCTCCATCCCTGTTGTGTAGAGCCACCAGACCCCTCCAGCATCCCTGCTTTCAGGAGAGGCCAGTTTTCCTGGTGGGAGCTGGGACCTTTTTCTCTCCCTGCTTTAACTGTACATCACCTTCTGGGTGTCACTGCTTTATGCTCCTGGTTTCAGTCCTCACTGCTGCACTGCTCTGTTTTGTTCTGTCTCTGGGCTTTGTGGTTGCAAAGCATAGGACTTCTCAGACTGCAGTTAGAGCTGCTGCTTTTCATTGTCCAGCTCCTTTCAATTTCAGCTGTATGAGTGCTGCTTATCTCCTACTGTTTCGAGGGACATTTTTTCAGGGTTATTAGTATTCTTTGTACCTGTAAGGTCTTTGTTCCATTCCCAAGT
The DNA here is from genome assembly GCF_026979565.1 of Vidua chalybeata. NCBI lineage: Eukaryota > Metazoa > Chordata > Aves > Passeriformes > Viduidae > Vidua > Vidua chalybeata. Next base: position 45,598,458 of record NC_071570.1, read on the forward strand.
CACCATGCAACACCAGTGCCTCAGCCAACACCACATCCAGCCCTTCCATGGAGCAGCATTCTCCTCTGTTGCCTGGAGAGGAGAGATGCTGCTTTGCCCTTGGTCCAAAGCTGTTTCCAGTAAAGGTCTTACCTCCAGAAGAGAAAGGCAGGGCAAAGGAAGAAAGCAATGCTCAGTTCTTCCTGTGCTGCTGTGTCTGCTGCAGCACCCAGCAGAGCTGGCTAGCTGAGGAAAGTGTCCCTTTCTCTGCAGCACATGCTCTCTCTAGGATGTGCTGGGTGCAGTCCTCCCCCAGCTCCACTCTGGCCAGCACATGATTTTCCCAAAAATATTCAATATAGTTCTTAATGTCTAATCTTATTCTGAGAACACTTTCCAGCTTTTCACTGGAAAGATGATTAATACCACATTGCCCAGCCAGTCACACTATCCACAGTAGAGCTATAAATAAATATCACCCAGCAGTTGCATACAGCAAGCCCTATTTTATTATTTTCCATTCATAGTAAAAAACATGACAAGGAACTGCTGGTTAGAGAAGAGGCTGAAACAGTTGTAGTTTAGTAGGCACCTTAGTCTTTCATCCTCCAATACCCAGAGGACAAAGAAATTCCACACTTATTTTTGTGTAAATTTTGCTTTTCTCTGCTTACAAAGGTTATTTGCCCATCTAGTTGGCTGACCCATACATGATTAAGTGTGCGATTTGCTTCATGTGGCCCTAGGAAAGAAGGCTTTTTTTTTTCAAAATTAGGAGAAAGCCCTCTACCAGGATTGCTCTGTTCAATGGAAAATTGGTTTCTTAGCCAAATGCAAACAGCAGCTATGGTTGCCATGGTTTCGTTATTTCTTATAAAGCAGAAGTCCCTTCCAATGTTGTGTAAGCAGTTTTGGTAGGGGAAAAAAAAAAAAAAACAACCAAAAATCAAAAATACTCCAGTATTTGAGATTAAAATGTCTAGTGAAAAATGAAGCCCTTTGCAAGAATGGCTTCCACTGACATTTTACTGTATTTTAAGATTTGGAATTTTAATTTTTTTAAAAAAGAGCACATAATGAACACTGTTAAACTGCAAACTCTAGAGATTCCCACCCAAAACCATTTTTCAGCTAGCTTTATTAATGATCCCGCCTGAACTATTCAGATGTTAGTCATTCCAGAGGGTGGGTGGATGGGAGGAGGAATGCGGGAGGGGCAAGGGGCTGGCGTCTCTCCCATGTAGGATGGAACCGGTGAGGGAGACGTGGTGTGGCTGCCTCCCTGCAGTCGGAGGGTGAGCCTGGCTTGGGCTGTGCTCTAGGTCCTTGTGGCACTGGGGACACAAGCTCTGCCTGCCACAGAGCTGCCTTGTGGAGCCTGTGGCGGCTGCACGCTGGGTATGGGTCCCCTCAGGTATCAGCCTCTAGGTGCGACTGTAAAGGCTTTCAGCGGAAAGGCAGTTTCTCTTTTACTGTCAGTGTATGCCTTAGGAACACGGGAAAGGAACTGCTGTTATATGAACACTTCTAATTATATGGGCTTTGTTTTCACACAGCTGCTAGCTTTCTGAAATATATTATGAAAAAAATCTGCCATGACTATATTACTCACCAAAGCCTAGATTTTATCAAACACTGTGCACAATAAACTGCAGAAGCTACATAATTTGTTGGAAAAAAGTTCAATGCACTAATAAGATGTTTCATAGGATTAATTTCTTTGTTTGTTCTACAAAAACCTAGACACAGTTAAAAATGAAATCCCTCCAATCTCTTGCACAGAGAGTGTTTTATAATCTTTTTGGGGGATACTTTCTCCAGCTCACTAAGGCACTTGCTTAATGATTAACTGAAAGGACTTAATTGGTCCCAGTAAAGGCATACTTTCTTAAAATCAGGCTATGATAATTCCTTTTCAAATTGTAGCCTTTGTGATTTTGCCATAGGAAGCAGGCTCAACCTGCTGGATGTTTTTCTGAGATTTCTGGCTCTTGCTGTTCAGTAAATGGCATGCACCAGAAGAGGCATGATCCTGAATAGGGATTTTCTCCCTTATCAGCACGGAGAAAACAGGTCCTGCCTAGCTGGACCCCAGAGTCCATCCAATGACTCTCCAATGACACTGCAGTGACTGCTGAAAACTTCCACTTTCTGTGAGGCTGCAATTTGAAATGTGCCCTTATCTGCAATAGAACTGGTCAGGTTTAGAGTAGAAGATTTTGTCACCCTGACTTTTCTTCCCCAGCTGTCAAGTTGTGAAACTGAAGCCAAGAAATACATATTCCTGCATGAACACTAATTAATATTAATTTCTGAATAAGAGAAAGCCCCCAGTAATAAGGCCACGTGAAGGCCACTCTGAGAGGAAATCCACCTGGGCTTGGAAGTCCACATAAACTATCAGGTCAGGCTACCAAAGTGAATTCCCCATATGACAAACAACATGCCCTGTGTCCACCTTGCTCCCTGTACACCTGGGACAGTTTAATGGCTTGTTTTCCCTTTGAGGGGCTCCTTTCCATGGAAGGCAAGGCAGGAATCCGAACCTTTAGCAGTAAGCAAGGAATGTGTGCAAGTGGGAAAAAATGTGGGGGAAAAAATCATAAATCAATCACTTAACTAATTTGTCTGAAGAATTGTGCTAGTCAAACAAGCAAAATTTTATGGAAATATTCCCAAGTGAAGGCCAGATTTATTTATTTTTTTTTTTGTGAGGCCATCTTTAAATTTAAAAACAGCATTTCCAGCAAAATGAAAATGATGTGTGGTTCTGCTCTGTTTTTTTGTTTTGTTTTTTTTTTTTTTTTTGACAGTCTCCACAATACAAAATCTCAGGTCAGTTCAAAAATCTACCAGTTGTCCAGACATTTTTCTGAGCTATTTATATATGCCTGAGGGTGTGAGGCTAAATTATTACCCAAGGCAAAATGCTGGTAGGTGTTATTTGTAGAAAATGCATCAGTTAGGTATTTCCCACACTTGTGACTGGAGGTTGCATGTCCTTCCTTCTTTGAAGGTGGGAACAAGTATTAATATCTTGCTTTTTTTTAGAATGTTGGTTTTGTTTAAACTGGAAGAGAACCAGGAGCAGGGCTTGACTGAGCACTTATGCTAAGACCAACTGTGCATAGCAAATGGGCGAGTGACACATTGACAGATATGAGGAACAATAGTGAAAAATAAATTTCCTGACTCTTTTCCTTTTTTACCCCAGCCTTGTTCCATTCAGGGACAAGCCTATTTTCTTGCTAAATACTATATTTAGTAGACTATATACAGGTCAGGGTCTTCAGCAACCTAAACATTTTACCTGACTTTACTGCTAGTCAGCCTGTGTTCTTAAATACTTCATATGTTTTCTTCCCATCTTCTGTCTGGTCCGTAGATTTGTTGCAGAAATGTTTGAGCGCACATTTCATCTATCATGGTAGATAATTTTCAAACTATTACATGCTATTACTGTCATGAATAAGTTCAGTAGAAGTTACATATTTGTTGTACCCATGTTCATTCCAACTGTACCCTTGTTGTAATACCCCCCCCCCCGTTACTTTTCCCACTGTGGAATTGTTATATGCTCCCCCATGTTCACTAAGGTTGTATAATACCCCCCCGTTACCCCTTGTTGAATCCCTTTATTGGTACCCTTATTCAGTCCCTTGGGTATTGCCTCCGCTGCTCCCAAAATGGCGGCCGGAAACAGCTTTGGCAATATGCAAATGAAGTAAAGCAGAACAGAATCCAACAAAAGGGCCTGGAAACACCAAACCAACGTGGAAATTTGAGGAACCAAGTGACTAGACTTAGTGGGAAGAGTCCCCCCATACCTTCAATCAAGTTTTGGAGGTCACCACCACCTAAGGTAACCAGACCGAGATGAGGACCCTAGTCTACGAGCCAGGAGACATCTTCCTAGGCACGCCCTCGAGGACGGAAGCCCCAGTTCTGCTGTGAAGCAAAACTGAACACCTCCTCCTCTGCATCGCCAAAGGGAGCAGCGACGGTGTGCGCGACCCTTCGGGCCCCCACCCAGAGCTGATCACTTAATAAAGGCCTTTTAAAAGGAGCTGGTCTCCTGGCCCATATTTATATCAATTAGAATTCCAGTGTTGGCATTTCAGCTACAGAGTACAGCAGTGTTTATCCTTGGCCGTGGTAAGCAAAGCACTTAAATTTTTCTTATACCCTATAAACCTGCATATTGCAGATGCAGTAGGTATTCTTTCACATTAGAAATCACTGATGTTTGGCTGATTAATGCTTGAGAATATATAATGCACCTGGCCAATTTATTTTTAAATGAAAGTTTGGATCAAATATTACATTAGAAACTAAAGCCTCTGTGTAAAATTATCATGTCCATTGATAATGCATTTTAAGAATTTAAACACAAAACTGCTCAGTCTGGAGGATCATAACTTTGTGTTTTATCTCACACCATGCTTTATGGATTTTCAGTATGTGAAAAGTGTTTAAAATGTCTGCAATAAAAATCTTTCACTGCTTTTGAAATTAAAATCAATTTTATATGCATTATGTTGCAGGGAGTTGAAATTTGTTAAGTAGGTTAAGTAGTGGGAGGAATATTATAGAAAATTATTGCATTCCACTGTAAGATAAATTTAAAAATAGTACAATTACTAGAGAAATAAAATAAGTTCTGCAATTAAATAAAAAAATACACTAATTCAAAGTTATTGTTAAGTATTGAGAAACAGATAATGCAATACTGAAGTCTCATCTGTATTGACCATCTCCCTGACAGTAATCTTAGGTTGCATCCCAGGTAATAGTGATAACAATCTCAGCTTTAAATTCCTGATTTAAGTGTCTTTTTGCAGGCTTAATCCCAGACTGAGTGGCCCAGGACCAGGCTGCCATTCTGGGGCCAGGAGGAAAACAGTCACTCTATTTGTCCTTGCCATCTGTTACGGTTTGACGCTGGCGCCATGCCAGCACCTTTATGAAAATACACTTTTCTAAATAAATGTTGTGAGATGTGATTAGGAACAGATTAGAGTAGGCTTAAGCTTAATAACAAAGGAAAAAAAAAAACTTTATTAAACTACTACTACTGTAAAACACACACACACTAAATCTAGGATGAAAACCTTCTAAAACATTCCTCTTTCCCCCCCCCCCCCCCCCCCCAATTCTAAGAAAACTACAGTGAGCTATAACTTGGACTTTCGATTAGGTTTCTACTTTTCAGTTAATCAATACTCAGTTCATCAAGGGAGAGAGGAGTCTCTCCTGTGCCATAGACCCCTTAGGAAACACAGTTGCTATTTCCTGTGTTTCTATGTCACACATGGCAAATGCCCAGAGAAAATCTGCTAGTGTGACACTCTTTTTCATGTTACAGAACTCTCACTACTGTGCATGGACAGATTGTCTATAGGGTTCTTTTAAGGACGCTTTGCTAAGAACTAAAAGAACAACAGTTCAGTTTCTTGTTTTGGGACAACGGTCCCCCCATTTTTCTTTCTCTTGGGGCTGAGGGTTTTAAGAACAGAGATCTTCTCTACTCTTGCAGTTGCTGAAGCAGGTCACTGCTACTTTCGCACTTTCTTGGCTCTAACTATTGCATTTCCCTAAAAATGCAGTCTCTGTTGTAAGAGAGATTGGTTTAGTCTATGGTTATAAAAGAAAAGTTTAGTCAAAAGCCACTCCATCATCTCCTCCTACCTAGAATTCTTTTCCCCATCTTCTTCTGATATCTCAGTCTTAGACTGTCTCTTTTTTCTTTTACACTGAGGAGGAATAGTGTTTTGTAAAGCTTTCTTTCCTCAGGAAAGGGTTAAAAGTCTCAGGCTCCCAGGACCAGGACGGCTGAGATCTTACAACAAGCTGCCAAACTTCCACACTCTCATGACTGGGCACTTGTCTCCGCTCAGCACCTCTGTCTTTTTTGCAGCGATTTCTAGGTGCTTCTAGGCTCTCTGTCTCTTCCTCCCCGGGGGGGCTGCCTGGGACATCTCAGTGTTCCTCCACCCTTCGGTCCTGTGGCGGGGGGGCGGGGGTGGGCAGCCTGGTTCCCTTCCCTTCACCCCCCACCCCCCTTCTCCCTCTGAGGCTCCCGCCTACCTCTCCCAGGCCGCATGGCTTCCCCTCCCCCACCCAGCCTGTAGCTGGGCAGGGGAGGTCTGCACAATACTCTGACAGGAACTAAAGAGACAGTTCCCCTGGGAGTTCTTGCTTTTAACCCCCTGTGTTCTCAGAGGCGTGTCCATGCCTTCAGTGGTCAGTTCAAACACCAGTATTTAAACTTAACTACTGATTAGTTTAATTGCTAACTTCTTGAAAAAATTTACTTTTTGTCGCTTTCTCTCTCCGACTTCTTTGTTTCTTGTTCCCTTTTCCCGGGGCGCTGGCCAGGCGCTTCCAGGAGCAGTTGGAGAGCAGCAACAACCAACCTTTGGGGTTCGTTTGATACAGACAGAGCTATTTTGAGAGCGCATCCATGACCGGGATAAAGAGACTCAAGAGATTGGACACTTGTGTGCAGTCCGAAGTAGGTTGTATTTGCTTGAACACCGCAAGTACAAGTGACCCCGGTCTGGGGTTGGATTACAGTTTTTATAGGGGAAAATAAGAGAACGATGCCCAGTATGAATACATTACAGGTGAAATCCAATGGGAATAGATTCAGGGCGAAGGGTAAATACACGTAAAAATACAGACTAGAAACTCCAACTTTAGGTTTAGGAAACAGAAACTCCAAACTCCAAATTCACAAAGCTTTTTGCTCCATTTGCGTAGCTGTACACTGCAACAACTTTTCTGTTAAACTACAACACCATCCTTTACTCTGGAGAGGAAGAGATCTAGGGGTGCAGCAGGGAGATTTCAGATGCTGGGTTTGTTTCACCTGTGCTTGGCTACAGCACCATGCAGGATCTGATCTACCTGTTTAGGCTGGCTTTGTGGCTGGTAGGTAACATCAGATTGTGTCCCTGTGTTGGGACAGCCACCACTCCCTGCGAGCTGTTGTGGAAGGCCAGGCAGCTAGTCTTGCGTGTCTGCCTACACAAGGACAGCATATCTCACACCAGTAACCTTGCTGTGGGCTGCTCCCCATGAAGCCCGACTATTCTGTGCCCTGCTGTGGGTGTGTGGTCTTCCTTCCTGGGCATCTGCATACAGATTCCCCAGATACAGGCCCTTTTTAATCTGGAAAGGTTTGCAGTTATGGAAGAATCTGCCATTTTGTGTGTTTTTTTTTCTTGAGAGCAACCCTGGCTTTGTTCCTTCTCTCCTGAGAGCAGTTCTAGTTGATGGTGTAGAATACTGCCCCTCCATGCTGGCCCCTTCAGAATGGAGTTCCAGGGGAGCCAATCTTCTCAGTGTTCAAGTGATGCTACAGGCAGCTTTCTATTGCAAATCAGTGTGTATTTCTCTCCTCCTCCTTGAACCCCCTCAAAGTGCTATCTCATGCATGTTCACCTTTGAGTCTCCTTATTTTTGTAATGTATTGGAGACAAAACCAGTCTTACCCTCCTTGGCTTGCAAGTTTGTATGCCGAAGGGAGCAATAATGATTGGACAGGTTTGATTCACTCTCAGTTATATGCAGAATCCTTTCACAGACCCAAAAAAGCACACACCAGCCTCAGCTTCTCTTATTTGCTGCCTTATTCCTGGGTTATGCTGTCAGCTCTGCCTGGTAAAAGAGAAATTTTGTTCTCTGGATTTTCCGCCTTCACATTATTTATTGGCAGTCTCCCTCTCTTGTGAGTATAGATAGTAGTCTGTCTAAGCTATCTAAGCTATCTAACACATCTGAGCTTCCTCTGGGCACTAAAAAAAACACATGGCACAAAGAAAACCATCATTATCATTGTGCAGTTTTATAGGACTTTTTAATATATATTCTACTGGAAAATACCTAAGAAATAGAAAAGATTGAATTAACAGAGGGTAAATACTTGCTCCCTTGACTTTGTAGTGGCCATCTCTTCTCTCCATTAGATACAGAACCTAATCTGATGCAATTTTTTCTTTAATTGCTCTCTTTGATATTCTCTATGAAGAAAGGATAGTAAATACACTTTTGTGTTTCTGATACTGGTCTGACTTCTGATTTTGTTCACTTGTTTTTAAGAACCCTTATGATGTTCAGGGAGATCCAAGGATGGTACAGTTTCCCCAGGGTTGGCAAAGAGTTTTGCAGCAAGTTTGAAAAATGCAAGATTTGTCCCTCTCCCTTGGGACTTTTTTCTGGGGTTTGGTTTATTTTATCTTTCCAGAATAAACTCTACTTTTCTCTCTCTTGCCTCTTTCCACCAATACAAGGTAATTTTTATTAGCTACTAGTGCTGCAGAGTGCTACTACTTCTACTAGTAATAGTAGTAGATTTATTACTTTACTTGCCAATCGAGATGACAGATTTTCATGGTGCTCTTTTCAAGAGGAAAGAGAGATCTGTAGCAGTGTGTATGTCACATCTAATTTTCTTGTTTTCCAGACAATTAAGAGAAAGAAGCCTTTGGCTTATGAAGCTAAGATAAAGAAATTAAAATTGTCTATACTAACAGGTAACTAATTTTCAAAATCTATTTCCCTTGTCCTAATGCTGCTACCTTTCTTTAGCTTTGGGAATTTGTTACAATGTAGAATAACAAGATCATACGTAGATTAGCATAATAGCAGTTGCAACAACAATATTTTCTAATAGATCATTTAATAGTGTGTTGATGTTTTTAACAATCCCTAATGGTTCAGCAGTAGAAGTGATTCTCTAAGTGCTCAGAAATTAGGCCTTAAAAAGAAAAAAAAATGCTCTCATTATAGAAGAGGCACTTATTGATCCCTGTTACAGAACTGGGATGCTATCTCACCCTCTAGTTCTTCTGAATAAATAATGACCTTTGACATAATGCAGGATTGGACAGGTTAGAAATAGCAGCTAGCCCATGAGAGAGGCTGAGATGCAACAGCTTCACAGCTAAAATGAAGCTGAGATGTGCTAGGGGTGGGGGTCACATTTTCTCTCAGTTCTGCCACAGTATCTAACTAGAATTAAACATATTTGACAAATGACCTGAGAGATTCTTGCTGAAGAAGTTGTTCTAATCAGTGACAAAGAGGTCTGAGATTCTGTAGAAGTCCCCAAACAGGCTGAACTCTGCAGATGTGCCTGAGGTACTGGGTGTGGTTTCACCATAGCATGACTCCTGTGGCAGAAGTGGATTTCATTGTTTGTTCTGCAGCAGACTCAGAGCCTTTTGGTACTGGTATTTCCTTTTACAAACACTTAACCAGGGTCTTTGGAATTTCTTCCATACATTCCAGATGAGGATGTGCTTCCCTGAGCTGCTGCAAGGCAGTCCAAAGTACTGTCTGCCAGGGGTCTTTGTTGAACAACACCTGTTACTCTGGCCCTTCACATTCCTTGCTCTCTTCTGTCCAGGTGAAGCACAGGCTATGCAGTACTACCTTGCACAGAGATCTTCAAAATCAGACAACATGCTCCTTGTCCCTATGTGGGGTGGGAGGTGCCTTGGCCTCTGGAAGAAAAGTGCTCGCACTGGCACATCAGACACACAGGACAACTAGGATTTGCTGAGGTCGCCTTAGGGCAAGGGGGTCACAGGCCACATCTGTGCCTATTTCTGCAACTAGCTCAGCCCAAACAGGTCAGTTGTTTTTGGTGCTCCATCTCAAGGCATCACCATCAGGTGAGCAAGGGGCCCTGCAAGTTCCCTGTAACCTCTGGGAAAGTGGTTTGTATGGAGATGAATGTTGCCTTTTAGGACAAGCTTTGTCTGTAACATGATAGGATTAAATACAGTATGCACTTGCAAATCTCTGCCAGGGTTACCATCTCACTCTCATCCATATTCTAGCTCTACATGCTCTGGTGGTCTCAGCTGAAAATTTCTGGGGTCTTGCTACAAGATATGGTCCCTGCTGTTTTCTGATACAGACCTGTAAAAGAGATGTGGTATTGATCTTTAGTGACTGCCCTGAATGTCTCTGGTGTTCATGTTTTCCCATTGGAAGTAGAAGTATTGCTTTTTCTTACCTGGAAGATCCCTTTACCATGCAGAGTTGTAAGAGCTGCACTGAGATTAATCAATGTTGGCTATTACCAGAACTAGGCAGGCTTGTGTATACAGAGATTACAAGGTCTAGGAATAAGAAATTAGTAAAAACCATTTGCTAGAAACAGGATCTTGGAGGTGTGAATTTTAGAGGTAGCAAAGGCTTTTAGAAAGTGTAATTTCCAAGAAAATAAGAAATAATTTTTTTTGATTTTTAATTATTTACATGATCTCTCAAATAACCTGACATGACAGTATCCTGCCCCTTCATTATGTAGTTGGGCATGAACTTTCATGAAAGGTGTCCATAGACCTTGCAGAACTGAGAGCCAAACTCAAAGCCATACAAGAGTTCAGATGAGTCACAGGGCTCAATGCGGAATCCTCTGAGAACACGGATTTTCTATCCTAGGGAGTTTAAAATCTAGATTTAAATTATACATATGTATTTTATATTAGTTTCATCACCAAAATATGTCTCCACAGCAGCAGTCAAAGCCTTGGGAGTTATGTCTTTAAGTCAATGTTGGGAATCTTTTAAAAAGAAAGCCTCCAAATGGGATATTTATATCTTCACAGGCTATCTTTAGGTGCCATTTGTCAAGTTCTTGCACAGTGTCTCCCAAACCTCCTCTTTCTGAAACAGCAATATTCCACACCTCATTTTTAAACCTCAGGAAAACATGGAAAGCTCCTAAAATAATTTTCATTCATTTCTCAGAGCAATGCCAGTAAAATGAAATTGAGCCATCCTGAAACTGAGCCTCCTCAAAGACAATTTTGGAACGGCTTTTTCATATCAGCTGTGAAGCACTTGCAAGGACTGTAGGTTTTCAGACTTATTGTTTTCTGTGAGAAGAGCAGAGCGGCATGCCATGCTTGGGATCTGCTGCATGTGGAAATAATGTCTCCCTGCACCACAGCATCTCTGTGAGGCGGCAGAGAGTGTGAATGAAACAACAGACAGCATGAGCAAGGGACTGGAATTGTATGTAGGGCTGACACTGAGTCTGGGAATGGAAAGGGAGACACAGCAGGGCTCTGTCAAAACAGATGTAAAGCAGAGGGTGCTGCAGCTGTGCATGCGTCAGGGGAGAGTGCAGATTTTTTGTGGAGTGAGGGGAGAAAAACAGAGAAGAGCATACGCAGTCATTCTGCACAGAAGGTATATTCCTGCTAATGACTAAGACAGGAAAGAGCAAAGCAAATTTGAGAAACATCCAGAACAGTTCACACAAGGCTAGGGACAAGGCTCTTAATCAATGTGTTGTGATCTCAGAAGAGGGTATTTGCTTCAAATATTTGTATTTGTTGTAATCTCAGAAGAAGGTATTTGCCCTCAAAGCTGTGAATCCAGAATGAATTGTGTGTCTTTCCTAATGGCAGTGACTGAAGCTGCAGATAAAGACAAAAGAGAAAGTATACAAAATGGATGGGAGAGGGAGGAAGATGTGCAAAACTGTTTTATGGGTTGTTTTAAGTGAGGAAAGAGTTTTCAAGGAAGGGCAGGGTCAACAGAAGAAATTTCATGCTTAGGTGGACCAAGACAGTTTGGGGCATATAAGGCCAACAAGATCTGACATAAGGGTAGTGAAGATGTTGATGAGCAGGAGTAGTAAAAGTATTCCAGCTTTTTCTGTCTCCTGCACTTGGAGGAAGAAGCATGGAATGCTGCCTAACTGATGAAAACTGAAGGTAAATCAACGGAGACTTTAAATCAGTAGTCTAAGTAATTGCTTTCATGATCTCAAAAGAAAGAAAGAAAGATACAACTTCCCCTCTGCCACTGAGAAAGCAAATATTTTATTGATAATTTCTAAAAATATATTAAAATACTTGGAAATGTGATTAATTGTCTGGAGATTAGAAGTGGACTATTACTAGGTGAACAAGATGACACAGGAAGGTGTAGACCAGTTGAGCTAACATCACTCCTGATGAAAATATTGGAAAAAAATGATATAGGATACAATTAGTAGAGAAATGAAATGTAGGAATATAATTAATGCCAGTGAACATAGCTTTATGCCAAATATACCTTGTCAAATAGAATTTACTTTTTTCCTTCAGATAGTAAGTCTCATTGATGAAGGCAGCTGTGGAGGTATAAGATTCTCTGTAACTATATTGATCTTATACCATTGCCTTTTTGATACAGAAACACATGCTATTTGACACTGAAATGTGCAGGCACTAAGAATTGGCCAGCTGACATAAGTAGTTTTTAAGGGAAGTTATGATAAATATGAGTTCTTACAGCATGTTTTAAAAAAATTTCTATTGAGCCTATTTGGTATCTTTCCCGATACCTGAAGGAGAATACAAACTCCCTGAAATTTCAGCTGACACAATGTCAGACAAAATGACCATGTCTGCAAAACCATGTGCAAAAAAACTGCTATACAAAAGGAGCAATCAGGATTATTCAGCAGGCCATTTGAAGAAAAATGTTTCTGTTTGGGGTAAGGCTGTGCAGGTGTGGATAGGGAATGGTGGCCTTACCTGCAGGGGTGTGGGATTACAGCCTGGAAAATAGTTTGGGGATCAAAACTACTGAAATATTTAAACACAGTTGTTGCCACAGCAGCTGGATGAAATGTTGCCTTTGGAGATATATGCAATTGATAAATGAAGGCCAGAAAAACCATGCTGAAAATTCAATATAGGAATACAGTGTTTGTCCATGACCACAGAAAATATTCCAGAAAAGAGAAAATGATGTGGGAATTGGGGGTTAGGGAGAGAGAGGCAAAAACTATCTTGAAATGTGGAAATTGGACCTTTAATTTGTGGTGATAAGGAAATGTTTTTGGATTAGCTGCAAATATAAATTTTTTGAAAGACTAAACTCAGGTGGCTTGTTTTTTACTTGTCCTCATTCAGAATATATGACTGTACTTCATTATAAAATAGTTCATTCCCCTAGAAAAGAAAGCAAAACTTAACTGAAGTGTCTTTCTGTCTGCTTATTTCCAAAAAGAACATAAATTTAAGAATTAATTCAGATAATCTTGTCCATCCTGCTCGGATGGTAATAGGAAACAACTTGGTGCTCAGTCTTAGACAAGTGTGTATTAATATTTTCAAGACTTTACAATGCTTCTCCAACACCTGTTCTGTTGTTTCCATTCCACATTAAACCACACTCTGTTACAGAAGGGACTTTAGTTATAAATTTGAAAATCTTTTCTATTTTTCTCAACAGCCCTGAATAAAAGGTTTTACTAGGATCACAAAATAAAGAATGTAGCTTTAAATTTCCAAGAATAATTCCTTTTGCTAAGTAAATGTAATGTCAAACAACTGCCTTTATTTTCTCCTTATGTTATTTCTTTTGCCTTTGTCCAATAGCCCTTGAAGAGATAAACTTGGAAAGCATTCAAGAGATTTCATTTGTTCAGCACCTCCGCGTGGTCCCTCCCTCTAATATCTAAAGGGCCATTAGAGCACAAATACCAGAGGGGAACTCTGGATGTAGAAAATAAAGGCAACAGGGGACAGGGAACTAATAGTTAAATGTCTGATCAGAATTTCAGGGTAAAGGAGAGGAATATGTGTTTTTATCCATGTTGGAACAAAGCCATATAAGAATTGCTGTCTCTCTTGAGCTGTCTCTGAGCAAAGGTGGGAGACCTTTCTGGAAAAATGCTGAGAGTCAAAAGAGTTTGGGGGCTCAGCAGGAGGTTAACATGAAATATTACACAATTTGAATTCCACAGGAGTTCTTGATACAACATCTGACCATGTTTAATCTTAAGTGTGGTAACTAAAGAGAAGCTCATTGTCCGGTGAAGCATGTAAGAAACAGTATCATTAAGAAGTCCCAGTCAGAAGTAGATCCGAAAGAGATGCCTTATGAGGCAAAACCAGTCTGCATACATCAGGAAGACTGGAGTTGAGCAGGGATATTTGGCTGTGCTACCTCTGCTCAGTCACAGGTTTGGCATGTGACACTCACCAAGGCTAAAAGATGCACCTTAAAGTTTGGGTTTGTCAGCCTTCCCTCCCACCTGGTGTACAAAGAAAGATTTTTACCTACTTGTCCATGCCTGAACCTTATGAAAAGCAGGACTGTGGGAAGCCTTATCCAAAATTCCACAGAAGGTGTTCAGTCCTTGTCCTCACATTACACCTGTCATATTGCACAAGTCTTTATAGCTGATAGTTTATGGCCTAGTATCATTAAGTGTTGTTCTGGTTTGAAAGCAAAACTAATGAGAGACTCTAAGTCAGAAATACAATTTATTGGGAAAAGGGAAAAAAAAAGACAAAAATACATGCAATGATACAAAAGGAAGACCACTGACAAAGTCAGAATACAACCTGACACCCCTTTGGCCAGCGTACTGGTAGCAGTCCAAATTGGAGTGGCTGGAGTCTTCTTTGAGTGGCAGATGTGGTTGCTGTGTCTTCTCGGAAACCTGTGGAAAGGCTGCCTTTCTGTCTAGAAATCCCTGGATTTATCCAGGTGGGAATGCCTAGCTTCTCTCCCTGGGTGGAGCATCTCACAATGGGCTGATGTTATTCTGAGTCACGAAGTGTGTCCTTAATCACCTGTTAAACAGAACTGGCTCCTGGAGAGTGTTATCTCTGAGTCATGTGGCAAGACATTGATGGGCCCATTAACAGGAGATAAGGAAAACTGTCCAGATGCAACTGCTACTCGGATGGTAACAGGAAACATCTTGGTGCTCAGTCTTAGACAAGTGTGTATAAATATTTTCAAGACTTTACAATGCTTCTCCAACACCTGTTCTGTTGTTTCCATTATGCATTAAACTACACCCTGTTACAGAAGGGACTTTAGTTATAAATTTGAAAATCTTTTCTATTTTTCTCAACAGCCCTGAATAAAAGGTTTTACTAGGATCACAAAATAAAGAATGTAGCTTTAAATTTCCAAGAATGATTCATTTTGCTAAGTAAATGTAATGTCAAGCAACTGCCTTTATTTTTTCCTTATGTTATTCCTTTTGCCTTTGTCCCTTAGGTACTAATGACTCAGAGTGGCTTATAAAATATGAAGAACAACATTCAAAGTCTCGCAGAGAATAAACAGTATTATTTCCTGACAAAACTGCACACTGACAATTATTGAGCAACAGCATGACATGCACAAGATATAGAAACCCTAAAAATGGAGCTGACATGATTGTGAGACTCCCACACAAACCAAGAGTATGAGAGATTCACAGGTAGGACTTAATTAAACTCTCCTCAACCTTGCTACTCACAGATTACATGCCCAAGGAAAATAAATGTTTTGGGTTTTTTTGGCATAGGCTAATGACATGAGCAACAGCTTCTCCATACGAACAGTCGTTTGCTTTTGGGAGTGAGGAATTTAAAGTTTGACATTTAAATGTCCAGAGAATCAAAGAAATTAATCTTCAAAGTAGATATACAGCAGAATTACCCAAGTACCCACATGTGCTCAGTACCTGTAATTTTCCATCTTTACTAAGATTTCTGTTGCCTGGTAGTGCTTGGGACTCTTTTCTCTCATGAATACCTTTGTCTCAAGCTGATTCTTCTTTTGTCTTCTTGGATTCTTTCTTTTTTTGAATGTTCATGAGACTTTCATCCCTCTCTCCATCCTCTTTTGGCATAGATTTAACTTTAAACAATCTTTAACATAGATTTAATTTTATTTTGCTGATAACTCTCTCTCTTGCCTATCTAATTTGAATCTGCTGCTTTACATTCTGTTTCTTTGCAAGTATCACTTCATGCAGGAAGGCATTTTGTTTTTTCTTTCTGATATGTTCTTGTATGTCAAATGCAACATGAACAAAATAGAATTCCAGAGATCTCCTACTGGAATTCTTCCAATTCTATATGGATATTATGGGTGGCAGCAGTATGATGTCCAAATGAATGGCTAGAAGAATGTTAAACAAAAGCTCCCAAACTTCCAGCCACAAGCACCAACATCCTGATAAATGGAGAAGTACTTAACACAGAGGAATATGGTTTTATCTGTTTTTTCCTTTCTGCCCCTCTGGTACATTAAGCAGGACAGCTTCCCACTGCCCTCTATTCTGGCAGGAACACCTTTTCAGGGGCTGGACTTGTCTGTCTCCCATTTTTTACACAGTCAGTCCCTTTTAATCACCTCCCAGAGCTCTTCACCCATTCTCTATAGCTACCCTTTTTATTGTCTGTCATGTTTCTCCTCTGACTCCATCTCTGTGGGCTCACAATTGATGAGAATGAAGCTGGTGGCAAAGCACAGCATTCCTCCTCCTAGTATGCCAGCAGTACTTAGAGCAGTTAACAGCAGATCAGTTCTCTGCAGCAGAGAAGGCAATTATTATACTGTACTCTGCACTGATGAGGTCTTCCTTAAGAAATTAGAAACAAACTGGAGAGTCCACAGGAGGAAGAAAGAGCAATTAAAGGTGAGAAAGTCCGTAATCAGAAAATCTTGAAAGAATATGCTTTTCTGAGAGAGAGAAAAGGAAAGAAATAAGATATCCTTCCACTGCACGTTTCTTAAGACGTCAGTGAATAGTTGTTAGCAGGCCATGGGAGGGTGAGGCAGGTAACCTGCAGTGAAGGAGAACTGCCCTCACTTTCCTCTAACCGATGTGCAGAGGTGCAGAACAGGTCAGAGTTTTGGCTTGCCAAAAATGGGTAACCACCAAAATAATAGGTGCAGCCCAGTAATATCCGTCCTTGGCAAGCTGTAACCAAGCCTGACAGAGGAGCAACACTTTTCTGTCATGGTGTGGGAGTTTGCCACCATGACAGTACCACAGAGTCTGCTTGTGGGCTTGAGTATCCAAGAAGGCAGGGGCAAGGTAGGGTAGTTTTCTGACCCTATCTGGGTCTTGTGGGCTGGATCCCATACTGCAAAGTGTCAGAACGGTTGAATTTTCACCTGCATGCAAATTTCGTGCGTTCACTTTACTCTTCAGTTTAATTGGACAAAAAATCCAATTTGAAACAGTGCCCATATTGCAATTAAGGCATAGCTTCAGTGTTTTGTATCATAAAAGCATAAGCAGTATTTTGACAGGGTTGACAGCAATCTGGTCTAAAAAAGTTGCCATGAGCTCACAGTTACTTTCTGCTGCTAGCCTGCTCCTCCATCACATCCCCAAACAAACTTTTGTGATTTGTCTGTGTGACTCCTTTCGAAGACTCAGCACAGATCGCCCTTCTCCAACTCCAATGAGAATGGCAAAATCTGCTTTCTGGAACTGCAGAAATAATCCTCCTATGCTTGTTAGAAGGTCCCTGAAATAAACGACCAGGGTAGGAGGCTGGAAATCAACTTCACTGAGGAGGCCTGCCTTTGGAAACTTTCTGCAAAAGTGCTGTTTTTAATTGGATGGGGTTATGAACTTGCAGACATCACATGCTGCCCACAGCCAGTTAATCTGCCGCACCTTTTCTGGTGAGATTGTTAAGAATCATTTGAGCAGGAGTATGCTCTGGGATGTAATTTGCTTCATCATCAATTCCTCCACAGCTGTAGAGAATGCTGGGACTGCTTCCAGCCTCCTGTAATATCAGTAAGAAAGAATCCTGCTCAGCTCTGTTGCCTATTTCTGCAGCTCCAGAGCCCTGAGCACTTTCTGCCCCTTGCAGAACAAATGTTGCTGTCACATGTGTCACTTTACGCTATATACTGATCCAAAGCCCTGGTGATTAACTCCTTGCTAATGGAAGGAGCATTAAAACCTGACACAGAAAGAGAGGGAGAGATCACACTGACTTTCTGCCATGTTCATTACCAGCAAAGTTGAAAGAGGTGTTGATGGTCATGGTGCGGCTGCTGGAGAGTCCCATACTAGCCATATAGGATTGTTTAATTGCAGCCTGCCAAATTCAGATTGCTCAGTCAATTAAAAGTAACTGAGAAAGCACAATGCCTTTTCTAGGCCAGTAGCATTTCTGGCAAAATTAGTTCTGTTTTTAGATTTCACCAGGAGGGATGCTGAAACATAAAATGAGGATTTGCTGCACCCAGGGTCAATTTGTCCAGTTTTTCTTTACCAAAAGATCTAGTGTTTATGCTCTATCTTCTACCAGGTAGTATGGATACACTATGGAGGGACTTGTGAACTCCTACTTTTTTCTCTTCTTATTGATTCAGCTGCATATTTTGTGGGGAGTGGGGTTAGCAGGTGGAGGATGCAGGGTATATTTGATAAAATCCTCATTTGCTAATGGCAAACTGAGTGTTGCTGTTAGAATCCAAGCAACTTCTGTGGATACAGGCTGGTAAATGTTTCCATGTGATTTCATATGTTCTCTTCACACATAATTAAAGGCAAGTACAAGAAAAACAACAGGCATTTGCTTTTGTTCATAAGAGATATATGTTAAAGGATTATCTTTCAAAAATGCTTCTGAGAAGTAATGACTGTATGAATGTGGAAAACTATTACTAAAGTATTTGGGGATTTGAAATAGATTTGAAATAGATTTTGAGAACAATGGCTTATACTTTTACATTAAGTAAGAATATAGCTTCTGTATAAGTAAAGGTAATTGCTTAACTACTGCTATTCTCTTCTTGTCTACAAAAGCTATTGTTTGAAGTGAAGAAAATAAGGAGTGGCTGGAGATGCATGCAATATTGCAAAACAAAAAGACAGTTGGAGAGAATATGTTTGCTAATGAGTAAGATGTTGAGTGATTCACAACAGTAAACAGTCTCAGCTCTCCTTTCATGTGAAAAAGCAGTAGTAATATGATGTCTTTGGGTGTGTGTTGCTGACAATGGGGGAAGGGACTGCATGTCTTTGTCCCAAATAAGTTTTTAGGTTCTCAGCTGACCTCTGAATTTCTCGCAGGATCACTTGGCAAAAAATTACTCAGAAACTACCATGTTTGCACACGTGTTTCTGCAAGTTCAGAAGACATTTTTCACCATGAACAACCATCTTATATATGTTTCAGCAATGTACAGTAAAATTTGATCAGAGTGTGTTGGATAGGTCAACCATACCCAAAAGCAGAGCTTTCTGGCAAGGAGAATCACTGCATTTAGAGACATAAAAGTGATATCTCCCTCCTCCCACTTTTCCAGACTGTGCTGCAGGGCAGCACTCGAACTGGTGTTATTCTGCTGAAACATGTCCTTTACTGTCTTCCAGGTTGTCCTGGTTTGACAAGGAAGTGAGTTTTCTCAGGAAGTTGGGGTCAAACCAATCAGTAGTCAGATTTGAATATTGACATCTGGTGTGACCACTGAAGTAATGGACATGTCTCTGAGAACACAGGAGGTTAAAAGCAGAGAACTGACAGGGGAACTCTCTCTTTGGTTCCAGTCAGTGAAGCGTGCAGACCACCCCCGCCCAGCCTGTGGCTGGGTGGGGGAGGGGAAGCCATGAGGCCTGGGAGAGGTAGGCCAGGGTGTGAAGGGACTGGAACCGGGCTGGACAGAAGGGTGGAGAGAAACTGAGATGTCTTTGTTGCTCCCCTCCCCAGAGGAGGGGAGAGACAGAGAGCCTGTGCCACCTGGAAATTTGATATTATGTGCCGGCAGTATGCCGGCAGAAGAGAAAGAGCCATGGGAGTTCTGGACAGCCAAGATTTCAGTCGTCCTGGGAGCCCAAGACTTTTAACCCCTTCTTGGACAATGAAAGCTTTGTAAAACGTTAATCCTGCTTGATCTGAAAGAGAAGAGAGACAGCCTGGGACCTCAGATGTTAGAGGAAGAAATCCTAGGTGGGAGGAGATAATGAAGTGGCCTTGTCTGGACTTTTCTTGTATAGCCATAGACTGAACCAGTTTCTCCTGCAACAGAGACTACATTTTTAGGGGGATGCAATGACTTGAACCAAGAGAGTGACAGGAGTGGAATGAACAGAGGAAGATGAGGAGGGTGTGGTGGTGCCCTATGTCTTCAGGGAAGAAGAAGATCCCTGTTCTCGAGACCCTCAGCCCCAGGGGAGGAGAAAATGGGGGGGACTGTTGTCCCAAAATGAGGAACTGCTGGTTTTTGGTTCTAGGCAAAGCATCGTTAAAGGAGCCCTAGGAGCAGTTTCGGTTGGTCCATGCACGGTGGTGAGAGCACTGTACATGGAAGGAGGATGTCATGATGGCAGACTTTCTCTGGGCAGTGCTATGTGTGACATGGAAACACCAGAAGTTGCAATTGTGTTTCCTGGGGGAGTCTATGGTACAAGAGTTCCTCTCCCCTGATGGACTGAGAATTGATTATTTGAGGAGTGGTAACTTGATCGGGAATCCCGGGTTTTGTCTCACTGTGTTTTGTTGGAAATTGGGTGGGTGGAGGAGGAATGTTTTGGAGGGCTTTCATTCTAAATTCTGTGTGTGTCTTTTATTATAGTTGTAGGTTAATAAAGTTCTTTATTTTTAAGGTCGAGCCTGCTTTGCTCTGTTTCTGGTCACATCTCATAGTACTCATTTGAGAGAAATATATTTTCATGGGGGCACTGGCACTGCGCCAGTGTCAAACCATGACACAGGTGCTGGGAACATCAGATACCTTGGGAGAATTTTCTCGTGTTTTCTCCTCCTCTTTGTTTTTGTCTGCAAGGAGACAAGATGGGAAAGAATAGCAACTACATGTACAGGACATAGAGACTCACCATCTTTAATGTATAATTAGCGTTTGAGGGGTGAAAGTGGGTTTTGAGAGCAAAGGTTTTAAGGAGGCTGTCATCATTCAAACTGAATAGCTACAGTGTCTCCTCCTGCTGAACAACTGCGTAACAACACTTAGCAAGGCCTGAAAGGCATGAAAAGCAACTGTCCCTCTCTGGAATATTTCTCTTAATGAGATATCTGCCAGTTACTCTGAAGAGCCCAGTGTGGCAAATGACATGCCTTACACTGCTCATCCCAATGTTGAATGCGACACAGGCCATGAAAACCAACAGGAAGTCCAGTGAGCCCTGGAGATTGAAGGCAGGTCTGGCAGAATGCCAGGAGAATGTGTGCCATGGGCTCCTGAAAGGATCTGGCATGGTTATGCAGATTTCTGAAGGACAAAGCCAAGTCTGCTGACCTAGCAATATGATCATTGATGTGCCTATTTATGTTTCTGAAATGTCTGAAATTCCCACGCCTCTGTGTCTTACATCTGGAAATTAATTTTCAGGGAGCATTGCATATTCACCAATAAAAAGTTGCTCATGAGTGAACTAAGTGTGCTAAGAACCTTACCCATCCGTCTTCATGTGCTAAGAACCTTACCAATCCTTCATCAAATTGCAGGCTCAGCTGTGCTAGATATTAAAGGCCATGACCCTTCTGGAAACTTTGCTCCCTCTTAAATGGTCCTTTACTAGAACTTGAAGCTATTCTCATGCTCCCACTATCCCCTGGTAGTGTGAAAGGATCCCAGGAATGGTCATTGAGGCAGTGGATTCACTTTGGCTCTTCCAGCCTGACTATGGAGCTCTTTTCCATGGGCAGGAAGACTCACCTCCTGGAAACCTAAGCGATCCCACAGGTGTAGAAAAGAGAAGGCAAGTACCTGTTCTCATTGCCAGAGGGCAATGGCTAATGGCTGTTGCCTTCCCTTGCTAGGCTGGCAGCCTGCTTTTCTACTGCCAGTCTGTGTCTGCTGCTAGTGTATGGCTTACACCCCTAAGCACGAAGTTGTAATAGTTGAGCAGATTTAGAAGGCAGGATGGGATTTAACACAATTTATCTTTTTTCAGTGTACAATTTCAGCAGCAGGATTTGCATTGTTCATTGTTGGTACTAATTTCAAGTTTCCTCTCCTCTCCTCTCCTCTCTCCTCTCCTCTCCTCTCCTCTCCTCTCCTCTCCTCTCCTCTCCTCTCCTCTCCTCTCCTCTCCTCTCCTCTCCTCTCCTCTCCTCTCCTCTCCTCTCCTCTCCTCTCCTCTCCTCTCCTCTCCTCTCCTCTCCTCTCCTCTCCTCTCCTCTCCTCTCCTCTCCTCTCCTCTCCTCTCCTCTCCTCTCCTCTCCTCTCCTCTCCTCTCCTCTCCTCTCCTCTCCTCTCCTCTCCTCTCTCCTCTCCTCTCCTCTCCTCTCCTCTCCTCTCCTCTCCTCTCCTCTCCTCTCCTCTCCTCTCCTCTCCTCTCCTCTCCTCTCCTCTCCTCTCCTCTCCTCTCCTCTCCTCTCCTCTCCTCTCCTCTCCTCTCCTCTCCTCTCCTCTCCTCTCCTCTCCTCTCCCCAACCCCATCTTCCACACCAGTACCCTTCCTCTCTTTGCCTTCCCTCTGCTTTGGTGGAAAGAAGCATAATTAACAAACTTGGGGGTGAAGGCAGCCACTCCCATTGTGTTCACCACCTACCTTTCATAGATTGTGGACTGTTGTGTGAGGTTAAATTAATATAAAGGGGGAAGAAGTGGCTGTGAACAAGCAACCCTGAATTTGTGCACCTTATACTGCTGAACAATGCATGCAGGAGTTCCTGGTGGAGCTGGGTAGCTTATCTGTATTTGGTGATTGTCTTTTCTGTCCAGGCTGGATGCTCTGCTGGAAGCCTAGGTTGTCATGTTACAATAAGAGCAACTTACTGCAGTCATTTAAAAGCAGTGACTCTGCTTGGCTGGGGGTGGCCACTGGGTTGGCCATGGCACAGGCTGCCAATCCCAGCAGACAATGTAAAGGTGAGACCAGCTCTTTGTCACACAACTGTATGCACTACCCAAATGCAATGAAGACTGAGGTGCAAGCATTTTATCTGTTTCTGTGTGTCAGGATGAAATTTATGTTTCCTGCTGTGGTGCTATGCTGATCTCTTAGGCTGCATACAAAGATATGTAAGACAGCACAGTGGGAGAGAAGGGATCCTTGCCACCTGAGGAAAGACTGTGCTTTCTAGGCAGCAGTAACCTTTGGAGATTGATTCCATAGGTGGAGATCAAGGATGAAAATTTCATCCATTTGACAGATTATAGAATAGCTGTATGATCTGGAGAGCATCCAGATTTATCGTGAAAGATGAAAAGGAAAGTTTCTTCCCATCTTGTTTGTTCTTGTCCTACTGCCAGGTATTGTTGCAGACTGACAGGAAAAACAATAGTCATACAAGCATCAGTGATGCAGCAACAGATGCAAAAGCTCAGGACAATGCCAGAAGAATCTGACACACACTTTCCTGGATGCTGATCATGATGTTTGGTATATCTAAACATACTGTGTTACAAAAATCTTTAGTTTCCAAAAAGGTTGGACTATTAATGCCAGGTCCCCATGTACATGTTTTCTGCCAGGCTTGCTGCTTTAGCTGTTTTACCAGTGCTTGGTCTACAGTTCTTGGTCATAAAAGTCATAAAAGGGTGGCATAAATCTAGCTGTTTTCTGAAAAAAAACAAACTATGGTCAAATGATGACTTGCTATTGACCAAATATCCCTTTGTAGTTTTATCCCTTTATATGGCTTTAAAGCTGGTCCACATTTTAGGCTGGTGATTTCCTTTGGGGTGTGAGAAATTGTACTGGGTGCGTCTCCTATTCTAGCAAATAATGACCTCTCCATGCCTTGATGATTATGCTTTCCACAGTGGAATTACTGTACTTCTTTCCTGCTGAAGCAAATGTTTGTACAATCCCTAAATATATGTATATGGCCAGAGGTGCTCAGATAGCAGACTCCCAGCCCTCTCTAAGGCTCTTTCACTGTTTTCTGCTCCCTTCTTTCTCATTCTCCTGAGCTCTTCTAAAAGTCTTCACTTTAGCACAAAATTAATTTAAAGAGAAAAATAGCCATTGAATGCTTCTCACCTTCATCCTAAGTGGGAAACTTGAGCTTTTGCAGTGCTGAAGATAATTTCTCAGTGGATTCTGTTGCCTAAAACTCATAGGTAAAAAAACAGCATTCCTTTTAAACCACGTTCACATCATAGTCATCACACCTCTCCAAAGCACTGCAAAGCTTCACAGTTCCATGTTTAGCAGTAGACAGTACAAGCCTGTTGATGTTAGCTGCCACTGTGCAGAGATAACTTGAGAAAAGCATCATCATTCTTTCTCTGTGAGGTCTTTAGTCAACGCTTTTGTACTTTGTTTCCTCTTCTATGAACAGCACAAATGTGGATGTGCTATGCAAAAGGAATCCATGAGGGTTAAGTGGCTTCTGTCTGCATCATGCTTCATAAGACTTAGTGGCATTTCAGCTTATTCTGACAAGATAAATATAGAGTTGCATTTGTGATGGGAGTTTAAATCTCTACCGTGTGATTTTCAAGGAGATTTGTCTTTAGATGGTTTTACAGATGTTTTGTGCTTCCAGCTTTATTTTGAAGGTTCTGCCTTTAGATGGTCTTACAGATGTTTTGTGCTTCCAGCTTTATTGTGAAGGTTCTGCACTTTTACTCTGGGACAAAAGTCATGTCATAACTAAACAGCAAAACTGCTTCAATACCTCCTTTGAGGAGTTTGTGCTTCCTTTGAAAAAATTCTATCTTGTCCATCTTGATGTGATGGTGTATTATCATGCTACTTTTTCAGAATGGCTAAAATGCTGTTAGAGGTGAAAGAAATGTCTGCCCTTTAAAAATTTTTTGTTAGAAAGGCATTGATACTTTTCCTCTATCTTATGGCAGATATAGTCAATAGCTCTGAAAAGGACTGAAGGAATAATGCAGACATGAATTAAGTTCAGTGTTTGAGCTGTATTTCTTTTGGAAGGATTCTGGAGTATGTCAGCAGACTATCTCTGAATAGCTGTTGCCAGGAAGAATATTTAATGATGCCTCCATGAAAGTTATACTTTGAAACAAATGTCTATAGTGCAAAAAGAATCTAAGAAAGTTCTCTCATGTTTCTTTAATCTTTTTTTCCAATTTGGTCTGCATTAAATTGGTGTCAACAACTTTTCACTGTATCATAATCTTCATTCTGATAAATAGGGCACTTTGGGTAAAAAATTATTTAAAAAAAAATTGTTTCATGAAACAGCAGGACCTGTTTCCAGCTCTTCATTTTCTTTTCCTGCACTAAGAGTTTTCTCACTTTCCCTTTAACAAGTCAGTCTCCTTTTGCAAGGGCATGTGTCAGGATCTCTTCAAAGCAGTGGGATTTCTGGTCAACAAATGCCTCAAATATATGTTTTCTGGAATATACTGGGGCTATCTGGGTCCCTGCTCCTCCCTGTCTCTGGCTGCACATTTGTGCTGTGTGAAGGGGCATCAAAGCATGAGTGCCAAATACCTGCTCCATCACAGCACCCACTACAGCACCCAACCTAAGGATTCTGTAAGAGCTGAGAAGACTATCTGAGAAGATAGAGAGAAGATATCTGAGAAGATATCTGAAGATATCTGAGAAGACTCCTTGCAGACAGGAGAAATAGGAAGGGAAAAAATGAGGTTACTATGTGTCTCAAGGGAGAGAGAAAACTTTGTACAGGATATTTTTGAGTGTTGTAGGATTGTAAGAGATTTTTCAAGATGACAGAGGGAATGTGTGTTACTTATGAGATGTTCAAGCAAAGGACCAAAGCAGGAAGTGTGGATCCATTACAGTGGATCCAGGAGCAACAGTTGTGAAGGGATGGTGTGGAAAGAGTAACACAGAGTGTAAAACAGGTTGCTGGCCACAGACGTGTGGCTGAATCATGCACCTGGTCACTGCAGCCTGTCCTGCCATGGCACATAACAGTATCTTCCTATTTGTTTTCAAAAACCATCTCACTCTCTCTTCAGTATGCATTTGTGTGGATATGAGTGCCAGAACACAGACTGAAGGTCTATCCTGGGTTACAATGTGGGATGTAACCAAACTATGCATTCTTCTCACACCTATGTTTTTCCTACTGGACTGTGAATGGTAGGTCTCTTGCAACAGTCGCCCAGTGCACTGAACCTTTCTGCCTGCATCTGACCATACAGTCTGGGCACTCTGGGGACACCACCACCACTGGACAGATCCAGAGGAGGAACCGAACTTCCACAGGAGGACCAGACTTTCCACAGGTCCACCACTTTTGACAAGATTGCAACCATCACTTCAACAGTGCAACCACCACTTAAATGGACTGCAACCACCACCCTGACCAACAGGGCGCCAGATTTTACTTTCACTTTGCAAGTCTAAGCTACTTTTCCTGTATCATTGCATTTATTGTAATCTTTCTATTAAATTGTAACTCCAACCTGAAATCTCTCTCAAGGTATTTGTATGGGGTTCATTTCTCCCACTGGTTTACTTTCAAACCACAAAAGGCCATAGAGGCCCCATGTTTGAAGTATCATTAGCTGGGAAAGAATGGAAGGTGTGCTATCTTTCCTAGAAGATTTCAGGTATCTGTGTGTGTTTGTGTGCAGCAGTGCTGTGAGCACAAGTAATCTACTAGTGAACTCAGGCTGGACTTGTTCATGAGGAGGAGACCTGCACCAGGAGAGACCCATGTTAAGGATGATGACTGGGTAAATACACAAGGTTCATGTGAAACCACAATCTGTTCTTAAACAGTCATGTAGAACAGTGTGAATCAGCATAGGATAAATGTGTCATTTGAGGCAAACCTTATGAAAAAATACAATACCAAAGCCAGATCCTAAGCCACTAACAGCTTTTGGCTCTCACACAAACAGCCTCTGTCATATCCCATGCAACTGAAATATTCAGATTGCCTTCACTGACCTGAAAAGAGCTGACAACATCTTCAGTGTCTTTATATCTATCTGCCTGTCCCGCTGGATGTGAAAGGAAATGATTCTGTGGGTCCATTTGCAGATGCACTCTATGGGAGCTCATAGGTTAAGGTTTTGAGAGTGGTGTTCCTTTGTGACTTTGGAGTCAATGCCAGAGCCAATATTTTCATCAATGATGTGGATGATGGACACAATTCACTTTATGTCCTTTGTGGGTGACAAATTTGGGATGAAAGCACATTGCTGATACACTGGACCTACAGTTCCCATTACAAAAATGTCATAATCTGGTGAAATTAACTGACAGACCCTCAAGAAGTTCAGCAAAGGGGAGTGTGAACTCCTGTCTGTAACAAAATAACTACAAGCAACAACTTCGGCTGGGTTCTAACTGAATAGGAGGACCTTTGCTAAAAAGGATCCTGATGGTCTACAGCAAAATGAACAAGAACCAGAAATATTCCCTTGTAGAATTTACAGATAACCATGTATTTTGTTACATTATGAAATTTGTAGTAAGCATATAGAGAAAAGTACTTATTTCCTTTGTTCAGCAGATTTGAGGCCTCATCTACAATATTATGAAAAATTTTGGGCTCTTCAGTGCAAGTGAAAATACTGAGAAACTGGAATGACTCCGACAGAAGACAGGGATTAAGTTGAGGAGTTTGGCAGAGAACAAGGCGTCTATTGGGAGAAGATGGATTTGTTTAGCCCAGAAGTGAAATAATAAGATGTAGTCTAATTCTGGGGTATTTTTGACAACCATCTGAACACGATCCAACAGTCCAGCAATAGTGTGGCCAGCAGGACCAGGGTATAGTACTCAGCTCTGGTGAGGTCACACCTTGAGTCCAGTTTTGGGTTTGTCATTACAAGAAGGACATTGCAAGAGCTGGAGCATGTCCAGCAAAGGGCAATGGAGCTGATGAAGGATCTGGAGCACAACTCGATGAGGAGTGGCTGACAGAACTTGGGGTGTTTAGTCTGGAGAAAAGAAGGCTCAGACATGACCTAATTGTCCTCTACAACCACCTGAAAGGAGATTGTAGACAGGTGGGAGTTGATCTCTTTTCCCAGGCAACAAGTGACAGGATGAGAGGAAACAACTTCCAGTTGCATCAGGGGAGGTTTAGGTTGTATATTAGGAAAAATATATTTTCACAGAAGTGGTGCCGATCACTGGAACAAGCTGGCTAGGAAGCTGTTGAGTTACTGTCCCTGGAGGTGTTTAAAAGAGGTTAATATAAGGGAGGGAGGGACATGGTTTAATGGTGGTCTTGGCAGTATTGGGTCAACAGTTGGACTTGATGATTTTAAAAATGTTTTTCAACGTAAATGATCCTATGATTCTTATTCCCATCTTAAATTGCCCATTGGAAGGTTACAGAGAAGAAAGAGTTAGACTCTGCTCAAAGACACAGAGTGAAGGGATGGGGAACAATGGAAACAAGTTGCAGCAAGGGAAGATTTGGCAGAATATTAAAAAAAATTCACCTGAAATCAGGATTGCTCTTGTACAGGGACCAGACTGATGAGTTCCTAGAGCCATGGAGATTTTCAAAATCAGGGTGTTGCACTGAAGACCCCCAGAGGCCTCATTCAACATAAATGGTTCCATAAATCTCTAGGGATTCAAAAAGTGGAATTTCTTAATTTCTGGCATGCTCATAGCATCATTGCATCTTTGCACATTAAGGATGTATGGCTTCCCTAATTGCTTGGAGGTACAGTTAGGCGTCTTCCTCACAGTCCATGTGCCCTCTGATGGCACTCCTCCTTTGTACATAAGAAGTTGCTGGACAAGACATTTGGACAGCATCAGAAGCCTTGCAGAGTGACAATAATTGATTGCAGATAGGAAAATGCTATCTGTAGGTCATCCTTTGAAAATGAAGGTAAACAAATCCTAAGAGGTTATTTAATTGTTGCGACAGTCTCCAGACACATGTTGGCTTGACATGATTTTTTACTGGGGATCCAACTACATCTGAAACATATTTATTATAAAATATAGTGCATATAAAATAAGATGTAAAAACATTGTCACTGATTTATTTCTGAAGGTAAGTCTATATTCTGGAAGCAGATAAGGGGTCAATCATTCGATGCCCTGAGGCAAAATCAGCGTAGAAGCTGTATCATTGTGATATTACTTAGGGAAGAGTCACCACATAGGCACAGGACATTAACTTAGCCCCAGCAGTTTCAAGCTTCCAGTCAGCACAAAAGCTGCAAATTGAGCTCTTTCTGCAAAACTTGATGAAGATATAACTCATCTCTTATTCCCCAAGCAGGCACTACAATAATTTGCTGGCAGTATCTGCATGTACTTTTATTCCCTCTGTGCAGAAATTTAGTCTCTAAAGTCAAGGGATGTGAACCAGTTTATGAACCAAATATTTTTTTGAGATTTTTGTCATCTTCACTATTTCGAGATATTTACTGAAAGGAGCATATTGCTAAGGAAAATGAGTCAGGCCTTCTCAGAGAGGAAAGGGTGATGAAAGAAGGCTAGGCAAGCAGTTTTTAGAAATTTCTTTTTTTATTTGATTTTTTTATAAAGGATGCCATTCTTTTATTTAGGTTTCATTCTTTGTGGTTACTTGCTCCTGGAATGCTTTTCAAGTTATAAATTTCTCATTGCAAGTTCTTGATATGTAATATAAGATTTGATGTATGCTGGTTAATTTGGAGTGGTCACATGTGGGGCACCACATGTCCCTGTTCTTTTTTATTTTCTAAATTGGAAATGTAGAACAAACACTTGCCATTCACACTGAAGACTCAGTGTATATTCTTCAGTTTTCATGTATATCTGCCTGACTCTTTTTATGTTGCTGTCAAATTTTTAAAAAAGTATGAAAGAAAATGGACTTCATGCTGGAATAGTTAAGAAGTGCCATTTCTGAACTTCAAAGAATTTGAAATAAGCTTGCAGGAAAATTTCCCCATGCTATTTTATAACATCACTGTAATTTGATTTGATAAGACTTGGGGTCAAATCATGACTTTACTATTAAGGAATGGGAGCTTGAGTTAAGAGAGATTTCAGTTGCTTAGGCAACCATCTCACAACAGTGCAGTACTGCAGAAAATAATAACCATTGTTAAATGTTGTAATGAAATTAATGATCTTTTGGAAATATGTGTTTTTTTTGATGTTTTAAGCTTCTATGAGAGCAGGCTATTACATAATAGTAAGGTTGAGTGACATATTCTTCTACAAGCACCTGTTAATTTGTTTGTAACTTTTTTCTGCTTGAAGAACAATGAGGTCCTATCTTTTTTTACTTCCTCAGACTGGTTGTTTTGAAATGTTGTTTGGTTTTAGAACAAACATTTTAACTTTCTCTGAAATAAGATCTGGTATGTAAGTGTCACTGTTGAGGTAGAACAGGAATAATGAAGACTCCAAGTCAGAAGGTGAGAAGAGAACTGATTTATTTCAAATACAACGCTCTTTTTATAGAGCACATTGTGCAGACCAATTTCATTTGTCTTAGAGTAAAAACATCTCACACCATTGGTGCACTGTGAATGGCGCACAGTGGCAGAACATATCTATAAACAATGTGAACAACAAGAGAGATAATGAATTATTTACATTCCTTTCAAACTCTTTACCAGGCTCAGCCTGGTAGAAATCTCTCCTTTTCTCTCTGACTGAACTGAGAATATCCACAGGTAAGGAAGATGAAAACATGTTCACCTTTAAAATAAATTCTTAAATTATCTCATTGTTTCTCCTACTTGCTTCCCTAACTTAGGTAAGGAATTTGTTGTTCAATAACAGATTTGTATTTTGGTAAAAAAAGTAAAACAAACCAAACCATGGTTAGGTTAATGTCTTTGTTTCTTTCTGATGTGCATCAAGTTGTTCTTAATGAACTGGAAAAGTGGGATGAGTCAGAAAGCTGAAATTCAGTAATGAAAGAGAAATCAAATGCTCAACTACAACAAGAGAATGAGAAAAGGATGAGGAGATGTCAGGGCCTTGGATTAGTTTCTTCAGAATATATTGTTGTGAAAAAGCCAGATTTTGTTCTTGAATTTATTAATAGCATAGTCTGTGAGACAGAAAAGACAGTTATTCTGAGGTTGGTCAGGCTGTAATGCACATGTGGCAATCTACTGCATTACAGTAACTCTTGAAGTTGTATGCCAGCTCTAAGAAGATACAGACAATTTGGAGAGAGGGAAGAGGAAAGTATTAAAAGACTTAAAGAAAACATGAGAAGAAAGGCTAGAGTTTGCTCTAGAAAGAGGAGTGGTTAAACAGAACTTGGTAAATCGTCAAAAGTATAGAAAAGATTGAAGATGATCAATTGTACCTTATAGCCGAGTGAAGCAGAACAAAAAGTAGTTTGTTTAATTTTAGGGACAGACATACAGGTTAGGTGCTAAAAGACTTTTCATGATTTTGCCATCATTACGTGCTGTAATTGAGACAGTCATTAAACAGAAGTCATGAGGAAGTGGTGGGCCCTGACACACTGGATGACCTCCCATGTGGGCAAACCAGAGGAATATTAGTCAAGTGTGGTTTAAATGTTGTTTGTTCTGCCATGGGGCTTGGTCTTCTTATCACTGTGTTACTGTGTGCATTATTTAAACACACTACAACCTTACAAGATAGTCTGCCCTTTGAATGCTCTGTATCACAAATTCCATGAATTTAGAAAATCAAAATTACTAGCAGCAAGTGTAGTTTACCATTTAAATTATTTTCTCATTTGATATTAACCCATAACTGAGGAACACAAGAAGTCATGATATGTATAGAAAGCAGCAGAAAAGAGGACAACCATTAATGGATCAGGAAAAAGAGTGAAAAAAAAATAACAAATTTCAGCCTAGTTGAGATTTCCAAGACCCTCTGGAGTGTCAGGACTGACATAACACACAACTCGACTACATAATTCACCTACAGATAGCAAAGTGTGAGTGCGAATGAGGCCTGAAGAGTAGAAATTTAGGAGTTATAAGTGATCCTGGTACCTTGTTCCCTTAAGAAAGCTGTATTTTTCTTGTGCTAAGACCTTGACCTGTTCAAATTAGCCCTGCTTGCGATACAAGGCATTGATTTGAT
Source organism: Vidua chalybeata (assembly GCF_026979565.1). Taxonomy (NCBI): domain Eukaryota; kingdom Metazoa; phylum Chordata; class Aves; order Passeriformes; family Viduidae; genus Vidua; species Vidua chalybeata. Next base: position 45,630,133 of record NC_071570.1, read on the forward strand.
TTAATGCTGCAAGCCTCTTTTCTGATGAAGTTAGCTGAAATGCTAGCTTTTGTTTTTTCCTGATTTATTTTCTTTTACTATCATCATTTTTTTTCCTAAGACATGTTTTTCCTTAGTATTTTTATTTCTTCCTCTGTAGACTTCTAAAATACACTCTTTCTTCTCAGTGTCTCCCACTGAATTACTTATTCATTTCTAATGTCAGCTACTATAGGATCCACCTACCAAAGCCCACCTAATTGTTAGTCATCTCTCCACCTCACCATCTGCAGGCCATGCCATTCATGGCATCAAATCCCTGCTCTCCATATTTTGGTTACTCATATCTTCCTTTCAAGGTACAATTTACTTGGGTGCTGTGTTGTTTTTTCTTCCTTCCTGCACACCTCTCCTTCTTAAACCTGTTTTTCTTAACCTCAGGCTTCAAAGTTACAAGAAAAATTTTGGTTGGATAATAAGAGAGATGGTCTAGCAATGTTGTGTGCAACGTGCAGCCTTCATCCTTCATTTCTGAGATCCAGGTGTCCCTGCATGGTGATGGCTGAGTAGTCTTTCTGCTCATAGGGAAAAATAAAAGGGACCTCAGCTGCTGCTTGTATGTCTTCCCCTTGAGGCCCTTCACCATCTTCATTGTCCTCCTTTGGTCACTCTCTAAAAGCTTTTTGTCCTTCTCATATTGTGGCACCCAGAACTGCCCCCAACACTCACAGTGAGGCTGCTCCACTGCAGAGGAGAGCGGGACAATCCCCTGTCCTGACTGGCTGGTGATGCTGTGTCTGATGCACCCCAGGACAGAGCTGGCCCTCCTGGCTGCCAGGCCACTGCTGGCTCATGTTCAACTGGCCATCAACCAGGACCACCTAGTCCTTTTCCGTGGCACTGCTCTACAGCAGCTTTTGAAATAATAGCTTCTAAAATTTAATAATTGCTGGCTGTTATTCATATACAAGCTAATGATCATTTCAGGACATTATCTCAGTGATACAGATCACAGAATGATAGACTTATAGAATCATATAAGTTGGAAAAAACTCCAAGATTTTTGAGTCCAATCTTTAACATACTGCTGACAAATCTTCCACTAAACTATGTAGCTGAGTGCCACATCTACACATTTTTAAAGTACCTTTGGAGATAGTGACTCAACACTTCCCTGGACAGCCTTTTCCAAAGCCTTTTTGCAAAGTTCTGGTGAAGAAATTTTTCCTAATATGTTTGCAGTGAAGTGAGAGACTTAACAGTTTCTGGATCTTGAGATTTTTAGTCATGCTGGACATTTGTTGATAGATGCAGTATTGGCTACAGTGCTAATGGGATGCAAACTGATTATGTGTAGCATTTCAGGCATAGTCATGACAGAAACAGGATAAAGGAAAGCATGACTGTGACTTCCTGAAAACTGGAGCAGGCAAATAGTCGAGATGGGCTGTAGATTTTTGATTACTGGGAAGACTGTGCCACTGTACTGGATGAGTGGGCAGTGAGATTAGAGAATTTGCTGAGTGGCAGATCCCAGAGGTCCATCATCAATGGCACATGGTCAGGTTGGAGGCCTGTCACTGCTGGGGTCTCACAAGTTTCAATATTGGGCCCAATGTTATTTAACTTATTCACCAATGACTTGGATGAAGTGGTAGATGCCTCCTCAGCCTTACTGATGACACAAAGCTGGGAGCAGTGGCTGATGCCCCAGAGGGCTGTGCAGTCTCTCTGGACTTGAAATAACCCCAGAGGGCTGTGAAGAAGAACCTTGACAGGCTGGAGGGATGGGAAGAGAAGAGCTGAATCTGAAATTCAACACAGGCAAGTGCAGGGTCCTGCACCTGTGGAGGAACAACCCAAGGCACCAGTACAGGCTGGGGGTGACCTGCTGGAAAGCAGCTCTGTGGAGAAGAACCAGGGGGTCTTGGTCGACAACAAGTTGTCCATGAGCCAGCAGTGTGTCCTGGGGGCCAGGAAGGCCAATGGGATCCTGAGGAATAGGAAGAGCATTGCCACCAGGTTGAGGGAGGTGATCCTGACCCTCTGCTCAGCCCTGGTGAGGCACATCTGGAGTGCTGTGTCCAGTTCTGGGCTCCTCAGGACAAGAGAGTCAAGGAACTACTGCAAAGGGTCCAGCACAGGGCTAGGAAGATGATGAGAGGACTGGAGAATCTCTCTCATGAAGAAAATCTGAGGTAGCTAGGCTGGTTCAGCCTGGAGGGGAGACAGCTGAGAGGGCACCTTATCAATGTCCCTGAGGGTAATATACCTGAGTCCCAATGTGTCTGAGTATCTGAATGGAGTGTGTCAAGAGAAAGGGGCCAGGCTCTCTCCAGTGGGGTCCAGCAACAGGACAAGGAGCAATGGGCACAAGGAAAAGTCAGAAAGTTTCATTTGAACATGAGGAAAAAATTCTTTCTTTTGGGGGTGAGAGAGCACTGTGAAACAGTCTGCCTGGACAGATTTAGAGTCTTCTCTGGATGTATTCAAACCCCATCTTGATGTAATCCTGTGCCATATGCTAGAGGATGGCCCTGCCTGAGCAGGGAGGCTGGACTACATGACCCCACTGGTGGTCCTTTTAAACCCTACCTATTTTGTGATTTTGTGGTTCTGTTTTAAAAAGGCAAAGAGGCAAGGAGGCAGCAGTATGACAATTCATGTAATGCGGAGAAGAGTGCAAACAAGTGGCATGCACAGATGCATGCCTGTGGCATTAGTCCGACAGGTATTAGTTGCAGCCACCAGGAGGCTCAGATGGACCAATACCTAACCTCCATTTAATCACCCACCAACAGTGAGAGAGAGAGGACAGCAGTAGATTTTGTCGATTTTATGGGATGTGTATGATGAGTTTTTTGCTGGAAAACAAAACAGAGGGCCAAACAACCTCTTCTGTCTCACTCTCTGATTCTGTTTGACAGCCTGATCTGAGCCATGTGTCTCACTCATGCATGGATGTCTTCCCTGACTTGCTGGAATCAGAGTCACGCAGGAGTATTCCAGGCAGGGCTGCTGTCAGGCAGCACATTTTACCTGAATGCTGGCTGCTTGCAGGGGTGTTCTTCATATTCATGCAAGGGTGAGACCCTGAGGATCAGAAATGGGAGTAATTTATCAGTATGAGAGTTTTGGAAGGACACGTGAAGATCCTTCTCTTCTGCTGTCTATGGGAGGGAGGGTGAGCAAAAGAGAACTTATTTTAAACACAAACTAAGTGATTTTTAGTGACTTCTTTGAAGAAAGAAAAGACATGTTTCTTTAGTCTTCCTGAGTAATTTAATTATTACTCTGGTAATAATCTGGTGAGAGACAGCAACATTTTATTAGGCATAAAATCCTGAGAAATATCTCACAGCTGTAACCCTGAGACAGAAATAGAGGTGCAAAAATTTTGTGATGTTTTGAGTGGCTTGGTAATATCAGCATACTCAATCCTCTCTTTTCAAAAATACATCAGCCATCAGTGAAAGGAGTGTGGCGGGTGAGAAGACTGGTTTGAGCAGAGATGGAGAAGCTTTTTCTGAAGTTCTTCCTACAGCAGAATCTCCTTTACATTATAGCCTGGAAGAAGATAGAGAGAAGGAAGGGAGATCACCTGCCCAATCCTGTTGTTACATCCAAATCAGAAGTAATTTTCCAAACAATTTGTGTATTTACTGAAAACAATACCTGAATCTGATGCTGTCCATGGGGAAACAATATGGTGTTTTACAAAAGAGGACAATGAAACACAGGGCCTTACAATCTTAGATGCATTTCAGTATGGTAAAGAGAAAGAATACCAGGAAATAAGTAATGATAGGGATTGCAAAAAGGAGAGCATAAGAACATTTTCAACATGGTGAGGTTTTGGAAAGATTCAGTCCCAACAATGTGCAAACCAGCTGTATCTACCACAGCATGAGAAACACTGAAAGGCAATTCTGTTGTTGCTTCTTACAGGGGCAACAATTTTTCCAGCATGGTGCAGGGAAAGAAGTAGGTAAGTCAGTGTTTTGCTGTTACCTTTCAGGGTAGAGATTAAAGTGCCTTTCAGTTGTGTCTCTGGTTGGTAAATAGCAGCAACACTATCAAGCATGAACTCTGAGCTGCTGTTCATGGTATTGGTACCAGCTGCTCTATGCACACACGTAGTTTGTCAAGAATATGAATCTGGATCTCAGAGGCAGTAGCTTGCAACTGGCACCATGAGGACTTTAAAGTGAGTTCTTGTCACATAAAAATACCACTATCCAGCCTCTCCTCCACCTGTGGATACAGAATTCAGCCTCTCTGCTCATGGGTCCCTGCTGAGTTTTACTCCCATGGTGTCTCTAAGGTATGGGAAGCATGTCACTCTTCCTGACTCAGTGGAGGTACACCTGAATGAGATATTTTTCTTAGACAAAAAGTACACATTTTGTGTAGCCAGACCAAGAGTTTCCATAAACACATGTGTGCAGTCCATTTATGTTGCAAGTTGCATGTTTTACATAGACTGTGCAGGAAAGCAGTGATTACATGAGAGATATTTGGTGTCAGCTGAATAAAGATCACAAATTGCATCTGTGTGGCTTCCATCTCTTTTATTGCCTCCATCCTACCTGTGTTCAACGGACCAGTGCCCTTTTAAGTTGCCTGTGTCTCTTCATGGAAAATTGGAAGCATTTTGGAGTTTGCCTACAATGCAAGAGGCATTGATGTTATCTCAGGTACCGAGTTGTTATACAGGTGTGTTAATACAGCCTCTATTTGATGTCAACTAGCTTAACTAAAAGGTAAGATGGATTAACCAATATAAAGTGGCAAACTAAGGTGTCCTCTGTACTTCTGTTGTCTCAGGTTTCTCCATAAGCTGCTGCAGCATGCTGCATAAGCTCACCCTTGCTTGAGTTTGATGGGAAGTGGGTCAGGCCAGTACTGCCAGCCTGAATAATTTTGTTGCAAACTGTGAAGTTTGGGGTTGTTTTCACAGATTTCTCAGGAAGAACTGGATGGAAAGGTGCCCACAAATCTGCCCTTATTCAAAATCAGTCACCCTCTGTAGCTGACTGTAAGGCAGAGTCAAGTCAAATGGCTGCTCTTCTTCACTTACATCCTGAAGTGTATCATCCATTTTCAGCTGTGTTAAAGGGATGCCCAAAGGCAAAAAGACTCCAAGCTTGGGGAGGGTGAGATGCTGCGGGGAGCCTAGCATGGAAAAATGAAAGGGTGCAAGCAGTACTGGAGGGGAGAAACATGACAGAAAGAAAATAGTTGAGCTTGGAAGAAGGGCTAAGTGTAGCACGGCAGGTTAATGGGTCCTTGCCCAGAAAAGGGGGATAGAAATGTGGCATTACCACCCTCATTAGCTGTGAGGGAGCAGCAAGGCAGGAAGTCTCAAGAACATAGGAGGGAAACTGGTTCTCACAGCGGGAGGAGAAAGGTAAAGAGGAACAAAATGTCTTTCATTCTGTTTGGGAAATCATTATTAAAAGATTTGAAGCAATCAGGTTCAGATAAATAGAAATTATGTGCTTTGAAAGTATAGGAATAAAAGATTAAAATTACCCACAGACTATAATTACAACTCCTGTCCTCTGATCAGATTAAAGGGTTTCGAACAGGTCTAAATGTGGCAGCTATTGTAAAAATATTGTTTTAGTCTTACATGTAAAGAGCTGTGCAGTTCACACAAGACTTAACAAAAAATTACTTGGTAACAGGATACATGAAGACAAATATTTCTTATGGTAGTCATGGCCATTCATTTTCACTCAATTTTCTTTGTGTTGGAGGGGAATTTGAAACTGGGGTGAAAATGGGGAGGAAGTGGGAACTGTAAAAAAGAAAGGGTGTTGTAGGTTATGTTGGTTTAGTTAGGGATTTTAATAAATGTTAGTTAGGTCGGTTCTCTGTACCCCTATTTTCCCCCACAAATGTTTTGCTCCAAGTTGTTTGCCACGGGACCTCTTAGCCACTCCCTGCTTCTTCATGGAAAGTTATGTGTCAATCACCCCACCTTTGCAATGTTATTTGTCCCAGTGCACTGTACCCACCTCTGTTATGTTCCCATAGGTTGTTGTGATCCACGTCACTCTCCTGCTGTCTGTCCCTATTGGGCGAGGGGGGTTTCCACCCCTATCCGCCCACCCCCTATTTAACCTAATGCTTTCTTTGTCCTATCACCATTTTGCCCTGCACCGTGCCGGGAGTGGTCGCTCCAACCGTCGCTGCAACCATACGGGAAATAAAATGCTCTCAGGCCGACAAGCAAAGGGTGCCTCTCTTGTCTGTTTGCTTCCTCTCAGTGTGAAGCTACCAAAGCTGCGTACGCTCAGTACTAGCAGGGAGGTAAACGCCATAGCCCTGGAGCGCCCGTGCACGCAGCAGCTGCAGTCTCGCAAAAGCAGAGCTAGCCGGGGTTTCTCAACTGCTTGAGGCCGTAGCAGACAAAAGCCGCAACAGGGTGCTTGTTCCAGTGGCTTAGAAGGGTACGTGGAAGGGAAATTCCATAACCAAGCATCCAGGCTGAATCATGGCTACTTGCATATCATTTATGTCTGACTTTGGAATTGAACGTATTACACATGCTTTGGCACAGGCATAAGGAGGAACAGCCGTTTTAGAGGCTAGGCTGAGGACTGTGATTTGTGTTTTCTCTTCTCTCTCTTTCAATTCCACAGTGATCCAAAGAGCTTAATGGACATATTTTCTCATGTCATAGAGGAATCTGGATAGCTGGCAGTACTGAGGATGCCAAAAGATGACCTTGCTGACGGCAATGTTTCTAGAGTCTTGCAGAGGTCAGACATGGGTCCCCTGCTCCCTTCCTTGAGAATCAGGCATCACCCTCTGCCTGGACTACAATACTTTCCATGGTCCTACCTGTGTTTCCCTCTGTGCTCTGGAGAGGATTGGCAATTCTCCACCTGGGAACAGGCAGTTCTCCATAGCTGCTGAAAGGAGCAGGCATGCTAATTCCTATTGTGTGGACCTGAGTAAAAGGATCCTGCAGGTTACATGAAAAGCAGATGAGGTAGCATTCATCGAGGTACTTGTGCAATCCAGGCTCCTCACAGCATCCTAGCTCTTCTCTGATCAACAGCTACATTAGAAAAATGAAATTTGAACACAGCTTTGCAGGCAGTGCAGAACATGGGTTGTGTGAATTTTCCACCTGAGTGTCTTCCTGTCCTGGTTCAGGGCAAGTCTGGGGAAAGAATTCCCCTCCCCCCCACAAAAGGGTTCCTTTAGGAAAGCAGAGTCAATTGGCCCCTCCCCCCAGCCGGTTCGGGAGAAAATACCTCTGGAGGAAAAAAGTGGAAAAAACCTGTTTATTACACAAGAGAACTTAGACAATATTAAACAATAGGACTTCTTGCCACTCCAAGAGAGACAAATTCAGAGTAAATCCCCCCGGGCTGCAGCTCAGCTCACTCAGTCTCTGACCAGTCCTTCCGGCGCTGGCAATGCTGCGGCCCAGGCCCGGCCCGCTGGGCCACAGATGTGAGCTGCTGATGCTCTTCTGGTGTTCAGTCCAGAGCAGGTCCAGAGAAAGGGAAAAAAACCACAGTCCAGGGAACTTCTCTGCCTCAGCTAGCTAAAACTAACTAGAAAAAAAGCAAAGGAGAGCTCTGTCTCGCTGTCCGTCCGTCTGCAGACAACACCGTCCCGGAGCAGGAATGTGGAGGAGGGAGTGAGTTTTTGAAAACAAACCCTGAGCTTCTTCCCTCCTCCTTTCACTCTTGGAACAAGACTTCAACATAAACAGGGCAGACGATTGGGGATAAAGGCATCATACAGCCACCCTAGGACACTTCCATTATCTGTGTTCAGTCAGGGTAAAAGAGAAAGCAAAACTCGCCAAATGTCTGACGTGTGATTTGGAGATAAATTTCCATATGCTGCTTAAACCTTGTCACTATCACAGTTAACTTGTCTTTTATAAAAAGAATACTCATACCTTAAGTGGAAATATCAGCATGTAGAGTTACTACCTTGTAGATACTGTCATCCTGCAGATCTCTTGTCCCAATCCACTTCAACTTTGTAGCAGTGTTAGATGTAATGCCAGGATGTATCAGCTAACCTGAAGTCTATGAATAGGGATTTATGAAGTTTTCTGTATTTCTGATACTTTTTTACAGTAAAAGAAAGCAGCTTTAGCTAAGCAATTAATTGCTCAGTATCTTTGTGTCTCAGCAGCCACATCTTCTACTAACTCTTCTTAATATTCTCATTTCACCTTTCCCATCTGTTCTGTAAATATTTACTATGCCTTGAGCTACTTGACCTTTATTTTGCATTAACATTGGTTTGGATATTACAGGGTCTCTGTCTCTGATTCTGGTTTTCATAGCAGAATATTTTTAACCTTTTCTTTAATGAGCTTCTTTGAAACTCTAGATATGTCTCAGAGAAGGAGGGACAGTTTCTCAATCTTAAGTGGAAGAGACAGTCACATAACTATTGACATGAGCAACCTGAAAATCTTGTGAAGTATTTGTTAGGCCCTTGTTTTTATGACTACAATGCTGTTAGCATTCCCAGAATTTGTACCCATTGAAATATTAAACTTTGAATTTTCTGTTTTGCTTTTATGACAGTGGATGTGAGACAAGTATACTTTCTGGTCCATTAAAAGGAATGAAGAAAAAAAAAATCAACATTTCAGCATTTAATTGTAATTGAATACTTATTCTTCACTTTCCAATCTGGATGCACAGAAAATATTTTTATCCAAAGGATAAAATACAGCTACGCCCTGAAAGACTGTATTTCTGACATGCAATTTTGTTGTTCCTCTTACTTTTTTTTCCTCTGTTAGCAATTTTTTGCACCAGTATTGTCTCATTTCTATCTCATAACTACTAATCAGAATAAGAACTCTCTAGAGAAAAGAGCACTATGCTGGGAGGAGGGGCAAACTGGAGTAAGGATATGTATCACTATTTAGCTTTTGGGCTCCCGGGCATCACTGTAGTACAAACAAAAAAAATTGCAATCTAGCATAGTCTAGTGGGGACACTAGATATCTTCCTGCCCTAAGTTCCTAAATGCATGGGCTAGATCTGATTTTCTGGCAGTTATGGAACAATTAAGAAGCAGTATCAATGTCAGGACCTTTCATTTTGCTAGTCTAAGGTGCCAAAAACAATTTAAGCTCCTCAGTTATTTCCTGCCATGAATTTATAGTCAGGTGATTATTAGCAGTGAGTTTTATTTATTTAGATTGCCTGAGCAGAAAGAAGCTTTATTCATAGGATTGTTGTGGGGATGTGAAATAGCCACCTGAATACCCTCAGTTAATTCTGCTTGAACACAAAAAGTCTTTGCTCCTGAACAGGCAAGTGTGTGCACCATTCAGGAGAGAATGTCTCACCACAAAACTGTGTGGCAGGAATAGTCAGTGGAGCACTTTGTGGGATTGCTGCTCTTAAATAGCTACCAAAGGAAGGAGCAGTCACACTAACTACACCATAGGTATGCACAATCCATTGTCTTGAAGGCAAAGGAACAAAATGGGGAAACTGGAGGAGGAACTGGAAGGATGCTTGTTGGGATTGACCTTTACAGATCAAGGTCAAGTAATGGATTTAGGACATGTGTCATTGATTCAACTTTCCAGTGTTTAACCAGCCTCTGTGTACTATGCCTGTGTGGGTACAAAATTTCATCTCTATTAGGCTACAGAGCCCTCACCATACTGCCAGTCTTCCCCAGCTGCATTTTGTCTTGTCCTGACTGTCATGGACATCAACACCATTTCCAATCCTTTTGCACAAGAATATGCTGTCTAAAACCTGCTGCCATTGTACCCACAAAGACAAGAATTGGATGGGCTCTGACATCCTGAGGACATGGCGACATGTCTTTGTGTGTTTGGTGAATCACAGTGGAGAACCATATCAGTGCAGCGCAGGCTTTGTCCAGCACAGTGCATCACTGCTTGGTGGTATATCTCTGTCTGTGTTACCAGAAGGAAGTAGGAGATGAGAATGGCTGTAGAAGGCAAAATGAGGTGAAACAGTAACCAACAATCCTGAACAGCTGACAGAAATAAAAGGTGCCCATGTGGGTTTTTCTTGTGAAATATATGTGGGCCAAAGATGCTAATGACCCTAGGGATGAAATAAAACAGAGTGAGCAAAAGCAATTGCATAAGGCCACTATGAAAGTCCTCGGAAGAAAAGGGAGAAATGTAAGAAATCTTTGGGTCACACATGTAGATTCTGTAAAATCCTCAGCTGATTTTAACACGGTTGATCTTTTTTTATGTTGCCATGATGATATTTCTTTGGAGGTCACATCACAGGAAGTGTGGCTGTTGCGTGGGAGTCATGTTGGGAGACTGATCAACCTCTGTAAGAGACAAAAAACGAAGGAAGGGCAAAATAACTGGGTTTCTCTATGAAGAAAGCTTAGGAAGCCAAAGGAACTGGGAAAGTTATATGTGTGCCTTGGCACTACCACACGGATGTATCCTCCCTCTGCCAAGACCCTTATCACCATAGGGCTGCCTCATCAACATGTGAGTGATGGTCAGTGTCTTGAGGTGCATTGCCTTCACTAGTCCTGGTAGCCTGGGAGTCTGGGATGGGCTGTGTTCGGAGATAACAAGCTGGGTGGGTCTGCCTCTCATCTTTCTCCCTCTGCAGAATGCAAGTCCACCATTTGCACCCTAGATGTTTCTCAGGGGCCTGGTGCTGGGCTGCCTGAGCTTTTGGGAGCTTCATCCCATGTTTTCTGACTCTGACCTTTATTGTATCACGAATTTGAGACATCATCATATATGTCCTCTTTATTTTGTAATAATAAGGATCATAAAAGAAAAATCAAGGCAGAGAAAAGCTTCCAGTAAGCCATTAGTTTGCAATCATTAGGGTTTTTTTCTCCCATGCAATGATTGTTTCCATGGAGACTGGAGCAAACCAGTGGCTACAAATGCACATTCTGCTGGTCCCTGTTTCCACAGAAACATGTACACTGGATTGCCAGAAATTAAGTTACTCTTATCCAGACAAACAAAGTGGCATGATTCAGGAGTAACAAGTTTCCTTCCAATTTTGTGCTCAATGTGTTCAGATGGTCAGTTGCAGAGAGTCTGGGTGTAGCAGACTATCTCACAGCAATCCTTTTAACCGGTGCAGTGTGCTAATTCCAAATATTTTTGCTGGCTATGGGGTGAGATTACCAAACCCAAGACACCACAGAACATTGCAACCTAGAAAAAAGCAGGTGTGTAATATGGTCAGCAATTGTTGCTGATTCCTCTGCCACTAGAGACTGCCTTGTCACTGAATTTGGGTGCCACCCTTGGTAGGCTGCAGGAGCAGGAAGAGCTGCCTTGTATGCACGCCCAGCACACGTGCTCTTGAGAAGGGCATCCAGCATAACCACAGTATAAAGATTTCCCAGAAACAAACACTTGTTCCCTTCAGAATCTGGGGACAGCTACTCCATTATTTTCACTGCTGAAGCTTTTGGATGACCAAGCAAATAATCTGCTTAGGTGACTTGTGCTTGCTGCTGCAAGAAGTTCTCCCTTTTTATTGGTGTAACTGCTGAAGTTGTCTTGCTGGCTGGTACAAAACCAATGTGCATTTCGGAAGCAGACAGTCAGCTAATGTGAGCTTCAAGTTGGATAGGGAACATACTATAGTGTACAACATTGCCAAAAACCGAGTTTATTTAGATGCTTGGTTTGACTTAATTTCTTATCAACCCTCCTCTAGATTGCTTTATATGCAACAGATAGTTAGGAGACAAGTTGATCCCTTGTGTGGCTATAAATGTACAACATTTTCTATTCTTTTGTTTACAGGATTTCTGTCACTGAAAACTGTTGATTCTGTCTAGAAGATAGACATTTTTATTGCAGTTTTTCTACTCTTCAGACAAACTCTAAAAAAATTGTTCCTGACACAGCAGGCCACTAGAGAAGGGTTTAGAAAATGACGCCCACTCTAGCTAACAATGGCTTCAATTGGGGCATTAGATCAATTTCATGTTGATCCAATTCAATTTCTTTAGGAATAAAAAAGGAAATTATTTTGAGGTTGGATATATAATTTTAATGTGCTGGATTGTCATTAATAGGCAGATTAAGGGCCATTGTGAGATTAAAAGGTATCTCACAAGTCTGACCCTTACCTTCAAAAGGGTGTTTGCAATAATTGTTGGGTCAGGTATTTTTTACTTCATTCCAGAGAAAGACAGATATGAAGGCCAGAAGAGATATCCAGCCCAACCTGCTGCAATAGAGATGATATGCCTTCATCTATTACTGCTGTATATAGGACCACAACCTTGTAGAATAAGCTTCCCTGCCAAGAAAATATTCTTTCAGCATTTGAGCAGAAAAAAAGAATCCACTGCTTTCAGAAATGGCTTGTCCAAATGGTTAATCATCCTTGCTGTAACAAATTGTTCCCTGTTTCTTATTTGTCTGGCTTTAACTTCCAGACAGTGAGTTTATGCATGGCTTTTTAATCCATTTTAAAAATCCCTTTAATATTTTTGATTTTTTCTCAGTGAATCTGCCTGTACTCGATAATCAAGTCACCCCTCTATCTTCTGATTTTTTTTTTTTTTGTGATAAGATAAGCAGCTCAGGCTCCTTGAATCACTTATACAATAAGACTGTCCTGAAACCACAATTTCTTTTCTCATGAAAGTCTTCAATTTTTCTTAACATCTCTTTGCAAGTATAAGGGAATCTATTTTTAACATCCCTTTAAAAGCATAGACAAGTGAACAATTTATGGGATTCTGACGTTGAACTCATCAGTTCTGTTTAGAAAGCTGGAAAGACCTCAGTGCTAAATCTTACTCCCTCATTCACATACATGGAAACAGATTTACTTGTTAAATATCCTGTTGCACTAGGAGCTTATGTGTAATTTTGTCTGTTGTTAATCCTGAATAATTTTTTTCTCCTTTTAGCATATAGTTTGCTGATGTGGCTTAGGTCTTAAAGCTGGCTGGTGGTACCTGCTTAAATCAGACAATAGCTTATATCTCTTAACTCGAACATCTAAATTTTGTCACCCAAGCCTCACTTATTTGTCCAATTTTATGAGTAATTATGGATGTCTAGACATGGGACTTTCTCACAGAGCTGCTTTTGTGGACTCAGTGTGATACTTGGTCTGAGTGACCAGGTGCTGCTTGTCACAATCTGGCTTCAAAGACTTGGTCTTTCTAGAGACCTGGCAAAGAAATTAAAATGTGCATAATACATGTGCTCTGTACTAAGGAGTTGTACAGCTGCAGTGCAGGGAACTGGAAATGCTCTTTACATTGGAGTGGTTACCTTCCCTGTAGCCATTACTCATTTATTTGCCTTCCCATGTGTTACGCAGTGGAGCCTTTCATCTTCTGCAAAGAACATTAATTTCTTTAAAAGATATTAATTTTAAGTGGGTGTATTCTGTTTTTTGACACATCCATTTCATATCATTAGAATATCACCCTGCAGTGCTGGGGTGTATTTATTTATTTATTTTTAATTTTCAATTTTTCTCATGTCTGCAACTGGCTGTCACTATGGCATCTTTCCTCCATGTGAGTCAGGAGGGGAGCTGATTTCTCAAGTCATCTGTATCTTCCATGTGTCAGCTGTCAGCTGTACACCAACAGGGGTAGAACAAAGCAATCAGCTGCAAATTGCTTTGGGGCTCTGCTGATGGGAGAGGCATGGGCTTCTCCCACACCCCTGGGATGCTGGAAAGATGAGGGGGACAGCTAACTGTCCCATTCAACCCACTGATCTCTAGCTGCTGCAGCCCTGACCACAGCCATAGCTGAGGCCTGAAACTGAATTCAGCTGTCTCCTGCTAGGCTTTGCTTAATCACCTGACTGTCAAGAGATGAATGAGGGAGCCCAGTAGGGCAGGCAACCTCTACCATGAGAGGTGTCCAAGTGCCCTTGACCCTGGTGGGAATGGGATAGAGCACTCAGCTTTCCACGCAGAAAGTGGGCTGCTCTGCGTCTTAGAGGTCTCTACCAACCTAAATGTTTTCATGACTCCCACATCACTCTGTGTCTGCTGTGCTCCTGCACAGTTGCAAGAACAAGTATGGAGAGGCTCAATTTTCCAGTAAACTTCTCCATAAGGAAAATAACCCTTTTCATCCTGGATCTCTGGAATGAACTGAGAAATACCTGACCTACTGGTTACTGCAGATGGAAATTTGAGAGCAAGGATCAAACTTGCGATATTAATTATTTCGTTATTGCCTTTGCAGGGTGGGCTTTTGTTATTCTGCTGGTATTTGCCTGAACAAGATTCTGAACTAATCAGTGTTGGCTCCACTTGCTGGCAACCGTTCTTCTGTTCATAGAAATACTGATGATATGACAAGCAGAAAAGAAATGTATTAGAGTAAAAAAAGGGTACTCTTTGGACCAGAATGGGTACTCTTTGGACCAGAACTTAGAATCTGAATGTGAGAAAAGAACAGCTGGAGACATTTATTTTTGTGATGTAAAGTACTTGAAGTATTTACACAGTAAAAACATAGTAAGAAACCAAATTACTCCTTCAGCTCCAATAATTGTAAAAGTAATAATAAAAAAAAAAAGGTTAAATAACTTATTATAAATTCATGACCAGTTTTTGCTGAATGAGTTACTAAGTGCACTCTGGTGCTTTTCTTTCCCTGTCAGGTTGCTTTATGGTAGCAGGATGATACAAGCAGGTGGCTGTCTGCAGCCAGCTTGGCCTGTATAGGGAGCAGGACTGAGGGATTCCCAACCAGGAGATGACAGTCACTCTGTTGGAGCTCAACAAACTCCTGTTTGATAAATCTTTGCTAATTTGGAAGGAGCATATCTGAAACAGGAAAACTGAGGCAACAGGTGAACAGCAATACAAACAGCCTTTAATTTAATTCCTGTTCATAAGATGGCTGATTTGTTTCAGAGTGGGAGGGAAACAAAACACAGTGAAGCTGACCTGAGCATGTTTATCACCCAGGGCCTTCACTTCATCTCATTCCGGATTATGCCTCCTTTAAATAAAGGCTGTGCTGTTGAGTGCACAACTGACTTCAGGGCTACATAACTAAGAGTGCATACAGCTCTGTGCTGCTGCCAGGAGGTCAAGAAAAAGACCAACTCCTAAGTGTAGAATCCTAGAAGACAAGGAGGCTCTTGTGTGTGTCTCAAACTCCAATAGCCAGATAGCTGTGGAGCCAGCCGTTGATTGTTGGTGATAACAGCCAATAATTGTTGGTAATAATACACTGAGAAAGAACAGGATGTGGCTGAAGAGGAGGCCATAAGGAGGTAGGGCAGCACCTTCCTGGGACAAACATCCTTGTTCTGACTCCAGGAGATGAGCAGAACACAGCACAAGTGCAGGGGTGAGGCTGAGAAGTGGGCAAGGACCACCCAAGACCCCTGAAGCCCTCCAACCCTTTTCCAGAAAAGTCTAGAGGAATGCACTCTGCATGATAACAAATCTGCATAGAAAGTGAGAAGGGTGTGGAAATTATATGTTCTCCCACCAAGCCCAGGTTTATGGGCACCCCCAGGACACTGAAGCCACTGAAGCCACTGTTTGCCACTGGAGCCAGGACTGGTGATCTCTCTTCCTCTTTACCTTTCATTTTCTCTCCTCTTCTTTAACTCATGTATCTTTCTCTCTTTCCTTTCACTCTACTCCTTTATCCAAAACCCACTGCTATGTGCTCATACAGGATATCAGGGACCAACTTACACGAATTTCCATGCCAAGAGTGTAATTTACTAATAGAACTCTGAAAACTTTTGTGGACCCCCTGACTTTTGTCATTGCTTTTGACCATGAGCATTTATGAATCTTGTGTGTTCCTTTCCCTTTAAAGGTGGGATGTCAAAATGAGATAAACCCAAAGCACCCATGAAACTGAGTGTAAATGCTGGCACAAGCTCCAACTTCTCTGTAACATCTGGCATACAGCCTCTGTCCAGTCAACAAATGTTGCTTCACTAAGTTTCTTCTCTGCCCTGGTAGCAAGAAAGTGGCATCATACATATTTCACACATGTCTGCTCATGGGCTGAGAATTATTATCTGAACAGCAGACCTGTATTCAGATCTCACTGCTCTGAGAGCTGTCAGCTGTCAGTCATTAGTGCCTTCCCCACTCCAGTGCAGGATGGTGTTTTTTAGCACCAGTCTACCTTTGAGTCTGAGACATGAGTGCTGTCATCTTCTGCCAGCAGCATGGCTGCTTACAGTAGGCAGCAGTCCTGGGAATATCTTAGCCCAGCACATCCAGAATCACAGCTCTCCCTGTCAAACAGCTGTTTGGAGATCTCTGTTTGCAGATGACACTTGTGCATGCTTTTCCAGTGATATCTGATACATGTCACATACAGCACTGAGCATTCTGACACTGAGTGTTACTAAGAAAGCAATGTCCCTGTGTGTTCCTGGCCCCAAAAGAAAGTAGTAAAACAGGATACATGAGTGCTGCAGTATGTAGAGGATAGAGTGGTGACATAGAGTATGGATGAGAGGCTATTCTGCAGGTAATTGGGGGTCTGTGTTCTTTGTAACTGCAGGGAAGGAGAAAGACAGTTAAGAGGAAACCTAGTGCAAGCCTGGTCCTTGGCTCTTATGTGTTTATATGAGCCATGTTCTAGATACATTGCCAAGGATTACAACGTTTCTGGAGTTTGCAGTAAATTCAGCAGTCAGCCCATTAGGTTTACAGAAGAGGATTTGCAGTTATTGTGAAACTTCCCAGGAGATGCTGTTATGCATAGGCTTAAGTTTGTCTTAGTGTTGAAGCAGGGTACAGCCCTCGAAGGAACACTTTTATTCTTGAATTTTTGATGTAGAAACTTCTCTGGAATATATCTGTATATTTCCTGACTTTAGTTTTCTCTGTGATTTTTCTTTGTTTAGCATCTGTTTAGGGAAACCAGGCATAATAATTTTGAGTTGTGATTTGTGAGTAGCGTTGCTACTGTGTGAGAAATATACTAGTATCCTGACAGAAATAAAATTAATTATATGGTGTTATGCAAAATTAATATATTTGACTTCTTTTCCTTTACACATTCATCCTATAAAACTTAGACATGTGCTTCCTCTCAGCAGAGGGGCTTCTCTAAAAATTACAATTTTAATCACTTCAGTTACTTCATACACTCACCAGCAATTCAAAAATTTACTGTTTCCTTGCAAATGTGCCTCTACATTACACAAAGTGTCTAGCAGGAGACAAATTCAGACACTAAAAGCTTTTGAGAATGGATTTTTCTCAAGACACCAGATATTGATCATTGTTTGCTAGATATGTATCAAGAGATGGTTAAGAAAGTACATTTTCTGTTACAGCAGAGGAAGATAAATACTTTAGTTTGTGGAAAGCCAAGGTCATATTAAAGAGACTGTACTACCTTTTCCATCTTTACTGAATACACCTGCAGAGTAGACATATTTCTAGTGCTGAGGCAAATGCATTGTAATTACCAGGCTGGGAGAGACATTGTCACATTGGACAAAGGACAAAAATATATTTTTTAGCAGTTCAGGTACCAAGAAAACAGGTGGATAAAAGATGAAGAACATTTCTCTTATGAGAGGAAGCTGAAGGACTGAGCAGTTGTAGCAACAGAGTAATTTTCATGTTTATGCTGTGTGTTTGCATCGGTATACAGAGAGAGAGAGACTGGTGCCTTTATAGTCCTTTCCTGAAGAAGTCTGCTTAGCTTTAATGAATCATTTTATGAGTGCCATGTCTCCACCATGATTTATATATCCAGGTTTACCCAAGAAATCCTTGCCTCTACAAGTCCTGTAAGACTGTATTCAGAGATGCAGCAAGGGTTGAGCCTTGCTAGTCCACAAAGCAGAGGCAGCAGACACCACAGGTGAGTAAGTGGCTCAGGGTAGTCCTCTATCCAAGGAAGATCCAAGCTGTTATGGTCAGTCTTGCAGAGAGAAGGCTCCTTGCAAGGATGAAGGGTCTGTTGTGCTAGCTAGAGGCAGAAGAACAAGGTAAAAAACTAATCGAGGCAGCCTGTCCTTGTAGTGTCTATCCTCTCTGGCTGGAAAAGTGGAACAACAGCTCACAGTCACTCTCTTTGATCCCAACTAGGTGCTCTGCAGCATCACATAATCCTTATGTGCTTCCCTGGAAACATCTTACCCAGAGTGATGACTTCTTTGTCAGCTGAAGAAATGGGCATTTCCAGAAGAGATGCTATACAGTATAAAGTCGAGATGCTGGCTAGGAAAGCTGTCCCAGCTTCACAGTGGTGATTAAATTGGAAGACGGCTATCTGCCCTACAGGTAGCAAATAATGCCTCATTTCCTACCACCTGTTTCATTTTGAACAGCTTCTGGGAAAACTCTCTGGGAAAACTCTCTGTTAGCTATATATAATGTGGAGTGCAGAGGTTTATATTTTAGATTTCATTTTGCTCCTTAATAACAATGTGCAATAGATTTACCAAACATAGCACTCTCCAGGTATTTTTTCAGCCTGATGTAGAAAATCTTAAATGCATCTAAATGATAATTATTTACCATAGTTCAGGCTGCAGCTTTCTGGACCACTTTTGTATAAGGCACAGATGTAGCAGACAAATCTAGCAGTTTCTGGGGAGAAGCATCAGTTGTACATTGGGGACAATTAACAATAAGAATGAAAAAAATCCCCCTAAAATTAAGATTTTGTTCAGAGATCACATACATATTAAAGTAAGTATCCACCACTTGCCAGAGGAAGGTCTGGGACTGATTACGTTTTAAGCCTGAGAAAACCCATTCATTAAAGATGACAAAGTTTTAAAAATACTTGATTCTCATGCTCATGCACCAGTAAATTCGCAGATATGGGTTTTGAACACACCACTGAAAATGGTGTTTTCACAGCCCATCACAATTACAGCCTGTTAATTGACTGTAGCACCAAGGGACGAGGATTAAGAAAGGGTTTGGGATGTGGAGAAGCAGGCACACCAGGGAAGATGACAGCATACTTGGTGGAACTGGAGAAGAAATTTCTATATGCTAGCCCTTTCTCTATTACTTAGGTAAATAGGCCTGGATTCTAAACAAGATAAGATTCCTGTCAGCTTATTTCAGTGCATTTCTCAGTACTGTAGTTAACCCCAGATGGCAACTAAGTACCATGCAGCCATTTGTGTACTTCTCTTCCCTGTGGTGGAATGTGGAGTAGAATTTGAAAATGGCAAAAATATTATGGGTTGAGATAAGAACAGTTGAATAAATAAAATAAGGTAACTATATAATAACAACACCAACAACAATAGAAAATAAAAGGGATATAACAAAAAAAATAAAGAGGAATAAAACTCAGTTTTAAATAAGTGATATGCAATAAAATTGCTCACCACCCAGTTAGGACTGCTCAGTCCATCCCTGAGCAGTAATGGACACCCTCTGGGTAACTTCCTTCATATAGTGAGCATAAAATTCTAGGATACAGAATATCCCTTTGGTCAGTTCAGGTCATCTGTCCTGGCCACACTCCCTCTTAGCTTCTTGTGCATCTGCTCACTGGCTGAGCACATGAAACTGGAGAAGTCTTTGACTTAGAGTAAGCACTTCTTAACAATAGCTAAAACATCATTGTCTTATCAACATTATTCTCACAGTAAATGCAAACCACAGCACTGCACCAGCTAGAAAAATAAAAATTAATTATCCCACGTGGAATCAAGGCACTCAGGAAGCAAGAAACATGGCAACCAATGCATCAGACCTTGTTCAAAAACTGGCAGTAACTGTACAGACAAGGGCCACTGAGTTGGTTTGTGTCTGTTCAAGAATTTGACTCATTTTGCCTGTGCTATTCACAGTAGGAACCTCCTTCCTGTGGTCTCCTGTCTTCACAGGAGTTTATAATTAAACTGACCCTCAGAATTCTGGAACTTTTCAGCAGCATTCCAGGCAGTTCACTGGTTACAGAAAACTGCTTATGCAAAAGTTATTGATTTCAACTAGATAAGCAAAGCCAAGCCCCAAGCCCCCATCATCCCCAGTCCCCTTTGACAGACACCTTAGGCCCAGTTCCACCAACCTTTTCTGGGCTGTGCTCCAGTTCTGCAAGTTTACCTGACCTTGGAGCCTTAAACAGGCTGGTCC
Source organism: Vidua chalybeata (assembly GCF_026979565.1). Classification (NCBI taxonomy): domain Eukaryota; kingdom Metazoa; phylum Chordata; class Aves; order Passeriformes; family Viduidae; genus Vidua; species Vidua chalybeata. The sequence goes on from NC_071570.1 coordinate 45,650,193, forward strand.
CTGATATAGCACTGCCTGGCTCAGAAAACTCTAATGCCTTTTTGCTACAGTATATATATGTATATATTGATATATATACATTTAATATATATTTATTTTTTTATACTTTTATGTATTTACACATACATGTGAGTGGCTAGGAGAAGAAAAATAAAAATAGCAGAGTAAAGAGGAAGCAAGTTCATGTTAAACTGAACTACAAGTTTGTCAATCTCTTGTCCAGGTCACTGGCCTTAGGACTTGCCAGCACCACTCATCCTATGTTCTTCTGCTGGAGGGGACCTCTATGTAGTAGTAGGTTATTCCTAGGATTTGATTCCTCCTCAAGTTCTTCATTCTCTCCTTCTGACTTGCCTCATGCAGAATGGCAGACCTTGGCCTATTGATGTGCCTGAACAAATCCACAAAGAGTGGCATTGCACTGCGCTCAAGGGAGGTTTTGCACTGTCAGCTGTCACTCTGACTAGCTCCCAGTGGGGCAAACTCCACACACACGAGGACAGCAGCATCAGAAGAGGTGGTAGGAGTCATTGTTAAAGAAAGGAGAAAGAAAAAAAAAAGCCTTACTTGGCACCCTGTATCATAGCAGCTGGGTGTCCTCTGTCTCCACTCTCCCAGCTTCTGGATGAGTTACATATGGATCTTTGAGCAATGCACAAGGTTAATAAAACAATAATGTTCCTTCATGAATATTTCAGTAATTTCATCAGATTACAGATACAATGTTTTTTGTTCCCTATAGTTTCATCATTATACCTTTTTCTGTGATTGTAGATAGTTATGTACTGCAGCTCTGTTTTCCTTCATGACTCTGGGCAATAGCTTTCTATAACAGTTAGTGGTATGGGTGTCTCTGTTTCCTAATTTCTGGATAAAATAGAATCTTACTTTAATTGGTCAGTTCCTAGATTTTTTTTTTAACAAAATCAGATATTATTAACAATTCCAGCACCAGAAAATGTCTTCCAAACCTAAGACATCCTCTTACTTCTACTTTTGGGAGGCATAGCCTAGGTAGAGACTTGGTTCTTGTGATTTTTGGAAAAAAGTTTTCACTGGGGGAAGAAAGCTCTGGCCTTAGCATCTCCTGTGCTGATGATGCAGAATAATTTTCAGTAGCAGGGAGGCCAGTGCCATCTATGTCTTTATTGATGATTTGCATGTCTTGTTCATGGCTGAGTTCTCTATCTGCCACTTTTCATGCTGCTTCTACTGACAGCATTATTATACAGACTTTTTAATACTTTGACTGGACATTATCACTTCTAGCAGTGCATGGTTTCCAAGACCTAGCAGACATCTATTGCCTTTTTGCAAGCACAAATCCATTTCCCTTAATAACCTCTCTCCCAGTCCCTTATCAGTCACATGGAAAACAATTTTGTCTCTAAGCATGTCATTTTTGGTAATCTCAGACTGTTGCTGCTGCTCATTGTGTCTCGCTTTGGCTGTATTTGTCAATTCCATTTGTTACAACATGATGAGGCAAAAATTGCTGCTGCTCAAATACAATGTTCAATTTAGGGTTACAGTATTTCCTAAATATTTTAAAATGTCCAGCAAAATAGATTTGTCTTCTAGTTGCAGTGCTGATACTATGTGTTGATAGAGTTCAAAAACTTCCTCACCCACTGTGTGGAGAGAAACTCATGCACCATGTTGCTTGAAAACTTTCTCCTATTTCACTTAACTTTTAGGCTTTAATTAAGTAGGTAAAAGCATTTACGCCCTTTCTCCAGTTCTCTCCTCTAACCCAGGAAATCTAGTGGCTGCCTGAATAAGTCTGGGATGCACTGGTTTGACTTTGGGCTATGCAACCAGTTTTGTACTTTTCTCTCCCTCTGTTCTCTTTTTAAACAAAATGTTGGAATTTCATGGTACATAATATGAATATTGTCACTATGATTATAATCCATTAGGTAAATGAGGGTTTGTCACTGCATTAAGCTTTTTCTATTATTTCATAAGTTTGTGAGTGAAATGTAATATCGCTCTTTTGGCTCTGGTCATAGTTTCCCCCTCTTTATGCATATCTACCCTATAGCCTGTAGTGAGCAGGCTGGGAACATATCAGGGGATGGATCAGTCTTGGGCCTGCTTGAGCAGGTCTGCTGGAAGGCAACATGTCATCCCACTGCACTAGACTGCAGAGTGACACTGACCATTCCCTTTGCAGGACACAGGGTGAAAAGCAGAGTTGTCATGACCTCACCTGATTTCTGGTTATGGTGGAAATAAGTGGCAGCAGAAGAGCGCAGCATCTTCACTGATCCTTGGGGCAAATCCTGCCAGTGTGGACTAATGGGTGGAAACCAGAAGTCTATAATTTCTGCTCAGTGTAGAAACAAAAGCTGAAGAAGCAGTTGCAAACTAAAGATATGCAAGTGTCTTTGGGCAGGCAGGGAAGGAAGGAGAATATCTATTTTAGCAAGTGAAAGAAATGTCAGTTTACAGCTTTGCACACAGTCTTGCTGATAGTCAACCGCAGATACTATCCTGCCTGCCTCTGTATCAACAGTGGTCTCAGCTGATGACACAAGAAAAATAGATAAGGACTTTTAACTGAAACAGAGTAATTTTTCCATAGCAGATCTGTCTATATTTTAAATAAATTTAGTTGAATCCACTGCATTGTGAACAATGACAGTTGTGGGAATGAGAGGTGCGTGTGGTCCTTTTTTGGGAAGAGTTCTTGTGTAAGGACTGGTCCTGCTTAACCTGTGGATTTGCCTTCATACCCAGACATCTGTGAGAGCTCTAGCTGAGGCCAGCAACAGTGTGAACAGCATGGTGCAATTCTCTCTGGGTGACTGGGCTGGCATCCTCTGCAGGATGCCATCAGCAGGCTGGTGCTGCTCCTCTGCATTCATTGTCTTCCTTTGCAGCCTCACTGCACACAACTGGCTGCAGCCAGCATGGCAGCCACAGCCTGAAACCTCAGCAGCAGTGTCCCTATTCACCCACCACTGCACCTCATCTGTTCCAGGGACAACGTTCCTGTGATGGGCAGGACCAGTTCCAGCAGACACATCCTTCTCACAGTCAGGTCTTTTGTAAGGATGCATCCAGCATAACACAGGTAGAAGTATCAGCCATGCATCAGGGAAAAAGGTGCAGAGGGTTATGTTTTGAGTTTTGGAAGAAGGGCTAAGCAAGGTCAAGGTTTATAAAAGATGTTTATAAAAGATGCTGCTCAGTTCCTACCAGTTGTTGGCCTTACATGTGTGGAGTTTCAGATGTTAGGTATTTCTGTTAGGCGTATAGAGACAGACTCACCACAGCCCATGACCAAGTGCTGTGGCAAAACTGATGAGCATGGAGGAAGAGCTGTTCTAAGAGATCATGTTGGTATAACACCCACACCTGGCTCTTTCTCTATTTTGTGTAAGCTCTGAAATTGTGTTAAATCTGTTAGTGGTCCTCTCCTCCTCCTTTTTATTTTTTTTTCACCTCCCTGTGTCTTCCTCTAGGATATATCATGTGAACAGATGAACTATTATACTCACGTTTTATAGCTTATCTGAAGAAATAAAGGTGGGTTTTTGCAGCACAGGAGAGATAGTAGGAAGATACTTTCCAAGTGGTTTAGATCTCAAAAAAAGGCTTATGAATCCTTTTTTCCAATAATGACAAATAATTTAATAGCGATCCTTGTGATAATGGAAATGAAAATAGGTACGAAGCTTATGGCCTGTAGGTAGCAAATCTGCTCTTTATTTTTTTTTTCTCTCTGTTCTGTTACTCAGATTCTGTTTCCTAGTTTCTTTACTATCGTGAATGTATTTTCTTTCAATTTTGTATTGATCTTAAACATGAAGCCTTTGCCTTCTTCCAAACTGGTGGAGGAGAAAATACAGAGAGAGTAAACCACTTAACTAGGGCTATCCTTAAACAGAAACAAGCACCTAGGGTGAAATAATTAGCGTAACAGGATAGGACAGGGCTATGAGATTACTTGGAACTGTCTGCACAAGGAGCAGATGATAGCTCTCTCTGAGTTTAGACCTCTTGGGAAGGCCCAGAGACAGGTAGCCTAGATTTGTGGTGGCGCTAATATGGCAGAAAGGCTTTGGGCTCAGAGCTGTCTTTTAACCAGACATCTCAGACATCTGTTATCTCTGTTAAGTACCCTGTTAAGTACTCTGTTATCTCTATTAAGTACAGGGCAATGTTTCTAGTTTTCTCTCTGCATGATAGATATCCCATTCCCTTATTCTAACCCAGGAGTGACTGAGATCTTAGCCTACCTCTGTCATCATTGGAATTGCCTCTGCTGCCCTATTCCCCTCCACACACACACTTTCCTTCCTGTTGAAGAAATACATGGTGGGGGAGGGTAGTATTACATAACTTTGCTCTGCATTTGTATTGCTAGTGGTTACCTTCTGAATTCTGGTATTACCATACCCATTTCAAGTCCCCTGACACCTGTAGGGTTTAAGTGGAATGAGGCATTATAGTATTATCACATTAGTCACAGAGTGCATTTGTAATGCACATAGATTAGTAATTAAATAGGGAGATCTAACTGTCTGGATGGGTCAGGAGAGCCTGATTTTCCAGGCTCCTCCCTGTAGAAAGAATGCCAGCTGAAGCCTTTATGGCATCACTAGAATTACACAAAGGGAGTCTTCTATATCAGGGTGCTTTTTCCTGAAAGAACTAGCAAACACCAGCATTTTTCTCAAATGGAGTGAGTCAAATTGAGATTAGCTCTGGCATCTCTCTAAGTGGTCCTTCAGAAGTGACTGGTGAGGATGGAGTAATGCATTTCACTCATAAGAGAGAAACAACAGTATACTTAATTGATATAAAGTATTAAGCTGACAAAGTTTAATGGTGAAGTGGCAGTGGTTGAACTGATGGCATGGTACGCTTGATTATTGATTTCATAGGGACAGGGCCAGACAAAACATTCAGGGAGTTCCTGCCATTGAGTCATAAGCTTCAGAAAGAACCCCATTGCTTTCTAAACCCAGAAATTAGTCTAGGTGCACCTGGGTTCTATTCTAGCCCTAGAACTGGTCAACAGTTTATGTCTAAAGGATTGTATGAACAAAATCATCTCTTTATATTACTTAGCTAAAATTCAAAAGTTTAGCATGCTACTAGTCACTTACCAAAAATGTGCCAAGGAATCTCTTGGCCTCAAAGAGTAACCTGAGAGGTGTCTCTGCTCAAGAGGACATCCTGTTGCAGCCTGCAAGGACTGTGGAGGCTGCAACAGGACTGTGCAACCTGCAAGACTGTGCATCCTGCTGCCAGTGAACTTGGGCTGTCTCCACTTCTTGCACAGTAAGATAGGTATGGAGACAGAAACATCTTAGCAGCAACAGAGTTTCAGCTGGTAGAAATTGTTTTACTGGAATGCTTCACTTCAGTTCCCTTGACATTACCTTTCCAATAAACATGATATCTGCTCTTTGCAGTGTTCAAATTCAAGGAAGAATCAATGCAGAGAGACCATGCAGAGACCTAAGCCATAAGTCATATTTTGAAGGCTAGTCGCTGTTTTGACTGCCTGCAGATGAATTCCTCTCTGAGTCCTGCCAGTGGACCACCTTACTGGCTTCATTTGGATGGCACAACAAGTGATCAAGGCATGACACAGCTGAGTTCAGCAGGAGTGTCTGCAGCACCTTGTTCTGTCAGAGGGTTTCTTGCTGTGATGTAGCAGGAAGTCATGTATTAGTGATCTGCCTCCTATCCATTGTTTTATGGTGCTATGTCTGGCATTGTCTGCTACTCACTAATGGTGTAGGATGTATTCAAATTGTTCAAACTGCTCTAATTTCTGTTCAACTTCCATCTTTTAGGTAAGTCTGTCACTTTGAAACAAGATATTTTCTTCCTGTGTTGCGAATCACAAATTCTGAGTTCCTTCGTCACATTTACTCTAGCATTGCTTCTGATCCTATTCTAATAAAAAGTCACTAAATTACTTGAATTATGGCACTACTTCTTTTCCCTGGGTCTTCATTTGCTCTGGATGTACATAGGAAACTGTTGGGTTTCTAAGTGGCTGTATATTATGTGTGGAAGAGAACTGATTCCTCACATCTGGGTTTTTCAGGCTCTGCTTGACTCCTGCAGGAGTTTCAAGAAGACTTTAAGCACTGCTCAAGGCTTTAAGGCTTGTTCTGTAGGTCTACTCACTGGTCAGTAATGTCAGGAAGCTTTTTGTGTATAGGGCACATCCTATGACTCTGTATCCTTTGCACAATGCCCCTGTTCGTGTGAAATGGAAGCAAACCTGAGGAAGACCTTTGTAGTCCAGTTAATCCTGTTTGCTGTAGTTAGCTGGAAGACCAAGAAAATTGTTGGATGATCTTTCAGTGCTGTTTCCAGAGGTCTTAGGAGCTGGCCAGCATGGCTGCTATCCAAGATATACTTACTGAAGTTGCACTGAGTCTGCTGCTTACAGTGAAATTTCAGGGTCTCTGAGCTGGGTAAAACTCTGACTGGAGCTGCAGGGATTGCACTCCCACTGAAGCTGAAGTTTTCAATGGATTCAGACTGTTAAACAGTGTAATTTGCACAAATTTTCCATCAAATCATTTCATCCAAATTGCCCACTAACTTGCCAAATTATCCTGCAATTTATTGCACTAATTTGACATTTAGATGGTCCAAAGGAATAGAGAATAAAAATTTACTCTAAGTCTATAAAAGTCTTATAGTTTAGTCAAATAATGATTATTAGTCTGTTAAATGATGCTAACACTTATATTTCAAATTATATACAGTTAATTTTTCCAGTCCATATGTGATTTCACCATTTATGGTGACTTCTTTATATTGAATACCTCTTACTTGCTCTCTTTGCTACATCTGAAGGTGACACTACTCAGACCAGTAGCTGACCTTGGTGAGTTTTAGTAACCCTGTCATAGATCTGGTTATATTCATAAAGTCATATTTTCTTCTGCTCTCTTCCCATGCCTGTACTCCTCTGTGTTACATTTTTATTCTAGGTTGGTAAGTAGTTAGGCAGAATACCTACTTGCTATTGCTGTCTGTTTTCAAAACCAAAAATAACATTTAGGATCCTGTCCCCATGAAGGCTATATAGTTCAGGCACCCAGCTGCCATTTGTGTTCAACAATTTTCTCATTTATCAATGTACTTCCAGAACAGATCAATAGAAAAACAATATAGCTATTCTTTTCCTGAAAGAAATGCTTTTCCTTTTTTTTTACTTCTAGCAATGAAGTATGAAGCATCCTGAAAACCTGTAGTTCTGGAGTCCTTTAAAAATGACTTTTGATGGTATTTTAAACTAATTCAATTATCTTTTATGCATTGAAACATTTGTTTTTTAAAAAATTAATAGCTCTCTTCTAGTTACAGGAAAAAATGCTGAATATCTCAGTCCCTTTATTTTAATTAGATAAATTGTTCTCATTAATTTCACCTCTTTTTTCCTTTTTTTCCAATAAACCTCCTGAAACAGACTTGTTTTTCCTCCTGAAAGTAACTGAGCTACTAGATTACAATGACTCACGCCTAGGATATCATGCTTATGAGAGGTCCATTGACTGGAGGAGCTGCATGGTAGGTTGTGTCACCCAAATGTTTTCAGAATTTTCCCATTCAAGGAAATTGTCTGCTTGAGGCTACATGAGGGTTTTGTTTTGTTTTGTTTTTATTTGGTTTTGGAGTTTTCTCCCACATTTTCTGTAGGGTGAGTGAAAATCTACTTCTACCGTCATTTGTTGAAAAGGAAGCTAGCAATGAATAGTGATTCTGTTTGGGTTCTGCATGAACATTAACATTGCAGTAAATTGGTATACACCTAAGAAAAAAAACCTGGCAATTTTTTAAAAAAGGCAAACTGTTCAAACAAATATAGGCTGGATACTCTCCTCAGTGGCACTTCAGAAATAGTTTATTACTTTTGAAGTGTAAAAATACCATATCTGGAGCTGCTAAATGTCCTTGATTTCTCTGCTTTTAAGTAAAAGTGCATATGGTTGCATATCAGCCATCCACAAAGCTATGTGATGTCTAAGACAGTAAGCATCAAAGGGAAGTACTGTGTTTTAAATCACTCTTTCTTCCAACAGCAGAGTTCACCAGTGCCTTGAAGGCTGTGGTGTCCTTCTGGAAAACGAGAATTTATCTTTCACTTTTCAGTGATTCAGAAATATCAGATGTTCATACATGCTGCTATGTGAAATGCAGCAAATGAAAATTCAGAAGAGGTTGCTCAAGTCCTGGGTTAGAATTGCAGTGGGAGTTGGGCAGTATACAGGCTGCTTTCAGCAGCGAAGGTGTCCTGACTGTTCAGGGTGGGTTCTCTACTAGACAATTCTAGTCCACCCTGGGGCAGAGAGCTTCCTTGCCATGATTGGAGTGGAAGACCATCTGGGAGCTGCACCAGGGCTGCATGCTTCAGAGAATACTAGTAGGATGGCTCAGTGTCTCAGAGATTGTCAGCTGCAACTCTGCTGGCAGAACTGAAAGCATGACTCTGGAAAGGTTTAGAACAGCTGATGGAAACTTTATAGTTTAGTTATGACAAGGTTTCCTCTTTGAAGGGACCCTTCCCTCAGCTTGACTGTCATCTCAGATATGGAGAGAGGATAATAGATTTGCATTTGAACATTTTCATGGTTGTTATTTGTGTTTATCAACAATGCCAGCTGGCTTAGGGCAGGGAAGTGGCCACAGTGCCAGAGTAGCCTCTATAACCACTGTGAATATCCATGAGCTTGTGCCCTGTCTGTCCACAGGGAAACATAGGCCTTGCAGAGTCTCACCTGGAGCTGGAAGGCTGCTCAGAGGGTATGCTGCCTTCTCTTGCACTGCCTGCTTGTGCTCCTCTGGTGGACCTCCTCCAGCACCCAGGAGAGAGATGGGTGGGGCTTTTGGCAGAAAACAGGTGTGTAACATGCATAGATCAGCCCAGCAGAGGGGAGGCAGCTTTTAGAACCAGAAAACCACTAAAAAGATAGTGAAATAGGAATTTGCAACTTCATCTTAAACTCCATAACACAGTATTCTTCTGGGGAGATCCTGGTTATTCCTTTTGCTGCTGATGTAATCCTTCTGTTGTGAGAAAGATGGAGGAAGGCACTTAGGCCACATTATGGAGTTACACCTTGGCAGGGCAGCCTTCAATACTTCTACTACTCACTCACAACTGAGCTGCACAAAGAAGATAAACGAGGGCCTAGCATCTTGCGTGACCCTTGCTGTTTTTAGGATTAATCTTTGCACAAACTTTGTTTATATCCTGATGAAATTTATTAGTAAGGCTGAGAAACTGTTGTACTATGCTATAACTCAGTAACATTTGCATTTCTGTAAAAACAAATTCATTCTCTGTAAAACCATTTCAAGTTTGACAGAAGGACTGATTGCTACTGAGAAATGGATAATTTATCATTCTAACCTGTTATAAAGTATTAAGCAGGTGAATTTACTGTTACCTTAACTCTCTCCCCAATGCATATGGATTATGATTTAGTATATAATAATATTATCAGTATTATTCAAATAGTGCATTATGCTACTATATATTTTGCAAATGTATTCTGGCAATTTGGTGTAGTTATCTCTTGATTTAGCTCTCTTCCATCCCCCAGTTACCTTTTGTCTATATCCTGCTTACTATAATTATTTGTTTCTAGACTGTGTCTTCTGAGAGGTGGCACTGTATCCAAGGAAGGGAGAAGGGAAGTGCTTGTTGATATTTTAGTCTTTTCTAGGGCTGAGGGAGTAAGTGTTCTGTTGGGGGCATGGGGGTGGAGTCCACAGTTGTGAAGGTTAGATGCTGATTACCAACACCAGCTGGGCTGTGTGTGCCCTGAACCCTGTGTGTGCTGTGTTCTGCCCTGAACGAAGAAGTAACAGGTAATGGGGCAAAGGCTGCACATTTCTTTTCCTATACCATCAGCTGCCTGCTATCCTCTCTCCCTCTCTTTAATCCAGAGGGCAGGGCTATTAGACAGCAGCTTCTTCCCTAAGCCCAAAAGTGATAACAGCATTTGTTTTGGACATCACAGCAGTGATGTCCAAAAGCCCTCCCACTCTTTGTTTTGTTTTTCCCACCCATACTATTCCCTTTTCTCTTCCTTCTGGATGGTCTTCAATACAGGGAAGGGCCGCAGGCTACCAGGTAATGAGGAAAGTTCATTCCAGTTCCTGGCTGGTTAGTAATAGGAGAATGGGCGTGGGTGGCCTTCACAAACAAACTCTGAAACTAGGTAGCCTGAAAGAACCAATCATGTTCTGAAAGAATGGGTGTGAGGGCTTTTACAAACATCAAACCAGTCAAGTTTGTTACAGAATCCAACAGGGTCTAAACTCTTGGGCTTTAGGGAAGAGTGTGCAGGTTTAATAGGCTTGTGAGTTGTAACTTTTCTGCCAGGGTGGGCTTTAAGATAATTTTAATCATCATAGGATGTATGATATGTGGGGGTATATGTTAAAGGGGGAATATGTATTAGGCAGTCTGGGTACCGCAGCCAATTGAGGAAGCCTGTGGTTGGGAATTTAGGATAAAAAGAAAGCTGCATGGTTCAAAAACTCGAGAGACGCCACAGGGTTATGCCCCATGGGACTCTCTTTTTATTTGAATAAAATTGATTCTTGCAGGACTACTTTGTCTTTGTGGATAGTGGCCTTTGGCAGTGTGATTTTCTGCACTACAGGAAAGCTTTCACCTTCCAGGGATGGCAGACAGCAAACAGAGCTCCTGAGGCACCTCACCCACTATTAGATGATCACTCTCTTCAGTGGCAGCCGGCACTGAATGACTGATTGGGTTCTTGAGAGGACCAGTGAGCGGTGGACCACAGGTGTCCATGAAGAGGTCCACAGGGAGGGACCACTGAAAATCTCACCACAAACTGCAATGGGAATTTTGGGAACTAAGTATGAAAGGATGCCCAGGGGAGGCAGTGAAGGAAAGATGAGAAGGGATCTCAACAATAGCTACTGCAATCGTGGAGTACCTCCAGATAGTTCCTTGGGGAGAACGCTGAGGTTCTGAGATAGTTTGTGCATTCCCTCAGAGGTAACTAAGGAAATAATCATCGAATATTGTTATTTTATCTAGCCAGAATGTGATCTGCCAAGTGGATTTAAATGGCCCCCTTTTGGGACAGATGATGCTAGTCTTTGTCAAAATTTTCATTGATTTAAATTATACTGGGAGAGGATTGGTTGAAAAGGAATGTGGAAAAATATGATTAAGGCAAGTACCAGCAGGAGTCCATGTAGTAAGGAAAAAGAAGGAAAAGGAAATGAAGAAAAGATTGAGGATGGGGATGTTTTCCAGTACCTTCTCCCACCTTGTCTTCAAAACCTACAAAGATCCACGGCCAGATACAGATCTCCTCTATCTCCAACTTCCAGGAAAGGGAAAACAAGAAAATACTGTTCCTACAACCCCCCTCAGATACAAGGCAAAAGGACAGGATATCATATCCCTCTCCAGAACTAGAGAGGGAGCCCAGTAATAAGACATCAAGTGCCCCTAGGACACTGGGGACAGAGATTGCCCCTATGTCAGGTTCCACTGGGGGGGCGAGCGTGGAGGATTTTGGTTTTTAATTCTGCCAGTTACCACTTAGGCTATAAGAGGATTGAAAAAGGAATTACTCCCATATTTGGATGACTCCATAGGGGTGGGGGAAAAGATAGAAGAACATTTGGGAAATACAGATTGTACTTGGAAAGACTGGGATTTCCTTTTACGCATTTTTTCAGTACACAAGAAAAATGGATGTTTTGCAGAAAACTCACCAGCTGTGGGAAGATTAACACCCAGATGCCATGGGAAGGGCTGGACAAAATCTGCTTACAGTGGTTGATGCAATTCCCCAGGCAGATCCTCAGTGGGACCTGAATAATTAAGACTAGCCTACATTTGAGATTACACTGACTATTTCATTAGAGCAGTGAAAACGGTGGTTCCTAGAACTAACAATTCTATGTTCTTGAGCAAGAAAAAAATCAAGAGTCCTTCTCATTGTCTAGAAAGGACTAGGGATGCCTTGGGGAAAGAAGGAGGTTTGGACCCCTTGAGCCTTTGATACATTGCTGAAGGTAATGTTTGTCACCAAATCCTGGCCTGATATAAGAATACAGAAATATGGGGAGTGGTAGGATAGGCCCCTCAGTGAGTTGGTTAGAAAGGCAGAGCAGGTGTATGTAAGAAGGGATGAGGAAAAGGCAAAGGTGAAGGCAAGGATAATTTTTACAATTTTTTTTTTTACAATTTTTTTACAATTTTTACAACCTCTGAAGCAAAATGTGCAGTGACATGCAGGTCAAAAGAGAAGGGGGATTTAACCAGGAATTTAACAGGAATATGTCTTCCCCAGTGGTAGAGGTCAGCCAAGAGAGCATTGAGAAGGAGTTAATGTCCATTTGTAAGAAAGAAGGACATTGGAAGAGGGAATGTCCCCAGAGAGAAGTGGCCCTTGTGAGGAAGAAGTCCACTGGCTGATGGAAATTGATTGTTCAGGATGTCAGGGGCTTCCATTATACCAAGGACCCACCACAGGAGCCCTTAATAACATACATACTGGTTCTGGATCAAGAGGAAATATACTTCCTAGTAGACACACGAGCCTCTTGGTCTACTTTGAATCTTATGCCAAAGCAGGGGCAATTGTCAAAATGGTCTTTGGTTATTCAAGGGGTAGATGGAAAAGATGAATGAGTGTGTCTCATTCAACCATTCCTAGTGGATGTGGGAGATAAATACAAGATGCATGAATTTTAACTTGTTCCAAATTGTGATTGTAACCTATTGGGAAGAGAATTAATGGCTAAATTGGGAAAGCAAATTGATATTATAAAAGGTGGTACAGAGCCTAATACTTCTGTAACACTGTGTAAATTCTCTGATTAAGCTTAAGCTGAAGTGGATCCAGAAATGTTGTCAGTCCTGGGGAAATATGGAAAATTAGATATGGACACTCTGCAGATTATTTTGAAACAACCTAGACAAGTGGTGTCGAAGAAGCAATGCCCCCTTTCAAGAGATGGAGGAAAGGGATTACAGCCTGTTCTTGAGTTCTCAATAAAGACAAGTCATTTGGAGCCATGCATGTGTCCCTATAATTCTCCCATCCTGATGGTTAAAAAACCAGATAGAACCTACAGAATGGTGCAGGACCTAAGAATAATAAATGAGATTACTAAACCAAGGCATCCCATGGTCCCAAATCCTTATCCTGACTCTAACCAGATTCCCTCCTGATAGTAAACAGTATTTTGCTTTGGAGTAGGAGCTCAAAGATGAAGCAGAGAAAATAGGAAAGCAGTAATTGACATGGGCAGACCTTCAACAGGGATACATGGTCTTATTTGGACTAGCCTCACAAAAAATATTGAAAGAATTTATTATGCTCCCAGGGATTAGGTTACTGCAACATGTGGATGTCTTGCTCCTATCAGGAGAAGAAGAGAAAGTGGTAGAAGAAGCCACTGTGAAATTGCCTAATTTTCTAGCTAAAAAGGAGCTTAGAGTAGCTGAAAAGAAAGCACAAATTGTGGAGAAAAAGGTTAAAAAGGTTAAATATTTGGGACATGCTTTTACTGAAGTCTTGCAATGTATTGACCTACAGAGGGTCCAAGGAATTTTAGAATTACCTTTACCCAGAATTAAAAAGGATCTGTGACAATTTTTAGGACTAATAGGGTGTTGCAGAACCTGGATTGAGGATTCTTAGCCAACCCCCTGCATGACCTTTTAACAGAAGACAGCCCCAATGTTGTAAGATGGACATCAGAAGGAAAGCAGAGCTTCAAAGCTTTAAAAAGTAGATTAACTAAGGCTCCCATGTTCTGAAAGAATGGGTGTGAGAGCTTTTACAAACATCGAACTCGAGAGACACCACAGGGTTATGCCCCATGGCACTCTCTTTTTATTTGAATAAAATTGATTCTTGCAGGACTACTTTGTCTCCTTTGTGGATAGTGGCCTTTGGCAGCATGTTTTTCCACACAATAGCATGGGTTGGTGATGAATAGGGAAAGGAAGTTCACTTCTTGGACTCTGTCAGGCTTGGTGCTATGACCACTTCCCTGGGGAGCCTTTTCCAGTGCCCAACTAGTCCCTGATGAAGAATATTTTTCTAATATCTAACTCAAACCTGGCAGAGTTCATATCATTCCCTTGGGTCCTGTAACTGGTGACCATAGAGAAGAGATCCGTTCCTGTCCCTCCTCTTCCCCTCACAAGGAAGTTGAAGACTGCAATGACGTCTTTCTCAATCTCCTCCAGCCTGAATAAACAAAGGGACCTCAGCTGCTTCTTGTATGTCTTCCCCTTGAGGCCCTTCACCATCTTCATTGTCCTCCTTTGGTCATTCTCTAAAAGCTTTTTGTCCTTCTCATATTGTGGCACCCAGAACTGCCCCCAACACTCACAGTGAGGCTGCTCCACTGCAGAGGAGAGCGGGACAATCCCCTGTCCTGACTGGCTGGTGATGCTGTGTCTGATGCACCCCAGGCTGACTTAGACTAACACTAGTGAGTGGTTAGCTATGCAGAGGCATGGGCAGATGCCCACACCTGGAGACACACTGGGCTTGCATGTGTCCCACTTGCTGTGGGGTAACAGGTTTTGGCCAAAATGAGCTCTTTCTGGTGGTTTTCTCATAGCAGTCTCATTTGGGACAAGATTGTTATATTGCAGTAAGAGGTTGGCAAATAACTGTGATGTGTTGTTACTCTGAATGGTGCTGTGAGCCCATGGCAGTGGGGGTGTTGCTTAGAATTAGGCTTGACTTTTTGACAGGTGATTGTCTCCTTCCCTCATGGGATTGTTGTGTGTCAGTGGAGTGCCCTCATTCTCTTTCTGTACAGATGGATGCTGATGTAAGGATCCTTATCAAAACTATGCTGCTCTGATATCTTTGCTGCACATGCTCTGCAAGTTGCACTGTCTTGCAACGCCTCCAGATATCTTCTGTGAAAAGAATATAAGCACCTATATGAATGAGAGCTGCTGTATTTTTCTAAGACTTAATTTATTTTAAAAAATTACATGACCATAATTACAATTTTCAGAAACAGTTCAGACCTAAGATTCTTTGCTGCCCTTTCCACTCCCTTCCATTGCCCCTGCAGAATTCAAGAAACTCCTATTATTGTACTAAGCAACATATGTTATGTCTGACTAAGCCATGTCAGTGCTGTGCTGTTTTCCATTCTCTCCTGGCATCTCTGGGGAAAATGGTTTATGTAGCACAGTACTCCAAACAACCTACTGTATTTCACTTATTTCATAGGGGTATGTGGTTCTCTGTTTTGTGATGAAATTGCAAGCTGAGGAGGCTTAAGGATACTGATTGTTCCCATTATTAGATTTTAGAGGATCCCACCCACTGATTGGGGCCAGAATAAGTTCTATCCATGCTTATTTGGAGCAGAATGGGGTGGAGGATAGCACCTGGCATCTCTGGCATCTAGTGATGCTCAAACCTATACAAATATGTTCAGCTTTGGAAAAACCTTACGAGTATGCATATCTTTGCTCTGGCCTTCACAGCATTTTTGCTTTTGAGAGAGGAATCAGCAACTGGCAGCACAGGTGTGCTTGACTGTTATAATTGGGTGGATAAACTAATTTAAAAATGAGTTGCACCACTAATTGTTTTGTCAACATAGGAGCTGTAAGTCATCATTGTGCATTTTTTAGGGCTTTGCAGAAGCTGAATTCCAGAAAGTGCATACACTGTGAAGGTTGTAACTTTTTCTTGCACATGATCTGGCCAGGAAGTTTTAGACTTCCAGTGGTGATTACATTGCTCTATGATAACTCTGCATTCTGTTTAGAACCCCATGAAAAAAGATTTGACTGTATTAAATTTTAACTGTAATTGAATTAAAACAGTTTTAGCTCCCAAGATTTACCTGTATTAAAAACACCCCAGTGCTAAAGCAAACCAGTGAAAGATGCTTAGCCATACCTTGGAGAAAATGGGTTAGTGCACGTTGCCTACTTGACTGTTAATGACTGATTTCTCATGATCCTGAGCTTTGGATTGTCCTTTCCATCAGATATCACCTCATTTCAGTACCTCACAATGTGCAAACCAGAGCAAAGCTGAGACACAAGGAAGCAGTGGGTATGTGCTGCCAGGCATTGGGTTTGCAGAGAAAGATGAAGGGAGGCATTTTACTACAAGGATATCCTTTCTGTAATTATTATCTCTGTGGGCTCCATTTCATTGCTTACCATCATGGGCTTGTGTTTTCTTTAGCAAAAGCAACAGTGGTGATTTGAATGATTTGTCTCCTTACTTTGGTTTTACTCCTCTCTTTGCACTCACTCAAGGTTTTTGTTAATGCAAAAACAAGTACTCAGGTTCTGAAATAACCCATAAGCTTGTAGGTGATGTCTGATAACCAGTGTTTTCTTGCTGCCAGCCAGGAAAGGCTGAGAAATGATACATCTAATTGTGAATTTTATTATGCTAATATAGCACTCAAATGGAACATCCTGTTGGTTTAAAGAAAGTGATTGTTAAAATTATGATGAAATTTGGGCTCTGATTACAAAGTGTAGGGAGGAGATCTCATGGCAGATAACATCTATTCCTGCTATTCTCAGTGTTTTTCAAAGAGGTAAAACTTTTTGATTCATATTGCAGTCCACACTAGAGTTTAATAACATCACAGAAATTACATGTTGTAATGAGATCCTGGAAAACAAATGGCATTTTGTGAACCTAAGTGTAAAAAGGGATCTCCCTCCTTAAGCCAGGGTAATGATTCTCCCCTCTTTTCTCAATCTTTTTTTTTTTTTTTTTTTTTTTAATATTTGTGTCCCCTGAAGGACAGCACAGAGGCTGCCTGATGATCCACAGTATGTGATTTGTGATCAGACAAAACAGACTTTCCTTCAGATATGCTGTTAGTCTCTTGGTACATCCATCTTCATCTTTCCTTGCTGTCTTCTGAACAGCACAAGAAAGCAAAGGCTGTGCTTTCTCACCAGGCTAGAGATCCTCCTAAAACTGGGGGAGGCAAGCTTTTGGAGATTTGTCTGGGCTTTTAACAACCTTCCATTTTACTTGGGGAGCAGGGAGGAAATTAGGAGGCACTATCATCATGTAGACATGGGTGCAGACTTCTGCTGACTCACCACTGCTGGATCTCCCCTTCCCCCTGCTCCAGGATATTTTCATGGATGATGAGTGGGCTCCGACAGTTCTAAAAACACAACTGTGACTGCAGCAGAGGAGTATGTTTTCTGGGTACATTGCCACCCACAGGAAACAACAAGAGGTTTATGTTGCTGGTTTGGGTTTTTTTTTTATTTTGTTAGAATCATGATATACCTCTAAATCAAGTAGATTGAAACAAGTTCCACATTTATGTTTGTTATGTGACTTGTGGTGGCATACAATACACCTAAATCCCCAGACATGTGTGGCTCAGCTCTCTCTGTAATCTCCTGTCCTCTTTTGAGCACTTTTACAATTACATTATCATCTCTCCCTGAAGCCTGGCTCCTGGTTCTCTGTCATCAGGATTCAATCTTAAAAGTAACAATCAGGATATAATGATCAGCAGTAGCTTTGGAGCTATCAAGGTCTCTGAAGCAAGAAACATAGTGTTTATCTCATTCCAGCCTCTGCAGACTGGAAGAAATTGTATATTACTGAAAGTCATCAGAGGAAAGGAGCCTCTCAGTTCTGTGTGCATGCAGACCTCAGCACAGACAGGCTACACTGGAGGGCAGAGGGTGATTCTGCGGTATGGGTGTCTATGATTAATGAACCTATGCCCTCAGATCTCACCGACCTTAGCACCTTGTAGGACTGAGAGAAAAGAAGCCTTGGTTCTGGCTCAGACATCAGGGGATTGGTTTTGGAAAGTGCTGTCCATACACAGTGGCATGCAAGCCTAGAAGTGAGAATAGATTTGCCTTGAATCCTCTTCCTGTTCCATTCTTGCTCCTGATTTAAGAAAACTTCTACTTGTTCCTTCGAGGAAGCAAGGACCTTCAGTCTTTGCACAGTGATCATTTGTGTCCTGACCATACCTTTTCCTGATGCCAGGACACCATGACTTCACTGTTACTTTTCCACATAGCAGCCTCCTGCCTGGAAGGGAAAGCAACTCCCTTTCTGTGGCCTCAACATCTCTGACACCTGCATCTAAAGAGACAACAAGTCAAGAGCTAAATCTAGGGAACAAAATAGTTCTCTCATGTCTGTATTGGAGGACAAGAGTCCCTGTTGCTGTTAATCATGGCCAAATAGTAAGCAAAAACCCAGGTCTCTTCCTTGGCTGGAGGCTGAAGGATGGGGTTAAGTGTCAGGAGTAAATAGTGTCAAGAATAATAACACATCTAGCCTCTTTCATCACTTTGTGCATCTACAGGCACCGCCCCCCCCCCCCATGGCTCTTCATGTTGTCAAGCTGTTGCAGAAACCTCTGCAATGTTTTGTGAAGGACCTGCAGAAAACAAAGAAAGGGAGTTCTAAAAGAAGATGGAAGCACTTAGAGAGCTCAGAAGAGTAGGAAGACCCACAAGGGTTCCATTCCTTAACTGTTCCCTCTCCACAGTCTACTTTTAATAAGAAAGTGAACCACTAGTAGTTGAGTGATAAGTATTTCAAGGATCATAAGTCATGTGCTAAAAATTCAGGGGATTGTTCAAAATAATGGATTTTAAAAAATCTATATATTTTCTATTATTTTCTTTTTGGTATCTGATTCTGTAGTAACCTGTCATTTTAAAGTTTCTCTCCCTACAACTTCAAAGACACCTTTCCCTTCGTAAAAACATTGTTTTTCTCCTGAATTCAGTACCTGGGGTTAGAAATGAGGAAAATAACCTCAAGCTAAATATAAAAGTGTAAAAAAAAAAACAAACCCTAAAAAATTTTAAAATTGTAAGTATTCTAATTTGATGATGCTGAATTACTGATTATATTAGTGTATAGGTTATGTATATGTATACGTGTATTTGTACTGGTGGGTTCAGGGCAATAATCAATCATGATCTCAAACTAAAGCAAATATGAAAGGATCTTTTGTAGCATTGGAATTTGGTAGAACACACAAATACCTAACAAGTTTCAATTTGTTTGCAAAATCAAAACAGAAGAACTCTGGCTGCCTTTTTTGTAGACCCACTATAAAATACAATATATTTTAGCATCAGTCTACATGCATGAAGAATCAGAGTAGAGTCTGGAATGTATGAGTGATGTAATAGCACATATATTTTTGAGCACTTAGTACCAGGATGCTTTTGAGAGCATGGGGAAGCTGGTGGGAATAGTACAATGATGGTGGAGTATTATGAAAGGAGATGGATGCAGGCCCTACAGAAGCATAAGAAACACTGAAGGTTAAGTGTTTTCAAAATGCACATCTAACTCCTTGCTTATGCACAAAAATAAGTTGCTTGCTAAGTCCAAGTGGATCTATGGGACGACTTGGATACATGGTGATTCTTCAGTTCTTCTCTTTCTTCTGTTGCTGCAATAGGATGTAGGGGCAGAAAAAAAGTCCAGGCAGGAACCATCCCATCCAGCTCCCAGCTACAGACAGAGAGAGTACTAGATCTGGATTTCCTGTGATGTGTGGCCATAACATAACAAGGCAGTCTTGCCTGGGGTTATGGTTTCTGAAAACTAGTTATTCATGCTATGGTGAGAGGAGGGAGTTTTCTGCTCAGTGGGGCAGATGCACCCCTGACCTGCATGCAGGAGCCCCTGCTGGCTCAGTACGGGTTGGCCCTATTCACATAAAGAGGAGCAATATACTTTTCAAGTCCCTTTCCTCAGGGCAAAATGAAAGCTGTGCCTGTTATCTACACAAAGATGAGGGATATTTTTGCAATGCTCTTGTCCCACCTGCAGTGACATTTTTTCTGTCTGCTGCAACTCCTCTCCAATCTCCTTATTTGTATTAGCTACTTTCACCTAGATTTGACAGAAAATAGGGTTTTGGAGGGTGGCAAGTGGAAAAAAAAAAAAAAAAAAAAGAAAAAAAGGGGAATATGGTTAGAAGAGAGGGGAGAGAGGATCCCTGTTTTTGTGCCAAGCAAGGGAAAGGCAGCAGTGCTGTGAGATCAGCCTCCGCTCAGTGCTAGTGAATTTGTACTGCAAACAGCACTGATAGAAGCCAAGCTGCAGTCATTCTCTTGTTCGTGGAACCATTTGTATGAAGCAAATCATCGGTCTTTTTAAACAGATTTTTACTGACTTTTCACATAGTGATGGGATGTGCAATTTTTATTGTCAATCCCTCAGCAGAAAATCAAAAACTGCAAAAATTGATGCTGAAATTGACTCTTTCCAGGAAGACAAACATTTGGTTGGACTAGGACATCTTTTATCTCCTTCCTATTGCATGCACTTTGTGTGGTGACAGCACCTTTAAAACAGATGTGTTAACACATCTGGGAGCTAAATCTGGGTGGAATTGACTGTGTAAGGGTGCAGAACATCAGATTAATAAGTGCTTGGGAATGACCGTATTTTGTGGCTCTAAAATGCTAGCTGAATAAGCAGCATTAGAGATCATAATAGCATTGCATGGGTTTTACACGTAGCACTTATGTGGTTCTTTCCTGTCTGATATTTTACATTTGGAGCTTAGTTATTTTAGTGCAATCGAGATATCCCATGGAATTGCTTAACTGTGCTACTATGAATTATTTTCATTAGTGCATAGGAATACTTAAGACAATAGCTCCGTTATGTTATGCACTGCTGACATCTGTTGTAAGAGAAAATCCCTCCTACAGAGGTTTTTCAATCTAAATAATCAGTTATGGACTGAGAGGAGAAGGTAGAGGCAAAACCTGAAGTGCTATTATGGAGAAACAGAGGAAAGAAATTGGAATAATTTTAATTTTTAAACATTTGAGATTTTGAGGACCTTGTTTTGTCAAAAGAGCAAGCCATGTTAATTTCACAGTCAGAAATTACTTAGGGAGCATCCACTAAAATTGCTTTCCTCCACCATCTTGGTAAGGGAATTTCTTCATATAGGAAGGAGCACTGCCCCAACAGGAGCCATCCTTGAAGGTATGCCAGTGAGGTCAAGTCCAGGTGGTGGTTTAGCCCACAGATAAGACCAGTGTGGCACATGTCCCACCAGCCCCTAGCGATGTCCTTCCCAATTCTGGTGAGCATAGCACACACACAATCTGCCCCCATGATTCGTATGATCAAAATGAGCCATCTTTTGCTGTTAAATTTCACTTTGCTGATGCTGTACATTTTGAATGGATGCTTTTCAGATTGGCAGCATTCATTTTTTGTTGTGGGAATGTGTATTTTATCCACTTGTCTTGTATGCTGCTACAGCTCAAACTTCCATAAAAAATTTACCATGGAACAGAACTGAGCATAAAAATTGTGAGCCTGCACAGATGTTCCTGTGAGCCCTAGCCAGGTAACGTTCAGGGTGTGGATTTAAGGACTTGGTAGACAAGCCCCCACTCCTCCTCCCCCTTACCTATATGCAACCAATTTAGCAAGACTCAGCCCTTATAGAGGAGCTCCTCCAGTCATTATGCAAATCAATCCTTTCAGCTGCATTTGTATAATTGAGGAGCTGCATGGAGGGGCTGTATCCCTCCTCCCTGACTTTTGGAAAGGGTTGCTTTAGCATATTTGCTGAACTATTGAACAGATAACCATTTTTCTAAGTGATCCTGTTTGTCCATAAGCCTATTAGACTGTGGTATTTTTAATTATTTAATACAGTGTGTTATATAAAAAAATACAAAAAGCAAATTAAGTTAGTTACCATAGCAGGTAGCCTCTTGGACTGCAATCAACAAAGCAGATATTAACATGGAGAAAGGCTCATTAACTTTAGCGAAGAGACTCTTTCCATGCAGCTAATATGTGAGTCATACAGGTACATATTCTTGCAGAAACTAGATACTTTTTCTGATCACAGGCAATTGAACTGCCCATATTTTATAGCCATCTGTCTGCTTAGGGGTATGTGTGTGTGAATTGCGTAATGTACTTTAAAATCCCAGCTTCAAAAGCACAAGCAAGAATAAAGGATTTGTTTACTCATCAATATTTCCATTGAGACTCGATAAAATCTTTTAGGGAGAGCAGCCATATTGCAAGATATTATGTCATCTAAGGAGCTGAATATAGTTTGTATCATATAAACTGAGGACTTGTAACAATAACTTTTATCCTGTGATATGGATTTTTATTGTGTATCTGAGGCTCTGTTCCTCAGGATTCATTAACCATCCCCTCATCTAACCCTCCACTCATTAGCTGCTGCCTGACACCTTTGTAGCTGTTGCCAGCTTTGGGAAAGGCCTGTGATAAATAAGACTGCCCTGTGGCAAAAGGTAAAATGGCTTTGTTCGGAGCTTCTTTGCGTTTGGTGAGAGCTGCACACCCTGACAAACACCTGATAAACTCTGACAAGTGAGGTTGATCATGGGTCTGTGCAAAGCACATCTGTTCCTTACCTTCTTCTTGGTTAAATACGAGGACATTTTCTGCTGCTAATACATTTTCTCATCCTCAAAAGTAAGAACAAACTTTCTGAATATATGAGTGATCACCACCATCTATGCCAGCCAGTCTTCAGTGAGAGAGTTAATGAGAATATATAGTAAATAATAGTAAATATATATATAATATATATACTATTATTTACTATATATATAGTAAATATATACACAGTAAAACACAGGTTTCTGCAAATATTAGAGCTTGGCCCTCTGAGAGGATTTTCAAACTGAAATGGCTGATTTCTTTGGTTTGCCACTGAATAAATAAAGAGCATATTGGATTGCGTCATTCAGTTTGTGCTACTGCTTCTTTGCATCTTTAGACACAAATATTCCTTTTGATGCTATAACACAACACTTTCCCCTGAAAGGAGAGCAGATGAGCTTCCATGTTTATGCCAGCAACAGCAAGGCAGCAATGGTCATAGTGAAGGCTTCATATAGCTGAAGATGAAGGGCACTAGCACTCCAGATCTATTTGTCATTTTGGTCAACCAAAGCTGTTGAATGGTACCTGACAGGTTTTTTCTGACAATATAGAGAATTTGAAGTTAGGTCCCCTACTATCAAAGAAAAAGTAGTCCTCTACTGTCAAAGTGCCACAGCAGCAAAATGCATGAAAAGTCACCCTGCCTATCCATGATTGTCATAGACATTTTGCCAGAGTTAAATGGGCTTTTTTGGTTTTGTTTCTTTTTGGTGCCAGAAGGCTTCTTGGATCTCTCTTTCTGTAGGCAGAGCAAGCTAAAGTGAACCACGTGTTCTGGTTAGCACATAGAATTTGTACTTTTGGTTTGCTGGCATTGTTCTGATGCTGGGGCCCAGGAAGCTGTGGTCTGGGTTGTTTAGCCCCTGAGAAATGAAGTGTTAGACACATACCTGAGAAGAGAGTATCAAGACTAAATCATGAATGCCCCCTCTCTGAATTTCAAAAACAAGAGCAGTGACCAGTGGTATGAATTGGGCTCTGAAGATACAGTGTCCTGTGTCTTATCCAAAAAACGATGGCAAGACTTAGAATGTGTATGTTTTCCTAAAGCAGGGTGTGGGTAGGTGCTTAGAATTCAAACCTCAGGAGACACAAACTGGTCTCACATAGCTGATTGCAAGAAAAAAACACTTCTATATGCTGTTGGACATCTGGTCTTCCTTATTCTACTTTGTGTTTTTGTTCAAGACAGAAAATCAGACAGGTATCACACAAATCATAAGAGCAAGGACATTGCTTTGAAGATCTGAAATTAACATTACTTCCACTTAGAGGTAATAGTCCTCTTGAACCTATCAGGGAGAAACAGAAATCATTCTCTGAAATTGAAGTTGTCTTTTTATTTCACTGTTCATATAATTTATTTTTTTTAAAGCAAGCACTGTCATTCCAGTATTTAAATTACAAATTAGCCTTTGATCTAGATAGATTATTTCAGCAAACAAATGCATTGCACTCTTACACTTGGTATATTTAGATTAAATGACATCCTCCTTATTTTAGAGAAAGTAACTTCTTTAGGCTAAGAAATGCAGTAAAGCCTATTGATTAAATGAGCTCACATATCACATATACATGTGGTTGATAAGAGCCACTTAGTATTTCCTGAATAGAAAAGAGAATTCAGCATTTTCATGTGGCTTCTGTTAGTGTCTTATTAAACATTCATGTAATTTTCTTCCTTTTCCCTTACTTGTCTAATAAATATACTATTACAGCCATTAATTGCCAGAGTTAAGTTGATTAAGTGCTATAAGATATGCCAAGTAAATTGTTGGCTCCGGAAGTATTGGTTTTCTGTCTAGCTATCTGGTATTTTCGCAGTCCCTTGAAACTCCAAATTCAATCATCTCCACAGCAGCAGAAAGGTAATTGAAACATTAGGCACAGCTTAGTCCCCAAGGGAATGAACAAACAAAAGATAGGCAAGCTTACTGTGGTGTTCTAGAAAGGTGGGTATATTCCATATTAGGGGAAAAAAATCTTTATTATTAGAATAAAAAAAAAAAAAAAACCAAAAAAAAAAAAAACCCAAAAAACCTGCTGCAGTTACAGTTCATAACATTATTGGAGTAGTACAAATGTAAATTATATTTTCCCCGTTAATTGCATAAACATGGTGTTAAAAATGGTTTAAGTCGCCTGGCAGGTAGACAGACACAGCTTGTGGGAGCTTTGAAATCCCCAGCTCAGGATCATTCCTGATATGACAAAATCCGGAAATGTCAATCCTCACCTTAGATTATTTTTCCCTAAAACACTTACATTTACTTCACTTAATGCATATCCTGTGCAAAACACTTGCAGATCTTCTGGAAGTATAGTCCCCCAACAAAGGACAAGGTAGATATGCCAACACACATTAGAAAAACAGGACAAGAGGTGATTCATGCACAAGTCACCTTGAGGCATTGCAAGTAGGACTGCTGCTGCTATTTAGGAGAACCATGAAGTGAGAGAGAGTAGACTCTTTGTGGGTAGGCCTAGACAAAACAAGCTGTGAGCTGCCTTTTTCACAGACTTGTAAAGAGAATAAGGTGGAGTTAGGCAGTGGAGACTCGGACATGACAAGCAGGCAAATGTAGTATGACAAGGGGCTCTGAATGTAGCTCCAGGAAGAAGGAGTGAGATGATAATTAGGGAGGCAGACAAGGGAGTGGATGTGTGGAGGTGATTGCTTTTGGCAAAAGCCAGCAGACAAGAAGGGGAAGCTGAGCATAGGAGAAACCAAAACCAGGATGTGTTGGCCACTGAAGAAGATTTAATGACATTTTCTTCAAGAGAGAGCACTAAAAAATGAGTTTGATTTCATAACAGAGATGATAGCTACCTGCTGACTTCTTCCAAAAACTGAAGCCCTAAATCCCTCTGTCTGAGTGTATGATAAGGTCCCAAAATTATTTTGGCAGGATGACTTTTAGTGTCCGCTCCAGCTTCTCCTGCAGAGCCATTAGCTCAGTAGAGACTACGCAACAGCTGCAGATAAGAAACAGAGGTGTTTCGGCTTACAGGTATTTCTCAGCCAGTGACTGTCACCTGGGGTTGTCCAGGTGACATGGAGCAGAAGTAAGGCCTGTTTGACGTGACATGGAAGATTAGTTAAAACAAGCAGAACAGTCTCTTGGCATAGAATTGTCACAAGCTCCTTGGAGGAGCTCACATTTCCTGGAGACCTCATTGCTGAATGAGAAAACCGCTTTTGTACTTGCATTGTGCCTTTGTTGCAGGACACCCTTTGTATCAGGGGTACTACACATTTGTATGTACTTCTTGAACACTTCAGGAGACATGGCCTCAGTTACCCACACTAAAGCTATGAGCAGTCATGAGTGTCTTCTGGGACCAGCCTAGTTCATGGGTCCTGGCCTCAACTCACTTTGGGGAATAACAGACAAATGCAGATGTATTATCTCTTCAGACAAATGGATTGAGTCTGTCACTTGGAACTTTACATTTTTAAATTAATCCCCACACTGTACCTCAGCAATTTATGAACAGAGGTTTTGTCTCCGTCTCTCCAGTGCTTTTAGGTCTGTGCAGTGTGGTTTGTAGAATGCTCCCAGTTTTCTAGGCTTTGTGTTTCACTGTCCTCCCTTCTGCTTTAAAGATCTTCTGCTCTGACAAATGACAGGTGTTTCAGCAGCACATTACAAATCAGAGCCTGTGAAGAAAATCTGCCCTTTTTACGCTTTAGGAAAGCCTTTTCCGCTCTCACATTTTGAGGATGTTATAAGCTTTTCAACTACTCTTCTGCCCACAAAACAACCAGGATACTCTTTGGTAGACTGATCATGCTGGAAAGAGGAGAACAATCTCATTACATCTCTGTCACTGTCTTGGTGTTTTATAGGAAAGGGTATTGTCCTGAATAGCAGGCTTTATTGCACTGAAATGTTTCTAAGATCCTCCCACTTGTTAACTATAAAGTCAACTTTTTCTTGCAGAAAAAGGAGCTTCATTTGTTGAAGATACTATCCTCTTTCTACTCTAGTTTATCTCCAGTTAATTATAATTGTGTTAACCAAAATCACTCCTTGAGAAGTAAAGGGCTTGACTTAGCTCTCCTATCTTCCATGCAGAAGAAAATCCTTCTGTTTAAGGTGCAGGATCCTCTGCAGGTGATCACTTTCCACCAGTCTTTACTCAGGCATGAGTCAGCTGTTGCACAAAGTCAGCAGGGGCCTTTTCAGCAGCTTCAAACAGCTGCTGGATCAGATGCTGCCTGAGTGTGCTTGCTGAATAGGAAGCCTTTTGCTGCCTGTGCTGTCTGAAGCTTGACAAAGCTGAATTTTACAATTTACTCCCTCTCTGCCTTGAACACGCTTTTCATAGAAAGCTACACTGGTACCTCCTGTTCACTGCACACAAGGTATGTTTCACTCAGCTTGCCTCTGCAGCCAAAATATTCTGCTGCAGCAGAGTATGAGCCACGACAGAGAAAGCATGTGGGAGATGGGGTGAGGGATGCAGTCAGGTGTGGGTGGAGAGGGAAGTGACTAGGCTGTTCCCAAAGTCCTGTAAGGAACAGAGTATCCCGACATCGTTCCTCTTCCCTGCAGTTTGCTGACTTCTTTGTTAGGCATGTTGTGCAAGCAGCATTTCACAGAAAATCTCTGCTTGTGGTCAGAGATTTCTGACATCACTAGTCTGTCATCATTAAAGGTTACAACCTACCTTTCTAATGAAGGTTTTTTCCACCAGTTATAAATATTCAGCAATGACTAAATACTTAAGAATCACTTTTTATTCTTACAAAATCCCATCTTTGCATTTCCTATGAATAAATTAATGCATGTGGGAACTACAGGGATCCTGTGCTAGGGAGAACTCTATCACCATGTTTTGCTGAGCTACAGAACTGAGTGGAACATTTTCATGTACATAAATTAGTCTCACATGTAAAAATTTGCAAATGTAACAAATTATTTCTTGAAAAATGCAGCCTAATAAAACATAGATAACCCCACTGGAATAAGCAGGATCTCCCAAAGCATATAGCATTTTAACTGTATGTCTTGAAGCTATTATAATGTAAGTAGAGTAAACATTTGGCCAGTACAGAAAATGGGCAAATCTCCCACTTATGAACCCTGCTGTGGTTTCTGCATTCATTCGGCAAGGGCTGTGGGATTGGTTTCCATAGGAACCATGGGAAAATGAAGGAAAAGCACTTACCTGAAATCCAGTTGCATAATATTACCACTGCAAGACTGTAGTGAGGCACTAGGTACAGGCCACTGGCACTGATCTGACCTTTTGAAGTGTAAGGTATCCCTGCCATTCCTACAGCATGGGAAAGCACATGGGGCCTGCACCCTTGGCTCTGGTGTGGCTGAGCTCTGAAACCTGTGATGGAAGATGGATTTGCATCAGTGACCACCCAGAATTACAGAGGCCTCTTCAAACACAAAGCATCCAGCACAACCCCCTTAAAGGCCTCCTGATTTTCAGAGCAGTGTTTGGATGATGGGACAATTGAGCACCTCCTGAATATTTCCTCTGGATGGGTATGCAAAATGCAGGGTGAGCAGTCCAAGGACAGGATCTCAAGTGGGCTTGGCTGCTTGATCTTTGTGCTTTTAATTCCCCCTACTTCTCAGACAAGCAACTACCTCTCTTCATTTCCTTCTGCTTTGCTACATCAGCTGAAGGGGAAAGGCTCGGTTTGCTCTCTCTCTGGGCCTGGGGTCACAAAAACAAGTCTCTGCCTCCCTTAGCTTTAGGTCCAAAGGCAGACTGTCAGTGGTGACAGCTTGGCAAGGGGAACACACCTTGATGTGCATGATTTAACAGAGCATGTGAGGTTCATAAAGCCCAGTCCACAACTTGAAACCATCAGCTCCCACTCCCCACTTAGACCTCCACTGTTTCTGACTTTGGAATCTCAAGGATCATTTTCTCAGGCTGCAATCTGCACTGCAATATGCAATTCCTTGCCCCTTTTAAGATGAAAAAGAAATTTGGCACTAAAGTTCAAAATTAGCAAATTTCCTCTGCAAAGCACTATCACTGGTCCAGCAACTTCTTGTGGCTTTAAAAACAGGACAGTGTACTGTATCTAAAGGCAATATCAGCATTTTGGTGAGCTGAGGGAAGAGAAAATTTGCTGTGTTCAAAGGTTTCAGAAGGGGATGAATACCTTGTGGAATGCATATAGTACAAAGACATATGTGTAAGGCACAGGTAATCACTCCCTCATAAATACAAATATCAAAGAATGGCAAGTTAAATTACTTGCTCTGTTGAGAAATTGCAGTATTTTTCAGGGCAGATACTGAAACCATTGCAAACTATCTTGGAAGCCTGTTTATGAATATGAGTTTCTGGAATTTGTTTACCCACCTGGGCTTCTCTGCATGTGATGTAAACTGGGGATTCTACCACAAACTTGGCATTTATTATGCAGATTGGTCTGAAAAAGCAGGTGAGAATTGTCTGCTTCTTGGTCTTTGAACATCAGAAAAATAGAACTGTTTTAAAATCCTGGCTCTACTTTTTAAGATCAAAAAATTTGTAATTTTTTTTCCATCCCATTTTAGTGGAAAATTGCTCTCTGAAGGATACTAGGAGAGTGGTGATGACTTATTGTTGAAAACAAAACGATAGTGTTTACTGTCATACCCATCAAAGAAGCAGGTCACTGTGAGAGCTACTTTGCTAAGACTAGAAAGCAACTAGGTTTGGTTTTATTTGGTCTGGCTGCTGCCAGTGACATTGCAGGACTTGGCTTTTTCACTTGCCCTTCTACTTCCACAGTCTGCCTACATAAAGATCTTTGTGGGAAAAGAGGTCTTTTGGCCATGGGAGAACTTGGACTGGACACTGAAGCTGCAGGAACTTCCAGCCTGATGACTGACAAATGCAGTCCTGATAACCAAGTGACTGCTTCAGCCCCTCTGCCTGTTCATGTGTCTCAACATCCCTGTTATGCATAGACAGCAAGGCACCCTTCCTTGCATCCTATACTTTGCTCCAGCAGAATCTGTATTACTGTTCCTGGATGAACGCCTAGATCTGGAGCTCATCATTGTGTAATAAGCCAATTCTGCCCAGCATGTAGCCTGATGCCTAAGTATTTGGGATCCTAGGCAGCAGAGATTTCTCATGGGGAAAGGTCTACAAAAGCACTTGTCTTCAGCGGGTGATGAATGTTTCAGGAAATTTAGTGTATCTGACTATGCACTGCAGCACCTTTTCCACAGTATTTTGGAACTCGTTTTGAGATGGAAGAAAATGGATTTTGCATGTAACATATTTTTGCATATTACTTATAAATCACATTGAAACACACACATTAAGCAACAGCACACATCTGTAGTAGTAGCAGCCTTTGATTGACACAGAGAGTCACAGGAAGGATGTATCACTCAGGAGGCAAAAGAGGAAAGAGAAAGCACTCTGGTGAAATGGCAAAGAGTAGGGATATATTCATACAAAATATATTGCTTAAGAAATGGAAATCTAGTTCTTGTAATGAAGTGGAAACTAATCTTCTACCTTACCTGCCAGAGTGGAAGCAGGATAAAAGGAAATTTCAAGAGCAAAAAGCCAAGGATACCAAAGGCAATAATAAATTATTTGCTGTGTATCAGAAATATGAAGTTTGCAAGACAGTCAGTGTCTGTACTAGACCATTAGAATGTGAAATGGACAGACCCATTGCACAGATACTAAATAGTGCATTTCTCTTGGCCTTAAAGGCAAAAGTTATTGGAAAATAAGGATTCTCAGTTTATTTTCTGTTACAGCTATAGCTGGTAAGCATGAACTATGGAGGCAAAGACCTAAAAAAACCTCAACATATTCCTTAGTAATAAGGTACTAAAATTAAGGCAGAATTTATATATACTAAAAGATTGAAAAAAAGTGTAACTATCTGTAGCCCACATACAGCTGTAGCAGTAGCAGACAATGTTGGAAGAGACCAGAATTTTTCATTTTGAGCAGGCAAGATGAAGGGACCAGACTTCAATGAAAGATTCAAATGAAGATGACTCCATGTGGTTTGTACCCAAATTTTCAGATTGTTTACTATTCTGTTCCTGACTTGTCTGACACATTAAATTTTTTTCCCTCTTTCTCCAAAATGCATTGTCCACAGTGAAAATTACTCCTTTTTTATTCTTCTCTGGCTGGGCAGGAGCAGTGGTTGTGACTAACTCAGAACCCACCAGTATATTCAAGTTGCTTCAGTTGTTTCTTTCATTGTGCACTGCCAGTTTGCAATGCCCTTCCCTAAGCTGAAATTTAAGTACAATTGTGTGGCCAAATAGTCATTTTCACTGGGTGCTTTGTGATGTTCTTCATAAGGCTCTCTATGCCTCACTAATTTAAATCATGGTGTATCATCAGGGAATCTGCCACCTAACCAGTCCCTTCCCTCTTCTGCTAATTACAAAGCATGCTGAGGCACAGGGGTCCTAATGCTTCTCCTGACAGCATCCTGCTTTCTTGCTGAAAAATGGTTGGTCTTGTATGCTGTTCATTTCCTACCTATTAACCACATTTTAATATATGACAAGACCTATGCACCCCACTTCCACTGCTCTAAAAGCTCTAATAAAAGCCTTCACAAATCCTGAGGAAACATCAGTTCTGATGAGGTCGTTTATCTCGAAGCCTTCATTGAGGTCCAGTCACTTCATCTTGCTGAAGCCACAAGAAGAAAAGGTGAAGGTAGGGAAGGTGGCAAACATGACAGACATGGAAGGAAAAGAATATTGCCTTCTGTGAGATTCTAAGATTGAGGGCTGTAAGACAACATCAGCTTCTCCCTGTGATAGTAATAGGATAAATAAAATAGAAGTACAGAGTAAAACCAGAGACATCAGGAGCACCAGTAAGACCTGCCCAAACAATCCATTGTGTTGACTTTGCCCGGCCAGAAGGGCTCACTTCTGCATCCATGTTGTTTGATGTGGGGAAGATACCCAGAGGGCTGCTGCCCTGGGTGCCCAACCACCCATCTCCCAAAACTGAGCTCACCTTTGTAGGGATTTGGGGCAGTAGTCATCAGGTGAGGGCTTATCTGCCGGACCAAAGCTGTGGTTTTCCCTGCTTCAGGCACCAGCACCTCTGCTGCTTTGCACTGCCTTTGCAGAGAACCTGCATGGCCCAGGAAACGGTTCAGCCAAGTAACTATGTCTATCTACACAGCAAGCTGGCATTCACTTCGAAAAGGCTAGATTCATATTACTGACATAAAGATGTCATTTGGAGTCCCTCTTTGCAAAACTCCTCTCCTCTGCCTGGTAGGAATAGGATCATTAAAATTTCACATTCTGGGCCCCAGGATTCTTCACTCTACTCTTATCTGGGCTTTTCAGTCCTTAACAAACAAGTAATAAGTTTTCTCCTTATGGACAACTTTCTACATCTTGTTAAATAGCACACTCAGACATGTGCTGTCACTGAGGTGTCTTTATTAGCCCATGCACTGTGGACAGTGGAAGCAGTCTGACAGGCATGATGGGGTAGACTGAGATGGTTGCAGGGTTCCTCACAGAGCTCCCTTGAGCCTCATCTGTGGCAGTGAGAGTCCAAGCAGCTTCAGCTCACGTAAAACAGGCAAGCTGACTCCCCACATTCTTCCCCTGTGGTTCAGACCAGGTACTTCTTATAGATAGCACTGCACATAGATGCCATGCCAAACAAGAGGGCAAATGATCTCCTTTCCACTTTGCCCCATCAGGCCATAAAGAGCTGAATTGTCTATGGGGATGCAATGGACTGATACGGGATTTATCCTGTGTGTGCATTGCCTCAGGTTGCCTTGGCAGAGGAGACTGTGGATAGCAATGTGAGGGCTCACCTTGGTGATGTGACCTCAGTCTGCACTCAGAGCACCATCATGTTGGGAATCCATGGTTTCTGTGTATTTTCTGCTGCTTACTTTTCTTTGACAATTCCTCCCTGCCCACACTGTGATATCTGCATGAAATGAATGCCTTTCTCTCTCTCTCTGTGTAGGCTTGTAATAGCAAGCAGGCAATCAGGGAACAGATCAGTTATACATCATATTGTTGCACAAGGTGTGATGTCCATGTGATGTGCATGAAGATTTATAGGCAGAGTTCATAGCTGATAACTTGCACTAATTCTAACGATAAATTAATTACTTTTAGGTGAAAAAATAAATAAAAAAAAGAAACAGGGAGATAAAAAGTAAAGGTAAATTTAGCTAAATACTAAAAAAAATATTTGAAGAAAGGTTGTATCTGTGAGATATCTGTTGTCTAAACTGGCTGGTGCATCACTGTGATGGGACCCAATGCTATTAAAGCACAAATATCAGGAGACAAGTCATCATCCAGGACAGGGGAGCTGTGGCAAAGAATAGCCATGGCGCCTCATACACCCATTACCGGGGAAGCTGGGGCTGGGGTCTACACAAGGGGTATAGCAGGTCTTCCCCCAGTGCTCTGATCCCAGTTAGCTCCTCCTGCCCAGAGC
The DNA here is from genome assembly GCF_026979565.1 of Vidua chalybeata. Classification (NCBI taxonomy): domain Eukaryota; kingdom Metazoa; phylum Chordata; class Aves; order Passeriformes; family Viduidae; genus Vidua; species Vidua chalybeata. Next base: position 45,683,123 of record NC_071570.1, read on the forward strand.
TGGTCTTGTCCCTGGCAGAAGACCAAGACTAGGTCAGTTCCGGACACTACCTTTTCTGACCAAACAAACTGATTATTAGAAAAGAGATCTTCAAATGTAGTTATGATTTTGTCAAGCATCAAATATTTGTCTTTCCTTGTAGTCTGTTATGAAACTTGGCTCATTGCTGTTAATGTTCTGATTTTGTTTTCTAGCGCTGTACTCTGTATGGTTCTCAATGCTAACCGAATACACTTTAGAATTCAATTTGGCTATTCATAAGGAAGAAGCACAGGAATTGGAAGAGATTTTTGATAATGCTGGGTCATACTAGGCAACTTCTCAGCGCTTTGTACATTTAACAGATTCTGAATCTTGATTCTTGTGGAAGAAAGTAGTAACCCTCACAGGTACTAAATGCTCCCATGATTGAAGACAAAGAATTACCAGTGGGTTGCATGATTCATCTGTGCCCTCACTGCTGAATATATGAGACAAAAATAAAGTGTTTCAAAATCATATATCCTATTCCAAGAAAAAAATTTAAAAATCAATACTAAAATAGTACATTTCAGGCAAAGTCCTCCTTAAACAGTAGGACAGCAATTTCTATTTTTAAATTGATTGTCTGTTTTTACTTTTTTTTTTCTGTAAGAAGGAAAACTCAGACAAATAAAATGTGAGAAAAAAGTATCTTATCTTTATATTAAACACATCCTAGAGGTTCTTTACTAACACATAACTGTGTTAATAGTTTCTCATCATCACAACTGCTGACACAAACCATGGACTCATTCTGACTCAGAATACATTCTGAGAGAAGATCTAGAGAAAAGTGATACCAACCTGGACATTATGCTCCCGATGCAGCAGCCTCTGGAGTATAAATCAGACCCTAACTCTATTTTAGCCAGTGCTATTGATACAGATGCTTTTGCTCTGTTGGATGTACAGAGGGCATCATAATAGTGTCCTGATAAAAACTAGAAAAAACTAGACCAAAAAAACTAGACCAAACATCAGTGGATTCATAAAAAGGGTGTAAATGGCAAGACAGATACATTCTCTTGCAGATTGTCTTTAGAACAGGTTTCCCAGGAAACTCAGTTCTGCTCCTGTCCCAGACCTACATTCCTGACAGGATTAACTCTAGTGGGCTGAGGAAACATCCATCCTACTCTTCTGTGAGCAAACTTTTTTTCAGCCTCAGTGACTCTTAGTCATGTTTCCAGCAAACAAACCTGTACAATGCTCAGCTATTTGTAAGATGGGCTCCCTATAACTCCATTGCTTCCCAGACATCCAATGCAGACTATTCTTTGTTCTGCTCCTTTTTAAAGCCTACCATGATGGTTATCTGAGCTGTGCCTTTAGCTCCATTATTGATCTTCACCTCAGTGGCTGCCCACCTGTAGCTGTGAGCTACATCCATGCATCTTGCTGTTTGCCCCTGGGAAGCAGCATTTAGCTTGAGATTGGACCTTGCTGTGTTTCAATATCCTTCCACTTCCTTTAAGGCCTTTGACTTGGGCCCAGTTCTCCATGACCACATGACACTATGATCCCAGTACTACAGAAATGAAAAGAATGAAAGATGAAATTGAAATTGAAATTAAAAAGATGAAAGAAATAAAGAGTAGAGAGGGAATGAGTTGGTTTTGAGAATGATCCTTTATCAGGTGATGATACAGCATTCATCAGGGGTATCCCCTTCTCCCTCACTGGCTGCAATCATCAAGCAGTTGGCTCCCTGCACCTGGGAATTGCATGCAGGTACAAGTGAGAGCACAGAGGGCAAAGCTCCTCATTTCAGTACACTCTAATTAGCAGTACCTCCTGCAGTGAGATAGTGTTGACTATGGCTTGTGTAGGTTTCTATCTGTGGGCTTTTGTGCATAGGGCTGTGGGCTTCTGCCATGTGGCTGCCCCATCTTACTATATCCTAGTTCAGATATAGTTCTGCAGCACTTGGGAAAAGTAAATGCCCCAAAAATGTGTATTTGCCACCTTCTGGCTTGTCTCTACTTCATACCATATATTTCAGCTGAGCAGCTCAGTTCCTTGTCCTGTCCTGCCACTTTCTCTCCATGAATTTAATGCAAACAGCCCTTTAAGTGATGTTATGGAAAGCACCTAGTAAATGAGCTGTACAATGAAAGAGTAAGCTATTACCAGCACTGGCCATAGCATAGCAAAACACTCTAACTTTACAGCAATAAAACATTTTCGTTTGTAAGAATTAGAATCAGATAGTTGTCATAGTACTGACAGGCAATTATAATGATGATCTCTGGTCTGGGTGGCAGTGGTTGTCTCCAGGCTCTGGCACGGATCTTGACCTCACTGAATAAGTCACAGGAGGGCAGAAAAAGAAGTGTCTTTCACTGCCACCAGCAAATGCCTTGACTCTCCCAGAACTGCATTGCTGAAGATATGTGAACTAGCCATCAGTGAAGAAAATCCCCTGATCATTGTGACATTGCCTTTCTATCATGTTATAAATAACCAATAGCAAGACACAAGCCAGATGAGCTGGGAATTTATCAGTTTAAACACAGGTTATAATCAAGTGGAAGAAGTGCTTTTGTTGTTTCATCTTTGAGGGTAAGTCCGTTGTAAGCTCTGCTAACTCTATAAAAAAAAAAGGAGTTACTGGGAGAATGATAAATATTATGTAGGAAGGCAATATCTTGGCTGATTGAGGGTTATTTGTGCTTCTTTTTTTTTCCCCTTCCAGCCTGCAGTGTTATTTTGAGTAGCAGAAACACTCTTTTGGAAACTCAAAACATGGAACTCTTTGTCCTCAGCTAAAGGCCTCAGAACCTTCATTTTTTTCTTATTTTCTCTTGCTCCAAATGAACTACAGTAAAAATACATGGTAGTTTGTTTCCCATTTGTTATGTAACAACCCCAGGTGGAGGGTGTACTCTGGCATGGCAGCAGCTCAGTCGATTGAGATACCAACTCAGAAGGAGGAGTCTGCTCTCATCAGCTGACAGAGGTCACAGCTCCACTCCCAGGAGATCCCCAGCACTGTGCTACATGACAAGTACAACAGAAATATACAACCTTACCTCATGCTTTTCTTGCTTGCAAATCAAGCTGTATTTAAAGCAAACCAAAACAAAACTGGTTAACATGGACAGGTCTGTTCAATTTTCATTTGATTCTGGAACTTAGCTGACATTGAGAGTTTTAATTATATCTAGGAACACTGGTATTGCTGTCAGGAAGACCCTGAATCATCTGATGGTCACCTTATTGATGATGTCTTCTCTTGGAATGAGCAGAAGGGGTGAACAGAGAACCCATCCCAGATGATGTCGCATCTTCAGGAAGGATTTGACTAATGAAAAAGAAGGAGGGGTATGTATGACATGGCTGCTCTAGGTCTGGGTCTGAAAACTAAAAGAGGAATTCATATGGAGGAAAGCCAGGTAGATGTATCTCCTTGGAAGAATATACATACAACCTAAACCTGCTTGGCATATGTGACACTGAATGGTATTCCTCAAAATAGAACAGCAGTCAAGATGAGCATTTTTTATCAAATTTTGCCAAATTCTACCAGCAAGTTATACCTCAGTCATGATGATTTGCTAATAGAAACTAGATTATTTCACTACTAATACCACAAAACTAATCCCTTGTCCAGAAAATAAAACTTGTCTTATGTGTTCCCCACATAATCACCAACCTATTTTGGAGGAGGAGTTGTTATACCACCAATAATTGCAGCATAATCACATGGAGGGGAGACATGACCATGACTGCCGGTCTCAAGCAGGGGCCACTGCAAGTAAAAAATGTCAGCATAATTTTCAAATCTGTACAGTCTTCAGATATGTCCACTAATTTCCTTTCAGTTTCAAGAAACATGGGACCACACCATCTTCCTTTGGTGCTAGTGGAAGAGCTGTAGGTGGCTGAAGACCTGCACTTCTCTGCATCAGTCTTTTATGCAGAAAAGATTGCTGATGTTGAAGGACTATGATATCTTGTTTGGCCTATCCTTAGCTCCTGCAGGTAGCACTGCTGAGGTCAGCAGGATGGCCTGTATGAGCAGCAATAGCAGAAAATAACAGAAATGGATCTCAGAATACCCCCCAGAGTAAGGCTTGTCTGAAGAGCCTTGCGCTATCTGCCATACTGTCCATCTGCTCACAGGCCTTCTCTGGAGCAGCAACCCTACCCTTCCTTAAGGCATGAAAATGTTGCTACTATGCAAGTTCTCTCTGGAAAATCTCTAAATTTCTTGCCAGCCTTTCACCCATTTGGATGCATTCAGAGTCCTTTTCTGGCTTTTTGTTTTGTTTTGCTTTGCTTTCTTCTGTGTGTGACACTGAGAACAAGGAAGAGGTTTTTAAAAACTTGAGCCTAAGATGCATTCTGTATGCTGGATTCATTCCTTAAAGGGATTTAACTTACTTATTAGAACCAGATCCTTGCTGTAGCTGAGCATTTTGCACAAGGTCATTGCAAAAGGAATTGCTTTTTTTTTGTTTCTTAGCAAATTATGCTGCTCTCCTCAAATAAAGTGTTCAAGAGAAAGGCATAGCAATTCTGTATTTAGACAGGTATACAAATAATACAGTTGTGATACATTCTACTTCTCTCCTCCCTGCTCATAAGTGACTTAATTTTGAAAAAGAAATATAAAAGGTGAGGAGTTTTCTCTCAGCATTACCACACTGAGACTATTTTCCTTTTTCCTTCTTCTTTGGTCTAAAACTGGATCAGTTATACAATGTAACTTTAATTATCTGAATACAAAATTAATTTCAGTTTCTCATGACTCAGATAAACATGAACCTTCTGGGTCTGCAAATGTTGCAAGGAAAAGCTCAGATACTCTTAGAACGGCAGGGAAAAGGGTTTTGCCTTGTTTGATAGGATTTTTTTTGTTTTGTTTTGTTTGGTTTGGTTTTTTTTTGCTTTTTGGAAGCATTATTATTGCTGTCATCATCATCATCATCATCAGATTTCTTTGCATTGTGCCTCATCAGCCTGGAAGCTGGAGTTAACCAGGGCTTGGATAAGCAAGATTTTCAAGTACACAGTGACTGGGAGACCCTATTTTTATTGTAGAGGGTACAGCACCCTGTCTCACCCGCCCCTGCTGTAGCAGTTCTACAGAAATTTTCCACCATATTTAAAGGGTAACTGCCTTACATAAAATACTTTTTTAATCAAAATGTTTGTTACTGGGTCTTCAGGTCTTCAGCCAGAATCAGTTGTGCAAGAGTGGAAGCAGATAGGCTTTCTTGTGTTCACCCATGCAGTTGTGTTTGTGCTACGGCCCAAAGCATTCAGCAACATCAAGTAGCAAAACTTACTCTGCCCTGCTGCCTCTAAGAAAGCCCTTCACAAAGGATGCACTTTAGGGTCAGAGGATACAATGGCAGGTTATTCCAATATTTCTGAGGACATTAAGCACATACAGTTGATATTTCTGTGTTCACTGATGCTTACTTCATGAAATGAGACACAGACTCGAAGTACTCTAATGAGGCTTTGTATGAATATGTAGGAGTATCAGAGGCAGAAATTTCAAAGCTCTGTACCAGTCAGTGTGCTTTAAGAAGCCTAGGAGACCTCCTACTCAGCAACATTGCCCTTAAGTGGCAGATTTATTGCAGGAAAGTGATGTTAACTTCATCAGAAAAAGCCCAGGCAAGCACAGATGCATTTTTCAACTTAGTGGGCACTATCTGTTTTATGCTTTTATTGTCAATAGAGCTATTATTGCCTCTATGACTTAAAAGTCCTTGCTTTGAAAAGTGTGGATGGAGGTATTATACCATCTTTGATTTGCTTTTCTGGAGGGCTCTTTTATTCTTACTTTAGTGTCTCAACCCTGTCCTAGTGTAACTTTTCTCCCACAGAGATGGATAGGTTATGCTTACTGCCTAAAGAATAATTTGTCTCTTGGATAAATTATCCAAGATTATAAGGAAATTTCCTGTTGTTTTTGCATTAATTTGCTTACAGTTGGATTTGCAATATCCTTTAAAAAACATCCATCTGCATGCACTTAATCTTGAGCTTGTAGTATGTAATTCTTGAACTTGAATGAATGATGGAAAATAGTTTTCCTCCACAATAAAAAAAAAGGAAATAAAATTAAGGGTTCAGAATTAATTAACTGTTGCAATTCAAAACTTCAAAATCTTAAACAACCCTTTTTTTTTTTAGTATCTTTTAGTACAAGAAGATGTACTAATCACAAATAAAGATATTTGGGAGGAAAATCTTATTAGTGAATCTTCTGATGACAGTGATAATGATGATGTTGAGACAGCATTACTGTCATTCCGGTTCCACTAAAATGATTAGGAAACATAAACAAATAGCACTTTGGAGTGACACATACATTGTACTTTAGTTTCACAGTACAGCATTAATGTTGGTCTGTCATTTGCAATGACAGTAATTGCTTCTGAATATAGGATCTTAGTGTACACTTGAGACTGTTGATTACATCTCACTGCAGTGCAGGACAAACAGATATAAACATGAGCATCCAGTGCTTTATAAAAAATGCATTAATGTTATATTAATGTGTAATATATTAATTATACATTATCCCTCTCCTCTCCTCTCCTCTCCTCTCCACCTAGTGAAGAAATGAGTACCAGTGTTGTCCTTAAAATCACTAATCACACCTTTCTTTGTTTCTGTCGAAGTTAATGTTACACTCTCACAGAATACAGTGATTTGAGGGGCATAAACACTCGCATTATAGATAGATTGTAAATAATAAAAATCCTGAAGTCAAAGTTGTGTACAGTTTATTGATAATATCTGTTAATTTTTAGATATGCTTTCAGATTCTCTAATGCTACAGCTTTTGCCAAGTGTGTTACAAGACTGTAAAGTGCTTGTGCCTGTTGAGTTTCTCTCTGAATTATTTTGTGCCTATTTAATGCAGCAAGCATGTGCCATATTCTGCCAAACACAAGATAATGTGAAGCTAGGCAAGCAAACAGCAAACTGCTTTATTCCCAATCACAGGGCAGAGAAAAATAGCTGTTTACTATCTTTCATATGAGACATGGTTTCAAGCATTTTGTGATATAAATGGTTGCCTTCTTACTGTGCAGGGAACTACACTGTTAATACCGAAAAGTATTTACAGAAACAAAGCATGTTCTTCCCTGTATGAGATGAGAATATATTCCTGTGGCTGTACTTTTTTTAGCACATCTGAAACATTCCTCCATTTCTTCCATGATGATACTTGATTTGGAATTTGTCACTGTAAAGTCTGAACTGCAGGGAAACCAGCAAGGCACCTACTCCAGCATCAAGCCATAAACTGTGTAACATCAGGCCTCCTCCACTGCAACTGGAAATGGTCCTCAGCAAAGTTGCAGTGGGTCTGCTGTGCTGTTTACTGTCACAGAAAGATAGAGTGAATGATAATTGGTAATGGATCTGGATGCCAGAGTTTATTTTAAACCCACAGAAATTAGAGCTTTTACCCTTTTTGATATCTTACATAGATATTATTTGCTCTTTAGCATTACATTGGTGAGCTCTCAGCTGCTCTCCCTGCAGTGAGGTTTTTGCTAGTGCAGGATACTTGGGCAGAAAGTCATGTTGCTTTGTACCACTTCACAGAACTACCTAACTTTGGCGTCAGCAGCCGAGGACCATGATAATTTAATTTCATTTTTCTCCATCTCTCTGATCTCTAGAGTCCTCCACCACATTCGGGATCTTTCTTCCAGCTAGGTGGTTTGCCTTCCTCCTTTCTCATCCCATTTTCTTTCTAAAACCACCTCTTTAACGGACAATTTTTATTTTGGTAACAGGTTTCCTTTCTGGAGACTCTAGCACCTGATTTTCTCAATTCAAATTGTCTACCTGCAGAAAGACAATGTATGATAAGCCTCCTAACTGGTGGTGCTGTCTGATGGCTCTCTACTCACTGGGTGATTTGGAATGTGCCTCTTTTGTTTAGTCCATTTGCTGCCAAGTTTACAGCCAGTCTGTTCTGATGGTGGGTAGCAAACTCTCAGGCTTCTGCCTATGTGTTCAAGACACTAATTAAAGTCTGTCTCACACACCCTTACACATACTCATGATAACATGCTACTGCCTGTTCACTTTTCATCACAATGCAGCACAATGTATGACACTCAAATATTGGGCCACCATCTCCTCAAATGGCTTGTTATTGATGTGCATGTGAAAAGAAGTACTGCTACTACCAGCTATCAGCATGCAATTAGATTCCAGCATCATCTGGACACCTCTCCAAGCACCACAGCCTCATTGCAGGGCTCCTTGAAGCCAAGTGCTGCTTTGCCACTTGCCACCTTCATGGAAACCCTGCTTAGGTGGAATTACAGCTTATACATGAAAGAGCACTGTAGCACGACAAGTATGACAGCAGCCCAGTGCCACATAACTCTGGCAAGTTTATGCTTTCTTGTTCTATTGTGTTTTTATATCTCTCTAACAGTTCTGTAATGTTTTGCCCCTTCACCCCCCATTTTCTCCCAGTGGTTCCACCCCGAGCTTTCCCGCCTTTCCCTCAATGCCAATCTCCCTGAAAATGCTCAGTCATTCCCTGTCCCCTCCCTGGTACCCTGTCCATCACTCGGCTCCATCCCACTCTCCCAGAATCTTCCACCTTGGGCATCGAGTGAGTGGATGAGGGCCAGGGGTCCCTCCCTTGAACTTCCCCCATTGGTTTGTGTGTCTCTCTGTCTTTCCGCCTTCCACTCCCCTGAATCCCCCCACTGGGAGGTGGGCGTCCCTTCCCCCTGGTTACTGCCCCAGTATTTGAGCTGCTGCGAAAGCCTCAGGGGCACTTTCGGCTGGTCGGATACAATGGCATTCAGAGCTCCTTGGAGCTTGGCTTAAACCTGAGACTTTTTCCTTGAGTCGACTCCCTCATTACCTCCTCGGACGCTGCCTCTCCTCCTTACAAGGCAGACAGTGTAGCGCTCTGTCTTAGCCGCTCCCCGAATCTCCTCGAGAAACAGGGCAGTGTCCCCCGCTGCTGACCGTGCCTCTGCTGGGCAGGTGAAGCCAGGGAGCTTCAGAGTAGGCACGGCAGCACTTTCTGTCACAAAACAACATGTGAAACAAGGTGGTACATTTTGTTTCCTCACACCACCAGTGTAATCGTAACACTGTATCCTGGAGAGATATGTGGGTGAGCAGTGAGCAACAGCCAAGAAGAAATTCCTTGGAGCTAACCAAAGCCAAGTGCCTTTTCATGCTGTAGAACTAGAGGATTGGATGGGCCCTGAGAATTGGCCTGGGTCACTCCATGCAATGCATCAGGACAAATCTAGTTACATTTATACTGAAAAAAGTGAGGATTCAAATAACGTATTCTCAAGGACCCTTCATCAACTCCTATTACGAACATTTTTCCTATGGTCCAATAAAAGTTTTCCTGCTGCATTATTAAACCTGTGATTTTTTGTTCTATCCAGCAAGAATAAGAACTCCTTTTTCTCTTTCACTTTGCAAATTACTCTTATGCTTTTATGTAGCTTGTAGGTTGTTTCTGTTCCACTCTCTGCAGGGGTTGTCCAGTCCTCCATTTATGCTGTAGAAGATGGCATGAGTCACGCTGACATTCTGAAAATCTTACTGGTATGAAGATTTTTGGTTCAGTGGTTTTTCCAGGTAGTCATTTCTTCAGAAAACTGTGCAAGGCATTAACAGCACTATTTTCACAGAACTTACATTTTGGATAAATGTTAATATTAACCTTGCATTGTCATCATTCTTCAAAGCAATAAGTCTGTGCAATTTCTTTCAGGTAGTTCAATCCCTCCATAAGAATTGCCAAATATGCCTTACTATAACACAGTAATTCCCTGTAAAGTTGCTGCTATTCCAGACAAAGGGCTTGGTTTTTCTGTAGGTGAAAACAGTTTTGCAGCAGGCTCTCCAATTAATTTCCTCCTGTGGTTGTTCTTTGTGCTCATGAAATGCAGCTTTATGTCAGAGAGTTTGAAATTGAGGTTAAGCATCCCACTTTAAAACAAGTAATAGGGATTTATGTTTTTGTAGGTCACCAAAGGTTTGCAACTTTATGTTTCTAAGCATCAACTTCTGCAAGAAGACAACTCTGAAGATTAGTTTCTTCAGATTCAGATTAACTAACTTCTCAATATCTCCTTACAAAAAAAAAAAAAAAAAGCATAAAAATACCTGTTCAACAGTTGGTTTACTTCTGCATTGCAGTTGAGCTTTATCCCTGAGCCATTCCTTCTTATAAACCTCAGTTCAAATATTCAGTTTTCCAGTTGGTCTGAAAATAATTAATGGAAGAAAGCAAGTGTTGGATCTCTTTCTAGTTCAGAAATTGGAATTACGTGTCAATTAAGTAACATGCAAGCCCACAGACCAATTTTCCACCATCCCTGAAAACTGCTAGTAAGTTCTCAATTACTGTCTTAGAAACAACTAGGAAAGAATAAGGTATATCTAATAGTTAACCAAAGCATTAAATTTCTATAATGACATAACATCAATGTAGCTCCATCAGTACTCAAACAACCCTGATGCCAATTTAGGAATTCTTGTTATTGTGCAAAATATGTTACATGCTGCCATCCTAAGTAGCACTTGATTCATCATTTGGCTATCTTAATTTCTAGGAAACAGATGAATGAGAAAGTGTTACTCTGCATCAGCAGTTCAAATGTATTTTGGCTGCAGACCCTGATGGAGAATTCTAGCATATTGGATATATCATCTAGCAAATAATTTTTCATGTGGTTGGTAATCATCTCAAGATTTGTTATCATTTTGAATGTGTGGCTCTTCCAGGCCCCTGAAGAGAATGTGTAGCTCTCCTCTATTTGCTTTGGACAATCTCAGCTAAGATAATTTGGGAAGCAGTGAAATCATTACTCATCAGCAGAAGGACATTCACTTCTTGTTGGCTTACTCTCTAACGATTAGGTGAGAACAGTCAGTGGGGTCTGATCGATGGAGGAGTCTCTGTCTTCAAGGCAGAGGCAAGTGCATGGCAGGGACATGTTTCCTCTGTCTAGGGCTGAGCTATTTTCACAGGGTGAATTGTCTTCCTTTCAGTACTTCGCTTTTATATGTTCCTAACAGTAGCACTCTTGACACAAAGGAGGAGGAGTGTATGCACAAAGAGATAACACCCGGGTCTTAGGCAGGACTATAGACAGGTCTTTAAAAGTTACACCCACGAAAAAAAATACACAGCAGGCAAATGTTCTTGAAGTAGTAACAAGTGCCTTGGCTAGTAATATGAGATAGATTGTTGTGTGTAATACAGAAGAGGCAGAATTGTCCTTTCTACTCAGTTTTAGCTGGATTATAATTTCAAGGCTTGGCCTCTGTACATAGAATCTTAGAATTGTTTAGGTTGGAAGGGCCCTTAAAGATCACCTCATTCCAGCCTCCCTGCCATGGGCAGGGACACCTTCCACCAGACCAGGATTCTCAGAGACCCCATCCAACATTGAAGCGATATGTGGAATAAATAAATAGACTCCATAACCTGGGGTAGTTATGAAGTGGGTATGTATGTCAGCGCCCGGCACAAGTGAGATAGCTCTCCAAAACTTGTGCCCCGAGCCTCAGTCTGACCCACACCTTTATTCTCAAAGATGTTCCATATGCAATACATTGCACAACTTTTTCTATGCATATTTAACCCCTGACCCCGCCTGTCCTCGCCTCTCATGCTAAATAAGTCCACGCCCTTCTGGGCAAGCATGGTTTGCTGTGGTGGTCATACGGCGGTCTCTCGGTGGTCCTGAGGCTGAAGATTGTGGTCTTCCTCATGGCTGAACTTTTGAACTTTTCATCTCTGCGCGTGTGCTTTCGGTCCTTTGGTGCTTATCTGAGTAGGTCTGTCAGTCTTGATAGGCTTGGAGACAGAGGAGCTTCTTTATCTGGGTTCTTTGCCTCTTCTGGTATTGTTCTTTATGCAGGAAGCTTCAAAAATTTGCATTTTCCTATGCCCTTTGTACCAGGCAGAGGTTTCTTAAGTAAAAGGTTAAAATTCAATACATAACTCTACAAGCTAAATTATAAATGCTTAATTAATTTTGTTAACTTAACTCCAAAAATCTCTGTTTCAACATGGCCTTGAACACTTTCAGGGATGGAGCATCCACAGCTTCTCTGAGTAACCAGTTGTTAGTGCCTTACCATCCTCACAGCAAAGAAATTTTACCTCATATATGATGTAGAAATACCCTTGTAAAAATTCCCCCTCTGGCTTTGCTGTAGGCTCCCTTCAGGTACTGAAAGGCCACAGGTATCTCACCCCAAAGTCTTCTCTTCTCTAGGCTGAACAAATCCAATTCTCCCAGCTGTTCTTTATATGAGATGCTCCATCCCTCTGATTGTTTTGGTGTCCCTCCTCTGGACTCACTCCAGTAGTTACATGTCCTTCCTGTGCTGGGACCCCAGAGCTGGATGCAGGGTTCCAGGTGGGCTCTCACCAGAGCAGAGCAGAGGGGCAGAATCCCCTCCCTCCCCTGCTGCCCACGCTGCTTTGGATGCAGCCCAGGACATGTTTGTCTTTCTGGGCTGGGAGTGCCCATGGCTGGGTCATGTCCAGCTCTCACCCACCAGCACTCCCAAATCCTTCTCCCCAGGGCTGCTCTCCCTCTGTTCATGCCACAGCCGGTGTTGATTCTGGGTGTTGGCATAATGAAAGATAAATAACTGAGTCTACAAAAGAGGTACCAGGGAGATAAGTGATACATAAAACACAAAGGATTTGGGATTTTTGGTTTTGATGTGGGGCAAGTAAAATTACAAAAAAAAAAAAAAAAAAAAAAAAAAAAAAAGCGTAAAGAAGGAAGATCGATATATCGATATGCTGGACATTTCTAAAAGGGAATTAGACAAATACATGTTGAAATTGAATTGATATTCCCAGGAAATAAATTACATTAACTCCAGAGGGATCTTCAAGCCTTTAATTGAAAGTTCCATCCTTGAACAGACTGTGTGGGAGCAGGTTACCTGGGCCAACATTAAAATTCAATTCCCAAAACCAGGCTGCACTGCCGCTGCACCAGCCTGTCCTCCTCATGACAGAAGGACAAACACATAGAATGACAAAGGCTAATCTTCACACTGATAACATCAAGGCTTTAATGCTACTTTAATGAAAGCAGAAGATAAGTACTAGATTTTGCTCTCATCCAGGTATATCTCCTTCTCTGTATCTGCTTTCCTGCAGACACTTTGGTGCAACTGACAGCCCATCCAAGCTCCCTGTGCAGGCAGGACTTTGGCCCGGGTGAGTGAGGCCATCCATCATATCCCAAAGAGTCAGGTAGTACTGGGTCATGCATCCCCACCACAAGCACGCTACACTTGCATCTGGATACAGAACAGAGATTCCTGTGTAGGAGATATGTTTGTGGACAGGTAGTGAAGCAAGCTGAGTTTTCTTTTTGTGTCTTCTCTTTTCTCCTTGTGTTGTCTCTTTCAGGAATGTGTTTAGATGGCTATTTTTTATTTGCCCAAAAATTTATTCTGAAAGTTTTCCTGGAGAAGATGAAGCATAAGGTCCTGGAGATGTCACTCTAAATGTGGGACACCATAACATGAAGGCAGTGCTTTATGATAAGCACATGCCTTTCCCTTTGATCTTCATTGTGACTTCCATTTCAAAGCCTCAAATCAAATAGATAAGTGAAATAGCAATTAAAAAGCAAGACCTGGTTCTTCTCACATTCACAGCTGTGCAAATCTGGTAGAACACTGGTTCTACCAGTGTTATTATTCCTACTAATTGCTGTGGAAATGAACTAAGAATCAAGTCTACTGTATCTATGTCTTTTTACATTTGCAAAGTAGCAGTCTAACACTTTTAGAGGTTTTTACAGCTCTATGAAATCTTTAACCAAACTACAGAATCACAGAAAATGGAGACTGTGATACCCACAACAAAGTTTCAGAATCAAAGAACATTCCAACATCTAGTGATACAATTGTAGTTTTCAAATGGCTGATAAAGGTGCCACTAATGTCTAAAATGAAAAGACCTGGCACCACTGCATATACATTTTTTTACACATACAATGCCAGTCCTAAGCAAGTTTTGAGGTATAGAAGAGGGAAGTAATTTTGCATTTTTACATCAGATTTGTCCAAATTTCTAGGGTTTTAGCCTAATCATTTCCCAGGAGAAAATACTTTTTGATTATTTGGCAATAGCAACACATTTCTTCCAATTTATTTTTTTACTTTTCTGTCTGTATAGTGACACGTACATGCATTTCAAATTCTGCTTTTCTGTGCAAGGAAAGATACCCAGTTTCTACTATAAAAAGACAATGACTGTGTTTATCCCTTATGCGGCTGTGACAGTTCATAAACACAGGTGTGCTGTATTTGAACTGTGCAATAAGATTGGACAAGCACTTAAAAATTAGCAAATAGTACAGTTTTGGGTATTTTTTTCAATTCAGATTATAACAACTACTAAAACATTTAATCTTAAACATGTATTAAAAAAAATAAGACACAGGGGAAATAGAATTATTTTGAAATATTTTCATTGACATTTTAATTCTGTGCACTTAAACTAGAGATCAGTATATTGAAAGGAAAATCCAACCAGCTTGTCTCCAAAGACACAGCAGTAACTGGGGACTGCAGCGAGAGTGAGTAGATGGGAAACAAGAAAAACAACATGAGTAAGGATGTTTTAAAAATTAAATGTATCACTGCCAACATCTCTGTGATTTTCTTCCTAAGAGTTTAACATAGGATTATGACACTTAGGGATATGGTATAGTGAACTTTGCAGTGCTGGGTTAATAGTTGAACTTGATCTGAAAGGTCTTCTCCAGCCTAAATGATTCCATGATTCCATGATCATGTTGAAGTTACACGAGCCTTTCAGCCAGATTGCTTGTGTGTTATATCCAAGAAAGAAAACAGCAAAGGTCTTCAGGAGAAGCTTCAGTGACTTAATTCAAGGAAAATCTACTTTGTGCTTTGAGTGCAAGGCAGGCGTAAGGAGGAGGTGAACAACTTCCCTCCTTTGCTTTCCTAACATTTAGTCATAGCAAGCTCTCAGTAGCTCTGGTAAGTGTTGAAATTCAGATGGTATTTCTGAAGTGCAGACAAAACACAGTTTTCAAGAGAACTAGTGCATAAGGAGACCAAACACTCCTTAAGGCTAGAAGAATACCCCAGGGTCAGGGTGAGCAAGGCTTCTGTGCAGATTTATGTGTTCACTTTGTTAGCACTTACACATATTAAAGATAACATATTTTTAATTTTCGAACAGAAATTCTGAATCTGATCAACAGTGCAATTATTTGCACTGAAAGAGAAACCTCTAATGTGAGCTAAATACTAGATGCTAATAAATTATGAAAATGAAATGTTGCCATTTTAATCAACAGTCACAACACGTACATCTCTTATTTTCACAGCAATAATAGGTTTTCATGACAATATAAGTGGTTTGCTTCAAAGAGGTGATTGTGTATTTTAAGAGTAGGTAGGTCAGACCTGCAGAGAGCAAGGGAATGGTAAGCCTGAGTCAGAAATAGCTTTTCTTGAGAAGAAAGACTCTGATTTAAAGTCAAAGTAAATGCTGAAGAGAATCAAAATAATTGTGGCAACTTGGCTTATTCGTCAGGAAAATTATAAAAAATAAAAGTCCTGGAACTTGCTAGAGCAGATTGTACCTGACTGGCAGGTATTTGCCATGGAACAGCTCCTACATAAACAGAAGCTCTCCTGTCAGTGTGTGTGCAGCAAAACCCATACCCATTAAGCAAATAACATAAGTTTCTGACTAGATGTTGGTACTTGAAAGTAAAAAAAAGCTTACGTCTTACATATTTCTACAAGAAACTCCTTTAAACTGAAAGATATATTGCAATTTATACTACATCTGCATTCAGATAGGCATAAGAAAAGTTGGTGAGCAGTGCAAGGAATTATAGGACTTGGCATTCTGGCTGAGTGACACATAGGAGTTATGGCTTTGGCTCCTGGAAAGACACAGTTTTGTGAAATGATTTTAGTTATTTCAAATGCCTCTCCAAATCTTTGGTACCTGTTGTGCCCATTATATATTTATACTGCAAGCTGTTGACAGATGTGATGAACATCATCCACTGAGGACAGATTCTCCCTGCTGACTGGATGATCTTCAGTGGCAGGTAGTTCAGGAAGGAGCTTGGTGCTTTGCCTTGTTTTGTGTATGTTTACAGCCTCAGTACACTCATGACTTAAATTACATTATTCCAACCAGTTCAGCTAATTGCACTGAATTTCCAATTCTAGTCAAAGCCTTTCCAGTAAAAGCAAAGCACAGTTGCTAGTCCATTCAAATTCTTGACTTTGTAAAATGCTTTGAGGTGTGAGGATGGCAGCCTAAGTAGTGCTCCTGCTGTTAATAAGATACCACTTGCAGAAAGCAGTTGTTCTCACACTTTGTTCCTGGAAGAACTTTTGGGCAGCTAGTTCTTTACCTGAACTAAAAAAACCTAAACAGCTTTGATTGAGACAAAACTGGAGCAAAATACCTTTAGTAAGGTCTCATCCTAACTGAGAAATTTAAAATGGAAAGATAGAGCCAGATGCCACAAACCCTTCACAGCCTGTGGCAGGGCCTGCATTCACTGCCCAAGGTCTGCAACATAGGCTTCTGCTAAATAAACATAGTATACTTCACATACATTTCCCATGTATGCATTATTAGGTGGGATCTCTCACAGACTAAGATATTTAGAAGAGGAGGGGACAGCTTTTGTTCACCCTTCATTATAAATAGTGTTCTGTCCAGACACGTATGGTTTCAGGACACAGCACAAACCATCTTTCTCTCCTTCTAAGAAAGGAAAGACACAAACATGCCCTTGTCCCTTGTATCCTGCCCCCACTCTCCCCAAAAGGGAGGTAGCACTCTACTTTTTTGAAGGACTAATTAGTAGGGACTAATTAGTAGTTTTTGTCTGAGGGGGCAGTTGCGTAGGGAGGGGTAAATGCAGCAAAACTCTAGCCTTAGGTTGTGTGAAATGGTCCTTGCTAAGGGATGCAGCAAAAACAGTGAGTGTCAACACTATCCATACCCAAACTGACACTGCGTGTGAATAACATAATGTTACTCACCAACAGCCATTTGTCCAAGGTCTCATTGTCAAAGGACTCCAGGAGGCTGGTCCAGCTCCCTGAAAGGCAGCACTTTCCAAGTATAATAAAACCTTTGCTCAAGGGGTAGGCAATCTTTCCAGGGATCAGAGATAGCAGCCGAGTGAAGCAGTGGGAACTGAATGTCAATCCACCACACAGAGCAAAATACAAAATATTTTGCTGGACCCAGATTTCTTACTGTTGTACACCATTGGTGAGCAGACATTCTTCCTTTTCTATTTCTTCAATGTGGGCACCACTGGGGCTTCCTGGAAGGGCTTCAGGCCCCTCTGTGGACATGTGTCATCAGTTCTTGTGCTTCTGTTGGCATCCCAGTGTAAGCAGGGAGGTGTCCAGGTGCCTCCCTAATACCAGGTGACAGAATTTAAGGATGGTGCCTGTCTGAAATTACATGAATCACAATGTCACTGCCTGGTCTTTGTTGCCATAAATGGCTGTTACTTCATGGATGTTCCTGCATTGTGACCCAGTGTTTAAGTGATGTCCCAATGGACACTCCCCCACGCCAGTCAGAGGGTAGGGACTGAGATCCCAAATTTGCTCACAGCTCTTCTTCTATAGAGGCAGGTGATTAAAATGAATGAGGCAGTTTACTTTCTTCCATTTCTTTGTACTTACAAATCCTGCAGTAAAACAAAGATGTATTTTTCTGAGGTCAACACATTAGTTTTGTGTGGACATACACTCTTTCTGCCTTGCTTTGCTGTTGTTAGCAGCTTGATTTCAGGGAACAGCAGGAGTATCTCTCCTTCCTTGAAGTGGGTCAGCTCTGGACATTACATTGTACTCACTGCAAACTATTCTTTCTAGGTCTCTTCAGTTTTTGAAATTCCTCTGTAAGTAAGGGATAGACCAGCACTTTATCACATCATAATAATTGGCTTATCCCAAGGGGGAGACCAAAAATCATTTAGATGATGTAATGCATGATGGCAGGAGAATATGCAAGAATTATTTGCCGTCTCTTCTCTATACACACGTCAGCTTTAGAGGGTTCATCCTAATTATTTCACATATTCATGGGTTTTTCTAAATGAATATTTGGTAGTATTTCTGAGTGATGCATGCTAAAACAATTTGACTGTGCAACACTTTGAGGTGCAACATGCCTATGAACTGTCTGTAAATATATTAAATGAACTTGCTTATACTAGAAATAGCCCATTATGAGTGGGTATGTTTTTATGTGCACAGCTCGGAAAAAAAAATGGAAGCCTGTTATTTATAGAAGCAAAAGTTCAACACTGACATCTTCAAGTTGAGTTTAGTGTATCATTTCAAACAAGGTAAAATGGTGAGGGGCAGAAATTAAGATCCCACGCAGTATCCCATACAATTCCTTAAATTTCCTGCATTGTTTTCAGAAGTAAATCTAGTGAGTGGTTTGAATGACAGAAGGGAAGAGGTTGGTCTCTCCAGAGGGCTACTTGGGAAAGTCGCCTACACAGGTTCCCCATGCAGACAGAAGGAGGAATCCAAAGGGACTCTTGATGCCTTTTCCTGTCATGCCTGTGGACAGCAAGACATGCCCATCATACCCACAGCTTACCTTTGGATATTATAATTCATTCTATGGGGAGACAGAAAGTGACATGATGCCCTTACAGGGTGGGGAAAATTGTATTCTTCTGCCATTTGCACACACAGTGGCTCCAGAAATTGCAGTTACAGGTGTGGCAGATGTCTGCTTTCTCAGCGCTTTGTGCTGAGCACTGAGGAACAGTCATACAAGACTGCTGTAGCTTACTGTCAGGGATCTGGAAAGCAAAAATTTCCAAGCTTGCTGTTGACAGACAGTCCAGCTTGCCTTGGATTTTCATGGCAGCAGCCGTCACTGCTGTAAGATGTGAAGAAAAGTGTAGGACTTTGCACTCTGACATTCTTGGATGTCTGCATAGCACAAGGTTCTTCCTAACCACTTGTAGTGAGATGGGTTTAAGTATTAAAGCTTGGCATTTAGTATACCTCTGCTCTCACCACTCATTACGGTCGTTAGCTGCAACAACTACAGATGATAAAATTATGTACAATTTATGTCTATTTGCATGATCAGCACCAGTAATGACATCTTTATGCTGTATTTATTCAAATATTTTGAAATGTGCTATACATCACTGCTATGTAGAAATTTATCATACAGAAATGACTTTTCATGGTGTGACTGTTTACATGTAGAAGAATGAATGCTTGTAGGAGGAGGGGTTAGGGAAGGCAGTCTAGGGTTGCCATGGGAAACAGCAGTTGTATGAGTTCTCCACCCCCTTTGTAAGAGAATTGTACCCTCCCCTGTCCTGTCAGTTATTGTTCAAGTCTGCCTCTTAGCCTAGAATCTTCTCTGTTCCACATTTTCCCTTTGGTTCTTCCACCAAGAACACTCATTTCCCTTTTCCCCACTGGTTAATGTTATATTTACCCTCCCTTTAGCCTTTTCCCGATTGTACCCTTGAATGCTAAACCCTCCTACCCTTACGCAGTTAAAAGAATCCTCACCCCGCCCCTTGGGGCTCTCGGAATCTGCCTCCCTTCTGCTTCGTTGTTTCCCTGTCTGCCCCTTCTGCGACCCTTCAATAAACGAGCAGGATTTCAGCAGCCCGAGTGTCCCTCCCGTTCTTCTGGTGGACCCTCAGATGTACCAGCTATCTGAGCTTCGTGCCGAGTGGCTACAAGCCCCCACGGCTCAGCAATTGGCGCCCGAACAGGGACGACACCAGCGGGTCCAGTCCTTGACCGTCTCCTAGAGATTGCCTGCTCTGTGACCAGCCTTCTCCAGGATTGCAAGCGGCGTTCAGGACCAGTTCCAGGGACAGTCGCCCTTTCAGTTCAGAAGGCTTCTGTCTCCTGGGTTCTGCTGATAACCGACGGACCTTCGAGCTGCGCGGCAGCGGTGACGCCCTCGGACCAGCAGAAGTTCCACCAGACCCCTCTTCGATGTCCCCATTTTATGCCTGAGTCCTTCAGAGGTACGCTTATCTCGCTTTTCTTACGCCTGACCAGGCTTCACCTCCCTTTTTTGTTTTCTTTTGTTTTTTTTTTTTCCTTTTCAAAGAGGGTGATTTAGCTGTGAGACCTGATATAATGGGCAACCGCCTGTCTCCAGCTCAATGGGAGTTTTATATCCAAGTTAAGTCCCACCTTGTTTTAGGGAACATTTCTTTTAATAAGAGAGATTTAAAGCCTTTTGTTAAATTTATTTTTGAACATTTTCCTGCTACTACATGGGAAGATATTTTGGTGCCTGATTTCTGGGGAAGAGTTGGGAGAAAGATTTACGATTTACAAGTTCAGGGGAGGATTTCAGTCAGTCATTTTTTCCCGCTTTTTCATTCCATTCTTAATTTGTTAAAAAAGAAGGGGGAGAGTTGGGTCCCCAGTTCACCTACCTCGTGTTCCTCCCCCCCCCAATCCTATTCCCTCTTCCCCTAAGGGCGGATCGGGAGACAGATCCTGCCATACATCGGCACAGAGCTGCTGCCATCTCTCTGCTGCTTCCCGATCCTCCCTGTCCCATTCGTGTGTTGGGACTGGCCACCCCAACACACATCATTCCTGTTCCCTCCACCCCAGAGACCCTAATCCCAGTTTGAAACCCTGTTGCTCTTTAGAGGACTTAACTGAACAAATGGGACAAAATGGCGCCTGCCTCGTGGCGAAAAAAGATCAGCCCCAAGATGGCGCCCCTCCTTCTCCTTCACCCCAGAAAATTCCTGCCGTCTCGCCCCTGCCTCCTCCCCCTACTCTGTCGAGTGCCGCCCCTGCATTGGGACCCGTCTCCTCCTTCCCTCTGACCACACCCCTGGGTGGGCCCCCTGTGGCTGGGACCAGCCCCCAAGTGGGCCCAGCCCCTGTGGGTGGGAACCCCCCCCCCACCAGAAAGCCACGCCCTGGTGGGTGGGTCGGGACACGCCTCCCCCTCTCCTGCCACTCCCGGTTCCCACGCTACCGGAACCGGGAGGACGCCTGGCCGGAAGCAGGCCATCTTGGCCTGCCGGACCCACTGTCTCCGGGACCCATCGGCCAGGAAGAGGCACCGCGCCCTAACCCGGCCTGCTTCATCTTCAGAAGAGGATGAGGAGAGTGGCAGCCCCCAGCATTCCAACAAGTCGGGGGGGGTTGGGCAAAGATCAGAGAGGAGGCAATTAAGGATGGGGATTTGGAATTGGCACGGGACTTGGGCAGCTTTGCGGCACCGGTCATCCTCCGACGGGGGAGGGAGCCAAAGTGGGAGCAAATTCCATACGCTGAGGTGAAGGAGTTAAGGAAGGCTGCCAAAGATCACAGCAGAAACTCGCCTTTCTTTAAAAATGTACTGGACTTAACATTTGCTGGACGTTTGCTAGTCCCCCATGATTTAAGGTATATTGCTAAGGCACTGTTTTCTCCCACCGAATGCAACCTCTGGGAGATTCATTGGAAAAAACTGTTGAAACCACTCCTGTGCAAGTATGATCTCGCAGAGGTGGTGGGAGAGGGGGACGAGGCAATGGAGGCCCTTTCTGGAGAAGGGGAGTTCAGCAGTCCGGAGGACCAAATTCTACTAGCACAGGAGCTGCTTCAAGACATAGCAGCAGCAGGAAAGGAGGCACTCCTGAAGATACTGGACAGTAAGACCCCCCTCCAAAACTTTTCTTCCATCATGCAAGGGCCTGAGGAGACTTTTATTACTTTTGTCGATAGACTGAAAGAGGCCATTGAGAGACAAATAGACAATGTAGAAGCTCGTGCAGAGCTTCTACGAAAGATGGCCATTTCTAATTCTAATTCGGAAACAAAAAAGATTCTCCGTGCACTACCTCAGGACCCCAAGCCCACCATCTCTCAGATGGTGGAGGCTTGCGCAAAGGCAATGTCAATGGAGCACACGGTGGCCCTGGCTGTCAGCAAAGGGGTGGGAGAGGCCATGATAAACTTACAAAATACGCACTGTTTTAACTGTGGTCAACTGGGTCACATCCAGGTGAACTGTCCCCACTGGCCACAGATTCAACAATCCATCTTACCCTCCCCAAGACCATATCCTAGGAACCCATTTTATCAAGATCACCAGTTTCATCTACAGCGACAAGGGTACCAGCCAGCGGGAAACTGGAGGCGAAGCGCGAGGAGGGGAAGCGCGACAACACCAAGTGGCCCTTCTCAGCATCCCAGCCTCCTGACCATCAGGGAGGACGAGTGGCCGCATGGCCAAGTCCAGCAGTTCAGCGCAGCCACGAGGACATACTCCGCCTCTTCCGCCGGACAGGTACCCTAAATCAGGGCAATCGTCGGGTCCTCCGCAGCAGCATCACCATCTCTCTCCAGGATGAGGACCTGACGAGAGTTCCTGCTGGGTTCCTGGGCCCCCTCCACGACTGTCGGGACACCACCGTGCTCATCTTAGAAGACTCCTTCAACACGCCGAATGAAATCACCATCTTGCCTGAGGTAGTGTGTTTTCCACACGGAGAGGAGATCACCGTCTCCGTCATTTGTAACCACCCGCCATTTACTTTAAGGAAAGGAGATCCTTTTGCTTTGCTTTACGTACTGGACACCCACAATGACCCGGACACAGAGAGACATGTTTTCTTCACCCAAAATGTATCTAAAGAAAGACCATTAATTGATGCCAAACTTTCTTTCCAGGGAAAGTTGGTGCAGATGCGGCTCATGGCAGACACAGGAGCTGACGTGACCATCATCCCCCAGGCGAGGTGGCCCAGTGACTGGGAGCTTGTGCCCCCTTGTGGCAGGATCTCCGGTGTGGGCGGAGCGGTCCACTCTCTGAGGAGTAGACATCTTGTGTGTGTGGAAGGTCCGGAAAGACAATTGGCAATGGTGAGACCTTTTGTTGTCTCTTCAAACATACTATTATTAGGAAGGGATGTTTTATCCCAATGGGGAGCCTGCCTCGACATCCCTAGCCCTTCGTAGGATTTTTAGTGTGGGCCACTGCAGAGCGCACTTCCCCACCCCTGACCTGGAAAACCAACACACCATTCTGTGTGGATCAGTGGCCCCTTCCATCAGAAAGATTAAGTGCGCTTCATAAATTAGTAGAGGAGCAGGTGAAACTTGGGCATTTAACACCTTCTACCAGCCCTTGGAATACCCCTGTCTTTGTAATTAGAAAACCTGGCACAGACAGGTGGCGCCTGCTCCAAGACCTGCGAAGGGTTAATGATGTGATAGAAGATATGGGTCCCATTCAACCAGGCGTTCCGTCACCTTCTATGCTCCCCAGAGACTGGCAGCTAGCAGTAATAGACATCAAAGACTGCTTTTTTAACATTCCGCTCTACCCCGGGGATTCTCCCAGGTTCGCCTTTTCTGTACCATCATTGAATAGGGCTGAACCTTTTAAAAGATATCATTGGACCTCCCTGCCTCAGGGGATGAAAAATTCCCCTGTGCTCTGTCAGACTTTTGTAGTGCAGATTTTATCACCTGTGCGCCGGCTTTTCCCTGAGGCCATCATCCTGCATGACATGGATGATGTGCTAGTTTGTGCTTCCGACTCGACATACCTAAAGGCAACACTGGACAAGACTATTAAGGCTATCAAAGCTGCAGGGCTCCAGATAGCGGAAGAGAAGATCCAACTCTCAGCACCATGGAGGTACCTTGGATTCCTCATCACGGGAAGGACAGTGACGCCACAGACATTGACCATCAACGAGGATCCGAAGACTCTGCGAGACCTTCGGCAGCTGTGCGGAACGATCACCTGGATCCGCGCTCTCCTGGGACTGACAACGGAGGAGCTGTCACCCCTCTTCTGTCTGCTTCGAGGTGACAGAGATCTCTCCTCACCGCGCGAGCTGACACCTGCCGCGAGGGAAGCCCTGCAACGGGTTGCTGTTGCTCTGAAGTCTCACCAGGCACACCGTGTGGTCCGGACCCTTCCCATGAACTTCATGGTGTTGGGTAAGTGCCCCCACCTCCATGGACTTCTCTTCCAGTGGGATAACAGAGCATTTGATCCCCTGGTCATCTTAGAGTGGCTCTTCCTACCACACCAGCCCTCTAGGACGATCATGACCCCTGCAGAATTGCTAGCCACTTTAATAATGAAGGCACGACACTGACTCCGAACCCTCGCGGGGTGTGACCCTGCGTGCATTTACTTACCTGTTACATTAGATCAATTGGACTCGTTGTTGCAAACTAATGAAAATCTGCTCATTGCTTTGGACAGCTTCCCTGGACAAATTTCGATTCACTATCCTAAGCATAAATTGTTTAAGGGTATATTGCATTTGGCCCCAAAAATGTTTAAAAGTAAAACACCAATTCCAGGTGCTCTCACGGTGTTCACCGATGGGTCGGGTAGATCCCACAAATCGGTGATCACTTGGAAGGACCCGGACAGTCAGAAGTGGGAGTCTGACATCCAACTGGTTGAGGGTTCCCCCCAGATCGCGGAACTTGCCACAGTCGTGAGAGCATTCAAAAAATTTCAACAGCCTCTGAATGTGGTCACTGATTCGGCCTATGTCGCTGGGGTAGCAGAAAGGGCCGAAGGTGCCTTCCTCAAAGAAGTTTCAAACAAAAATTTATACAGTTTACTCTCTGATCTTATTTGGCTACTCTCCCACAGAGAGCAACCTTATCATATCATGAACGTAAGGGCACACACCGATTTACCCGGAGAGATCACTGATGGTAATCGGAAAGCGGACCTCCTAGCCATGTCAACACAAATATCTGCAACCACTTCAACCACCTTACCAGACATACTCTGGCAAGTGCAGCTCAGCCATGCATTTTGCCATCAGAATGCCCCAGCTCTTGTGCAACAATTTAAGATCTCGATAGCACAGGCAAGAGCCATTGTTTCTACCTGCCCGAGCTGCCAGTCTTTCGCTCTCCCTTCCCTCATTATGGGGACAAATCCCCGAGGGTTGGGAGTGCTAGAGATATGGCAGACAGATGTAACACACTTCGAGCCGTTTGGTCGGATGAAATACATACATGTCTCTATTGACACGTTTTCCGGCGCAGTGTTTGCCTCCATCCATGCAGACGAAAAAACCAGGGATGCCATTAAACATCTTTTCATGGCATTCTCTACGTTGGGAGTCCCATCTCACATAAAAACTGATAATGGCCCATGCTATGCGTCAAAGCGCTTCGGTGAGTTTGCACAACAGTGGGGAATTTCCCATACCACCGGAATTCCCCACAATCCTAGAGGACAGGCGATAATAGAGAGGACCCATAGAAATCTAAAAAGGCTCCTTGAACAACAACATAACCTGGACATTACAGTGAGCCCAGCCGAAAGGCTATGCAGGGCCCTGTATGTCCTGAATTTTTTAAACTGCTCAGAAAGGGAGCCTGACCCTCCTATTATCCGCCATTTTCACAATAACACCAGAGCGCAACTCACCGAGAGGCCACCAGTCTTGATAAAGGACCCGGAATCCAAAGCTATCCAGGGCCCTTTCCCTCTAATAACCTGGGGGAGAGTGTATGCCTGTGTTTCTACAGATAAAGGACCAATATGGATTCCGGGGAAATATGTCAAGCCCTTCGTAGAGGTGCCAGCTCAGCAAGACGTGTCCCTGGTGCAAACCACCGAGAACACCTCATCGCTGGATGGAGTTTCCACTGCCTGGAAAGGAGGAGAAGAAAGACCGTTCCTCCCAATATCGTCACACGTGTCATGATTACCCGAAGATATTTTCCCCTGCTGAACTCTACGTACCCAATTACCCCATCACCCCCTGTGCCCTTTCCTTTCCCCTAACCTCCCCTTTCCCTCAATCCTTATCCCTTTTCTCTAATTTTATTTGGTGCTTATTTAATAAATAAAAACGGGGGAGGTTGGGGAGGGACCACTGAGGAAAATTTATCATTCCAGTTATGCTTTCTTTTATCAAAAGACGCTGAGGATGACTGCCACCTTGAGGACACCTCTGAAACATCTGATGCTCCTGATCGCCATCATCTGGCTGTCACCGGTCAGGAGCTGGATAGTCCCACAGCCGAGAGAAAACATATGGGTCACGCTGGCGAAGTCCTTGCAGCAGGACAACTTCTGTATGGCCATGGGAAGTGTGGACAATCCGTTATCCACGTGCCTGGTAAGAGTTCCCCTGTCGCCAAACGACTATCCATATGCAGGAAAAAAACCTAATCCTGTGGACGCCTGGGATGAGTGGACGAGGATTCTGCCACATGCACCAGAGGAGCCCCAAGAATTGGACCTACTGGGCTCCTCTCAGGCAACATATTGTGTCAGGTTTAGGTACCAGCCCTCCCAGAAAGACTGGGATCAAATGGCTAAACTCCGCCCTGCTGGTACCCAAGAAGTAAAAGGACACGATGTATCTCCCCACGATCGGAGATACCATGCAGCAAATTGGTGCAATTACACCTGGACCATGGTATCTAGGTCCTCCTCAGTTCCCAGGGTGCTCCCCAGGAGGGTTTTTCTCATCTGCAGAGACAGGGTGTGGGCAGGGATTCCCTCCCAAATCCAGGGAGGCCCCTGCAGCCTTGGCCAGTTTACCACACTGACACCGAACAAAACCCAAATTTTAAATTGGAAAAACGAAAATAAATTGGCTCGCAAAAAGAGATTCTATAACCAATTCGACGAAAATTGTGATTCAAAAATTTACAACTGGGGAAATACGAAGAGAGTCGCAGTATCCATATTTTTACCGTGGTATGCCGCAGCAAAGGCCCTCGGTGAGCTTTCTCACCTCGACTGTTGGCTCAGTAAGCAGGCCAACGC
This sequence comes from Vidua chalybeata, assembly GCF_026979565.1. Classification (NCBI taxonomy): domain Eukaryota; kingdom Metazoa; phylum Chordata; class Aves; order Passeriformes; family Viduidae; genus Vidua; species Vidua chalybeata. Next base: position 45,709,977 of record NC_071570.1, read on the forward strand.
CACGTCCGCTGCCCTTTCCAACCTGCTAGCGGACAAAGAAGTCACCAGGCACGCCACACTGCAAAATAGGGCTGCTATTGATTTCTTACTGCTCGCCCATGGCCACGGCTGTGAGGACTTCGAAGGAATATGCTGCTTCAATCTGGCATCAAAGAGCACATCCATCCAAGCTAATATCCAGCGGATCCGAGAGCAAGTTGACGACATCAAGACTGAGACCTCAACTGTAGACCCTGTGAATAAACTGCTATCTCAATGGGGTGTCCCAGGGTGGGTTGCTATCATCGTCAGGGGACTCTTTTGGATCTTTCTGATAATGTTCATTATCTTGCTTGCTTTATTTTTGTTGAGACGTATGTTGCTTAAAACATTGGGAAGTGCTTATTTAATAAATAAAAACGGGGGAGATGTAGGAGGAGGGGTTGGGGAAGGCAGTCTAGGGTTGCCATGGGAAACAGCAGTTGTATGAGTTCTCCACCCCCTTTGTAAGAGAATTGTATCCTCCCCCTGTCCTGTCAGTTATTGTTCAAGTCTGCCCCTTAGCCTAGAATCTTCTCTGTTCCACATTTTCCCTTTGGTTCTTCCACCAAGAACACTCCTTTCCCTTTTCCCCACTGGTTAATGTTATATTTACCCTCCCTTTAGCCTTTTCCCAATTGTACCCTCGAATGCTAAACCCTCCTACCCTTACGCAGTTAAAAGAATCCTCACCCCACCCCTTGGTGCTCTCGGAATCTGCCTCCCTTCTGCTTCGTTGTCTCCCTGTCTGCCCCTTCTGCGACCCTTCAATAAACGAGCAGGATTTCAGCAGCCCGAGTGTCCCTCCCGTTCTTCTGGTGGACCCTCAGATGTACCAGCTATCTGAGCTTCGTGCCGAGTGGCTACAAGCTCCCACGGCTCGGCAAATGCTCTGTACACAATGTTTTCAAAAGAAAGCATTAAAAGTGCTTTTGACAGATAAAGACATAATCTATAATAGGTGACAAATGATGTCATGTATTTCAAAGTATTCTTTCTTCACATTTTCATAATTTTTTATCATCTCTGATGTATCGCTCACTACTTCTATACTGTACCAAATATCCTTGGGAGACTCTTTTGAAAGATCTGCAGGACATTTAGGATTCAGAGTGTGATACAAATCTTCCATCAACAGAAAACTGTATTCTATTTGAAAACTTATTTCTCACAGTGTTTGGCATGCATTTCTGAACAGGAAAAATGTGTCTTAATATTAATTAGGAATCTGCTTTGCTCTATGGTGTTTGGTACTCAATGGTCTAGAGCAATAGCGGAGGATATCTACGCCTAATCATCTAAAAGCCAAAAAAAAAAAAAAAAAAAAAAAAAGGAGAAAAAGCACATCCTCAGGAGCTGACTGTTAATCAGAAGCTGTGCAAGATGACCCAGAGATCCTCCTCTGTCTCCATGTCTCACATGAGCTAATGTAATTGGAGTTACCATTCACTGTGTTATGTTTTTGAGCTATGATACATTTCTCTGTGTCCAGTGGTGGCTTTAATGTTGATCCAAACAAACTTGTTCAAGTCTGCAAGCTTTAGACTTTGGATATCTAGTATGAGGAACATTAGGTCAAGAACACCATTGGACATCTGTCTTTTCTTCTAGCCAAGAAAATTCAGAAGACATTGTACTCCTTAGTCACAAAAGACTTTTAAGTTGCCAAAGATCAAGTTCTGCACCTCTTTGAGGAATGTTGGGGCAGAGTGTTAGCTGTCAGGTTAACAATGTTACTGCAGAGATAATACAGTAAAAGTAAAATAATCCTTATGGGGATTGACATTGAAATTTTTAAAAAAAAATTAAACTTTTTTTTTTTATATAAGAGTAGAAAGAACATCAAAAGCACCTTAGAAAACTCCTGAGGCATTTGACTTGTGGGATGGCTCCAAAGACAGGGTGCAACAGCTGGCCATTACTACTGTGGCCAGAAAATAAAAGAGACTTTGTAAAAAGCTTTCTTTGTACTCAGGAAAATACTCAAATTAAGTAATTTACCTGCAATGAAAAAAACTGCCATGTGGTATAGGTAGCTCTGGCAAGTTCTGGGAAGTAAATTCTCTGTGTGGAAAGGCCTGTTCCCCATGACAGCCTCAGACAAGAGAGTTTTCACAGCACTGAGAATGTGACCACCAGTTAGTCTGTTGATGGTATATCCATCGGTCAGCCACGTTTGTTGATTAGCAGTGAAAGAGCTAAGAAATACTGTCACAAAGGACACATTAGTACTGCAACTAAAATCCTGCTGCCAGCTGAGAAGTCAGAAGTGTCACAAGGGATACAACAAACAGTGCATGCCAGTAGATTGCTGAAGCTGTTTGGAGTGTAAAATTTATGAGTTCCAGAAAAGAGAACTATAGGGTGGAGCCAAACTTGGTAAAAAGCCTTGGAAGGTCTGGCCTAGAGAAATGACAGGTAGAAAATAGTTTCCATCTCATACAGAGGTGACCTTGCAAGAGGGGAAGTGAAATTGCCATGACCAAGGAGTGAGGATGTAAATCACCAACCATTAACCATGGAAGGGAGAAACACTGTCCTTTTTTCCTAGCCTCCACCCTGTGAGGCTGGGGCAGGGAGGAGAAATGCAATTTGTCATGTCTGGAGACAGATGACAGAAGGTTGTCTGACAGGCCAAGTCTCCTGACTCAGATTTAAATGCAATTGTATGCCTTGTGCATGCTAAGCACAGCTGTCCTTCCTAGAGCTTATGTCCCTTCACCCCCTACAGACACCAAGCACAAGCAGCCGCTGCTGGAGAGGATGCAAGGTACAACACAATGAGGGATGGAGTCTGGATCCACATGAGAGGCTGGCATTTGCAAACTGTCATTGAGTCCTGCTGTGAAACTGAAGTCTGCATCTCATTGATCAGGTATGGCTCCCAGTGTGCATTTCTGAGAACATAGCTGAGATGTCGTGCCAGCACAATGTTCAGCAGCAGCAGCAGCAGCAGCAGCAGCAGCAGCAGCAGCAGCAGCAGCAGCAGCAGCAGCACGATGCTCTGGGATAACTGGAACTCAGACTTTGAGCATCACAGTATCTCACTGGACTGTCTCTCCTGTTATGTAGCAGATAGTTACGCTATTACTGTGTAGCAGTTTGTTTTCTGATCCCATTCTCTGGAGATCTTTCAGTTTCTGTGACTCTATGCCTAAAACAAGAGCATGATAAACTTATGTGTCTCTTTCTTCCCAATCTGCTTTGCCCCTGCAAGCTGCCTAAAGTGCTTACGGTTTGGAAAACCCTGGCCTATGGGTATGAAGAAGGAGGAAGCATTAAATATGCAAGGTCCAGAAGCATTTATCTCAAGTGACTTAAAGTAGAAAGGTAACAAATCTACCCTAATTTAGCCCTTTCATTTTGCTACATTTAAGACCCACTGCCATGAGGTTTTGTGGACATTGTCTATTTATTGGAAATTGCTGAAAACCGTGAGGTATGATTCCTGAGAAAGAACTCCTTCCTTTTGCTAAGAAGACAGTATAATAATGTTACATGATGTTTTACACTCTTACACAGTGTCAGGATTTACTGCTTAAATGTCTCTTTCACTTCTGCTTAATCAGTAGTGACATTCACTGAAGAACCCTAGAAATCCATGCTGAGTCCAAACTTCAATAATGTTAGTCAGATTGATAACATAACTTTGGTATTGTCCCATGGTCTTCATGCGGAATTTGAGACCACATCAGTTTGAGTTCAGCTCCTGGTCAGCTCTCGTAAGCTTGAATGTGGGTGAAATCGCATTTTAACAGATGTATTATTTTTGAAAATTTTCTGTCTATTTACCCATATACAAATAAGTGCTTATGTCTCCATATGAGGTACAGATTGGCAGAGGAAGTAAACTGTCTGACAAGGCTCTTTGCACTTCAAGGACTTTCCTTAAGGAGGAGGACATGCCCTCAGCTACTATAAATCAGTGCCAATACCCTGCAGTATAGCTGAGTAGCTCTGGAGAAGGCATGGGTTAAACCTTGCTTGAACCTAGTGCCAGGCCCATGATGGTGGTGCAGGCTGCGGACTGGACAGGACAGCTCTGCTGGAGAAGCTGTGTCACTTTACACCAGCTGGGCACACAGCCCAGGGCCCTCTCTCTTCCCATTGCCCAGGGAAACACATTTCAGTTTGGAGATAAGACAGAGACCAGGGGGCTTGTGACATGTAGAATACTCTCCTAACAAGAGAGTGTATGCTCTTCCTTTGCTCTTTGAGGTAAAAAGCTGAGAGCTGAAAAGCTGTGTTACTTTGCTATGGGTTCAGCACTCTGCTCATCAGTGTCCTCTGGGAGCAAAGGGGAGTTTTCAAAAATATTTCTGTCTCTGGGAAGTACACAGAATTCACAAGATTTTTTTTCCTGCCATGTCCCTGACTGTGGTTGCACTGAAGCTGTCTGGCAGACTGTCTTTGTGCACAGAAGTGGGCAGGACTGCACCTGCTGAGGTGGTCTATCCACTGTAGGCAGACAGTGAGAGAGTAACTTCACCATGCACCGCACACTGTTTTGGAGGTCAGAATGCGAGACTTGCTTGCAAGCTGGTGGCATGATTTGTTCAAGGTCTCCATACTCTCACAATAGGATAGCAAACGTGTCTGGAGTTGAAAAAAGGAGGGCCTGGTCTAATCCAGTCCAGCACAGCTTCTGTGGCCCTGGCTCTGAACCATTTAAGACTGACAGAAAATCTGACCTGCATCCCTTTTCTGACTAAGAAACTGATTTTGAGCATCACATTGCAGGTAAAGGAAGATTTTAGCCATGTAGAAAATGTTCCCTTTTCACTTGATTTCTTTCCTCTGTGTCTTTGTTTCTCTCTTTAACACAAGACATGATCGATATTTAATTTTTCTCCTTATTATACTCTGCACTGCAGGTCTGGCTTTGCTGCAAGTGTTACTATCTGTTACTCTTGGCCAAAGGTTAAGGGATATTTTGCAAAGGACATTTTCCAAAATATGTTTTTCTGTTTTTCATTCTTCCTCCCTTGAATGTTTTGAAAAGCTCCTGCTCTCCCATCATAATCATCTTCCCTGTACTTCAGTGAGCTGGGCTGTTTTTTTCACAGCAAAGCCTAGACAATGAATAAACTGTAGCAGTCAGATGCCCTGCAAGGCCTCCCTGGCAATCACTCTCCTAAGATAAGAAATACCTAGTCACAATGACTGGGCCAAAGTAGCCCCTCTTCCGCCCTCAGACCCTTGTTATCTCTCTGTAAGGCTATAGGTCGTATTCTCCTCTACCCTAGCCATTGGACAATTTCCAACACCCCAGTATCCTACATAAACCCCCATCTCTGCCCAGTTAGGCAGAAGAGCTGTCACTGGAAACCTTTGCAGGAGCTGCCAATAAAAGACACTGCTGCAGAACTCCATACAGGCTTCTCCTCTCTCTATCCCTGTGTCTGCCAAGGCCCTTGTGAGCACTGAGCCAAATCACTAAGAGCTGAATTCACTAGAGCTGAAATCATTCCAGAGTTGCTCACTAAGTTGCCTGCAGCTGGGAGCTAGCCTGGGGAACCCAGAAAGGCTGAGCTGATTAGCACAGCGCTATTCGGGACACCTACGGCGGCAGCTGCCTGGGGGGCCAGACAGACCCCTGGGACCCCAGGCCGCCATAATATACAACGGTGAGAACTGGCTGAACAAAAACACTGACTTCAGTTTATGTCAATTGCAGAGAGTCTGATAAAGTGAAGGTGCTTCCCAGGTGAGGAGACAGTGGGTAGAAACATATGTTTGATATAAGCCAGACAGCTATCTGCATGTTGTGCTAATCATCTGTGTTGCTGTATGATGATCATTATGTATAAGAACAGCACAATACTGTGAAAAGAGGGTAGTCTGTCATAGTTTGTACATTCCTCTGTGGCCTTCTGAGTGTCAGTCTCTGCTTTCTGCTCTGACAAAGTGGCCTGCTGCCTAAAGATGGTGGTGACTTACTTTTTTTTTTCTCCACTGAGTAACACGAGTGAGAGGTGAAGCTTTTCCCCCCCACCCATTTCTTTTGACCTCTTTGGCCCTTGCTGTAGATGGTTTCTTCAGTTGTGCTCTGCAAATACGTCTTTATAAACATGTGCTTATAAAAGTATGTGCTTTCACTCCATCATACACAGGTTATTTGCATACTGGGGTTTCAGGGACTTCCACCCACTAAGTGTTTTTCCATGGCTTACCTCTGGATGAAATGAGCTACAGGGAGATGAATAGTTTATTTTGATATAGCTTAAAAGAGTTCCATTAATCTTCCTGTAGGGTTCTAAAAGCATTTTTGAATCACTGTAGTGATTTAATTATGCAGTTAATCCCCATGTAATTCTTTGTCAGTTTTGAAATGTATAAACTTTCTTTATTTAATACAGAAAAATTTTTATTAGCAATATGGGATAATGGATAAGGTCTGCAGGAGGTACAAATCAGAAGGCAGACTGATTTCCACCAGCTGGCGGAATTACTTGCTCCATTGACTGTCTTTTTCTCATAGGCTGAGCTGAAAGCTCAGAAGCACAAATTGAGTAAACTCAGAAAATAACAAGAAAAGGGGAATACAAAACCTGACTGAAGAGAAAAGGTTTAGGAAAAATGATTCTGGGACATTGAGAAAGATCTAAAGTCGAGAGAGTGTCATTACTTTCCAAGCAGCACAAATAGGGGTGGAGGCAATGATGATGGTGATGACAGGACACAGGGTTAGTGGAGAAAACTACTGTCAAAGGACCTGGTGACCACAACAGTGTCCTTGTTCTGGCCAGGATAGGGCTAATTTTTTACAGTAGCTGGGAGGAGGCATGGCTGGGGCACTGAGGTTATTCTATACCACTTCACATCATTGCTGGGGCAAAAGGACTCTCTTCGGGGGAGAAGTGATTCTGTCTGGAGGAGAAAACATGGTGAAGGGAGCTGTTTGGCTTTGCTTATTATCAGGGGAGTTTTTTATATCTTTCCTTGTACCTTTTGTTATTTATTTTGTTGCTGTTACTGTTTGTTTTCTTATGTCATTGCTATTTTCAGTAAATAGTTCCTATCTTGACATGTTCTTCAGTGGTAATACTAAACTGAAGAATACCATTCCTAAACTACAACAACCACTTACCTTCAAAGTTTTGTCTCAGTTTTCCCATGTTACCAATGTGGACTTCACTTCTTAGTGCACTGCAAACAGAGAAAAGAAGTAGGGGACAAGCCTTTCCTTCTCCCTTGCTCCATGCAATATGGCCACGAAGAATGGGAAGAAAATTGTAAAATGTATGATAGAAACATTTCAAAGGCAATGGAACAAATAGAAAAGATGTTAACACAAATTCCCTTGACACCTTTCTCAACAGTAAAGCTCCTCTTAGCTTCTGCTCTCCATAGTTTTGGCATCATTTTCTAGTTTTCTCCCTTCTTGCAAAGATACCTCTTTTCACTTGTTTCAGGCTTATCAGCCACTCATTTTATTTTGTTGGTGGACTTGATTGTCAGTTTACTCCTTAGTATGCATTACCATACATTTATTTCATTTGGAGTGAAATGTCAGAATCCTCTAAGTCAGTTTTCTTTTTTCCCTTTTATTTCACAAAGCTCTCACTTTCTAGTGAAAGTTAGCATTTTTTGAAATTTCACATATTTCAACCAATTTGTAGCTACCTTTGATCTCTTGATGATATAAATTCCCAGTAATTATTCTGAATTTAAAATGTCTGGTATTTTGGGATTTGGTTTGTCACTTCCAAAAAAATGGCTGAGATTGCTTTTCTGAAATTCCCTGAGTTGTCTTACAGATAAGTTTCAATCACTGGGTTGTCTTCAGGATCCAGAACAGGACTCTCCATTAGATATGTGGCTGAAAGTTAACATTCAGAGAAGCATGTGTGGATTATGAATTCAAGAGCGAATCCCCCATCACTGGATCACTGAAACAGTTGCTCAACTGTCAGTTTGGAGTCAGAATTGTCATCTCCACTAATGGTTTTCATAGGTAGCCATTCCTGTTGCTTATTTCAGGAAAGTGCTTGTGAAGGTGGCATTTGAGTTCTGACAGGCATCCATTTATTTTTCTTGTTGCATGCATTAGGATCTGACAGCTCATTTTCAGCCATTAACTAGTCCTGGGCTTTTGATGTGTCCAGACCTTTTATTACCCGAGAAACAGATTTAGAGGGTGTTGAGGAAAGCCTCAGTTTTGACATGTTTGCTGGAAGCTGTTACATTCATTCCAGACCATTAAGTAAGTCATGGTAGACCAAGAGAAAGAAAATAGTTCTGCACCTGCATTTCCAGGTGACACACAGTTTTTAGTGTCTGAGAAAACAAACTGCTAAAAACATTGTGATGGCAGTTGAGGAAAAAGGTAATTTCCGTGTTACTCAGTAGGAATAAACTCACTTTGTTGATTCATTTTTAATTGTCAAATGAAAAATATGTACATGTCTACACTTGGTGTGCTTTAATAAAGTAATTAATCTATGAAGCAATGTCTAAACAGCAAACCTTAATCATTTATGTGTACAAGTAGCACCAACATATTGAAGCCTTCTCTAACTCACTTCCTAATGAACCTCCAAAGCTCTTTTCCCTGGTGCATTTTTCCCAGTTACACTAGCTGTGCAAATCCTGAATTCATTTGTATCACCTTCCTGAAGGAAGCAATGCATTGAATATATAATTTTTTGAATACCTTCTACTATTTTTTCAATTCCAAAGCATGTGTTAGGTCAAGTTTTGTGACTATTTTTTCTTCCAGTGTTACTGCTATTGTGATTCTCACTGCAGGAAACAATAATGTTTCAGCACTTGGTGGAGGTTTTCCAGCCTTAGTAATTCAGTTGACTGTTCTGAAAGACATGGGCTAGCATTCACAGCCATAAATGAATGGATGATTTACACAGTTGTTGTGATATACATATCAAACTTCAAAAGTTTTGTCTTTGAAGCAAGAGTTTGATTTGGGATGGCAGGAAAGATTGTCTGCTTTCACTGATTTGTTAGTAATGTCTTTATAACAAAACACAGGATGTGACCTGGTCCCAGTGAACTGTTCTGCATGCCACATGTGTTGTGCCTTTGTACTTTCCTTTGAATTTCTGTACCATGGACCCAAGGGCATTCTTTTGACACATGCTGCTGCTAACTGGAAGTTCAAGTAATTTTTTGACCTATTTTGAGATTTCTAAACCTCATAATCAACTAAATGTAAAACCCCTCATAGTTACAAGTTTTGGCATTGTGCTCCTGCTTTTAGAAATCCTTGCCCTAGATTTTAAACACTAGGAACACAGGGAAGAAAAGTTATTTAAAGATTAATTTGTTTTGACAAAGGGTGGATGTGACTGGGATTACTTTAGAAAATGAGGAGGCCAGCACAGCAGCGCTGCAGCAGTAATGTGGAATCAGCAGCCAGACTGTCAGTGGTGGTGGCCAGAAAAGTCTTGGATGGCTTTGAATGTCCAAGTCTAGCTGTTTCTGCACTTTTTACCTGCAAAGGCAGGGAAAATGCTGCTGTTAGACAAGGTGGAAAGACAACCTAAGGAGGGGAAGAAGATGCAGATACCTTAATGATACTGGCTTTCACTAGAATTGCTACCATTTGACCACTTTTGCCTTCATGAGGAAGTACTTTGAATAGCAAAGATATTCAGGAGTTGGAGGTGCCCTGGGACTCTTCAGTGTCAGACAGGACTTCTACTAAAATAGGTATGAGGTCTTCTATGTACTTTGAGTTGTAAACATAGGGATATGAGATACAGGATCACCTGTAGTTTAGGTTTTGTTACAGAGTTCAACTTCTGGTTTCTGCTGGTTTTCCATGTTCTTTTAAAGACCCCCTGTGTTCTATGGCAGAATAAAACTCCGATGTGGGTAAAGAACATGTTGGATAACTTGTGTCTTTACTACTCTGTGTCAGCAGAGGTGCACCCAGAGCAGCTTAGACCCAGCCTTGGTGCTGTAGACCACAAGTTTTCTGGTGGGATGGCTACACTGCACAGACTTTTCTGTGAAGAGTGCTGGCGGCCATGGTTGACCCAGTGTTGGTCTGGATTGACTATGGGTTTCAAAGGTCTGAACTCTTCTGCAATCTGTTCTTCCTCTTGCAAGAGCTTTCCAAACATCAGTGCCTTCAGCTACAGAGTGTAGGAATACTACTGACTGTCCCATGTTCCCATCACTGTGGGTGACACCATGGCCCCTTCTCCATATTGTATGGCCAGGTTATGCACATATTCACTGTTGTGCTTTGTGGAGTTTTTCAGAGCCTATTCAGTGATTGCAGCTTCTCCTTCCTCCTACCTTGGACTTCCTTTACATGTCTGTATTTATCCACAGGCCTTTGCCCTGTCCAGCAGAGAACAGTGCAGCACTTCCATGTACATTATATTACCTAGCCAGCTGAGAAATGGGTGCCTCTGCATTAGCAAAGCTGCGGATGAAATTTGTGTTTCTGCTAGAAGCAGGTGGTTTATGTTTCCAGACACCCACACAGTCCATTATGAAGGTTTCCACCTCTTTGCTTCTAGATTTTTCTTCACTATGTAATAGCACTGTCACCCTGAAAAGTTAGTTACCTTAGAACTGCAAATATGCTACAGATATGTTTTAAATCTCACTACAGATTCCTGGGGTATTTGTGTTCCTGCATCTGTTCATGGAAAAATCTGATCTTCATTCTCTGGGAAATTCTCAGCAGAAAGGTCTATATTCAGCCGTAGACAACTGGGACAGGACAGAGGAGAAGCTCTGTTCTGACACGTGGATGTTCCAGGTCTGGTTGGGCTGTATCCTTGGGCAAGCAGCCTGAGGATCCTTGTATTGCTAGACCCTGTGCTGTTTCATTGCTAACGAATAAAAACTTTTATCCCTCGAGTCTGCAATTTTTCCCTTGAGACAGTATCAGCAAGTGGGATTTCAAAAGCACAGGAAATTGCTTTACCCTTCTGCCACTGAAATCACTAAGTGTTTTACCATTGAGATCAGTAGAAGGAGAATTAGGCCCATACTGAGCTTTTCTGAAAATCCCATTCTTTAATGAAAAGAAAAATGGGATGTTGATAGCTGTGTTCTAAAACCTCTTCATGAAGATGGAATTTTAAAAGCATGGACGGGTGCTGCAATTGCCTGTGTGACCTGCTATTTCATCCCCAGGTGATAGTTTTTCCCCTGTGAATGATATTTTAATTGCTTGTGAGATACTGTGCCTCATCTAGTGAACATTAATGTGACAGAGCAGATTCTATGGAAAAACTGGTAATCTATAGTAACAGAATTTGGCTATTCTGAAATTGACTTTGTGTTGCAGAATGAGAAAAAATAGGCCCATTTTGTGATTAGCACTGAGATAGATTAACTGCCCTTTTCTTTTCTCTGTGAATACAGTGGTCAAGTGAGCAGTCATAGCTCCCATAACAACAGAAAACAATTTTGAAAGAGCATATGTTTCCTCTTAAAATATTCTCTAACGAAGCACACATTATACATTAATTGAGAAAACATCTGTCGGAAAGCACCTGTAGGGGAAACTGTTTGGCTTCATTTCCACAGAAATATAGGGTAAGCAATTATACAAGTTGAAAAATTTATGTCCTATTCTTCTGTTATGAAATGGAACAAAATGAATGGCATCCACTCTTTGAGAGCTCAGTACTCAAGACAGTCAAGGATAATACAGCCCTACACCCTGAAGTTTTGCTGACAGTATCTGGAGAGTGAAAGATATAAAGTATCAAGTTTACACCACTTCATAAATGTTTTGGGATCCTTCCTTCATGATGAGATGGAATTTTGCTCTTTTCTCCCTTCCTCAGTAGACTTTTGCTCAGCAGTGTGGCCACTTCCAGTTTTGTTCAGACTGCCTCTCCCTTCTTCCCTCATCTTCTTTGTTCTCAGTACTGCACACTTTCTTCTGCAGACTGATCTGAGTGTCAGAGTACTGTAATGCATGGCTTATGCAGCAAGGCTGCATCTGGCACATGGGCAGAAAACCTTCAGTGGTTGTTTGATCACCTTTTTTCATTTACAGCTAAAAAGCAATGAGAAGGAAGTTCCATCTTGATTTATTAAAGAAATATGGATATTGATCTAGCACCAATATCCAACTGTGACGGACAAAAACTCTCTAACAGTTTTAAAGTTAGAAAGTGTGTGTTTATTGCGACGCCGGACAGCGTGCGGGATAGTTCCCAAATACACACCGCGCCTTTCAGATGATTACAGAGTCCTTTTATCCACACAAGAATTGAATACCCAATATGCAAATACATATTCATCATTTTGGTACATCCCATTCCTCGCTTCCTATGCTAATAATTTCAAAAGCTATTAAGCATGTGTAGTTTGTTCCTTGAAATGGGTCGCTGGTCCCTTTCATGGGGAGGGGTCCCAAAATGAGGAAGTAAATGAAGTCTTCCTCATTTTGACCTTTCTACCTTTTCAATGCAAATATGACAAATGAACCTTGGTAGAACTCCCATTCCTTGTCTTCAATTGGTTTAGAACAGAGGAAGCCCACAATTGTCTTATGTTCCTAAAAGCTATTTGTCAGTTTCTATATTCTCCATTATAAACCCAGCTAACTAAACATTGTGTTGACAAGAAATCAATTATTAGTTAACTACTAACTCTTAACTTCATCAAGGCCTACTTACAGAATCCTTTATTTTAATTAACTCTAGTAAGGCTTGTCTCTAACTAAAATCTTAGCTCCTCTAAAATCTCTAAATCTCTTAAAGTTTATGTTTCAATCTCAGGGAAGGTAACTGAGAACTTCCTGGTATCTACACTTTTGTATTCATTCTCAGTGATAGAGGAAAGAGTTAAGAAAATCCTGTGCCTGACTTCTGATTCTTTTCCAGAAAGGTGAACAGCTGCCCTGGAGAAAGGTTCATTAATGCTGGTAATGTTGAAACAAGACCCCAAGTCTCCAGTTAAATACTCACCTTGGCCCATCTCTGCCTGATCCTTGACTCTATTTGGTAGAAGACAGCATGTGAATAATCTTTGCCTTCCAGATGTGCTTTGAATGCATTATGGGTCAAGCTCATTAATTTTTTCTGCATGTTCCATCTTACTCTTAGCCTGAGTTGTTATATGTCCCTCTCTGTTTGCTTAAAGACAACCAACTAAATTCCCACTGCACAGGTGTACAAATGCATGAGAGCTGTACAGTATAGTTAAGATTCAAAGTCAAAAAGTCAAAAAAGAAACAAAAAGTACAGAGAAACTTGGATAAACGATAACAATTTCTTCCTTCTTGTAATTTGTTACTTGCTTAGGATGTCCTAGTCTATGTCCTAGCTCACTAAGACATGCAGGTAGGAACAGGGGCTGACTGTGAAGGGTCACACAAGAAAATGCTACACAGTCCATTACAAGAGCTCTCCTGATTTTTCTTTTTTTTTTTTTTTTTGGCAATAGCATTTTGCCAATTAATTTCCTGCACTGTTCTTTGTTTGTATAACTTAGCTCTCTTTAACTCTGTTGCGCCATACTGTCACTGCAAGCCAACATCAAAACAAAGAAACATTTTAACGTTTTTAAATATCTAGTCAGGGTGGTCTCTGCCGACCTCAAGGTCACAGACAATCCACCTTATGTGTAAACTCTGATATACCAGCCACTGGGAAGCCCAAAGACTTTAAACTGGGCTGAGCAAAATAAATACAGGCAGGAAGCAAAGTCTGTAACCCTTTGTTTCTACACACACATAGTATTGCAAAGACGTTGACCTCTGGGAAGAGGTTACTGTGGTGCCAAGTTTTGACCAACACAAGATTAGCTTGTGAAGCCAAGGAGAGCCCTTCCCCTTCCCCTTCCCCTTCCCCTTCCTCTTCCTCTTCCCTGCCGTCTGGAGCAGGGAGCAGCAAGCGGCACCAGCGGCGCTCTCAGCTGAGCTGTGGTTTTCCCTCCCGGCACTCGAGGGCAGTGTTGGTTTACTTTTGCAGCAGCCGCGGTCCCGGACGGTTCTAAGCTCGTCTCTCTGAATTCCACCGGCAAGAGCCCGGCCTCCTCCCGGATCTGCAGTTTTTGGCCTTTTCCAGGTAAAGAAATCCCATTGCTGTGCTACTCGAGCCTGCCTCTTCAGTTTTGTCTCTTGACCCTTGTGGAGGTAAATGTGGTGATTGCACCAGGAGGAACCAAAACTTCTCCATCTGCGGTGGGATGTCTTTGAGGACTCCAAATGTTGGCAGGTTTGAAGCAGCTAGATTTGCATATAGTGAAGGTTTTACTATGGAGATCACTGTTGCAGGAACAACAGGGGATTTTGAAAATACGGGAGTTTTTGTTGAACAGAACAAACACTTAGGAGCAATTATTACATGTTTGGACAACTTAAACCAGTTTAAACAGTCTTACTACATTTGCCTGACTACCATATAAATAAGGTAGACTATGTGCATGAGAAAATGACAGGCTTGAAATCTTACAGGTCCTCGAAAAGACACTCAGGGTTTATAGGCACCCCGGATGTCTTCAGGAGCACATTGTGTTTTGCCTTAAACTTACCTCAGTGCCTTAACAAGGTATAAATTGCTACAGACTCCCAACACTAGGAAGTGCCTGCTGCCCTCATTTCTTCTTGACCAGCCACTCTACAACCCTTCAGTATGGCATGAGACATACATAGGCACAACTGGTCAGCATTCTCCAGTTAGTACTGCACCATTTAGTGGGGTCTGAAGAAAAGCTGTGATACCAAATGTGCTTTCACCTGTCAGAAGGCTAATGCCTCAGTGCCTTCTCAGGTGCTGAAGATGAGATGCTGAATAACCCAGTTTCTTGGCTGAAATAGGAACAGTCTCCAGGCAGATGTGTGCAATCTGACTTTCCCCTCATATCCACACCCTAGTCGCTTTCTCTGTGCTTGGAACATTTGCTTCTATTAATGCATAGATGCAGGTGGTGATCTTAGCACTAAGTGGCAAAAATCATTCTCTGGAACATTTGCTGAGCATTAGACACCACACAATTATTTCAGTCTTTTTTAGTTTTCATGAGCCCTGATTTGTGTTTGAAACCATCCGTGTGGCTTTATGACATTACAACAGATTACCTAGTTTTATTCTTGGAGATGGAACAAAATATTTCTAACAGTCAAGAATGCCACCCAAAAATGGGTAACTGGTGTATTTATTGATGACTTACCAGCAGGAACCACACATCACACATATGCATCTCTGCTGCAGCTAAACTAGGCTGAATGGTCTAACAGATCACAGATCAGTCAGATGTTCACATGAACAGCAACATGCCAAAAAGTTAGCACTATTAAAAGCACTTCACGCTGCACTCCCTCCTAAAGCTGTTTTAAAAAATAAGAAAAACTCATAAAATTAAAGTGGAACTGGAGGTCAAAATAAAAATTATAAGGTTAGGTGGACCTGCTGTGTTTTAAATTGAAGGCTGAATTTCCAGACTTCCTAAAAGCTTGGGACTTTTCAGCAATGGTGAAACAGATATTATTTACTTTAAGTGTAAGTAGAAGCTCTCATATATTTTCAAGCAAAGACTAAACTTATTTTTTGGCATGGAAGTTTGTTAGCCTAGTAGCACCAGTAAAACTAAGCATGAATCCTTAAACTAAGCATGACTCTAGTGTTTTTTCATAACTATTCAGAAGCAAACATAAGTATTTTGTTCTTCAAAAGAATTCGGGACTCTACTGTTTTGAATTTCTTCAGAAGATTTTGGTTCAGACCTTGTGTATATTACACCCAATAGTCTGACTCCTCATGACTCCAAAAGGTAGGGACAGGGGATGATTTTATTGTCCTCCTTATCAAAGGCTTTTTGATTTGTCCACAGCTGCTGGAATTGCAAGCAATTTGGACTTGTTGACACACTTGAAGGAGCAGGGAGCTGAAGCTGCTTTGCATGGTGCCTGGCTCAGTGAATAAGCCTTCCCTTGAATGTTCATCACCTCATGCAGCCCACTCTGTGCAATGATATCATTCCTCCTTTGAAGCACAAAGATTTTTTTGCACAAGTTCATCAGACTTTTCTTGATGACGTTGCTTTTCAGACACTGGAATTTATTTTTACCAGCACTAAGCTACTCCATGGACTGAAATGAGTAGCAATCTCCACCAGTTCCTAATCTCACAGCACTCTGTGTCCTTACTAAGAATTTTCTTCATCTTTGAGAAGCCTTGTCATGCAATCTCTGTCTTCCAGGGGTTTGGGAAGATGTGGCAGATTCAATCCCACTGAAGTCAGATGCACCTATGTGTAAGGGTTAGGGGCCCAGGAGCAGCCTGAGTGGCCTTCAGGGCTCTGGTTATGCTGCAGCAAAGAAAAACTTGCCCAATATCAGCCCTGAGGACATAAAATCTGGAGGTTAAGGCCTCCTAGGAGACATGACTCAGTAGACAATGCCATGGAAATAGAAAAGCTTATCAACTCTCATACTATTATGTCATGCATGTCTCTACCCTCAGTAATTCTGCTCAGTGTATTGTCCACCAATAAAGTAACTTCCAGGCATCTTGGAGGAACATGTATACTAGCATACAAGTGACAGTTGAAGTACCATCCATAAAAGTATATAAAACTCAACATTTGGAAAAGCTGACTTTTCCTGCTGCATTTTTTTGGAAGTATCTATCAAGGAATGCTTGGCTTGCCCTACCCAACAAAATGAAGTCTCAGAGAAAGCATGGGAAATATGCAAAGGAGAAAGTGCTGTTCAACCCAAACAACATACCACCAGTAAAAAAGGTGTACACTATCCCAGTACAGAAAAAGGGTGGCAGTGGGAAGGCTTCTGGTCTTGGATGAAAGAACAGTGGCAGGTGGGAGGATGAGGCATTTCTGCACTGCTAAGATGGGAATTGATCCCTCAAAAAGCAAACATGCCACATGTTAGTCTGAAAAACAAGGTGCTGGAGTTCTATCATAGATGTTCTGCTAATTTCCTTTCCTGTGTTGACCAAGTGGTTCAGCACATGGAATGTCCTTGTTGTGCACAAGAACAGTGTCTGGAGCACTGAAAGGAATGAAAACCTAAGTCTTGTCCAGTATGAGTAGCTTGAAGACACTTCTGCAGTCCATACAGTTGTGCAAGTTTCCTGGTGCAAATGTTATTTCATGCCCCCCAAAAAAATTAAAAAATAAATAAAAAATCAGGCAGTTCTCAAGGGGCTTAGCAGCACAATGTGAAATGTGGGGGTTTTTTTTGTGAAAATAATTTTGTTACAGTGAAAATTGGATGGCAATCCCAGTGCACTAATGAACAGTCAAATCTGTAGTGTCACTCAGCCTAGCTGGCAAAGACTGATAAGGATCACAGAATCATACCGGTGTACTCATCAGACTGCTGCTCCAGGTTTGTCCTGCAGACATGCACACCACTCCTTCCCTCCACCTCTGCTCATGTGACTTAGAGCAGCTGGTTAGATGAAGGGCAGGCCTACGACCTAATGCAGTCTATCAAATACCACAAGTCACACCTCTGCAAGTACATGTATATATCAGATACATCAGAAGATTCAGACACATCATAATTCAGGTCTTTTAGACCAAAAACATCAGTTTCACACTCAAGGTTAAGGATGTATGTCCAGCCAACCCATAGTGACTTAAGTCCTGTCCTGTGCATGTCTGGAGTTTTCACTCTGCCTGAGGATGTTTTGGTCCATTTCTTCTTAATTTATTAAGTCAATTTATCATGGCCTACTGAGACACAAGATATTCCTGAGGAAGTCTATTGACTGCTTCCATGGAAATGTCAACATTCTTCATGTTAGTTGGTGTGATTTCTTGTCTTTCTAAATGGTGAGGGCTGTATGTCACACATCCCATAGTGACAATACTCTGGAAATGAGAAAGATACCCAGGAAGCCCAGAGCCATCTGTCTTTCTTTTTTTCCCTAGTCTTGGTAGCAGGTGCATTACAAAACCATCTCTAATACACCACAGGATAAGATCTTTTGGTAGGTCACCACAGCACTGCTTCTATCAGTCAATAAAAGTATTTTTCTGAGTATCCATGAATTCTAGGCAATTTGTCACAAGTTGAACAGGGCAGGCCTGCAAGTTCATAGAACTGTAGAGTCCTTGGACTTCTGAAGACCTCCTTGGACATCTGCTTCCACACATTCTGAATTCCTGCTGGTAACACTGACTGGGGATACCTGCTTGCCCTTTCATCTTAGATTTTACCTTACATTATATGTGAATGGTCTTCAACAGACCTGCCTCCTCTAGCTGAAAATTCCACTTCATCAGAACTAAGCAATTCTAATGAAGTTCACTGGTGTGGGAACCCAGGGCACAGAGAATATTTCTCTGTCTGCTCTGAGGGGTTCTGACCCCCAGAGAAACACTGCCTTTAACCTTCTCCCATGGAGAGGACTTCCAAAACTTCAAGATAGACTAGAGTCTACAAAAGCATGAAAATAGATAATAGACAGTAGTATAGTATGTCATTTGGGTGAGACATTTAGGTTTTGGGACTTCTAGTATGGTATAGATAGGAAGCAAGATGGAGGGATTTGGGTGTAGCCCCTGTCTTCTTTTTCTTCATCTATTCCATTTTCTGCAGTGTTGATGGCAGAGGGTGATTGGTCAAGGAAAGCATAGTGCAGAGGTTATGTGGACAGTCAAGGGATGAGTTATTGGTAGATAAGCAGAAATCATGTACATTTTAAGAGTTAATTGGATAAAACCGTTTTAAAAGACCTTGAAACTGTACATTTCAGGGCCATTTTGTGGTGCTTTTCCAGCACACTGAGCCTGTAGTGGACAGCGTGTGAAACTTTAGATAACAATAACAAATATAACAATAACAAAGACAACAATAAAGAAGAAGCGGAAGACCAAAAAAGTCCCTCCTTCTTCCTGACACAGAACTGTTATAGGAAGTTTTCTCCCCATTTGGGGAGCCCCCAGAAGGGCCCAACATAAAACAAACATCGATAACTGGGGAGAAAGAGAAGGCAAAATATATAAACAATTTTTTTAAAAAGTATTGAAAACGTGACCTAGTGAAATGTTCCAATAGGAAATTCATATCCTCTAAAATGACTTTTCATGCATCAAGGTTCATTAGGTATGTCAGTATAAGATTGGCTCTTCCAGAAAGTGGCATTAAAGAAACTAATTTCCCAGAGGATAACTGAAAAACATAACCGCTGTTACACTGTTACTTTCACCTGCAAGTAAACAAGCAGTTTAAATCCAGTTCAATATAACACAGGGAAAAGTTA
This sequence comes from Vidua chalybeata, assembly GCF_026979565.1. Classification (NCBI taxonomy): domain Eukaryota; kingdom Metazoa; phylum Chordata; class Aves; order Passeriformes; family Viduidae; genus Vidua; species Vidua chalybeata. The sequence goes on from NC_071570.1 coordinate 45,729,170, forward strand.
GTGTTAGTATAACTCCAGTGTTATCAGGAAACACTTGAACTGAAAAACAATATTTACATCTCTAGTCTTATAGAAGAAAAAGAGCTGCAAATATATTTTCTCTGTGGTGAGCAATGAAAAAAGGTCACTTGATTTTTTTTTCTTTTTTGTCATACCAGGCCTTGGTATTTACCTGATTTCATTCCTGCCTGCAGTTCAGTACCTTTGCTTAAACAATAGCACACACTTTTCTGGGCCTTCCTAATGACTGTATAATCTGATTTCTACTGAAACTGCACCACATTTCTGGTTCAAATTTATCTCAATTCAGCTTGCACTGCCCAAGGGACCTATATGTCTATGCTGTGGCCAGCTCAGAGATCCTGCTATGATCAAATTTCCCATGGATGCACTTTGAGTGTTTAGAACAATCTTTCCCTCCCTTTATACCCCAGGAATCTCGTATGTTAATGCTTCTAAATTTCTAATTGTTCTGAGATTTCTTGCTAGAAGTCTCTGCAGCTAAATGCCATTCTTATGGAAACAGTGCTTCCTGAATTTGTTCCTGTACTCTTTTCACTTGTACCCTTCTTAAGAGAGACTACTGGTTCTCTTTTTTTTTTTTTTTTTTTTTTTCTCCTATACTGTTAATATTTTTTTGGAAGTTGGGGTGGTCTGGGCAGGGACACCTTTGGCAAATCTTATTTTTTCTATTCCTTTGCCAGATAGGAAATAATCTTCCCCTCACAGTGGATATTATACTCCTTATACAAATATTTCTTTTGCAGTTAATCCCCCCTACAAATGCAGACAAAGTAATATTCCCTATGCTGCAACTTCACTACAATGCATCAGTCTTTGAGGATGGTTGAAAACTTCTGACTTGTCTCCTGAGGAAAAATCATGCCTGTAGCTGTAACTTCAATGGCAGTGCTTTCTCTTGGGATAGAAGTTGGAATAAATTCCAGAAGTCCACAACTCTTGCTGTGGAATAACATTAGCTGAGTTTACATGCCTCAAACTTGTAAACACACTACTAAGTTTTGAGGGTAATATGGTTTTCTCATGCCAGTCTTTTCCATGCAGCAGGTAACTGTTATAAGGCATCCATGAACTTTCAATTTTGTTGACATGAGTGATATTATACAGAGTCACAGGGAAGTTGTGGATGTCCCATACCTGTCAGAATTCCCTGTCAGAGGCCAGATTGGATGGGGCTTTGAGCAACCTGGTCTGGTGGAGAGTGTCCCTGCCCGTGGTGGGGGAGGTTGAAACAAGATGATCTTTAAGGTCCTTACCAAACCAAGCCATTCTATGATTCTGTGAAAATTCACTCTCTGCACCACAAAGGTGGGGAGTTCCAGTTATTTGGAGCTCTATTCTTTACTGCCTCAAGGCCATGCTCCCATACCTGGCTGTTGTGACAAGCTGCCTTCACAGATAAACCTTTTTGCTGTCACTAGTTTAATGCACAGAATGGTTGTTTTGCAACTTCAGAGTCCTTGCATATCTTGTATTTTTCCTCTTCATGTCAGGCCCTCTCACTGCATTGCTGACACCAACAGAAACATACACACAGCTGTTGTATTCAGCCACTTTGCTGTGGTGCCCAGTGACAGGGCAAGAGACAGCACTGAGACTGTGGGAGGTTCCTTCTGAGCATCAGGAAATCCTTTTCCACTATGAGGGGGACCAAACACTGCACAGGTTGCTCAGATAGATGGTGACTCCCTCCTTGAAGGTATTCAAAAGCTGTCTAGACATTGTCCTGAGCAAGTGGCTCTTGATGCTCATGATAGAGCAGTGGTGTTGGACCAGATGCTCTTCAGAGGTCCCTTCCAATTTCAGCCAGACTGTGATTCTGGATGACTTAGTGTCAGTGAAATCAGCATTTCTCTTCTGGAAATATTTACCTTTTGATAACTATGTTACAATTATGTTAAGGAAAAGTTCTGCCTGCAAGTTTCAGACCACTGTGTTATGAGCACACCACACATGTAACATATATATATATATATATATATTGCTTTGAAGTACATGCTGAAGGTCATACCAAGTATGGGATAGCACAGAAACCACTCTTGGTATTTCATGCTATAAATATGTTAATGAAGCAATACTACTGTCATGAAAACAGATAGAAAAGAACCTAGACATTGCTAATGTCTCTCAAAAGTTATCTTTAGCAAAAAGTTACAATTTTCTAATATTAAATATTTATAGGCATATGGGAATACCAGTACTGCCCATCATCAAGATGGCTTTGAAATAAGTTATTTGAGATGGGAAATCTATCTGACAGGACTCAGGAAAATGAAATAACTGAACGAGGTGAAGCACATTTAGAATTGTAGAAAGAATTTACTGCAGTGTGTAACGGAGCTGTCTGGCAGACTAGATCCCTCACTTGTTACTGTTGTTTCACTGCACTTTCATATGACAAGGCTCTACTTTCTCTAAGGAGACTGACTGCTGAGTTCGACTGCGTTGGATTCTGTAACACAAATGTTTCCCCCAATGCAAGAAACAGGTGAGTAGTGGCAGGAATAGTCTGCATCTCAGTTAACTTGAGAGACCTATCAGAAATGGATGCAACTGTTTAAATGATCCTGTCAGTGTAAGTAGTCTCATCTACTGCAACAAGATGATGGAGCTCCTGGTGCAAATAGGAGGTTGGGCTCTTTTTTCATAAATGCGTGTCTTCAAGTGAGATATTGAGCTTTTTTAGCTGTCTAGGGCTGTTGGAATGGCTTGACTATCATGCACTGAATATGAGTTGTCAGTCACCAAATACCATCCAAATCACCATTTCTCCTTGTAGCCATTTGGGGCTAACCTAAAGACTCCAGGACCATAGGGCATGGGAAAAACAGAGATTCAGTCCAGACAGCAGCTGTTGTAAATGCAGTCAATAAAATTTGGCTAGTAACCAAATTAAAGTCGCAGTGGTCAGCCATTCACAGTGCATAGACTTTACTGATTCTGCAGGACATGATGATGGTGCTGCTATCCTTTCTGGAGATTCATCTGTCAAGATTAAGTATATGGAAGCAAAGTGTAACAATGGCATTTTTCACTGTTGACAGATCTCGTCACAGAATGGACTTTCTTGTACTGTAGAACAGTTGGATACAATGGGGCTAAACATAGTGTAAATGCCAAGACAGATTACAGCAAAACCAAAAATTTAGAAAGGGCTGGACCTTGGCCAGGCACTGCATAGATGTGATAGGAAGCAGTAGGGGAAATCCATAGCTCCTGACTTTTTTCACACCCATCAGTGCCCCAGAGGAAGGTACAGCCAGCTGAGTGCACTAATCCCCTAATGGAATTGCTGTGCTTTGCCTTTGCAGTGGTCTTCCACACCTGGCTCCCTAGGGGCAATGTTGCATGTAGTTTGGTTCAGCTTTCCCACACACTTCAGCATGGAGCCAAGCATTCAGCTCTGTCTCTGCAGAAACTGCCTGAGAGTTGATGCAGAGAGCAAGGCAGCGGTCGAATTTTGCATTCCATTAAGAATTCACACTTTCTTCCCATTTTGGAGTTGTTGTCTGTAAACATGACAGACAATAATCAGAAAATAAAAGCATTTACATTCTCTCCACTGGCAAAGCAGCACATTCACAATCAGCATCAAAGGTGGGTTTAGCGATCATTAGTGCAATACTGCACTTCAACATGATCAAAGCAATCAGTGCCCAAACACAATAAAGAAGATGGAGCTCTGATTCAGCTCTTCCATAAAAGGCAATGATGAAGTGATCTGGGGAGAAGGTGAAAGCACAGTAAGTATATGAGGGCATGCGGCTGAGATATTCTTTTACATCAAAACAATTTCTCATTTCATATCCAATTATACCTCTGAGCTTTCAGACCAACGTTTCTGTCACCTCTGGCTTTCAATTGACATTGCAAATTGAGGAATAAAAAAACTACAATAAAGCATATCTCAGTTGAAATTCCTCTTGAAGTGTGTCACTGCAGATGCATAACTTTGAGAGCTGGAATATTTGTGCTGGCCTTACTGATGCTGCCAGCCAGCTTCAATCAGTCACATTTGGGTGAGGGACTCTTTCGTTACCACCTAGTCAGCAAAAAAGCCTTTTTGCTTTACTGTCTGAATCACAGAATGGTCTAGGTTGGAAGGGACCTTAAAGATTGCCCACTTCCAAATCCCTCTGGCATGGACAACGACACCTTTCAATACACCACATTGTTCAGAGCTTCATCCAACCTGGTCTTACACACTTCCAGGGATTGGGCATCCACAGCTTCTCTGGGCAACCTGTTCCTATGCCTCACTAGTCTCACAGGAAAGCATTTCTTCTGAACATCTAATCTAAATCTATTATCTCTCAATTTGAAGACATTCCCCTTGTCCCCCTCCATCTTTCTTGTCGGCTCCCTTCACATAATGGAAGGCTGTAATTAGGTCACCCTAAAGCCTTCTCTTTTCCAGGCTGAACAAACCCAATTCTCTCAGCTTTTCCTCAGAGAAGAGATGCTCCCTTCCCCTAGTCAACCTGGTGGCCTCCCGATATCCCTCCTTTGCTGGGCACCCCAGAGGCTGATGCAGGGTTCCAGGTGGGCTCTCACCAGAGCAGAGCAGAGGGGCAGAATCCCCTCCCTCCCCTGCTGCCCACGCTGCTTTGGATGCAGCCCAGGACATGTTTGGCTTTCTGGGCTGGGAGTGCCCATGGCTGGATCATGTCCAGCCTCTCACCCACCAGCACCCCCAAGTCCTTCTCACAGGGCTGCTCTCCATCCTTTTATTCCCCCAGCCTGTGTTAGTAACAGGAGCTGCCCTGAACCAAGGAAGAAGGTTCAAAGTAGAGAGGTCTAAATGCAAGGACAATGGACTTTATGATGTTGAGTATCTATAGCCAGGGTAACAAATGTCATTGAAGGCAAAAGTGTAGATATTACATTAACCAAGCCACTATAATGGACTGCTGTGTATGTCTCTTGGACTTGTGCAGCTCAGGTCACAAAAGTGCATTTTGGAAATCCCATAGGAAGCCCTCATCTTCTGCCTGACTGGGTACAACTCTGAAATCCTGAACTCAGCTTTTTCTTAAAATCATTGAAATAGTCTCTTCTATATGAGAGAGGCATCATTTCAATGTCTTGCCACAACAGTTACGGATTTTCCCTGAATCCATATTCAAAATTACTGAGGGGGGCTGGGGGAAGGGAGGCTGTGAGAACTTGTGGTTTGGAATTTGGGGATGGGAGGGGCTTTGTAGGGGGCAGGTTGGATTAACAAGACCTCAGATCCAGGAGTCTGGTCCCTAAATATGTTGCCTGTGACTGCAACTGAGTCACTGTCTTCTCTTGTGTAAGCTAAACCACAAGAGCTCCTTAAGCCTTTCTCTGGAAGATGGATTTTCCACACTCTGAATGGCTTGTAAAGAAGATGCTTTAAATATGTACCTCAAGGGAAGAATACAAACAAAAGACCCAGGAAAAATAAAGGCATTCAGTGATACTTAGCAAGGCAGGGCAGTGGTTTGGAAGCAGGAAAGCATCAAGGAATATTGGCATGTTATGTTGATAGCAAATTAAGCCAGTAAGAAAGGGAAGCAACTGAGTTGTGTGTTCAAAGAAGGAGCCATGGCAAGTCACAGGAGATACAGGGCAACTCAGTAACAGAGCAGGAGTGTTCTGTAGGGGGGGGAGACTATTTTGCTTTGAAGGATGAGATGAGTAATAAAGTTTGAGGCAAAGAGGTGCTCAACTGTATTGGCAGTGAGTGTGAAACTGATGCTGTTGCACTCACTGTCACAAAGCTTCATCAGTATACATAAGTGAGCTCTTTGTATCATGAAATGGCTTCAACTGGATAGTGTTCCCATTTCTGCTTTATAAATACTCATTGTCCTCTGGGTAACGGCAGCATAAGCATAACTTCTACATAGTGGAACTTTTTAAAATTAGCCTACCTCCTCTTCCAGAAATAAAATAAGTTTTCTTTACCAAAAGCTTCAAGGTCACACAATGAGGGGGCGTAATGATTTCTGACTCTTCAGCACTGAGTCAAATATGCATGTAATTTTTGAAAAGAGCACAGTATGCAGGTGTGGAAGCTTTGGGGGTTGCCCTGCAGAGCAGAGGGTGCAAACCAGCAAGCAGAGTGCACAAACAGCAAGGCAAGAGCACTGGGAGAATTAAAATCTGTTGTGAAAGATACCTGGGCCCTTTGTGCTGCTCTGGATTTCCACTGTGAGTGGGATCCTAGCTAAGCACTGCCTTTGTCCATTACTTACTGCTCAGTCCTATCCCTGCTTTTCCCATAAGGAGCTCATGTATTTGGTGCACACTTGGGGCAGAGAGGTGAAGAATTTTGATCTATAAGGGTAAATAAAGGCATAGAATTGCTGTTTTAAGTTGTTCTAGTTCTTCAATAAAGACAGTGTCTTCTTTCCAGACTTTCCTGTAGAAAAGTGACTCTCCCCTGGGAATCTTGCCTGCCAGTATTGGGGAAGCAGGCTGCAGCTCAGGTAGTGTGTCCTCCCAGAAAATACTTTGCTCACATTATTCATTAGGAATTATCTGCTTAATTCTGTAATTCTCTGCAGGAAATACTCAGTCAATAATTTTAAAATTATCACCTATGAGAGCCCCTCTGCATTTGTGGCATGGTGGTATTGTGTATAGGACTTGATTTCTGTGCAAAACAGTAATATGTCCCCACCCTGATCAGCCCCACCACCTTTTATGCTCAGATCCCACATCCAGGCAAAGGCTATATATGGAAGATTCCTGTCTCCTTGCTGCAAGTGGGGAGGAAGAGATGGCGCAGACAGTGACACAGAGGGTTGCTCAGCTTCTTTCTCTTCTTGAACTGTCAGAGTAGCAGAGACCAAGTGCCTTGGATTTTTGCTGCAGAGCAGTGAAGCAATGCAACAGACAAGAAAGGACCAGCAATTACCCATTTTCCAAGAAGTGGCTGTTTACCAGCTCCTGTATATTTATGAATTTCCCTAAAGTTACCTTCAGATTCAGACTTTCTGTGTGCAGTCTGTTCTGTGCCCAGAAGAAATATAGAAAGTTTCCTTTTCTGCCACCCATTTTTGCGAATCTAACCACCATATGAAAAAAGCTGCAATAGCTATGGGACAGATCACCCTTGAAAAGTCTGTATATACAGAAGAAACATTTGGTATGGTCCTACAAATACAATAAAGGGCAGTATCTCAAGGCTTAGCTCACACATGTTTCTTATATTGTTGTGATAACAAATCAGTCCTGCCCCTCAACAGCAAGGAAATTTGAATAGTACAGGCAGTTTTACACAGCAAGGGTGTGCAGAACTTATAAGCTTCAGGCTTATATTCATGTAATACCTGAGGCAGCATGACTGCTTCTGTCAGAGGTCTGAGACAGAGCGTGCAGCCTTGAAGGAACCCATTCCAGACTACACATTTTCCCAAGCAGGTTTTCAAGTCCTCTGTGGGCACTAGTTTATCTAAATATACTGTTCCTTATTTACATTGATAGAAAGAGATATAATGCACCCAATACCTGAATATCTGTCCTGAGGGCACCCTCATGAGCAGAGCTGACACTGTAATTCAGCTCTAAGTACATGGCTGTATATACTGTGGGAAAAAGGCAGGTCCCGTGCCAACTCTGGCTTTCCTGTTTGCCTTTCTGATCTTCCTCAGATAGGGAGACTCCAATCTGACAGCGGAAGTGTATCTGCCTGTCCTCTGATGGACAGCTGGAGGGAGCAGCCTGGCCTTTGCACCCAGGGTTGGAGTGCAGATGTGCTCAAGTGTCACCTCTGTGCCACAGCAGGTAGAAGGCCACATGGAAGTGTGTGTGTGTGGGGTGCAAACCACACCTATGTGCCAAGCAACCCCACCACAAGGGGAAGACGTATATAAGCAGCAGTGGTTTTGCTGGAGAAGGAGAGTGCTTTCCCCACTGACGAAACAGGCACCAGTTGGGAGTTCCTGAGAGGCAGATGCACTGTGATGGAAGGGTGACACCACCAACTGAAATTGTACCTTATCTTTCAGAGCAGTGGTTTATTTGAAATCTGTTTCCAACTGACCTGACAAATTCATTTCCAAAGCAACAACAGATGGCAGCAGACAGATGGCTTAGTAATTTCAAAGCCTCTCCAGAGAAAGGAAGTGTCACTATAAGCCTGCACTATCTTTACATTAAGAAAGAATGGGATCTTAACATCTTTATTATCTGAAAATAGTGTGAGGACACATGTTGTAGGCTGGATTTTTGCAGTTGTTCTTATCGTTTCCATTGGCGTAGCTCCACAATTTTTGAACCTTCTCTTTATCTCAAAATGGCAATTTGAACATTTAAACATTTAAATGATTTATTTTATGACTATAGATGTTTTCCCTGCATCATCTTGGTCCAACCACATAGTTCCTCGATGCTTCCATTTCTTGTCTGCAAAACACAGATAAAAATCGCATAGTGATCCTGTGCTTTTAGACAGCAGACTCCTTGACAGAGTATTTTTCCATATTTCCATATGTTCCTTCTTTTTCTTTTTTGTTGGTGCTGGACTCTTCTTTGCTGGAACCTTACCTCCTGCATGGAACAATGCTAAGAGGGCTATCTTCCTTTCCTATCAACTGATGAGTAAAGGAGCCTCAATTTTAACTAATTTTGGTTTGGTTTTTTTTTTTTTTTTAATTTATGCTTAAGTTTTGCTTTTCTTTGTTGCAATTTTACTGCTGTCTGTCCCATCCCAAAACTGAACTCTTTTGATAGTTTTTATTTTTTTTTCATTTTCCCCTTCCCTTATATATTTTGCTGCAGCAATTTTTGGAAAGAATTAAGTTTGTCCTCTCTTCTGCATCCTCATCACATGACAGAAAGCCCATTAAATGCTGGAACCAATAAGTAAAACATAAGGAGTGACCTCTTCTTTCTGAAGCCAAGTTCTATACAATCTCAGCTCTGACCTGTCCTCCAGAGTACACGTAACTTCTCATCTTCTGAGAAGGTAATCAAACATAATCAAAAGGAATCAAAGGGATGACTCTGTCTTGTCATCTGGTGTATATCCATTAAGCAAAATCAGGAGACAGGAGGTTTGTGGCACAGCATAATTGATCTTCGGAGAGATGTAGTCATGGGCATGGATAAGACTTTTATTTCTCTCACTTGAGACAATTCACAGCTCAACCCAGTACAATTATATTCTTACAAAGTTTGTATAACTAAAAAAAAAAGCACCAGACCAGTTTTCCTTGTTCCAGGAAGCTCAGTCCCTCTGTACCACTGTGATTGTACTTCAGGGATTACAAGGCTCTTTGCTACCCTGAATTTTCCTTTCTCCTTTTCTAGTGAGAGCAGGTTTGGCCACTTAGACCTGGAATTACAGAGAAGGTAAAGCTTTGCCTGGTGGTGATCGGGCTATATCAAGCTCAAGCCCAGAACTCCATGAGGGTTTACAAATTAGGAAGGGTAGAAGTGGTAGCATGTGGGTACTGTGCAGTCAGAAGGAAAGGTATAATAAGTGTATAGACTAAACGGACATGAAAAGATCCTCACTGTCATCAAGCAGAAGATGACTATGGATGCAGAAGAAGAAAGGTCTTGTAGGAAGATGTAAATGAGGAAGGAAAGAACCAGTCCTTAGTATGAAGCCCATGAGTAGTGACATAATCTTAATGAAACAAGACATAAGCTGAGGAGCAAAAAATGGCAATGCCTGTTGAAACTAGCATGCAACAAGCAAACTTCAGCAGCTACCACAGGGCTGTTCGCTGTTCACGCCTTAGGCAGCCCTTGGTTAGGTGTTGCGATACAGGCCTCCTGGACACAAAAGCACAGATCATCCTGAAATGCAGCATGGCTAGTGAAGATTGATCTGGATCAGCTGTGATACAAAGGGGCAGAGGTGCATTAGGATGGAAATTATAGGCCACTGCAGGTCTCCCATAATGGGGAAGGGGTTAAATCTTCCTCTTGAGACACACAGGTCTGGGAAAACTCTGGTTCTGCTAGCTGCTGCAGAGAGGATATTCAAGCTTAGAAGACAGAGGATGCTGGGAACATTCCCAGCTTTTACCAAAGTGTTCTTATCATCCTCTTGCCTCTCAGTTTTTCTTATCAGAGCTGAGTCAGTAAGAGCTATCCTGTTTACAGAATGTACCCTAAGATCAAATAGGATCTGGGGACTGACTATGTTCCTCTAGCAGAGATCTGGGCTCAGGCCTATCATTGCTCATCCAAGTAAAAATTTTGATGCTCAGTTGGTAGTAAGATGAGATGGATGGATTTCCACTAGAGAGCAATCTTGTCTCCTATACAAAGGAGTCTGCCTTGCCAGTTGAGGGAAGGACATTTAAAAAAGCATATGAGTAACCATGGGGATTGGCACCAGCTGCTGTAAGTCCCTGAGTGGACATAAATACAAAACTAAAAGTGCAAAGACTGAGCTCACTGTTTCTAGACCAGGGGAAGGCGGGTGAAAAAGCACAACAGTCTTCTTACTTTCTATGAAGCCAGCACTGCATAAATTGCAGTCTCAGCTCCAGCAAACGTTCATCTGTCTCCACACAAACTGTGAAAATAGAGATTTAAATGCTGGGTACATCAGAAGGATCCCGAGTACAACAGAGACATCTGCAAATATTCAATAAACCCAAAAGTGGACTGCTGATACCAATATAGCTTTTACCGTTAGAAACAAAGTGGGGGGAGCCCAGCCACTGCTCCAACAACTTCAGCAAAAATTATGCAAATAAAGCCAGGTTATTTTTCAAAAAGTATGTTTTTGACTTTTTAAATTTTCCTGAAAATTACATTTCCATCAGAAGTCTTCCTCCAGTCAGGATCTTTTCCTCAGCAGACAGGAAGCAGGCACTGGTCTCAGTGGCATCTGGCTGTGAGGGTAATTGAATAGTACAGCAAAGCAGGTTTGGGAGTCATCAATTCGCATCCGCATTAAAATGAGTTTACACGGTTCTTTAAATAAATAAGCTATATTTTAGCCTCTAAGAAAAATGCTATTGCTGGATGAAACTCCTCTGGGTTTTTACAGCAATAAAATAGAGCAAACGTTGTCTCTGCTGCCCCGTGTGGTATTCACCAGTCTTGACCACGTGCTTGGAGGTCTTGTGATCACCACAGGTGAGAAAGGGAATTAATTCATGTCATGTGACAGTCATGTTCTCCTGTTAGAGCTTCCTAAGAGAAGCTTTAAAGTTTCCAGGTTCAAGAGAGAAAGTCAGACAAGAGCTAGACTTGACAAGATACTCTTCTTTACTTACAGAAGTTATCAGTTGTTCTTACAGAAGTTATCAGTTGTTCTGCCACAGCCAAATGAGACTCTAATTCTTTCCAGTCAATCAAAGTGACTTTTTGGTCATAAAATGTGTGTTTTGCATGTTTGTCCAGAACTTGCCATCAATCTTGCTGCCTTTTATTTCTGATAAGCCAGGATTGCATAACTCATTGGAAAAAGAATCAGCATGGTAGATGATAAGGAATTTTTAAGGTATATTTTGAGGCAAATTAAACAGACATTATTGTTTAAACATAAAAGAAAAGTTTAATGAAGAGTACTCTGGGCAAAATCCTACAGCAACAAAAAAGTTCTACATAGAGTCTGCAAAGTTCCATCTCAAGTACACTTTTTATGTACGCTCGCAGCAGTACTGATCCCAAGAGTGGATGCATGGGACATCTCAGACCAATTGTGAGTCTATTCTCCAGCCCTGTTCTGCTGTCCAAGGGTGTTCCCTGAGTTTGGGCTCCTCTTGGATCCCATTATAGGACGGCTACAAGAAAGTGCTGAAGTTGTTGATTATCTCATCACTTTGTGAAGGGAAACTTCACAGCCTTCACGAAATCCTTCTGTCATTCCTGCTTCCAGTCAGATTAACCTCCTTCCAGATGGGCCTTCTTTCCCTCCATGCCACAACATACTTTGGTCACAAATTTCTACTACTGAGCAGTTACAATTAGATTTTCCCCTTCACAGATCAAACTAGTTGATGAAGGGAGCTTTTTAGTCTCAAAAATTAATCCTGAGGAGCATTTTAAGCAGGGGGACAGAGATTCTGACCTGGATTTTGTGTCAAGAGAAGAGCCAGTGTATACTTACTTTGCCCAGTACTGTTAAGGAGATGGTCTCCAGCCATTCACAACTTAGGCCTGCTTAAGGAAAAGGCAAGCTGAGGCCAGCTTGGGAGGCACTAGACACAGCATATGGGAATCAGCTTATGCACAGACAGGCTGTGACATGCCATGTAACCTCACCTCTCACTTCTGTGCTGTAAAATGGCACTGTCAGATGCCTCAGAGAGGCTGTGTGCATTGCCCAAGGTCACAAGTATGTCTGAGCCAAAAATTGTGCCCTAGTACCCTGGGACACCACATCTCTACAGTACCAGTCTTCCTGCTATCCTTAGCCTGGCTTTCCTCTGCTTAAACAGTAATGCATATTCCCATTCCCCTATAGTTAATTAGCAAGGAATAATTTATTCTCTGAGAGAAAAAAAACATCTTTCTCAGCCTGCTGTGTGTTTAGACAACTATAAATGTCTTGAATAAATTGATACAATAACTATGCTGAGCTTCTAAATCCTTATGAAAAATAACTGTTACAGTTTTTATGTGTTTTACGTACTAGTAACTCAACACCTTCTCAGGGAAGATGAGAGATGGCAGCTCTGAATGGGCACTGGAGTGGCAGAAGTGAGAAACAGGGTTGCAAGAGCCTTGCTGGCATCACTCATTTCTCTACTACCTTGCAGGAGAGATGATGTCTTGTGCTGCCAGGAGCTGTAATGTCATCCCCTCCTAGGCAGGGGCGATACAGCCCACGGTGCCCCCAGGCAAGGAACAGATCTGAAAAGCAGTGGGTTTGAAGGGCACAGGACAGAGCCTTGCCCGTGCAGCGATCCCTGTGGCACATGGAGCACAGCAGCCATCACACGCTGCTATCTTCTTCATGGCTGTGCTGATTTCAAGGCTGCTGCAGCTTCATTCTTTCAACGGTGTGGTGTCCCTGTGTTGACCACAGGTGGTTTGTGCTCTCACGCTGGTTTCTGGGACTACTAAACTCTCGCTCTGCAGGCTGTCTGCTGCACGAACCAGAAGAAAAACATCGGTGAAACGGATGGTGCCATCTACTGGGAACTGAGATTTTTACAGAGAAGACCACGGACTGATCTGATGCAGTCAGTCAGACTCTCTCCAGGCTTATCTGCTACTTTTACATCAAGATGTTTATAGACAGCCCACTGGCACCGCTGAAACTCAGAATTCAAATCTATCTGTTTAGAAATTTCTATGGGGCACCTCCCTCCCACAAAATACTAGTGTAAGACACACGGAAGAGCCAAGAAAACTATTCCTGGCTTTTGCACCCAGGAGGAGAATATGTTTGTGCTGCTGTGGTAAAGTGGAGATTAAATGCCCTGCAGCTGTGACAGACAGATATGGGTTGTCTTGGGGGTCTCATAGGAGAGGAAAGTGTTGAGCTTTCAAGAGTCTTGGAGAGATTCTCTCTTCTGCTTTTGCCAGGGTTGTTTCCCAAAAATTTATATAGAACACCCATATAAAACAGAATATGTATTTGTCACTAACCTTTGCCTCAGTACCTAAAGTATCCAAGAACCAGAGAGCTCTGGGGCCTAGGAAGAGATGTTTTGTAGCCTACTTTTCTAGACACCTGTATTACTGCATTTGGCCAGTTTTGATTATGAAATAGAATGGGGTTCAGACTGCTCAGCGACTCCTGTGTCATTTGGAGCAGCAGTTTCTCTTTGCTGTTCAATAAAACTCCTTCTTGTTCACAGTAGTCATAGCCAAACACTGAGTCAGGTTTTGCTGCAGTGTGCTGTCATTTTGTCATGTCCCAAAGTGGAGACAAACCATCAATAAGCCATTTGATGCTGGCCTAAGACTGTCCAGATGTGATTCAGTGGGTGTTTCATCTCTGATTTCTGTGGGGAAGTTATCATGAATGTCTCAGAAAAAATCCTTCTGAAGTGCAAATTTCCCTCCTTGTAATGTTTGAAGCCTCCCTCCTTGTCTCCATTTATTGCTAACATATATTGTCTAACAAGCAAAAGCCAGTTAAGTGCTAATATTTTAAATGCTGTTACCAGCAGTTATTTTAGATGAGATATTTGCTGTACTAGAGCTGCAGGCCCCTGTTTTGCTTTCTAAAATAGTAACAAATTCATTATGTTGGCCTAGTAACAGAAATTCATCAATGCTTTAATGCCCTGAGAAACAGACCTGACACATTTTCAGATGAGCAGGTTAACACATGGTTTGGATCCTGATTTGGATTGCAAGGCAGATACAGCATGGATGCATGAAGCTTCACTCCAAATCCTAATCTAGCAAATTTATCTTTAAGTGAAATACACTAAGTGGAGGGGACTTGAGAGCAGCCCTTTCCAATGTGCTCTTCTGTGAGCTAGAATGGGCACGCTGTGCCAGAATAGGACTTTAAAGCTGGCTTCCTTCATTGATGGGCTCCTGTTCAGAGATGGGTCATTTACCCTTCCCCTCTCTGTTTTGCAGGATTTGCTAGGTTTTTTTTTTTTTTTAATCCAACTGCTCTATCCTTGATGCTCTAATATGTGCCTAGAATAGGGTCTGTCTTGTATTTAGGTAAAAACAATACCAAAAACCCAAGACTGACTCCAAGGGATTTTAATTCTGAGACAAATCACAATAAAAACTGAGCAGCCCCCTAGTCTGTAAATCTTTCAGTGTTGTAACTTTTTAATGTGTAGGGGAGAGAAAAGCCCTTTCAAAATCTCTAACCTCAAAATCCCAGCCTGAAGTACTAGTATTCCTGGGAGAAGCAGAAAGAATCTCTAAGGAAATTGCCTTTGGATCTCTTGTGTTACTATTTGATGTGAATGGCAATATTCTCCCAATTACTGTGCTGCAAGGCTGTTCTGAGAGCTTCAAGGGTTTTTATACCTGAGACTGGTTTTCCTCAAATCCTGAAAGGGAGACTTGTAGCCTACCTCTTGGAAATACCCAGATACACAGTTCCATGTAGAGAAACACCCTTAATGTTCTCCATTTCTTAATCCTTGACTTTGAGAGGGTTTTAGTGTATCCTTAAAAGGAAGAGCTGGGAAAAATCTTTATTAGGGAGAGAAATATAATGCTACTAACCTTAGGAAGTGAAAATAGAGTGCTTTTCTGAAAATCATGTGTAGGAGGGAGAGGGAACAGGGTGAGTGAAAATTAACAGGCTGAGAAGGCTGGAAAGGGCAAGTGGGGACAGGACACGTTCAATTATTTCCTGCTTAACCATGATGTTAATCTGTGTGTCACAAATCCTCTTCAGATAGAATTTTAAGTGAAAACATGTCTGAATAATATGTGTGCTTTCTTTCAAGAGGAGAAGCAGTCTCAGAAAAAAAAAAAAAGAAAATTTATTGGGCTTTTTTTGTCTGCTAGAAGTGGTTTATTTTCAAACTCTAAGGCCTGATGCCATTCTTGTTTACACAACTTTTGCATTCATGAAAATGGTTTCACTGGCTCTAACAGCTTTGCGCTCCTGATTTGCACCCAGCAAATCAGCATGTCCAGCATTCCAGCCAAAGAACAGTAAAAAGATTTAGAGGGGAGGAGCAGGAGTAAACCCAATGGTGAACAAGAATGTCCCCACAAGCTTCAGACCTGGAGCTTAAAGCAGTGTAAAGCATATGTCACATCCCTTGCCCTGTAAGCCACTGACCTCAGAAACTCCAGTTTATACACCTTCACCCTTCATTTGTTAAAAGGAAAGGTAAAAGATTGTTATGGTACATTAACATGAAAGCTATGCGTGCGAGAGGCTTAAGGGAGATTTATAACCTTGGAGCTTTCTTTACAAATAGTCCTTGGAATAGTGGTTTGGGAGGGGGAAAGTCAAACTTTCCTCTAGTACCAGATGGAATAAGTAGCTTCAATTTGTTTTTTTCCTCCTCTTTTTGTGATCCAAGGAGAGTAGAGCTGGTCTTGTCTGAGCTGCCTCAGAGAGGCAGTACTAATACTGATATTGATTTGTTCCTATACATCCCTGGAGTATTTGCTGGGGGCAATGGGGGAATGTTGTGTCCTTGGGCCCTGTGAGGAGCAACTTTTACTAAAAATTGCTAGGGGGGAGTGGATCTGTTCTGAAAAACATGGTAGGGGGTATTAGGAGCAAAGAAGAGACTTCTACTGCTTTCAAGTGCTTTCGGGACAAGAACATAATCCAGCCCAGTTCAGGCTGAATTGTGCATGCATGCTGAAGCCCTGCCAGCATGGCTGGCAACATCGCTTTTCAGCAGCAGCCTGGTTATCAGTACGTGCTAACAAAGACCTTGTGCCCTGACTCCAGTGAGTGATTAACTCTGTGTCTCTGGTGGCCATGTGGACCATATGCCTTTGCAGGCTAGTGCTGCCTGCTCTGGGAACACAGTATTCATTTCCCTTACCTCTCCTGACTCTGACTGAGATGTGACTTATGTGCTTTTGAGAAGGATTTTGCTAAAGGTGGCGACGTTGAAGAGTGAGGTTTGCTCCAACATGCATGGGAGTCACCAAGAGCCACTGAAGCCTTCACTTTTGGTGACACAAGTGTTATCAAGTTGAGAGCTGTGAGTGCATGACCCTCTATTTCAACAATGTGCTTTGTCATGGCAAATGATGTCACAGGTTGCACACAGTCCCTCCTGCTTATGACTCTGAGTGGCACCTGTACCCCCTTTGACAGAAAAGGGTTCTCTGGAACAGCCTTACTGCTGGCAAAACTTTGAGGAACACGTGATGAAGAGAGAGTACAACAACATCATCATGACTGCTATATTTGAGTCACACAGAAAAGGACATGCAGGACTTGGGGGATCAGAGGAGCAGTAATATGATACACACCTCGGAAGTGTTCTGCTTTCTGTGGAAACGTTATCTACTGGATATGGCAGAGCAGAGGGGAAGAGAGGCTGCTGACATATATCTGCTTTCCTTCCCCAAGTAGGCTTTCCTGTAACCACCAAATACAATTCAGCAAGCCTATGTGAAGCTGTATCAGACTAGCAACATTTCCATGCTGTACCTGAAAATTATGCTTTGACTTCTAGTACCTTTGCACAGTAAATATTTGCATAATGTAAAGGAAAGTGGGGAAATCACAGCCTGAAACATTCCCTGCCCCTTCCTCTGCACGTGATACTTTTTGGTGTAGCTCAGAGTACCCTAGAGACCATGGAATGTGATTTTTGGTAGAACTCAATGAGTTAGCCACCTTGGAAACTGGAATGTTAGCCACCTTGAAAACTGGAAGGTCAGCAACATTATAGGACACATTTGTGAATATTGTGTTTAAGTGACAAACAAGCTGTGTTTCAAATGCAGTGGCTTATAATCTCCTTCAGCTGTGAAGATGCCCAGTTATGAAACTCCCCCTTCATGTGAAGCCTCTCATCTTCCACTGGGTGCTTGGTCTTGGTAGCTCTCCCCATGCACCAATGTCTCTGCCACTTTCCCCATCTTCAGGCCAGGTCATGGTCCTCCATGCCCTCCAGTGTCACTGGGGGCTAGGGGAAGTAGACACAGCTGTAAGGATGAAGTAACTCCCTTTTGTAACTGCAAAATCGCTTCCAAGGATCTTTCCCATGCTCTTACTTTGGAAGTGAGAGTAGCCTGCCTGTCTCTGCCCACTCAGCTCTTGCCAATGTGCACTGTGAAGGGCCCAGGCCCTGACAAGTCCCATGCTTCCTTCCTGCAGATATTGCCACCTACCAGCACCTCTATTTTCTGGGAAAGAGTTTCCCTGTATGCAATGTGATTTAAACATGACAAAAAAGGTGCATGCCCTTGTTCCCTTGCTCTCCCTATGGGGTTTAGAAGCCTAGGTTGGTTGTAGGAGTCCTGAGCAACCCAGAAATGTAAGACTGCATTATCAGAGGGCCAGGTTCCCAGCTCTGCCTCAACAAAGCACTGGCACCCATGTATAGATTTTCTAGATGTCTAGATTTCTAGATTTTCAGAATGTGAAAACTCTTGTTGGGTACTCTGTATATTTAAGACTGCAGAGAATGAGGGCCAAGGCCAGGTCAAGCCAAAAGGGTTATCTGTACTTTTCAGTATGATGGATAAAGAGTGTCTATTTCCCTTTCTGGGATGACAGTGCCATGTTTGCAGATGCATTCACACCATCAACTTTTTGCTACCAGGTACAAATTGGAAACAGGTCTATTTTAACACTTACTAGGGAGGTAACATTCATTAGACAGTAAAACCTACCACTTGACTTCTGTAGAGGTCTGCAGAAGTGGCATAAGATGGAAGGACCTGGAGGGAATAATCCTGCAGGGATGCACTCTCATGAGGTCTGTCAAGCTGAGAGCACCACACAGTACACACATGGCTTTGGTGTTCTTATCTCCTGCTCTGACATCTGTCCTGGTTTTCAGGCAAATCTGGGAGAAAACCTCCAGGAGAAGCCCCCAGAAAGCAAATCCCCACTGCCCCTCCCCCCACCTGGTTCAGGAAGAATTTCCTCAGAGAGTATTGGAAAAAACCTGTTTATTTAACAGGCAAAGCACTCCCCAGCACAAAAAATGAACAACACCAGATGACAAAAACTCTTTCACTGCTCTGAAGAGATGACAAATTCAGGAAGTCTCTCCTGGGAGCGGTCGCCCAGTTATCAGTCTCCAACACTGGGAATGGCTGCTGCAGATCACAACATGCAGGCTCTTGGTGTTTCTTGGTGTTTCCCAGGTCCCATTCCAGAGCAGGCTCGAATGGTATTCAGGAAAGGGAAAGAAAACAGTCCAGGGAAAAAGAATTGGACTGCCTAGCTAAACTAACTAATAAGCAAAAGCAAAAGCAAGGGCAAAAGCAAAAAGCAGGAGCAAGAGCAAAGCGAAGCAAGCAAGCCAGCAAGCCCTAGCCTCTCTCCTAGACACCAACCGTGGTGGGAGGTGAGCTGGCTGATAACAAGACAAAACAAACCTTCACTTTTCGGAGCCAGTCCTGAAGGCATAAAACATAACATCAAGCATAAACAGAACACATGACTGGGGATACAAGCACCATAACGTCACCCTAGGACAGCATCTTAGGTGTGTATGGAAACCGCTGGAACTAAGAGATCTCTTATTTAAGTCCCTGTCTATTTCACTCTGGTCCCAGGTGCCTTCACTTCCTCATGTACTTTCTGTGATCTTTATCTCTGTGGGTACATTGTCACAGCCAGGACTTGGAGAGCAGGTCCAAGCGGCTTTGTAGTGAAGCTACAGCTTTGAAGGTGCAGCTATACTCAGGGCTCAGACATATCATCAGCCTGGCAGCTGGGGCAGCCCTAAACAGAAATCACTAAGCAGGAATTGCATGTAAGGGACCAAGTGTTGGAGGCCTGGCTGCACATCATGCATTGTTTGTGTTTTCTAAGGAAGGAATTTAAGTACTTGAGCTTGTTGTCTGGAACACCTCTATGATGAACAGGTGATTTCTGATGATCAGAAAGTGTTCAAATTAAGTGTTCAAACTATTAAGAATTTCAGGAAAAAGACATCAGATGACTTGGTCCTTAATGGAAGTTCTCTGCAATGTTTAATTACATGGTAGCATGAATGTAGGTTGTACAGGGCCAGAGACGAGCATAACTTCTGTCAGTGGTGACCTTTAGCTATGCCTGGCTGTGTCAGGAAGGGCAGGTTTGTCTTAGATATCTGCCTAAAATCTATATACTGCATGTTTGAAGGAGAAAGAGCAAGACAAACCACTTCTCTGAGTAACTGGCCATCACAGAGAAGACCAATGCTGTCTGCTTTCAACCCATACGAGTCAGACAGGGCAAGAGTTGAATTTACATTGTCTGGTTCTGCTGTGGGAGTGTTGTGGGTGAGGGGAAGGCCATCAGCCTAGCACTTGGATACTGCGAGTGCTGTGGGACACTTGCTCTTTGGAACTCTTGAGGCAGTCAGCTGTAGCTAGTACCATGGTTGCCTGCCACAGACAAATAGTTTTGATGAGGGTTTTTTCTGTCTTTAGAAGTTTTTTTTGGTGCAGGATTTGTCTGTCACCTCCCATGGAGGTAAAGAGGTAATGGGTAAAAAGCCCAGAATTCTTGGTGACAACCAGTTTTCATAGAGCAGGCTCTGATAAGAGTTGTGATCATGAAGAAAAATGTGAAAACTTGATTCATTAAGCACTCAAAAAACATAGAAAACAAATTCCACCTGTATTTATTTTCTATTTGATATTTTCAGGTCTTCTCCATGATTTCTCAGGAACCAGAACAATGGCACAGATATTTTTTGTGCTAAGCTAAAGACTTCCATGCTTCCATGCTGCAGGCCACAGCACACCCCAGCTACAGCCCTGACTGTAGCTCTGACTTGCCCACATAGCCCCACAGACATGCTCCTCAACAGGCTGGCTGAACTTCCCCACTGAAAGAATGAGACAGTTAAGCAGCAGTGACTTTGATTTCAAACACAGCTCTCTCCATTGGCTGATAGTTGAAAGTGCCTTTTGAACAGCTAAAACAGTTTCACGTGCTTAAACTATGGCTTTAGGGATCTTCCTTTCATAGGAGCAGCACCTACAATGCTGCCAACTGCAAAATCCCACCATCCTAGCTGAGAGTCCCACTTTGGTTTTCACAAGAGACTGCAGCACTGGCTGACTGAAAGTAAAATGCATAAATTTTAGCACTTATTTACAGTGGATGAAGGAGTTTCGGACTTTTTTGCAACATCTGTGAATGATCAGGATTCTGTCTGATTTCTGGATAGCTAGCAAATCCAAGTTGAAACATCTGTGCATGAGATATGCATCATTGCTGATCCATCTGCAAAACACATCAGACATCAGTTGATTGATTTGAGCTTGATAGGGCTAGATAACCAAGCAGCAGGAAAACAGAAACTACATGGCACAGTGGGAGTTGTTCCCTCTGCCCCTCCTTCTTTTCAACTCTATATAGTTCCACTGTTTATGTTTTTGCAGTTGTTTTTCTTACTTGGTGCAGTTATTGGGTTGAATATTGATAAGGGAATGAAAGACCACATCTCAAAAATGTGGGAACACATCTGTCCTTGGCAAAAATAACTTCATCTGTGACAGCCATCACCAAAACCATAAATGAATATAATGAAATCTTCCAGAAACTGCTTTGGGATCTCAGTGGAAATACGGAGGGTAGCATTCAGATTCTGTTACAGGGATTTTAACATTTTTGAGTGTCTTCACTTTTAGTTTTTAAATCAGGTTTATTCAAATGAAGTTGTGACACTGGAGATTGTTATTTGAAGCTGAAGTCTTATTTCCTGTCTTCCTAATCTCTGATTGCATTTACACTGGTCCCCACCATTCCTCATTGCTTCATACTGCCCACTTCCTATATAGCACATGCACATGCAGATATTGCTCTTCTGTCTGCTTCTTTATTGACTTCTGGAAGTGCAGACATGCATGATGATGATTGAGAAGACTCTAATTTTTAGTTTTTTAATGTGATGTGCAAGGACATGGGGCCTGGTTTATGACTATGCATCTGTTGCAGCAAATACAGTATCCTCAATGCCACAAAATCAGCCTAGACCTGGGGCTTGTATTCCCTTTCCAGAAATTAGTGAAGGA
The DNA here is from genome assembly GCF_026979565.1 of Vidua chalybeata. Lineage (NCBI taxonomy): Eukaryota > Metazoa > Chordata > Aves > Passeriformes > Viduidae > Vidua > Vidua chalybeata. Next base: position 45,750,734 of record NC_071570.1, read on the forward strand.
TTCAACAATTATCACTTGAGTAGCAGGTCTCCAAACAATGACAACAATGCCTGAGAGGACAAAATGAAAATCTGTCTCACTTAGCCTTACATTGCATCATCATGGGAAGTGATAGCAGCATGTAGCTGTGAGGTTTTCAGGGAGATGTGGCCCACCAGACATGATACAGGCAGCAGGTACACATTTAGAAAGTGACACCTTTTTACAGACATCTTTCTGATTCTAACTGCTGTTCATGTGCCACATCTGGATAACCAGCAACCAAATCCTCTGCTCAGATCATGTCATGTTCTAGTTTTTTATGCTGGTCTGAGAGCAATGAGTGTAGAGTGTCTTGTGCAGACAGTACTGGTAAAAACCCTATTTCTGAGACAGGGAGAGATGAAGGCTCACTTTAGCAGCCTTGTGGGACTCTGACTATTATAGTTGACAGAGAGGATCTGCCACACAGTTTAAAATCACAGCCATCAACCAGCCTGTTAAATGATCTTCCCTCTGCCATTCAAGTGTAGCTTGTTAGCACAGTAGTTCAAACTTCCCAGTACGACTGTGATGCCTGGGTAAGTGCTTTACAGACTGTATTTTATTCCTGGCAGGAGCAGAGCAGTCATTGAGCAGCTGGCTGGCCTAGCAGACAAATCCCCTCTTCTGTAGGCATCTCTATGTGAGATTACAGAGATCTACAAGAGAAAAGAGATCTTCTCCTTGAAGGCTGTGGCTCAGGTATTATGCATGAGCTGTTTTATTTGTACCATGCCATCTGGAGGAAAGGTCTTTCTGCATCAAAAGAAAGCAGCAAAAATCACAAAGAGGAGAAAAGCATGGATCTCATAACTGTGTATAAATACCTGAAAAAGTGTGCAAATATGTTGCTACTCTCTTTTCAGTGAAGCTGAGTAATGGGACCAGAGGCAATGGGCAGAAATTGAAACATAAGAGGTTTTCTCTGAACACCAGGAAACATTTTTTTTTTACTGTGAGGGTGACCAAGCAATGGTGCAGATTGGCCAGAGAGGTGGTAGATCTCTGTCCTTGGAGATTTTCAAAAGTCAGCTGGACTCAGTCCTGGGCAAATGGCTCTAAGTGGCTTTGCTGGACTCTGGGAGTGATTCTGTGACAGTGAGTGAGGGCATCTCTTCAGACCAGTCTAATGTGAGCATGGTCTTCACCCAGGTAATGGGAGTCCACCAGCTCAGTGGCACATGGCAGTGAAATGCCTTAGCCATGATCATCTGTTAGTAGCAGTCCTTCCTCTTGTGCAGCTTCTCTCTGTTGCAGACACATTAACAAGGACCCACATTTCACAACCATGGGAAAATGAGGCCCTGGAAAGTTGATAGGGAGTCATTTAGGTGTAAGATAGTTCTGGAGGCCAATGCACTAGGCAATACCAGCTGGTATGTGAGGTGGTTATGCAATGTTATAATGTTAGGGAAAAAAAGAAGCAATGCATTCCAGCTTTTTCTCCTACAAAAACTCTGTGACATTCCCTTTTGCTTCTGTCCTTTATGCCTGGGGGCAATTTAACTGGTAACTGACAAAAGTGAGATTGCTGCAAGTTGCCCTGCTCAGATCAAATAAATCACATAAAAGTAGAAGAGAAACAGAACTGGAAGTGTCTCTGAATAATCAGCAGATGCAAAACCTTCTACGATCTACTAAACTTGAAACATAGGCAAAGATTTTGTCAGTTTTGTTTCAGAACTAAGTGATTCTGTGGTATAAATTAAATAAAAAGCCATGAAGAACATTTTTCTTCCACTGTGTGGGGGAAATATGCTCCAGATGCTTGCAGTCTGTTGGTAACAAGCAGCAGTGTGATAGACTGGATGGATTTTGAAATTCTGCCTCTAACTGATCTTAAGAAAAAATAATGATAATATGTTTATCAGCTGGCTAGGTGGAAATAACAAATGGAATGCTGTAACCCAGACCTCAGAGATGCCTCTTACTGTGCTTCATTTGGGGCAATTTTCAGAGACAAGACCCAAAACCAGCCCTAATGTTGAGTGATCTATTCTCTCAAGGTACTGGTAGATATAGAGAAAATTTTCCAGTGACTGCCTAGTCTAAGACCTAAACCACAGCTCTGAGCATGCAGCATGGGAAATGCAGAAGAGCAACATTACTGCTGACATAGTTTGCTGTCTGTGGAAATCAGTCTTGACTCTGAGAGCCTTTGGGATGTTTGTCATAGCAATAATCTTCTCTTGAGGAAGAACACAGGCACTGGGAAAAACATTGCTAAGCATTTAAAACATGAAGTTTCTGAAGCTGATACAAAAGAGAATTTTGTCTCAGAGCACCAGCTATGTGAGATATCAATGCCATTTTGCAGTGGGTTTTGCCTTTCTGATGTTACAGCAGCATGAGTTTGGAATTCTGGTGCCAGGATCAACCTAGCCTGTGCATAATCAGTGGCATAGTAAGAGCCTGAGACCTATGTTCTTACCAGTTCTTACTTACAGAGTAAGTATCTTTAAGATAACTGTGTCCAGAGTTAGCAGAGGTTTTATGGCTAGAAGACAAGCAAATGTGCCCATGGATTGGTGTGGTGACTTTGAAGAAAAGCCCTCTTACTGCTCAGGAGACTACTGCAGCATGGATGTCCCATTTCTCCAGCGGCTTCTGTGGCAATTGACGTCTGCTGAACTCATCTGTGCTGTTCACACTTGCAAAGGTGCAGCCACAGGTTTTTGTTAGATAAAAAACTTTTTCTTACTATAGTTATCACATATAACTATATGTTATAGAGTTATAGTTATCTAATCAGCCATTTTTTTTACTGAAAATGTAACTTCTAAACTCTTGGTTTTGCTTACACCAGCAGTCAATGATTGTGACAGTGCTGGCTGCCACAGATGTATCAAGATGCTTGACTACAGTGCTTCACTTTGGGACACTTTTCATCCTCACTCAGGATGGCTCTAGGACCCTGTCCACCACAACAGGTGGTGGACACACCGCACAACTTGGCCCCTGCATATTGTTGCCCTATGGACTTGCGCAACCCCACCAGCCTTTGAACTAGCTTTGTTATCTCAGCACAACACTATATGTTTATTTGACATTCATCCTGCTGTCTATCAAGGACCTTCGACCCCCGTATACTTCCAAACTTGAACACCTGGCTGTCCAACTGTATTCTTCAAAATTTCTGAAAACACAAACTGTAAAAATATGAGCCTTTTTTTCACACAGTGTCTTCTATTGGTTCGAGAGAGGTGACCAATCCTAAAAGTTAGACTCTTCTGACACAGCAGGCAGTTTGCAAATATGAATTCTCCCAGCATTTCCATATATGCAACAAGATCTGCCTATGGAGGTGTATGAGAACAGACAGGCAAGAAAAATTATTGTAAAAATGTTTCAGGAGGCCAGACCCTGTTCTGGGGTGACCAGCGCTGCCTTAAAATTAGATGACAAGGGGCAAGATCATACTAGGTCTCCATCCCTCCACTGCAAATTTTCTTGAAGGGAATCAGAGAGAGCAATCCTGTAGAAATCCGCTGGAATCTGTCAATAAACTGACCTCTTGGTAGGTGCAGGTGAGCAAAGGGTGCATTAAACTCAGAAGGATTTGAATCCCAGGCAAGGAGTGACAAGTTTTGATTTCACAAGTCTCCAGGTGTGATGGGGAGAATCCCAGGAAGTGGGGTATAAATTATCTGGTTTCCTCCACTGGGGTCTAGCCAAGAATTTAACACTCTTGTTTGCTTAGGAGAGGTCCTGCAGTGCTTTTAGTGTCTGTAAGGGCCCCCAAACTGCTGCTGTCTCATGCAAATGTGCTGAAAGAGCACTTCTGAGCAAGTGTCATGAATCAACACTGGAGAGTCCAGGCTCTCCAGGAAAAAAAAATAGTCTGTCCTCCAGTCTTTACTGGGGGTCTCTCTGTAATTTATGGATGCCTGGAGGCATACTTTTTGAGGAAGTGCAATCTCCTCCTTTCATTTAGGGTTACAGCCTGAAGGCCATTTTTAGAACTGAGGGGGATGTGTCCTGTGCCAGCACAGGAAGAACGTGTCCTGGCACACTGCATCTCATCATGCAGTGCTATAGCACTATAGGCATATTAGCTGGTTCTGATGAGCAACCGGAGGGAGTGTTCTTCCAGGATGACATTTTGCACAGCCACAGAATTGTTACCACAAAGGTCTATTCTTTGTGATGATGATGATTTTGTGAAGTGATCATCTTAGGTGGAAAGGCTGACTTTATGTAAGCTTGCTGTAAGGAAAATCCCTTTCATATATAACTGATGCTCTGGAATCCACTTCCATTTATTCAGCCTGTAGCTAAGCCCTATCAGCCCATAACCACTTCAGGGGGCCCCATGCCTGGGACTAGTGATTTTGCTGTGGGCAAGGCACTGAGCCCAAGATCACAAGCCAAGTCTGAAGTGTCATTTTGGCAGTAGTGCCAAGCGGAATGGAGGAGCAAGAGGTTGGGAAAAAGAAATCCCTACTAGCAGCGCACCATGAGGATGCTAAGTGCAAACAGGCAGAAAAATTCTCCTTTCCTAGACAGGGCCAGGAAAGCAATCTTGCAGATGATGCAAAAGATAAAAAGGCAATACAAAGACTGGATGAGCAGCAGATGCAGCAAAGCTCCTGAGCTGGTGTGCAAAGTGTTCAGGGGGTAAAACAGGTGGTGAACAAAGCCAAGCTCTGGCACCACAGGTTTTGTGACATGCAGAAAAATTCTTATGCCTTAGTCCCAAAATATAGAATGACTATGTTGGGCTCTTTCTTCTTTCCTCACTAGAGAAAACAAAGATTCTGCCAGAATGCATTTGTCTGAATTCTTATCCAGGCAAAAGACATATACAGGCTGGAGTAGGGAACTATCCAAGCTGGTTTCCTATTCCAGTTGATATATAGCTTTTAGAAGTAGTAGTAGCAGTACTAGCAGTAATGAAAATTTTGTTCCATTTTAACAATTAATTCACTGTCAAACATTTGGAGAAAAAAACACTACCTCTTCCTGCCTTAACTTCCACATCTATCTGTTCTTCTGGCTTGACAGTGACCAGGATATATCCTATAAGACTTGGTATTCATCTGACAAAGCTTTAATAAACTTTTAGACAGGAAATGCTGTTGTCTTTGAAACCACTTTTCCCCCAAATTTTCATATCTTTAGGACACAGTCTCTGTATTGTTGATGTTAAAACATTTTCTGTCCACTGCAGTTGTTTGACTGCCACTCCATCTCATTGCTGCATCTGTGCAGAGACAGACTAACACATCTAGATACTGATTACTTATGTTGTCTTGCTAATGGTTTGGCACATATGGCTCAGAAGTAGGTCTTTAATCTTCACATGGTGAGGAGATATCCTTAGGAAAGAACTGTCTTCCTAGGAACCTCCGTTGTAAATGTTTTTACATGTATTCAGTATTAAACACACAGACCAGTGGAGGGTTCAATTTCCTTTGATTGTTCTGGTTTGGGTTTGTTTTCAGCACAACAGAGCATTTGACCAGCTCTCAGCCTCAAGTGGAGATCTGGTTCAGCTGTGGTACTGTCCATCTGCTTCAAGTTAAGCATGCTTCCAAGAACCCTCCTGGTTTGGAGGAACATGGTCCTGCTGCTTTTATGTCCCTGGCAACTCACTCACTGGAAAGACACCACAACGATGAAAAAAAAATTGTTTTATGTCATCATAGTGGGTACAGAGGAGGTAATCTGGCCTGTTTTTGTAGCAACAGGATTTAGGGAGTAATCCTGTGGTCACTGAAATCCTGGGCAGAGCTGTCCAGAGTCCAGAGCTGTCACAGAGAGAGTGCAAATCAGATCCAGACTGGCTAAGGAAGTTACATAGCATTTCCAGCAGAAATGTTCATGGTGCCTGATAAAGGTTTGGACAGTGTTTCAGCTCTTCAAGATCACCTGCTTGGCAAAGTGAGATGCAACAGCTGTGACTGAAGGCAGTTATTAGTCCCCTCCCCACCCAAAAATGCTGTTTCAGCAAATAAATTCAGCATTTAGAATTGTCAAGCTAGAGTTGTGCCATTTCTTGGAATAAGTAGAAAGCACATTTAGTGGGTCTTTTCAATTTACCTTCTTTAATCCTGATGAAGAAATGTAGGCATTTTCTTCAGTATTTAGTGAGGGGAAAGAAAATTCCCAGTTGACAGAAAGTAAAGCAAGTGCTGACTAAAAGAAAATTACTTATGAAAGTAGACCTAGAACAAAAACTTAATTTCAGCTCTGCTACACTTGATGGGCTGACAAGAAACAAGAATCTTTACACTCAAGTATAGGATAACCACTGACAGGCTCATATCCAGCTATGTCTTGTGAGAGAGCTCAAAGCTAATTCAGAATTGCATGAAACTTTCTCAGTATGCTGTTTCTTTAAGTTTCTTGGGACATTTTGCTGTCAGTGAAGCAAACTGTCCATGTAACACCTCACAAGACCTGAGCTTTAAATGCCTTGAGGCAGGGATGGCCATTAGCTGTGCAAGTCTGTATAGCAAATAACCCAGCAGGATAAGCGGTGGCTCAGTGCCAAGCAAGGACACATTCAAGTGCTTCTCAGAAGGCAGGTCTGAAAGGGTTGGAAAATACATGGCAATTCTGTGGTGCCACAAATGACTAATTTGACCTTCATCACCCCAAGGAAAAATTCCACCCCACTGAAGTCAGTATCCTGAAAAACACCAAAAATGTTTTCCCTTTTGCTGGAGCTTCACTCCCATGATGCACTCTGTGGCTCTGTTGCTGCCTCAGTAAACGTAAGCAGTGTTCACAATGTATTTATATGGTTAAAAAAAAAAAAAAAGGCACCTTACATACTGTTAAGACAACATTTTGTAACAAGTGACTGCTGCTTACCTATTGTCCTGAACTCTGACATGCTTGCTCATATTTTTTAGAGCAAGTCACAAAGCAAAGCAAAGCTTCTATTTCCTAGAAGACATCAGAAATATACCTATGTAAATGAAAGATTTTACAAATTTTGTAGCCTTCCTGAGGGGCCCAGTCTTTCCAGCTGCTTCCCAGATGGATGCTTATGTGCACAGGACTAGGATTCACTGGAGTTTTCAGGACTGATTTCTCCTGCATCTTTCCTCCAGCCCAGTGAAGGGCTTGAGAAGGGAGTGCAAAGAGAGAGGGACTGCTGCATCCCTCCTTTCCAAGGCCTAAGCAGCTGTTTTTCTGTCAATAGTGCTGAGGGCCATATATAGGCTAGCAGTGGGGCTACAGTTCCCACAGAGAGAGAGGGACTGAATCCCTATTTACTGAATTCAATAAAATTATGCATTAATCACATTCATTTTTTCCAATCCTTTGGATTTTTTCTTCCAACATTATGAACTACTAACTGACTAACTCACTCTATTTTTTACTATTTTGTTAGCACTTTATTCTCACATTTTAAATAGTTTGGGTTTTGATTGCACTCTATAAAAATACTTTCAGATTGGGGAAAGTGGTTTGTACACTGTCATTTAATGCCTTCCAGCCTGGCTTCAAATGATCCTCTCCTTTATTTCAAAAGTGCTAGGGCCTAGCACAATTCAGAGCTCCCTGTTGTGGTCATGTACTTTCTCTTCACCTCCTTTCAATCTTGAGGAGATTTATTTTTGTTTAGCTTTCTATCTCCATTCAAATTGAGATTACTATTACTAAGATGCATTTGGAGAACAGAATTCTAGTCTTTCCTGTTTATTTTTGGCTTTTAGCCAACTATGCTTGCTAATTACATGTAACCACGTCACTTTGTAATATATTCCCCATATTTCCCTTCCACCTGACCTAACACTTTCATACGGTAACATACTACAAAGTTCACTAACCCTTTTTTATCTGGAGGCATAACTGGGACTCTGTGTTCACGAATCTCTGAAGTCCATCCACATCAATCCTTCTAAGCAAACTTCCTTTCAAATGCAGATAGAGTACTTTTTCATGATGAAAAATGGTCCTTTGCTCCTTTATTATGTACATTATGATATGTTTCATAATTTTAAATGGTGAGAAATACTCATGCTTAAATTTCATGATCTTTAAAATCAGTTTTGAATTCATGCTCAACAGTGGGTGAATCAGAGCTGACCTACCTGTTAAAGGACTGTGAATATAATTCTGTCCTGAACTCTGTGCAAACCACTTTTGTGGCAGCTTCTTTCACTCAAGGTTTACTGTGTCTGGCTGTATGGGGTGGCTTGCTTTCCCACTGCAGGTTAATGTTAGGTAACAAAGGCACATGCATGATCTGGTAGTCGCTCAGGCATGTGTGTCACATGTAAATATGGATGCATGCCATCCCAATTAGCACATGCAGGAGTTTTGGACTGTGATGCTCTGCAGATCTGTCACCAGTAACACCCACTTGAGGAGACTTGTGGCTCTGACAGCCCCTCAGCCATTTCCACATAAGTGCTCTTATGGCCCAGGAAACTAACTGAAGTTAAGCATCAGCTGATGAAAAAAAAAAAAAAAGACACAGTCTGTTTTTGCACACACCCCAGGTGACCTCCTCCTGGCCCCACCTGCAGGCATACGTAAAGCTTGGGATGTGAGTGTGAGCAACTGCTTGTGCATGACAGCTGCTTCAGTTAGCTGCTCAAACTGTGCTGCTGAAGCAAACACGGCTCCTTCAATTACCTTGAATTAAGTACCAGCTAGTTACAACTCAGGGCACAGACTCTCTGTGGTCTAATGCCCTGATCCAGAAAAGCATTTAAGTGCATGCTTGTTTACCCTTTCTGTACAACGTTCATAAGCACATGCTTAGACGTAAGGACATTTTGAAGTCCTATTGAAATAATTTTGCAAGGGAGTGGGATAAACAAATCCTGGCCATGCTACAGACAGAAATTTATTAAATAAAAATGTTGTGTTTATCTCTTAGATTTCCTCTAATAGAGCTAGGGTGTGGCTTTTTACTGAAATGTCACAGTGCAAATAAAAATTACTTTGGAAGTCTCTTTAAGACACTGCCTTTGTCTTTTCTCATTCCCTATTTTTCATTAGCAATTCACCACAAAGAATGCATTTCCCACAAATTCAAAAATAAGGCCAAGCAGCATGTTAATCTGCATTGCTTGTAAGCCTGTGCACTGTATTTCAGAAAGCACTGTTATGTATTTTGCTACTTTAAAACAAAAAGCAAACTAAATGGTCACACAGAAGATACCTATCGGTCTGCCAGCACATCTGTCTGCCATGAAAAATTTATTCTCTCTAGATTGATCAGGGTATTGTATGAATGCTATCTGGCTTTCATGCCCAGACATACATATGACCAAATGTGTGGCTGCTAAGAGTGATGTTCAGCAAAGTTGCTTGACTATCTGTGACTGGTGGGAAAACTCACTATTTGAAGCTCCAGTGTTGAATCAGGGTTCTTTTTGGGGGGGCAGATGAAGAAAGAGGTACATCTGCAGTTCTTGCTTGATTGTTACAGGAATACCTGAATGACTGGCAAAATGACGGTAGTATTTTCCCCTGAAAAAAAAAGAAAAAAAGAAAAAAAAAATAATAATAATTAAAATATCCTTGGTCATATAATGCTCTTTGTTCTAAATGGTAGGCATGATCTAACATAGAAGATGCACTTCATGTATTAATAATTTGCCTTATCAAAATCGACAAGATTTAGACATATAGTAATGCACATAAAAGAAGGCAAAACAATTAAGGGTTTTGGCTCTGCCTACTTTCTTCTAGAGACAGTTAATTTGCACCAAAAAAAAAAAAAAAAACCAGACAAAAGTAAAGAATGGCACTTTGAACTGATGGGAAATTTGCCATCAACTCTATACCAGAGTTTTGCATTGGAACAGATATCTGGATCTCTTGGGTAAAAAAAGATGTGTTTAGAAGTAAGAATATAGGAAAACTAAAGAGACAGTGACTATTTGGCAAACAGCCAGAAATGCTTTCTTGTGTTGCTCTGTGCATTGTATTTTCACATACACAGCTTTGGAAGGAATGGTCCACATTAATAAAGAAATTATAGTGGTCTTTCAAGACCATCTTTTTTCATTCTGTGTACTAAGCCCAAGGGTAGGTCAGGACCACCAGCAATTTAAAAAAAAAAAAAAAAAAAAAAAATCCAAATCAGAAAAAACATCATTCAGCCTCTCAGGACAGTGAGCATAACAGTCACTACAAAGGTAGAAATTATAAAAATGCTATTACTAGATAGTATATATGACTAATATTTTAATATAAAATATATTGCTAATATAATATTATATATTACTAATATTTACTATATTATAATAATATATAATTAATATAATTATATATAATCATACTGAGAAAAGATGGAAAAATTCATCATAGAGAATGAGCTGCATAAAAGCAACACCTTATTCTTCTACTTAAACAAAAAGATACTGCTTTGTAGAGTGACATGCCTTTCACTTTTCATTTGACCTCTATTGTCTTTTTATTTAAGCCTTCAATAGATTTTGGCTTTGTTGTTGGAAAGTATTTAATTAAAACAAGTAGGAATGAGCAGGAAGGATTGTTCCAGACAATTAACACCACACACCTTAGTGAGCCACAGGTTGTTAGCATTTTAACTTTAAAGGTCTACACAGTTTAAGCCTTAAAAGTGCTAACAGTTTTACTATATCGGAATTATTTACACAAGCCATAATAAAATTATCAGAAGGAGACTAATGAATATTTTGAGAGCTATGAAAGCTCATTCTTTTAATTTGCACTGTTTAAAAATCTGGTGCATTTCTGGCTTTTCTCAATATTTTTAAGACTGTACTTAGCAGTAAGGTGTACTTTCGTGAAGATTTAAATACTAGCCTTCTTGGCAGGGACAGCTGAATTTCACTGTTAAGAGACTGATCCATTCTTCAGTGTATTTTTGTTCATGTAACGATCACACTTAGAGCACGGTACTAATAACGCCAAGATGGCAGATTTGATCCCCGCATAGGCCATTCACTGAAAAGTCGGGTTCAACAGTCCTTGCAGGCCCTTCCAACTCAGAATATTCTGGTGATGCTGTGAACACTGCTTATGCAAAGCACACTGGACTAACAACTTTGGAATGGCCGCCCATGAAACAAGAATGAGTCAAAATAGTTCAAGCCAACGGACGATATAAAACCTTGTGAAGAATCACAATATTCCATTTTATATTCTCTTAAGGAGAGCAGTAGGAAGGGCAGAGCCACAAGCGGGCTGGCCCAGGGCGGATAGAGCCGGGGTGCTGCGCTCCTGGCGGGCCCGGGCGCGGCGGGTTCGCCGAGGGCTGCGGGACGGGGGACACAGCCGCCCCAGCCTCTTGGGGCCACGAGAGGTCCCAGCGTGGCACTGCCCAGCCGACTGCTGCGGGACCCCCCCGATGCCGTCCCACTGCCTGCCTCCGCTGCGACGGGCCCTGCGCCCTCCCCTTCCTCCCCCCGCCCCGCAGGGGACCTTTTAAGAGGAGGGGGCAGAGGCTGGAGGGCTTGGCTGGAGGACAGGGATGCTCCTGCGAGAGCTGTGGGATTGAATCGGACGGCCAAAACCAAAAACTAACAGAGAGGAGGAAGAAAAAAAAAAAAAAAAGAGGCAAAAAAAAAAAAAAAAAAAAAAAAAAAAAGAGGAAGAAAGAAAGAAAAGAAATAAGTAAAACGGGAGGTGCGGAAGCACGGCAAGGTGAGGGGACAAAACAGAAACCGCAGGGCGACGCAGTCCGCAGGCTGCGCGCAGCGCGGAGATGGTGCGCCCCGGTGGGCTGTGCCGCCTTCTGCTGCTGCTGCTGTTGCTGCTGCTGTTGCAGGGCTCCCTCCTCCTGCTGGCCACAGCCCGGCACGGCCGCGCCGCCGCCTGCCTGCTCCGCAGAAAGGTAAGCGCCGCTCGTGGTGCCCTCCTGCCTCGGGGTGTCCTCCTGCCCGGGGTGCGCTGCTGCCCGCCCCGCATCGGCAGCGCGGAGGACGCGGGTCTGGTCCCCTCGGGATGCGGTGACGGGAGGGGGTAGTGTGCGGGGCCGTCCCAGCCGCGGCTGAGTCCCCTCAGTCAGGCGGGCGCGTTGCACCGAGCTCGGGCGGCAAGCGCTCGGCTGCGTCACCGCGGCTTCCCGGGACTGCGAGGCAGGGTGCTGGGACCGTGCACGGGGGAGGAGGACCCTGGAGTGAACCCCAGCAGGATCTTTTGCCTGCGGTGAGCAGGACGAGCTGCGCTGCTCACCAGAAGACAGACTGGCCGGGAATGACTTGCTAACACCATCCCACGCAGGGTTACCTCCTAGTCCTACTTCAGAACGCCGAGTGTTCTGGAATAGGTTCGGACCAGCAAATGGCCATTTGGCGTGAAAACGCAGTTACACGTTATATTAGATTTTGCTCGTCTCCTAAACTTAGCAGCTTGACTGCAGTAGCTAGGAGCAGCATGCACTGATTTAGCCCCGGTGCATGGTTAGTACAGCAGGATCCCTGCTGCAAGTTAGGGGTGATGTTAAGGCCACTGTGAAGCTTGTGTAGACGGTGTCTGTAATTTCCATGAGAGATCAGAAAAGGTCGTTCTTGTTGAAGCTTGAAACTTCTGAGATAAAAGTACCAAAAATCATGTAGGAAAAGCCTTCTTGAACTTTGTGGTAACAGGCCGTCTGTGCTGTCTGTTGGCATCTACTTGGACCTGACATGCTTCTGGGATATGTGTACCAACACTTCACCTTCCCTCTCAGACAGGGTTAACTCCACCAGCACAGCTCATAAGGAAACTGGAAGCCCTTAGAAGTGCAGACCTGCTGCACCGGGGAGGTGCCAAAGCCACAGCAGGCTCACTGCAGGGTAGGTGTCAGAAAGTTTTGCAAATGAAGACGGTCTGCTCTGTGACTTTACTCCGCTCTCTCACCTGCTTCTGCACCTCCATGTAGCCCTTGTTCTTGGGAGCCTTCCTGCCTCTGTGAGCATGCTGGTTCCCCAGAATATCTTCTCCTAGGATTTAGGGCATGATGGAATCAGCCATATGCCAGGCTACATGTGCTTCACTGGAGGTGTCTGCCTGAGCTTGAGTTAAACAGAGCCTAACCCCACCTTGTGGCATGGTGTCTTTACAATTCGCTTGGAACCAGTTGTCAGCTGGATTTGTAGGTGGCCAGCTGTGACACTGCCATAAAGCCAGGTCAAGTCTTTGGAGTGGGTACCCCCTTCTCCTTGAGGGCATGAGGTGCAAAACATGTGGGCTGGTATGAAACTACTGCAAGGAGCTAGTGAGAGCAAGTACAAAGAGGACGGCTCCTGAGCAGACGTCATACTTGTGGAAGTGGATGACTTCACAGATTGGGTGGGACCTGCAGGAAGTTCTTTCTGAAAGAGTTGACTGTTCTGCCAGTTGCTAGCAAGACTGGAGGTAAAATGTGTTAATGGTAGGTAATTATCTGCTGATTACTCTGTCATTAAATGTGAGACCACCTGTAGTTCTGGAATAGGCAGGCCGTTTCCGAGGTCATTAGGACAGTGGTAATAACCACACTGTCCTGGAATGGCAGTGTCTGCCTTATTTACAAAACCGTTGAGTTTATCCATATGAATATTTACATGAACTCCTTAGGGAATACTGTCTTGTTCCTTTATCACCGCGGATGGCTTCTTAATTTACTTTAGTTCTTTATAGGATTCCTTTTTTACCTCTCTTAGGTAACTTTCTTCTTTTCATCAGGTTGCCTCAGTCTCTGCCATGAAAGAAGTATGTGTGTTGTTGTCTGAAAAGCTGCTATTTTAAGGAATGAACCTACAGTACTTCAGAAGGCTTTCTCATCATGACTCCAAATTATAGCTAAAGCTACAACCAATAATGTGTCTTATCATTCTCAAAAAAAAAAAAAAGAAAAAGAAAGACACTGAAAGCAATTAATTTAAAATAAAGTATGCTAGACTCTTTTTGGGTTGTATTCCAGATACTAAGTAATGTGGTCTGGTACTGCTTTCTTTTTGTTTAACATTGGAGTGTATTGGAAAAAATCAAAGCCAGAAATCAGGGATTAATTGTGGAATGCTTGTAGTTGTTGTTGGTTAGTATTTTATGATGTGTTGTTCCTGATAGAGGGCCAATTAATTTATATGGCTACTTCTCCCCATATATGCCCTTCAGCCAAACAAGTCATCTGTCTGTTCTTAACCTGTGGCTTTTTAGTTAAAAACTTTATTTTTCATTTCTAACGCTTTGGATATGTTCTGTTAGTAGCTGTAGCCAGTGCAGTGTTTATTCCCCAAGTGAGTTCTGCTTTCAGTCTTAAGCTGAGTTTGAGATTGTCAGTAATGCAGGTGGGCAAAAGCTCAAGATGAGTACTTTTAAAAATGTGGCTAACATTTTTGTGTGCATTACCGCAGTTGCATGGGCATGTAACGTGGTGAATAAAACCTTTGCCCCGATTAAGTATAAAGGAACACGGCAAGATAAGATGCTAGGATAGATAAGAGAGAGGGAGGAAGCCATAAGAGGTAGGGTTATAGGGCTGCCTGCCTGGGTGAAATATTGCATGCCATGTGCTTTGTCTTCTGTAGCTAGCAAGAAAAATAAGGCAGGAGAATATTGTGGATTGAGAAACAGTGCAGTTCTGGGCTGAGGTTTGGAAGGTGTGGCTGTGAGGTCAGGTGTTAAGGGTCCTGAAAGACAGTGAAGCCACAGAGGGCGCCTGCCTACACAGTGCTTTGTGCTTTTAAATGCATAGTCTACATAGATGAGATAGAAGATGGAAGGAAGCAGAACTCAAATAGAAGAAAGTAGTCCATGTCTGGAGTTCTCATCCAGTTCTTCAGTCTCTAGACAGCAGTTTTCCACCTCTGAGCCTTCATTCCCTACATTACCACAGCCGTCTGTCTATTATTTCTGTTTGGTTTTTTATACTGTCATGCTGTTCTAGATGTTTGGAGTGTTGTCACTAGATGAATTCTTTGTTCCTCCTGGTGTTTTTCTGAATTGTTTACTGGATGTTTGCCAATTTTACTCTTGTTAGTACGTCATTCAGCCCAATTTGAGCTGGCTTCTGTGAAAAAGGAAAAAAAAAAAAAGACACTTCTCTGATTTTCTTTGGCTTTTCTCTTCCAGAAGAATCATTGCTGTTTCACTTGAAGTGATGTAAGATATTTGACAAATGCAGTATTTGTGTATTTGAAGACTACAGGTTGCATCCTATAATGGATCTCTAAATAGTGCTGGAAAAGCAAGGTATTGGTGCTAGTTAAACTGAGCAAAATCTGAGGCTTGGGGTTTTTTAATCAAAAAGAAGGAACTTCAGCTCCCAAGGAAGTACCCTTGATATTGTTATAGGTAAAAATTGACCCAGCCGAATTAAAAAGAAAAAAACCAATAATTTTTATTATAAGGATCAATTTCTATCTGAGCTAGCCACAAAGAAAAGGACAGTGCCAAGCCCGGGATCGGCCCTGGGTGAGACGCAGGTTCAACCACTCTAGCAGAGGGTCTCTCCCATGCTTCACACCACCCGTCCTGCGTGAGCAGTTTTTATACAATTTATTTTGCTTGAGGCCGGGATTTCGGTGATCAGCCTTTTCTTTCCATTCAAAGTCCCACATAATTCATAAAGTCTCTTTTCTCTGCACCCCCGAGGTCCGGGAAGAATCGATGATGGAGTTAACGGGGAACCTGGCATTGACATGTATCTCCCGGAGATTCCAGCAATTCCAATCTCAGCGGGTACTTGGTGGTACTTCCGCTTGTGTGTTCCTAGATTATCTCAAGAAATGGCCTATCTCCGAGCGAGCCACTTGCATTAACTTGTAAATGAAGCCTTGTCTACAATGTTTTCGACATACATGAGACAGCCTCCCCCCTTTGCTCTGGCTTGCTTGCTTTGTGTCTATATTTAATCATATAAAAACTGCTATCTATATATCACTCTATAGGCACGAACTATGCCTACTACACATAACAATCCCTCCCCTTCTATATTAACACCTTAATTCATGCCTTTCTAAAAAATTCTACATTTAGTGGCTCCCCTGTTAATCCCTTTCGGTCACCTCCTAATATCTGAATTCTCTTAGTTCTCCCCATTCTTCCCTGGGAATTCCTTGGTAAAGTTTGTAAGTGTTTCCCCATCCCTTTATTTGTTCTTTAAACCTGGCCAAGGCCTCGGCTGCTCGGCTGTGTGGGTTTTCTTCTCTTAATTTCATGATTTTTGATACCTGATTGAATTTTCCTGTAGCACATTCTGGATCCGTGGGCCGGGCCGCCATCTGCATCCCCTGTACCACCGAGTGGATTAGCCTGATAAAACAGGGTATTGGGCAGGGCAAGAATATGATTCCAGCCATGGAACATACAATAAAAAATATTAATCTCTTCCACCAAACTCCATCAAATAAATGATCCCACCAGGATGTTTGGAGTATTGAATTCCATTTTTGTACAGGAACATGCGCTACACGTTTGATCTCAGTTGCCAGGTCTCTAATAGTTTCCCCATAATCATCAATTTCTATGCAACATTCCGATTCATTAAACTTCCCACAAACTCCTCCTTCCTCAGCCAGCAAATAGTCGAGCGCTATTCTATTTTGATATACAAAAGCTCTCATCTGGGAGTACTGCTTGGACAGCAGTTCAAGGGCATCCGAGGTGTGGTTGGGTACAATTTCTACCAAAGCCTGTAGTCTTATTAGGCGGTGTAATAAGTAGATCGGGGTCCTGTACCCCCAGGTTCCATCCTGGGCCCATGTAGCAGGACCATAGTATTCTATTATCCTTTCTGCGGGCCACTCTTCCTCACCCCAGGTCTGACCCCCACCAAAGATAGGGAATTTATTTTTCAAACTCCTCTTTCTCCTGCTTAAGGTCTTGTATAAGGGAGCCCCTAGTGAACTGCGTTCAGAACGAGGGAGGGTAAAGAAAACAGGTCTTATTAATCCTAGCGTACATGATCCCTTCCATCGCTGAGGTAACTCACTATACGCCTTCTTTCCACAAATCCAATATAAACCATTCGGGGCTTTCCACTTAGTTTTTGTGCTTTCAGGCTCATCCAGAATTTAGTCAATTCATTTAAGGACTGGTAGGGGTTAGCTCTGGGGCTTTTGTTCCAACAGAGTCCGATCTTATAGTTCCATCCACACTGATCCCCTTTTTCTTGACTCCAGTATCCTGTTGGACTTTCTGGCTGCCAGATCCAGCTTTTATTAATAGAATTCACAGTTAAAGTGGATATCCATGGGGTGTACACACTTCAGTGTATTCTTTCCCTTCCCGGCTAAGGCAGAATATTCCAATTACTTTTTTGTCCAAGATCCATTCCTCAGGCCTCTGAATTATTCTTGGGTTTTGGTATCCTCCCATTTTAACAATTGGTCCAGTGCTAAACACTCACCTTTCCATGGCTACTTCTCTGTGGACTTGAGTCCTCCGCAGATCCAGCAAGTAGTCAGGCCTAATTCCGTGGCAATTTCTTGCATCAGATCTACAAATAAATTTTGATCTGATGCGGGTAAGCCCCCGTTAGTGTATTGTTTCTCTAGCTGGTCATATTGTTCACTTAAGGTTTTTAACCTTTCCTGTTCCATTTTTCCCTTTCTCACCTCTGCCTCCTGTCTTTTTAACTCTTGTGTGCCCTGTTTTATTTTACTTTCCGGGTCCACCCCTTCCCTATTCTTTGAAAAACAAAGTATTCTGTCATACTGGAAGCAAGCTCGGTCATCCTGATCTCCTAAAAGATGAAGGATAACGGGTTCATTTCTGAGTGACTTCTTGCTCTCATAGTTCAAATTCTTCCCCACCCAGTATGTCTTACACCCTATTACACATATTCCCAACTGGTTGTCGTCATAGCACAGGGGATTTGCCTGGAAATAAGCTACAAACACGGATTCCATTTTTTGCCCAACCCATACAGTACAGTTGTACATATCACAGGCTGAGAGAGATACAGGTTCGGCATTCCTCTTATATATTTTATGTATTGGCTGCCCATCCTTAGGGGTCGCTTCTTGAAAATAGAATTCAGTTCTTTTTATTTTGTTTTCCCCCTGTTGAGTGCCATCCTGGGAACAAAATTCTTTTGCTCCATCCTTGCTGCAGTTTTTTGGGGCTGGGGATGTCGGACCCTCCAAATCCCCCTGTCCGTCTTGGACAGTCAAGTACGCATTGTCCGCACCTACTGTTGGGGCACCGCCCCTCCAGGTCGGAAGTATTACTTATTGGCATACTAATGTTGAGGCACGTTGCTAGACTCTGGTACGTCAGGATTATTCCCACCACTAACATTCCTCTGCCTATACCAACGCCCACTGGGTGGCAACCAGTGGCAGGGCAAACCATCTTCTTGGCAGCAGGAATAGTTTCCTGTGGTTTCATGCCAGGACTGAGCCGCATACCTCCATTTGAAAATGCCCCACTGGTGTAACTTAATGGCGTCTGCGCTGCAGGATACCTTGTTTAACCCTTTGGCACTCAACAGTAATGATTCGGGCCTTTGACCGTAGTTTACCCCTCAGCCCGTCTTGAAATAAGCGAAACCAAATTGCAGAATCTTGCTCGATTATCCCCAGTCTCATAGCGAGCCCTAAGACATGGCTAGTCAAGTACTGTTCCTGTTCCTGACACTTATCATGCAACCCTCCCAGCCAGTTTCCCTTTCTGCAGTGCTTCACCCAAACCTTACCACAATATTCACAAATAAAATGTGCAAATGGGTAACATACACAATCTGGTACAGAGCACCTTATCAGATCCCTATCAGTCATTTACTTGGCTGGCGCAGGGTTAATTTCAGGTCTTCCGGTGGGGAGGTGACTCTCCACTCTGGTGTCCCTTCCCGGAGTTCAATCTTCTTCACTTGCGACGCATGTGTCCACCCCTTCTCTGCTGTCCGTATTTCCGTATCTGTGGTCAGGAGGATGAGAAAGGGGCCTTCCCAGTGAGGTACTAGCGTAGCCTCCCTCCATGTTTTTATGAGTACCTTGTCCCCAGGTTGTATTTTGTGTATGGAGATGCCTAAGGGGGTGTTTTGCAGCATTATTCCTTGTTTCTGTAATTCCTGAAGGTTCTTGCTTATGGCTATGAGGTAGGGCTGTAGCTGCCCATCTTCTATTTTTGGATGTCCCACTGGCATGCCATGTTCATAAGGCATTCCATATAACATTTCAAAAGGGGAGAGCCCTGTCTCAGAGTGTGGCATAGTCTGAATGTTTAACAGCTAAGGGGAGGCATTTTACCCAGGACATTTTGGTTTCCATAATTAATTTTACCAATTGGGCTTTTAATGTTTGGTTCATTCTTTCAACTTGTCTGGAGCTCTGGGGGTGCCATGGGGTGTGATACTCCCAGCGGATTCCCAGAACCTCGACCAGTTGCTTAATCACTTTTGAGGCGAAGTGAGTCCCTTTATCTGAGTCTATACAATTTACTACCCCATATTGAGGTATGATTTCTTCCAGTAGGAACCTCGATACTGTTTGGGCTGTAGCCCAGGAGCATGGAATAGCTTCTACCCAATGGGTCAGCTTATCCACTATAACCAATAAGAATTTATATCTCCCCGCTTTAGGTAAATCAGTAAAATCAACCTGAATCCTCTCAAAAGGCCGGTATGCTATAGGGTGGTTTCCCAATGCCACCTGCTGGGCTTTTGCCCAATTAAAGTTTTGGCAAATCAGACACCCTTGTACCTCTTGCTTTGCCAATTCATAGATTCCTTTACACCCAAAGAATCTTAAGAATTAATTGTTCTGCGAGTGCCTGGGCCTCCCAATGTGTCTGTTGGTACAACCTCCCCAGTATTTTCCTGGTATAATCCTTGGACAGCAATTCCCTCCCATCTGGTAATAGCCACTTACCTTCTCTCAGCTGAACCCCGATCTTCTGGTATCCTTCAGTCTCCTTTTGAGAAGGATGTGGGGGTATTCTTGGACTTCCCCTCCCCCGATCTCCGGAGTGCTTACTTTCAGTAAAGCTACGCTCTTTGCCTCCTTATCTGCTAGGTTGTTTCCTCAGGTTCTGAACTGCATCCCAGTCTGATGTCCTTTTACGTGGATTATGGCAATTGCCTTCAGCCCCCTGATGGCCTCCAAGATTTTTCTGATTATTTCCTCATGCACCAGCCCTCGCCCCCGGGTATTAAGCAGTCCTGTTTCCTCCCAAATTTTCTCAAAGGTGTGTACTACTCCAAATGCATATTTCGAATCTGTGAAGATCGTTCCCCTTTTCCCTTTTAGTTTCTGTAAAGCCTTATAGAGCATAGAGCTTGCAAGCTTGGGCTGACCAGCTGGCACTCAGGGATCCTGATTCTACCACCTCCCCAGTTTTCCCATTTATTACAGCATACCCAGATTTCCTTTTCCCATAGACAACCCTTGCTGACCTGTCCACAAACCATTTTTCCCCATCTTCTAGTTCTTCCTCCTCTAAGTCAGGTCTGATTTTAGTTTGTAACTCCACTATCTCAGCACAATTATGAGAAGGAACTCCTGTGGCTTCCCCAAACATGAAGGGGGCAGGATTTTGTGCCGAAGTAGTCCGTAGCTCTAATTCATGAGAGTGAATTAGGATGGCTTCATATTTCAGGAGCCTAGCGTCTGTCAGCCACTTATCCACCTTCTGCTGTAAAATACTCCTTATATTTTAGGGGGTGTAGACTACTGATGAGGCCCTGAAGGTTACTTTCTTGGCCTCTTCTACTAAGATTGCCACTGCCACAGTGGCTTGCAGGCAAGTGGGTCACCCCCTGCTCACAGGGTGCAGGAGTTTTGATACAAACCCAACTGGCTTCTTGGTCCCCGTCCAGTCCTGAGTTAGGACTCCATGGGCAGTGTGATTGCTAACATCCACAAATATTTGGAAGGGCCTTTTTACATCTGGGAGGCTTAATACTGGGGCTGCCATGAGGGTTTCCTTGAAGCCCTTGAAGCCCTCCTCATCCTGTTTTGTCCACTTAAGCCTGTCTGTGGTAAGCTTCTCCTAAAGAAATCTTACCTTCTCGCTGTAACCTTCAATCCATTGCCTGCAGTAACGCAAGAGCCCCAGTAGTTGTCTGACTTCCCTCTTTGTTTTTGGTGGAGGTAAGGTGAGGATTCCTGCTACCCTGTCTGGGTCTAATTTCTTTTTACCTTTTGTCAGCCAATATCCTAGGTATTTCACCTCGGGCTCCATGAACTGTAGTTTAGATTTTGAGACCTTCAGCCCCTTCTCTCCTGGAAAATTTAGCAAAGCTATAGTGCCAGCCCTTACATCATCCTCTTTGGGACCAGCTACCAGCAGATCATCCACCTATTGCAGTAATTTGGTCCCCTGTACTGGCACAAACTCACTTAATAGTTTTTCAAGGGCCTGTCCGAAGACATTTGGTGAATCAACAAATCCTTGTGGCAGAGTGGTCCGACTTAGTTGCTGCTTCCTTTTTGTCTCCGGATCCTCCCACTGGAAGGCAAAATAGTCCTGACTTTCCTTGGCTAAAGGACAAGTCCAGAAGGCATCCTTTAAATCTATGACACTATACCAAGTGTCCTCTGGAGATATGTTATTTAACAAGGTGTAGGGGTTTGAGAACGTAGGGAACAAGGTTTTTGTTCTCTGATTTATGGCCCTCAGGTCCTGCACCAGCCAGTAACTCCCATCTGATTTTTGCACTGCCAGTATAGAGGTGTTATGCCTCGACATACAAGGTTCCAGCATACTCCTTTTTATTAAGTCCTCTATTATAGGTTTTAATCCCCGTCTGCCTTCCAGGGGGATGGGATATTGTTTGATCCATATAGGATCCTCCGGCCTCTCTATTTCAATGTGTATGGGTTCCATATACAACTGCCCCGCCTCCCCTTGAGTGTACCAGACCTTGGGCTTTATTTCCTTTTCATCCTCAACAGTTAACTTATATAGACTCACTGTGAGCTGTGATTCCTGTGCAATTAGACTGATTCCTAGGACTACCATCAAGTCCTGCCCCAATAAATTATAGTCCACTTCTTCTACTAATAAGATATTCCCGAGGCAGATTTTATTTTCAGATTCTATTTTTCACATCTTTTAGTAGTGGTACCTTGAAAGGTTCCTCTTTTGCCCCAATAACCACCATTGAATCTTTACTTTTTGTACACCCGGGCGGCAGTTTTTGGACCGTGGTCCTTTCTGCCTCTGAATCAACCAAAAAAACCAGCTCCTGTTTCTGGGGTCCTACTTTTAATTTTATCAAGGGCTCTCCAGGTGTTCTGGACCCCAAATTATAGAGCCCCTGATACCTCTAATCATCCTGAAAAATGGTTTCATCCTTTATTTTTTTCTTGCACTCCCTCTTAAAGTGCCCCCTCTGTTTGCAGTAAAAGCACTTGGGGCCACTTACCTGACTGCTTTGTGTCCTTTCCTTGGGGCTGGTGGGCTTGTGCTGGCTTCCCCGAGTTTTTGACTTGCTCCTGCCTTTGGGCTTCCCTGACCGCCGCTACCAATACCCTGCCTGTGCCTTTTGCCTCTCATCTTGCCATCTCATATAAACCTTCTGGGCCTCCCTTAGCAATTCCTGCATGCTTTTCTCCTGCCAATTTTCTGTTTTCTCCAATTTCTTCCGAATAACCTCCCATGATTTGGCCATGAATTGAGATTTTAACAAAATTCCCCCAACGGGAGAGTCAGGGTCTATCCCCGAATACATTTGGAGGCTTCTTCTAAGCCTCTCTAGCCATTTGGTGGGCATCTCGTCCCTCCCTTGACCCTCCCCCAATGCTTTACTGATGTTCTGTCCCTTTGGCACAGCCCCCCAGATATGTTGTATTACCATGTTCCTCAGTCCAGTCATTTTGAGCCGGTCCTCCTCCGCCTGGTCGTTCCACTGTTGCCTCTGTTCAGGCCATTTTGTGGTGCCACTCCCGCCCTGGGGGTTCCTGAATTCCCAGTCCTTTATAGCAGCCTGTCTTATCATATCCCGCTCCTCAGCATTAAACAAGTACCTTAGTATAGCGGTGATATCATCATATGAATAAATGCTGTTTCCCAAGAACTCATTCAACCTCTCCGCCCCTCCCAGAGGGTCATCCATTAATTTTCCCATTTCCCTCTTAAAAGCTCTCACATCTCCCGTGTTAATTGGTACGTTTATGTATCCGATAACTCCTGGAGCGGTGGGTACTTCCCTTAGAGGGTGGAGGTTGGGTCTATTATCCTCATCCTCGTTGGTGTTATCCCTCCTCGTTTTCTGCAGGGTTCTACTGGCGGGAGGAGATGTGGATCCCCCAGTGTGAAGTGTGTGGCTAAAGTCACCTGTGTGTTGTGTGGGGAGGGGGGGTTGGGAAAGTCCTGGTGCATCCGAAACTGCTGGCACCAAAGGCTGTGTATTAAATGGTGGTGCCAATGCCCGTGTGGGTTATGATGGGGGGGCTGCTGAAGCGGGTATGGGGGCCTGTGCTTGAGGAGGAGGGACCTGATATGGTGGCGGGAGATTCTCTAGAGCTGAAATCCCATGCATTGCTAGGACTTACCTTGTTGCCAGAGGTCTTAACCAGGAATAGCCTTGTACTGGCATATTCCCATAACCTGGCATATTCCATTTCCTCACTGTCTGGCCCATTTTCCCCGTACAGATAGTCAAATAGGGCTTGGCACATTCTCGTATCAAAAGTGCCGTGCATGGGCCAAAACATGCACTTCCTGATTTCCAGGCCCCCCATACTTCTACACAATAATAGATAATTTTCTCCTTTAATTTCCCCTGCCTTGCGGGACACTCCTCCAATGTTCCAACATCCATCCCAGGGGACTTTCCCTCGGGATTTCAGGCACCCCGTCCCTCTTTCCCTTGTTCGATTTCCCTGATTTCTCTGGGGTTTTTCCCCTGAATCTTACTTTTCTTTTGACCCATTTTTAGAATTTCCTTACCGTACCTCTGTGTCGATCCCCGAAAATGACTCCAAAACCAACTGGCCGTCAATGCGCATGTGGCTTGGTCTTCTCCTGACCGAGTCTTATCAGCCTACTAGCCGCACAGTGAACTGATCTGTGAGTTTTTGGCTGATAACAATGAGCTCTCTTACCTCTTTTTCTTCTGGACTCCCATGTCCTAGGTCGAAGGGGTTTTCCAGTCCTCGAGTATCCAAGAATGCTCCTTCCTCCTCCGATCCTCCCGTGACCAAACCCCTGAACCCCCTTTGAGTTGCAGGCGTTATTATGTGATATGAGTTCACCCGATTTCAATCACTTCCCCCGCAACTGACCACTTTTCTCGCGGAAGAGTGGAACTGTGATTTTGGGGTCCGCTCTCGCCCCGTGATGATGTCACGTCTCACACACACATCCGATCACACCCCACTCAACCACGCGATGCTTACGGTCCTTTTCCCTGCGTGGATTCTTGGTGCACGTAGATTTTTATGAGTGAAAAAATTAACCACAGCCTCAGAGATTCTGCTCTGAGTTCCCGAGAGCTCTGGGCCCGTTTTTATCCCTTTCTGATTGTGGCTTTCCCTTTGGCTTTTAGTTCAGGGTCTGATGGGTTCCGTGGGTTTCCCGATCCTGTCCAGCCGCTGAAATCAGTGGGGCACCGCCCGGACCAAGGACAGGGAGCCCTTGGATGGCCCAAATCAGATCACGTCAGGCTCACCAAGATTGTTTAGGCAAAAATTGACCCAGCTGAATTAAAAAGAAAAAACCCAATAATTTTTATTATAAGATCAAATTCTATCTGAGCCAGCTACAAAGAAAAGGACAGTGCCAAGCCCGGGATTGGCGCTGGATGAGACACAGGTTCAACCACTCTAGCAGAGGGTCTCTCCCATGCTTCACACCACCCGTCCTGCGTGAGCAGTTTTTATACAATTTATTTTGCTTGAGGCTGGGATTTCGGTGATCAGCCTTTTCTTTCCATTCAAAGTCCCACATATTCATAAAGTCTCTTTTCTCTGCACCAGAGGTCTGGGAAGTGATGTGCATCAATGATGGAATTATGGGAACCCAGCATTGAGATGCATCTCTCAGAGATTCCAGCAATTCCAATCTCAGCGGGTACTTGGTGGTACTTCGCTTGTGTGTTCCTAGATTATCTCAAGAAATGGCCCATATCCAAGTGAGCCACTTGCATTAATTTGTAAATGAAGCCTTGTCTACAATGTTTTCGACATACATGAGACAGCCTCCCCCCTTTGCTCTGGCTTGCTTGCTTTGTGTCTATATTTAATCATATAAAAACTGCTATCTATATATCACTCTATAGGCACAAATTATGCCTACTACACATAATAATGTGCACCATGCTTTCCCAGAATTTTTGCAGTGGACACCGTTGTCCTGTCTTGTTGGGGAAGTACTGTCTGTCCCTGTGCGTCCCCATTGCATCTCAGTGGACACTCAGTGGACTTTGTCTCCTGTGCAGCCTTAGTTGAGAAGGAGGCTTTCCAAGTCTTGTGGTAGGGAGTGGATCCAACAAGTCCCAGTGTATTCTCTGTGACAGTGTCAGCTTTTTCACCTAGGGAGGTAAAGCAGAGAAGAAGGCACCATGTTGTAGTGCTGAGCATTTAGAAATACCTTGATCTGATGGTTGCTTGGACCTTTGTGTGGCAGCAAGTTGGGAGACCTGTGCTGTCTTGTGAGACTGCCACTCTTTGCTCTTGCTTAGGATTTTTCCCGTGATGAGTAATGCTTTGGGTACTACCTGTAAATTGTAGAGTGGAGACAGAAATATATATCCATGCATCTTGATCTATTCATGAACCTTTTTGTTGTTACGCTGCTGGAACTGAAATTCCTCATGCTGTACAGCCCAGCTGCCATAAGCCTGCAATAAAACACTTTTTGACTGTAATTTGTTAGTTTTAAAGCACCTTTTTTTTTTTTTTATTGCAACAGCTGTGTGAAAGTATCTTACTGCAAATGAAAATTGGGCTGTAGCACTTTTATCTACTGCCTGCTTTCAGGGAAGTGAGGTGCCACGGTGATGGTGTATGGTGTGATGCTGAACAAGTCTCGGCGCTGCTCCTGTGCTATTTCATGCCTACCTAGAGCTCTGTTTAACAGCTTCCCTTTTATGGTATTGGGGTGAGATTATATCCTTGCTTTTTCCCCTCTCTGAAGCTGCATTGAGACATGCGAGAGCTCCAGGAGGTGGGCAGGGAGATGGGAGTGCCTAAAGGTACAGCAGGGGAAGACAGGCCTGCTCAGGCACACTAAGGGCAAAGCGGGGAGGCTGTCTCATGTATGTTGAAACCTTCCCCCACTTGCACAGGAGACTGTTTGCAGGGGTCTGGCACAGAGGCAGAGCAGTGCTGGGATTCCAGTCTCCACTTTGGAAGGAAAAGGAGTTGCCAAAGGAGTGTGAGGCACCAGCAGCTGTGGTGCTGTGGTCCCACTTTTAGAGGTAGAGTGAGGTTTGGGAGCTCCCCATATACCATCCATCACTTGGTGATGATAACAACTGCTGATGCCTTGAAACTGATTCTGCAGGGTCCAGGGAGTTTCCCATTAGTGGTTGGACACTGAGGTTTTCTGCTCTCTCATGCTGGCTCCAAGCTTTCTGTGAAGGCCTGAGTGGTGCTTAGAGTGATTCTCAAGTTCATGACTACTCCTTTTGACATGCAAGTGTCAGCAAGAGTGCTCAGGTGCTTTGCTTTGTAATGTCAGGGTCTTGAGAACTGTGAAAATTTTTGTGATGTCTCAGCCTGCTTTCCTTCTGCCTGTGCTACAGGCTCTTTAAAGGAAGACTTCATGTACTCTGTGCCTGATGGCCTATTTTATTTCTTCAGAGGTACCACTGGTACCAGGCAGTATTGCCCTGCTTTCAGTATCCGATTATGGAAGTTATGGGGATAAGCAGAGAAAAAAAAAAAAAAAAAGAGTATAATGCCAAAAGCCTTTCTAGCTGGGCTGTGTGCAGTAGTCCAGAGCAGTGCTAATGATCATGTTAAAGTCTGGTACCAGTCATCTGGGCTTGAGCCTTCTTGCTGAATTTATTGAGGAGTGGAAAAGCTGGCAGGTGACCACTTGTTCTGCACGATTCCTTGCAGTTGTAGCTGGTTTTGTGCACTCCCACATAACATGATCAGACTTGTGCAAAGAGGAGAAGTATTGACCTCCTAACCTCATGCGTGTCCCAGGTGCCTCCTCTGTTTTTTATACTTGCAGTAGATGGAAAGCAGCACTTCTGGTCCTTCCTCCTTGCTGCCTGACCACTACATGACCACCACAGTGGCATGCCCCTTCCATTTTCCCCTTCTGACTAATGTTGGGGGAAAACTCTTTCTCATTTTCCCTCTTGTTTTACTTTGTATATTCATTCTTTTGTATTCTTCTCAGATACACCTGTTTGCCCTGTATCTTTGGTACCCCCTGATGCTCTTCATGTTGCCCTGTATCTTTGGTACCCCCTGATGCTCTTCATGTTTCTTAACCCTTCTTCCTATGGTCTTCAGGAGAGTTTTTGTGCTCTGTAATTCAGATGTGCATTCCAGGACTGTCCTGTAGGATTTGGAATTGTAGGATGGTGTTGCCAGGGTCTGAAGTATCCTTCAGACTCTTGATCTGCTGCAGAACAATCTGAAGAGTCCTTTGGAATATATTTGGTTTGTACACTGCTCTTGGGCACGTGGTGCAGTTCTTGGGGCTGTCCCATGCAGCTCCAGGAGTTGGACTTCAATGAGCTCAGGATATTCTATATTCTGTAGTCATGCAGGTGAAGTGGACTGGTGGTAGCACTTTGCTGAAGTGCTGCCTGATCTGTGGCCTGGTTTTGTTGTAAAGAGCTGCTGGAGAATGTTGTCTGGGATGAGTCATTGCAGAGCAGTCTTTAAGATTAGCCTTTCTGACCCCGAGTCTTTAGTGCCAGAAATTTATAGGCAATGTGCTTCCAGTAAATTCCTCCAAGCAGCCTGTTCTGCTTTTGGCAGGCTTCTTAGATCAGCACACATGCACAGTTAGCCCCAGTGCTGAGGTTAGAGTTATCTGCTGGCTCAAGACTGACCAGATGTTTGAGTGCATCTGGAAGCCTGTTCTCTTACTTAGGCATGTAAAGGCTACCTCTTCCTATCTGTGCAGACAGACACCGCTTGTATCCATTGTTCCAGTAAGTACTGTGGCACCAAGAAGGCTGTGCCTGCTGCTGGTGTAAAGTGAGTTGAAAGGATTCAAGCAGGATCCATGTTGTCCCATCCGCTCTTCTGTCCCGTGGGAACACCACAAACCTGTATTGAGGTATCTCAGGTAATGCTGTGAGGTGTATTTTCCAGCAGAACAAATTTAAATCTGATTCTGACTTTGTGATGGCTGTGGGTTTTGAGAGCTTTTAAAAGCTAATTTAAAAGGAGATGCTTTTTTTTTATTCCTCTGTGTTAACAAGTAGATACCCTGAAACCACAGGCCAAGTTTGGCCTGCGGAGAAATTTTTTTTGCACTCTCTTCTCTGCTACTCAAAAAAGAGTACTGGATCGTGAGGGGTCTTTACTGAGTGTCTGTCTGCCATGTGCAAAACTTTATTTCTGCCTGTTCCAGCAAGTCTGCCTGCCAGCTACTCTTTTTTTTTTTTTTTTTTTTGGTGTCTTGCTTTACTGTTTACTTGCTTTACTGTTACTCTTTTTTTTTTTTTTTTTGGTGTCTTGCTGTTGTGTTATAATCCCAGCTATCAACTGCACTCATTAAATTCCTGTTTCATGCAAGAGAGGTTGCAAGAGAACACTGGAAGGATGAATTGTTGGGTTCAGATAATGACAACTTAATAGATAAAGCAAAAGTCATGCACACAAGAAAAGCAAAATGAGGAATTAATGCACCACTTCCCAGGGCAGGCAGATGTTCAGCCATCCCCAGGAAAGCAGGCTCCATTACATGTAGCAGTGATTTGAGAAGACAAAACCTATTGACATCATTCTGAATGTCCTCTCTCCTCTCCCCCCACCCTCCCTGGCTTTTTGTGCTGAGCATGATGCCATATGGTATGGAATATTGCTTTAGTCAGTTAGGGTCAGCTCTCCTGTGTGTCATCCCCTCCCAATATCTTGTGCACCCTCAGCATGCGTGCTCACAGTCATACGACATGGAGAAAAGGCCTTGGCTCTGTGCAAGCACTGCTCAGCAATAACAAAAACTTCTCTATAATACCAGCACCGTTTTCAGCACTAATCAAAAACTCAGCCCCATACCAGCCACTGAGAAGACAATGAACTCCACCCCAACCAAAACCAGTATAGTCAAGTGGGAAGTTCACCCATGATGCTGTACCATCTTCTGACTAAGTGGCACAGCAGTTTCTTTGATGAAAGGTGCCTTGCTGTGCTGAAGTGAGAGGTGAAAGTGATAGAAATCCTGCTGTCTTGCTTTGCTTCAGCAAGTGGTGCCAATTTTTGACTTGATGAAAGGCAGAAGTTGGGTAAGTATTGTGCCTGAATCATGGTGTGCTAGGGTAGTGCCCTGCTTCTGCTTTTGGTAGATACCCAGATGATGTATCAGGTAATACTACTGTTGAGAAGATACAGTGTTGTCTTTCAGGAGGAGAAAGCCCAAGCCAATGTTCTTATGTTTTTATTTCATGAAAATGGAATTTTTACCTCAGGGGGTAACAATGGTCAAAGAGGACTTTATGTGAGTAAAGTCACTTTAGGAAAAGTCCATGCTGGCAAGCTGCTGAGCCAGGTGACCTGCTGTTTTGTTTAAGCCCTCTGCTGCAGTGGCCTAGTGTAAATGTGTGTACTTAATCAGCTGTGTCTCCCTCTCTCCCAGCAAAATGAGCTGAACTCCTTTCTCTGGACAATCAAGAGAGATCCCCCATCTTATTTCTTTGGCACCATCCATGTCCCATACACGCGTGTCTGGGATTTTATCCCAGAGAACTCCAAGAAAGCCTTCCAGCAGAGCCACATCGTGTACTTTGAGCTGGATCTCACTGACCCCTACACCATCTCAGCTCTCACCAGCTGCCAACTCCTGCCAAAGGGGAAGAATCTCCAAGATGTGCTGCCCCGAGACATCTACCGCCGGCTGAAGCGGCACCTGGAGTATGTCAAGCTCATGATGCCATCCTGGATGACCCCAGACCAACGGGGCAAAGGGCTGTATGCAGACTATCTCTTCAATGCCATTGCTGGCAACTGGGAGCAGAAGAGGCCAGTCTGGGTGATGCTGATGGTGAACTCCCTGACAGAGGTAGACATCAAGTCACGAGGCGTCCCCGTCCTGGATCTGTTCCTGGCCCAGGAAGCAGAGCGGCTGAAGAAGCAAACAGGTGCTGTGGAGAAAGTGGAAGAGCAGTGCCACCCACTCAATGGGCTGAACGTCTCCCAGGTGAGGTGGAGTGGTGTCTAGGGTGCCAGGCTAGCTGCTGAGCTGGATATCGCAGCAGAAACAGCATGGGCTGGGGTGCGGGGTAAGTGCTTTCCACCCAGAGACTTGTGTCTGCTCCCTGCAGCCTGTGCCTTTGCCTGCATCCTTAGAAGAATTTGCTAGCACAGGATCAGGCCAGAGCTGAATTCACCCAGGCCTGGCCTGGGAAGACCCCTGTTTTCTTCCTTGGGCAGCCTTGGGCATGTTCTACCCTCAGAGACACCAGACCTTTGGATGTGTGCTCTCTAACTCTGACTGAGCTGCCCTGCAGGAGCTCAGGACAGGCTGGGGCTCAGTCTCCAAACTTGTTTTTGTAATAGCAAGTTAAAAAGAAAGAAGTGATTGCTTGGGGAAAGCAGGGGTGCTGTGAGTAGTGCTGAGAAGTAATTGCTGGTTGGAAGGTATCACAGTGAATATCTGATGCCCTCAGAAATAGGGTCCCATCATCCACAATGGGAAAAGTATTTTTTGTTTGTTGGGGTTTACTTTTCTTTTCCCTTCCTTTGTTACTAGGTGAGGGTCAGCACAGGACAACTTTCTTCAGGGAGCTTCACAGACTAGTATAGTCTCTGGTGCAAATGCCTTTGTGTTTGCAAACCTGTTGGACTTCAGCACTGTTTATGCAGCAGAATGACCTCTATGTTGTGCATGTGTTGGATGAGGTGCTTCTCTTTGAACAAAATACACCAGGCAGTAGTGTCTGTTGTTGTCTCTGCCCAGTGGGATCACAGGCATAATGTTGCTCTCTGACATGGGGTACCTTTGCGGCAGGGTGGTGCTAGTTTGGGGAGTGGAAGTGACATTTGCTTAGGAATAATCAAGACTTGCATTTTGCAGTATGCCCTAGTAGCACAAGATGGGAGGACCTGTAGTCATAGGGCTGGGGAGTTTTGACTGATGCCTGACCTTCTCCCCTGTCCTGTCACTGATGCATGGTTTGGAAGGGAAAGAGCAGAAGGCAAATGAAGCACAGCAAGGGCAGGGACAGCAGCCCAGGACAAATGTGTGAAGTGCTGCTACCCTGGACAACATTGGTGTAGGGACTATGGTGCAGGGAATAGCACTACAGCCCAGGCTGCATCACTTGAGCAGTCCTTTACTACAGGCAACTACTTCTGCACTTCTTTTTTCCATTGTTTGGATCTGGGCAACCTCATTTGCATCTCCAGTCTTTTGCTTAACACAGTGCTTTGAATCCTTATGCTGTTGTTTCTCACAGCTTACCTGGGAATAGGCTGGGAAGTCCCTTCTGTTCCAGCTCTTACCTGGTTGAGGATTTATAAGCATTATTGCCCATGTTTTTCTTTTGCTGGCATTGCCCCTATAGTTTATCATGATAGAAGTGGAGGTGTGGGCATTTTTCTCCACTGCCTTGTAAGAAAGTGGTAGGGAGACTGAGATATGTTGACTGCAAATCATATCCCTACTAAGCTCATGTAAATGTTGACTCTTAGGCCTTCACAGCTTTCTTCAAAGAGCAACTGGTTTTGTGCTGTTTAGCAGATGGGATAAATGCCAAGTGATCCAAGAAGCTGCATGGGTAAGAGACACAGAGCTGCAACATCCAGAATTGCCCAGCCTTCTGAGAAGGCCAGAGAAAACTGCAGGAGAATCTAGCCTCTAGTTGGGAAAATCATATCCCTTGGTTGCCCCATGGTGAGTGGAGGTGTGCATTTGCATCACAAAGGCTGCAGCTCCTTCCCTGCCTGCTCACTTCCCAGGGAAGGAGCACAATGTCCCTTGAGGGAGCAGGTCTGGAGCAGCTACTGCACTG
The DNA here is from genome assembly GCF_026979565.1 of Vidua chalybeata. Taxonomy (NCBI): domain Eukaryota; kingdom Metazoa; phylum Chordata; class Aves; order Passeriformes; family Viduidae; genus Vidua; species Vidua chalybeata. The sequence goes on from NC_071570.1 coordinate 45,782,709, forward strand.
CAAATTCATACCTCCACTACTGCCCACTACTAAATTTCCAATACATGCAGCTCAAGGAAAAGGAAAACCAGAGGCAGATGATTTTTAGAGGCAATTGCTTCTAAGCCAATTTCACAGCTGTTTCAGAAACTGACTTGTGAACGCTCATAGTTGGCAATTGTGTCAGTCTTTGATTTCAGAGCTTTCTTGTCAGTTTGTTCAGGCAGTAGAGTTAATTATGTGTTTAATAGAAACCAAACAAAGAGTTTGAAGTAGGATCTTTGGAAAATATTTTCTTTAGTGTGCTGCTGTTTGAAAACACCCAGTATTGGGCCACTTCTGTGCGAACACACAAGCATGACTTAGAAACTTCTGTTGGGGAATGTGGAACAAAACTCTTAAGGAATAGTCTAACACTGTACAAGAAATATCATAGAATCAGAATGGCCAGAGTTGGAAGGGACCTCAAAGATCACTTAGTTCCATTCCCTCCGCCATGGACAGGGACACCTTTCACTAAGACCACTTGCTCAGAGCCCCATCCAACCTGGCCTCAAACACTTCCAGAGATGGGGCATCCACAGCTTCTCTGGGCAATATGTGCCAGGGCTTTACCATTCTCACAGTAAAGAATTTCTTCCTAATACCTAATCTAAACCCACTGTCTTTCACTCTGAAACCATTCCCCCTTGTCCCTTGTAAAAAAAGTCTTTCTTGTAGGCTTCCTTCCCATACAGGAAGGTGCATCATAGGTCACCGCAAAGCCTTCTCTTTTACAGGCTGAACAATCCTGGTTGTCTCAGCCTTCTTCTATAGGAGAGGTGCTCCTTTCTTCTAATCCATCTTGGTAGCCTTCTCTGGACCGACTCAAACACATCCATTGTTCTGAGACCCCAGAACTAGACGCAGGGCTCCAGGTGGGCTCTCACCAGAGCAGAGCAGAGGGGCAGAATCTCCTCCCTCCCCTGCTGCCCACACTGCTTTGGATGCAGCCCAGGACATGTTTGGCTTTCTGGGCTGGGAGTGCCCATGGCTGGGTCATGTCCAGCCTCTCACCCACCAGCACCCCCAAGTCCTTCTCACAGGGCTACTCTCCATCTGTTCATCCCCAGCCTGTGCTGCTGCTGGGGGTTGTCCTGGCCCAGGTGCAGCATCTGGCACTTAGTCTTGTTAAACTGCAAGAGATTCCCATAGACCCACTTGTTAAGCTTGTCCAGGTCCCTCTGGATGTCATCTAGGGAGATGCTTTTTTTCCTACAGCAGAATCACAGATAAATTATTTACTTAGCAGAGAAGCAAGGTCAGTGTTTTCAGTTTGTTTCTACATAGGGTTTGCTTTTTATTTCACATCCAAAATTATTCTTCCTGCTGGTAAGGCAGACTCCCAGGACACTTCCAAACCATACACTATTACTAGCTAGGTCCCTGTTTTGATGCATTCTACTGAAAAACTTCTTGTTGGTGTATGGTATTACAGGTGAAGGTCTGGAACAGTTTATTGTTGTCTCCCTGGGCACAGTGCTCAATAACTGCAAAGTACTGACAAACCCATATTAGCAACTTCCTTCTCCTTGTGAAGAGAGACCAGTAAAAAATGGAAAAAAAAAAAAAGAAAAAAAAAAAAAACACCAAAAAAACCCCCCACATACAACAGCCAACAGTGCCCGCTAGGGGGCTCTTTTTCTTTGGCTTTTGTACCAAGGACTTTTGGTTTATGACTCTCTTATTTTACCTGCCAAATATCTCTGTTCGTGCTCAGCTCAGGCTGCCTGCCCACATTGCCAAATCATAAAAAGTATAATTTCTGTGCAGTACACAATGATGTGTTAAATCTGTTAATATCTTTTAAAAGTAAGGAAAGATTAGTTTGTCTCTGTGCCAGGGCCATGGTGTTTATTTTTCTTCTTTCATGCTGTTTCCATCCTAGCTTGTCTTACAGACTTGTTCTCCCACTCCACCTTCTTTGCTGGGTAGTGCCTCTCTAGTTGCAATACCCAGCATAGGTCTCATTCCTAGCTGCGTCTGGGCTTTGTAGCTATGTATGATCTGCCACTGCTGACTTCCAGCATGGAGTCAGTCCCTCCCAACTCTTCCTTTCTAGTTATGCCTGTGCTTACATGTTTTCTGTATTGGGGGCATTAGTGCTCCAGCCCAAAACAGCTTTGCTGTTGGCTTCAGTAGTGTCATGAACATCAGTTTAGTACTGGCTCAGAAGATGAGCAAGTGTTGGCCCTTGTACTGTGCCAGACACTTGCTTTGGTACACTAAGGTGGTGTCCAGGGTGTATTCTTCACAAACTGGTCTCCGCTTGAACACAAGAAGTTTAGACTTATGTCTACCCTTTGTGTGGGCCCATGGTTAAGTGTGTAAACCCTGTCCAGGCATCACTACTTCCTAGCCACGACCATGGCCAGTTTGGCTTCTTCAATACTGGGATACTTGGTAGAAGATTCTTTTACCTGCTCTTGCTTTGAGAATTTTTTCCCCACATGACTTTCCTGTGGTCATACCTTGTCACTGCATTCTTCCTACCTGAGCATCTGAATACATTGCTGCATATTCGGACGCAGTCTTCAGAGCTGCTTGGGATGCAACTGGAAGCCGGGAGCCACTAAGGGCTGACTGCTCATGATATCCTGGCTCCTGTCGCCACTGTTCTGTCTGCAGGTGTCCAAGACTGAGCACCAAGATGTTTCCTGTTACCATCCGAGTAGCAGTTGCATCTGGACAGTTTTCCTTATCTCCTGTTAATGGGCCCATCAATGTCTTGCCACATGACTCAGAGATAACACTCTCCAGGAGCCAGTTCTGTTTAACAGGTGATTAAGAAGACACCTTGTGACTCAAAATAACATCAGCCCATTGTGAGATGCTCCGCCCAGGGAGAGAAGCTAGGCATTCCCACCTGGATAAATCCAGGGATTTCTAGACAGAAAAGCAGCCTCTCCACAGGTTTCCGAGAAGACACAGCAACCACACCTGCCACTCCAATTTGGACTGCTACCAGCACGCTGGCCAAAGGGGTGTCAGGTTGTATTCTGATTTTGTCAGTGGTCTTCCTTTTGTATCATTGCATGTATTTTTGTCTTATTTTTTCTTTTCCCAATAAATTGTATTTCTGACTTGGAGTCTCTCACTGGTTTTGCTTTCAAACCAGAACAGCAGGGCAAGAATTGACCCTTGATGTCACCCACCTGCGGGGACACCAACTATCGTCAGCGATGAGAGGGAGGAATGACTAAGGGTTGATTAAAGTTCATTTATTAGAGCATCAGACATAATTGCATTTAGGAAGGTCAGCCTCAGAACACAAGATAATGCAGAAGACATTCCAATATATACTCTTGGATACAGCGCTTCCATGTCCTATCCAACCAATCGACAACTTTACTACCTTATGGAAACATAGCTTACCAATCATTAACAAGGTAACCTTATATGATACTATGATACTACTTTATTAACATAACAATCCTACAGTCCTCTAGGCGAAACCCCTTAACAAGTTACTTAAGTAAAGCACTTTAGCTTAGCTTATTCAACTATATTTACTTAACATATAATATTATGTCATGCCTAAACTGGTAGGCTCTTTATCTCAACAACAGCATCCATCTTGATGGTACCCAAACAACTCTTCATAACAGGTCTAGACAATCTCTCTCTTCAGCACTTTGCATTCCATGATCTTAAGTTGATATCTTCTATATAGTCAGCCAAGGCCAACTCACTGTCAGTCCCTGCCAGTCCAACTCCCACATCTCCCCCTTTCTGTTGGGCAATAAACATTCCTTACAAAAGTTTTTTTTCAAAATCTTCTGTAAACAACTCACTAAACATGGCAATAACATCAACATAACAACAACTATTACAAGAACTAACAATCCTGTCTCAACCAGAGATAACAACCAACCTGATAAGCCTCAACCTTTAAACAGTCTGTTTAACCAGTTCTTACCATTTTCCACTTGTAGTTTCTCGACTTCTTCCTTTAATAGTTGGATGCTCTGGTGTATCAACTCAATATGGTCAGACAGATTCACGCAGCATAATCCTTCAAAGTCTTGGCACCCATGCCCTTATGCCAGCAGCAGAAAGTCACCTGTTACAGCAGAAAGCAACCCTGTTATATAGAATGGCATGCCTAACACTACTGACATCTGTTAATAGACGACTTAGTGCAAGGGACATAGCACTGGTTTGCTTACTCAGCCAACATCCCAAACTATCCAATTGTTTGGTGCTTTTGCTGCAGAAATCCAAGGTGCCAATATGGATGCTACAACTCTTTTTTCTTTCTTCCAATAAATAACCTCATCTTTACATTCTGATTCAAATTGATGGATGAATCTTTTTTCTTGAATTTCTCTATTGTGAATTAGCATGATGTTGGGTGTTATTAGAGTAAGTGTCCCCAGGCTACATGGTCCACCTTTAATGTGCGATGGAAGGGCAGGCCAGGCCCTATCCCCAGAAATGGAAAAAAACATTCCTTGTGGCAACTGCAGAGGTTTGTTACTGCACCAAAGACTTTCATTTTTATAGACAGGGTGGTAAGGGGAAACATCCCAGAAAGCTGACTGATCTTTTGTTAAACTCCAGCTTGAATAACTAAACTTTGCACAATAGTCCATTCTAACCAAACCAAAGAGTTCTACCTCCTGAGGTTCCAAGGTTGCTGGTAGCTCTGAGATAAGGTATTGAAGCTCTGGGCTGCCAGGCCTCCAGTGGTTGCGGGTGTAGGTGCCTGGGGCATTTCTGTCATTGTACAGGGCTGTACTCCACTTGAGGTTTCACAGCAGTGGCTTGCTTGTCGACAACATATTTTGAGTGGCATTGGCTAGGGTGATGACCACTTCTCTTACATCTGGAGCATATATTAAAAGCTTTAGATTTAAAACAGTCACTTTTAATGTGCCCTTGCTTGCCACACCCATAACCAGGTGCCAGGGGCAGGGACCTTGCTGTTGTGGCCCTTTTGGAATGCCTTGCATTGACGTTAAAGCTTCAGCAAGACTTTGGCCTACAGCTTGTGCATGTATGGCTACAGAGTGCTCTGATGTCCCGAGGCAATTACAAGCCTTGACCATTTGCATTGAGTTGGTTCAGGCTCTGGTGGAAGGGCATGTAGTATCTTTTTACACTCTGAATTTGCACCAGATACAGCCAATTTCTTTACGAAGTCATATCTTGCCCTTTCCTGTGTAACTTGTCTCTCTAGGGCTTGCCTTAGGTGATTGATGAAGTCCATGCAGGCTCATTAGGCCCTTGCTTTATTTCTACGAAGTCTAGTGTAGGCGTATTGCTATTGGGCACTTGCATAAGTGCCTTTCTTGCAGCATTTTTAACATCATCTAAGGCTTGCCTTGGGAGGTCTGTGGCCTGGTCGTCAGGTTGATTGTGCGCTCCTTCACCAGCAAGATGATCTGATGTCAGTGCTGCCAAAGCTTGATTACCCACGTAGACCACCAACAATCATTTAATAGCCTTTTCCATCCTCCCTCCCATAAGGTATATTGTGTTGGTGATGGCAGCATTGTCATTAAATACTTCAAATCATAAGGGGCTAAAACATAAGCTGTGAGGGTTGCATGAAATAAATTATTTAAAAAGTGGTGATTCCCTCCCATAGTTCTTAGCTGCTTTACATAGTTCCTTTATTTCCCCATAAGTCAATGGCTCCCATTGCAGATTTGCTTACCCTCTTCCGTACTGTCCCAGCGCCACAATAAACTTTGCTGCCACTTCTACATCCCTTTCTTTAATTGCAGCTTTTTGGATCTTTTCCCAATGGTCTTTAGGACCTGAGGGGCATGGTGGAAGTTCCTTGGATCCAGGAGGTCTTCTTCTGAGAAAGAATAACTTGAAATAAAAGTAGCTTTATTCTTAGAAAGGCTATGGCAGTGATGTTTAGCTGTAGCAGAGGAGGGTGGTAGGCCACAAGACAAGATGGAGCTAAGGCTTCTGGAGCTGAGGTTTGGGTTTCCAGTTTCTGATTCCACAGAGGGGATGTGGCCCATGGAGAGGGTGGAGTCCTGGGTGGGTCCGTCGGAGGGGCTCTGGGGCAAGATGGCAGCTTGGGAGGATGCCAGAAGAGGAGGAGGGAGGAAGGGGAGGTTTCAAGATGGTGTGGCCACCACCATCTTGGGCTGGAGGAGGAGAAGGAGGAGGAGAAAACAAGATGGCAGAAGGACAGCAGCTCATCCACACTTCTTGGCGGGTTTCATCTTGTATACTTCTCACAGAGGCCAAAGGGCAAGAAGGACAGGATTGTGCTGCCTCGGGTTGAACAGGGATAACAGAAATACCAGAGCTATTAAACTTCTAATTTTAAGGTTTCCAAAATAACGTGAAAAGCAGGCAGCATACGGGTGCTTCAGGGCCTCTCCTAGTAGCTAGATTATGTTTAACACCCATGGAGTCCCAAAAATCAACAGTAATGATAATCAAAGTCATAGCATCAGGAAAACTATGAAGATCCACTTCATTGTCCTCTTAAGCAATTGTTTGCCATGCTCAATTAAAAGTGCCTTAAAACATCCATATGCGCCCCTCTGTTCCACAGAATCCCTTGTCCTATGGTAATTCCCTACAGGCTCACCTGCACTCTTGCTGCAGATGAGTGTCAGATCCAGATGCTTTTTCTTCCAGCTGCTCCAAGTGCCTGCTTCTTGCAGCACTCCAGAATTCCTGGGGGCCTCACTGATCGAATCACCTAACTGCTGCTGCCTGATAGCTGATTTCCCAAACAGCCGGATCTTCTATAAAACTAGAGGTCCCTGTTTAGGCACCACTTGTCACGTTGCTCCATCCATGGCAGCGAGGACAGGCAGTAATTGTGATGGGTCAGCACGGAAGAAAAGCGGATGACTGGTTTTAGGTGGAAAAAGCTGAGAGTCCTTTACTGTTCCGCCAGAGTAACAGGTGCACTCCCAAACACAGCCAAACACTAAGACCTGGAACAAGGGGCTATCCCAATTTATATACAATAACATGGAACATTCTAGCAACATTCTAACCAAGCAGAACTGGCAGCGTAACTCATATTAACATAGTAACTCCCGTGATCCCCTCAAACAAACTCTCCCTAACTTGAAACAACGTCCCTGAATTTAGGGTGTTGCTTTCCATGGCCTCAGGTTGATCCCGGCTATGGCTGGCTAACTGGCCAGGCTAGGCCATGGGACCTCCATGGCCTCCAACTCTGGCACTGAGTGCTTGAAAATCCTGTCATTTCTGTCTTCCAGCCAGGCTCTCATGTATCTCATTGCAGATAGGAAAGGAAGCAAAATTTTCTACATTGACCATTTTGTATAATTAGGAAACATAATATGTTTATGTTTCTACTCAAAAAACAGCTTTTGCAAGCAACAAAGTGCTGAGAGACTCTTGCTTTTCCCAGCACTTCCAGGTTCTGGATTACTAACATGACTGTGAGAACTGTAGACTTCTGCTTAGCAAATACAGCCCTTTTGACGTAACAGCAACATCATTTTTGCTGCTTATTCTGTGTACATGCTTGGGTGAAATGGCCATCCCTTATAACCCCTTGTATAAAGTTATTATTTAGGAAAAGCCTGTATTTATGGGGAAAGTAGGAAGCAAAGACACCATTGCTTTGTTAACAAGTGTTACATGATTTGTTGGTTGGTTTGGATATTCTCCTGTCCTCGGGGAGTTAGAAGTGATGCCTTGAAATTAGGCACAAAGGATACAATATGAAATTGGTGAGATTTGTGCTAGTCTTCTCATTTCAAGTAAAGGGGGTTCTTGCTGTACTTGATTGGCCAGTTGTAATAGCTGTCTTTAATTCCTGGGATGATGAGGCCAGATTTGGCTGTGTTTCCATTCACAAAACCTTGGTTTGGGCTCATCTTTGACAAGAACAGTAACAGAGAATCTCAAAGAAAGAAAAAGTAAGGAAGGCACACAGTACAAAATCTGCAAAGAGTAGATTAGATTCTGTGGTTTAGGTCCAGATTTGGAGCAGAGCAAGGCAAAGAGTAGTTGCTTAATGAAGGAGCGGACAGAGGAGCAGAGCATTTTATTGCTAAACAAGTTGGATGGGACACTGCAGTAACTTGGTTGTGTCTGCTGCCCCACAGGTGTAACTTCAAGACTTATTTGTTAGGATCAACCTTCTTTCCTTAGGTAATGGGAACATCAGGGTTTTGTGCACATGAAGTGGAGCTTGAACAACTGAATTGATCCTATTTGCATCTTTAGCAGCTGGAGTCTCTGGCCTAGATTTGTTTTTGTTTTCAGCTTGTGTGTAAACAAACCTGCAGACTCCATGTCTAGACATCAGGGATGGGGAATGGGCTGGCTGGTGGGAACCAAAATAACTAAGGCTTTGCCTTTCTATTGAAATAATTACAGTTTAATTAAGATCTTTTTAACTGTCTGGGGATTTCAGGGCTCTTTTCTCAGTGAAAGTGGCATTCAGTGGTGATGTGCTCCCTCTGCATTCAGAAGGGTATGAAGTTTGTTTCAAACAGCTCAAACAGGGGACTCTGTAGTAGGGCTTTGAAATCCCAAATTGTTAACTTTGCTCCTTGCGCTTGCACTCCATATGCCTATCAGGTAGCTGGATTTTCCCATTAAAAATGCCCTTAGCTCAGCATATTACACAACAGAAACAGAAGATGTCAGTGGCAAATGTGGCTTCTTCTGTCCTCTTCTCACTTCCTTGTGACCTTCCTTGTGAGCGTCTGGTTGCCAGTTTTACAATGTGAGCATGCCAGTGGACTTCCCTTTTCACTCAGTGAGCAAGGGCTGGGCAATGAAATGTGTGTACAGCTCTGAGAGCTCTTGTGACTGGTTATCCTGGGTTATCCTAGTGCACTCTGGCAAGTGCACTAGACTGGGTTATCCTGCTGTCCTCTGACAAGTAGTGCTAAACAGGTGCACTTGAGATCCTCCAGCTTTGGATGAGGGCAATGTTGTTGCAGAGGAGCATAGCCCTGTCAGCAGGCTGGGGGGTACCAGGCATCAGTGGACACTCAAGATAGCACACAGAAGCTCTAAGCTGAATGTTTTTTGGAACATCTCAGCCAAAAGTAAGGAGTATGGAGCAGGGCAGAGATATGACTTTGGCTTAGTCAGCTGTTCAGGATTTGGGTGCCCATGTGCAAAGCTTTGTTCTGCATGTTCTCAAGTTCTGATAGAATTACAGTGATGAATCACAGTGGTCTGATGCTGTGGCTCTGTCAGATGCCTAATCCCAAGAGCTCACTACATAATGCCATTAGAGAACCCAAAGCATGGGACTGTAGCTGCCAGCTTTTCCCTTGGACAAAAGGGTTGCAACTGGTCCGGACATCTTAAAGGCACATGCCTGTGGAAGTTGTGGAAGACAGCTTCCTTTCACACTTAAGAACTGGACTGCAATCCTATCACCCTCCTGTCCAGTACTGGTGAGATGGTGCTTCTGGCCCAGACTGGATTGCAAAATCCACATTGGCTTCTGCATCCCAACTGACAGGTTTTCTCACCCTGGAGTTTCAGGGTATCCCCCAAAGTGCAAACATACCAAACTCCTTGGTAGCTCTTTGAGAGAAAAACTAAAATCCTGTCACTGTTGATATATTTGGCAAAATGGTCTCCAGAAGTTGTTAAGGCTGAAATGTCTTACTCAAGTACTTGCAGATATCCTGAGATGACGTGTATCTATATTCTCCTTGAGACCAGAGTGATTAATATAGACAGGTAATGTACCTTTTAGACTTGTGTTGGCCACTGCATTTCCAGTTTCACAACAGCCTGTATATATGGCTTGATTCTGTAAAATTCAGTCATGTCAGGAGTGGTTGGAAGCTTCTAATGGAGGCATTTCTGATGAAACAAATCACACTGTGCAGCCTAAGTCTCAGCTCCTGTACAGTCTCTGCTGCTCAGCCAGTGTACAGAAACTTGTTATGCTAGGGTAATTTGATCACAAGTTTCACCCCGTGTGAATTTATAAAGATAAAAGGGCTATTGTCACAGCTGGAGTCCCATGGGATAAGCTGCATTTTTGTAATGTTCAAAAACAAAGTAGCCACAGCCATGTTTCTAGGAGAGATGAAATAGAGAAGGAAGAGAAGGTAACACCACATATATTTTTATTTGCTTTGAAGCTGTTGGTAAGTCAAAAGAAGAAGTCATGGGAAGCTCAAGGTTTTAGTTGATCAGCAGTAATGCAGGGGATGGAAGTACTTGTTACCAGTATTTCACATTGCCTAGGTGAGCATCTCCTTGAAACTCTACCAGAGAAGAGCAAGAGAAAAATTATACTCCCATTTAGGTACTTCAGCACTCTGAGAAAGCTATTTACCTAAGACACATATATGAATACCACTGTCTAGAAAGTATTGATGCTGTCTTAGAGTAAAGTAATTTCAGATCTCATCCAGGTTAATAAAAAATTAATTAATCACTGAACTGAAAAGGATGTTTCCTTAGGTACAAATAATAATGACTGAACTTTATTTTTATGTGAAAAGAGAATATATAGTCACAACTAATAATGTGTATGATTGGTGGTCTAAGAGGGGTCAGTTTTTTGAAACAGGAAAGAATTATAGGCCAAATAAAGTAGAAAGAAGAACTTAAGCATAAAAATAGGAATTATAATTGGGAGTTGTTCAAGAATCCTTATTAGGTCCCTGATAAACCACAATTCTGCATTTGCAAGGACAAATTTTTTAATGGAAGCTGGTTTGGTTAACAAAGGAGATTAAAGCATTAAAAAACCTCAAAATACAATGAATGGAAAAATAGAGCAAGCAACATAAACATAATCTACAAGCAAAGGCAGACAATTGATGGGGAAATTGAAGGGTACCAGTGAAGAGATTTTGGGCAGCAGATTAGAACAATAAATTCTTTAAAAGTATCAGGGATTCCTGAAATCCTAGCAGTGCTCTAGGCTCCTTACTAACCAGAGTGAAAAAGCATACAAAAAAAAAGCAATGGCAGAAATAATCAGTATTTATTTTGTGATGTTTGGAAAAGAGAAGACTTTATTCATAGCTTGGTCATAACAGAATGTTTTCTGCTCTGCTGACAAATTGCTTCCAGTAACTGGCAAAAATGTTAAATGCCATTGTTTTTAAATGTTCAAAACAATGTTTAATTTACAGTCCATAATTTTTAGAGACTAAGCAAAGGAACTCTTTGAATCATTAATTGCACTTGAAAAAATTCAGGGGAGTACAAAAAAACTACTGTAAGAGAATTATTCTGGGACAAGGACGGATAGCCTGCCAGACTACCCAAAGTTCAGTTCAGAGCACAGAAAGTCTGATAAGCTCTGCAGCTGGTGAAGAATTCAGAGAAGACAGTATGGTACTAGCCAATTTTCCCTGAATGGGAAACTGGCTTTGTCAGAAAACTTCTTCATATGAGTATGATTTTTTGGTAATGGTGACATAATTACACATAGCTTTAGAAGCTTTTGACCTTGTTCCTGGTGATACTCTGATATAGGAGTACACACCAGACAAAATCAAAGTGGCTTATTATAAATAACCCAAAATACTTGTGCATTCTTATGAAACAGCTGCAGATGGGGAGGTCATTCTCCACCAGGGAGTAGGGAAGCTAAAAAAATCCCTAAAAGCTAAAAAGAAGTACTAAAGGTGTCAGTTCCTGGACCTGTGTTACCCAGTGGCTTTGCCAGGGATACAGATGCTGCATAAGTGTTGGCACAAGCATGGAGATGCTGCAGTTGGAGGGGATGTAAACAACAGGTCAGCTGTTCTGTGTGAGGCTGTACATCTAGAGCAAGGCACAGATGTCAAGTTAACAAGACTGGAGGCCTTGTCTAGAATACCCTGGTGGTGCAGCAAGCTTGGAAGATATCAGTTAACATAATTGCCAAGCTCAGTAGTTCAGCTGAGAGGGAACTTGCAGTCCTCAGGTGAGTGATAGAAGTAGGGGAGAAATGTTCTGAGAACCCTAGTGCAGGAATGCTGCCAAGTCCTGGTGTCAGCACTTCAGAGAGCATTGAAGAGCTGGATACTGGGACCTGAAGACCATGCTTTTATAACAAAAGTTTAAAAAGTTAAAAAAAAAAACCTAAAAAACCAAACTTGATCTGAAAAGTTGTGTCCAGAGAAACAGACAAATAATTCCTTGAGTTTGCTTGGGTATTTGAGGCAGCAGGACAATATAACAAATGTTGTATGTCTAGTGGCCTCTACGTTGAGGAAACAGATATATATGAGCTATTAGATTCAATATAATTGGTCTCTAGTGAAGGCAATTCGGCAGTTTAAAAATTATCTTAAGACCTAGTGGAACTGCCATTATTTACACTTCAAATTGCCACCAGATATCTCTCTGAAACTGAAACAGTTTCTAGGTAGCTGCTGATCTGTGCAGGGTATCAATACACATTTTGATCTATCTGGCCAGTGACTGTCTTCACTCTAATGTGAAACCAGACTTTTTACTTACAATAAGGCATAGCACAATAAGGTTTTTTAAAACAGAGGTACTGTGACTTCAGCAGGCAAGAATGAGTTTGCAGCTGCAGGCCAAAGCTGTGTGCTCTTTGCTGCACATCTCCTGCAAATTGTCTGAGCTTTTAGGAACGTTTAAAAGAACGTTAAGAAGGGATATTGAGGTACTGGAAGCCCATGCTACCTTGTTCGAAATGCCCTCAGGCATCAGCTCTGTGTGTGTGTGTCTCTGTCTGTGTGTGCCTGTGTGTCTATGTGTGTGTGTGTGTGACAGGAACCAAACGACTTGTACGTCTGCATGCAGTGCCTGCAGAAAAAAAATCCTTAAGGACCTCCTCTTCTGGACTCTGTTTATCTGCTTAGCAAGGAATGAAGTGGGACCTTAAAGTCATAATGCTGCCTGGAAGCCACATTCCTGCTCAGGTTAGTCAGGAATGAGCCACTGCAGTTCAACAGCACCTTCATCTCACTAAGGCCCTGCAGCTTCCTCAGACAGTATGAACCTCAGCTAGGGAGGAAATCCTGAGAGTATGAACCTTAATGGTTTACTGTTGTCATGTCCACTCAGTGTCCACCTGAGCGACCCGGCTAGATAGGCCACACGACAGTGACGAAAGGCACTCCCTTAGGATCTCTCAGGTTTTCCAGGAGTGCCTCTTGAGGAGTGACAGACAACAGATCCACAGAAGAAAAGAGGCTGACTCTTGTCGGGGGTAGAAATCCAGAGGTTTTTTTTGAACTCTTATGAGCCCAAATTACTTCCAGCAACAACAACCAACAACACCCCTGAAAGCGGTGCAACAGCAGTTTATAAACGGGGGAAGTGGAAGAGGGGGGAGGGGAAGGCTTAACAACCAATGGGATAAGCTTGGGGTGTGGTTCTTGGGATGACTGATGGGGATATCAGGGAAGGTCAGGGGAGGGATCCCTGGACCTCATCCAATCACTCGACACCCTTGATGGAAGCTTCCAGACTGTTGGGATGGGATGCTGGGTGATGGACAAGGCACCAGGGAGGGGACACAGGAATGACTCAGCAATTATGCTGCGTCAAGGGGCAGGCTTAGGGAGGAGTGACATGGGTTGGACCATAGGGGTAAAGAGGGGGTACAGGGATAAACCATCTATCAAACATAGGTACTAATATTGGTATAAACAAACACAACACAACTGTTTACCTCTGTTCCAAGGCACTCTTTCTTTCTGGCACAGGGTAGGGGATGGCCCGCAGAGTGTGACAGGTGCAGGGATGCATGGCAGGTGGACAGAATGCCCTGTGAGAATGTGGTGTGACACTGGACCCCTCATATCCACAAAAGCCCTTGCTATACCCAGAGCTGTCAAGTGCGGGGCTGGGATTGTGGTAAGTAATAACAACCCCAACTTGTCATTGATGTGTTGCACTGAGCACAGGGAGCACCAGACAGATGAAGAATGATTTAACAAGCACCAGGTCCCCTTAATTCAAGGCTGTTCTGGAATACTAGACACCTTCCTCTATGGTGTTGTTAAGACGTCTGAGTTGGTCCCTAGATCAGTGCTTTGTGAAGTTTACTGGGACAGCAGCAGTGTCAAGGACCTTGTGGTGCATCGAGGTGGGAAATTGTGGCAGAAGTGTTGATGGTAGGTACCTGAATTCATTCACTATTTTTGTTCATACTCTCAGTATTTCCTCCCTAGCTGAGGTTCATACGGTCTGAGGAAGCTGCAGCATGTATACACAGTGCCACTGTAATGAATTCTCTGGGAGTAATCTACTTTCTTTTGGCCAGAATTTTATTGTTATTTTAGGCTTGTCCAGTTTGACAATAAAAGTTAACATTTCCAGCTTACCAAAGGAATAGTTGGAGCTCATTGCCACTATTGCAAATCTGCTTCCAAAATGTCATTATGCTGTCACTGTTAGAGATAGCATTGTAGTTAGGTGGGGGTATCTCTTCTGTCCTCCCCATGCTCAGTGAGGGTTGGAAACCTGGCCAAAGACATTGTCTTGCTCAAGTAATTTTCTAACAGGTAGTGTTTCAAGGATATTATGGTGTTTTGAAGACCTGTCTTGAGTGTATCTTCTCCCTGTTGTGGTGGATTAGGGGAGATGGGTTCCCTCTGTTGTTGGAGCATAATGTTTTTGTAACTTCCAGAGATCATGGGCTTGCAGGGGGAAGTCCATGGCACTGCTTTTATGTTCCATTTACCTTGTATGATTGTGTACATGCAGCTAAGCAGACATTTAAAATTTAGAGGAATCATGTCCTTAGATCAGGAACCTAAATTAATTAGAGTCCAGTTTAGTTGATAAGGTGATGTTAGATCATAGGTTGGACTTGATGATCTCAAAGGTCTTTTCCAACCTAGTTTATTCAGTGATTCTGTGTGACCATGAGACAGGAGAAACAGGTGTTTCCACATACCATTATCTTTAGGAGATATATGTTCATCCATAATTGTTGCTTCTATATATCCTTCTACCAGCAATACCTCTTTGGACGGAACCACCCTGTGGGCTCTTTGCTGAACTTAGCGCTGGTGACTGTGGTTTTTCAGGGAGTGCAGGATGCTGGCTTAAAGCAAATTCTCAGGCAATGCAGTGCAGTGATGGAGTGACTTGATTTACACATCTGCCTAGTTTACACAGTTGTGGTCCCATGTGCTGCATGCTTTGCTGTTATTGCTCTTAATATAGATGCTGGGGATCTCTTGAGAGCCTGCTGGTTCAAGCAAGTCTGTAGAACTGCTACATGGTGCTAGACCTCACCAAGTCAGGGCATTATAGCCATGCAATGTGGAGAAAGACTGGTCAAGAGCTTTGGACACAGTGTTAATAGAAACACTCATGTTCAGTTCTACTTTCCCTTGAGCTGGGTTTTTTCCTTCTCTCCCTATCTTAACAGCAATGTGTTTTAGGGCAGATGTCACTGCTGATTGCAGAAGTTAAATGAAATGTTACTTGATGCTCACATGTTGTATTCACAGCAACAACAAACCCCAAGGTGTGTGTGTCTAGCTGAAGAAGGGGAGAGGTAAAAGCATAGGAATTTGAGTTACTCCCATTTTCTGCTTCAGATAATCATCTTCCTTTTGTCCCACATCCAGGACCTAGTTCTGTAAAACTCTGAAGTCAGGCCTGGTTTGCCTGGTACTGATGTTCCATATAATCCTGCTGTTGTCATTTTCTCTGCTGCCTCTGAACTCCACAGGCATCAGAAATTCAGTTCTGTTCCTCTTCAGGATGAGCAGAATTCTTTTTTCTTCCCCCTTGCCAAATTCTGGGCTCATGCTCTTTTCTGGAAGAAGCACAAAGGGGCAAATCTAGAACTGAGTTTTAACTGCATTCCTGCCTGTCTCCTTTTTACAGTTTAAAATCAACACTTGGCCAGAAGTTTGTTGGTTTGGTTTGGTTTTTTCCTTTCATGTATTTTTCCTGGAATGCACGCTGTTATTCACAGTTGGTTAGGTCTGATGCAAACCAGTGGAGTGCCTGAGCTCTGAGTGTAATCAAGCAAACACTTTTTCTTCATGTTTAAAGACAAAGGCAACCATTAAGCAAACTTTCCTGTTTGGTGACAGGCATCTGTCACCAGATGACTGTTGGGTGACAGGCATCAGCCCTGCAAAAGCATTGCTGTTTGAATTCCTTGTTGTAGTGTCAGCAAGCCTCCTGGAAGCTGGTGTCTGCTGAAGGTTTCTTCCTCCCTCATCACACGCAATATGTGTGATGTCCTCGGTGTGGGCTCAGGGCAGCAGGTCTCCCCACTGTGCTCCTGGCCTCAGTGTGCATGCAGCAGCTGGTGCCAGGGGATGACCAAGAAGGAAGCCCAGATTCCTGCCAGTCTGACTGCCAAGATTTTGCTACACACTGCTTGAAAATACCCTTCAGGCAGGACTGCATTTCTGGCTGGATTTGTACTTCTGCATGCTCTGCAGATTGCACAGCCAGAGGTACAGAGAGGGGTGGGATAAAGCTTAGGTTTCCACTCACTGACAGCTCCTTGTGAAGTAAAAAGGAATGCTCTTCCCTCCAGCTGGGAAAGGGAGGCCAGAGCATGGGCTGATGATGTGGGCTCACCAGGACACGTATGTAGATAGTGCCATTCCACTGAAGGTTAAAGAGCTTCCCAGGGTCTGGTGGTGAGAGCTGTGCAGACATTTGTCATCTTCTTCCCGACAGAGGGAACAAAAACGTGACTTGTTTCAAGGCTGGCAACAAGGCATTTGCTCTAGTGCTGCTGCATTTTCACAGTTATTTTCTCCCTAGCTGAGATTCCTGGTTTTATATGCTCACCTGCCTTCTTCAGGGACTTTCAGTAAGCCAGAGGTTCTCCATGTTGCCACACTGTTCCAGGGCACAATGCAGTGCTTCTGTTCAGAGCCTTTTTCTTCCCCCTCTTTTTCCCCTCTTTTTTTTTCCCCGTCACCCATGCCAGGCAGAAGTGCAGTACTGCTGAATTAGGAGGAACATCTGCTTTGAATCGGGGATCTCATAACAAATTGACCATGATCTTCTTCAGTCGCAGGATCTCTGCTTGCAGATGCCTGCCTCTACAGTGTCAGACCTCAAGTGTTTGCATTGGCACCTCTGGTTTGCTTGAACTCCTGTTTGCTCTCTGTTCACACTGTTTTAATCTGACACTCCTAGAAACTAGTCAATTTATCACCCAGGGTCTAGCTGTATTGATAAAAATGGGCCAGGAGACCAGCTCCTTTTTTTAAGGCCTTTATTAAGTGATCAGCTCTCGATGGGGGCCCAAGGGGTCGCGCACACCACCGCTGCTCCCTTCAGTGACGCAGATGAGGAGGTGATCAGTTTTGCTTCACAGCAGAACTGGGACTCCCGTCCTCACGGGCGTGCCTAGGAAGACGTCTTCTGGCTCGTTGGCTAGGGTCCTCATTCTAGTCCGGTTACTCTTAGGTGGTGGTGACCTCCAAAACCCTGTTGATGGAATAGAAGGGCTTTCCCCCAGCAAGTCCAGTCACTTAGTTTTTTCTGAATTTTAGGTTGGCTCATTGTTTCTAGGGTCTTTTGTTGGATTTTCTTCTGCTTTGCTTAATTTGCATATTACTGGGACTGTTTCCGGCCGCCATTTTTGGGAGCAGCAGAGGCAATACCCAAGGGACTCAATAAGGGCACAGGTAAAGGGAGTACAACCAGGGGTATGTAAGGGGTTTAACAGTAGGGAGGGCACAAAGGGGGGTACAACCAGGGTGTGTAAGAACAAAGGGTATATGTAAGGGGATTAACAGTGAGGGGTACAACTAGAGTGTATGTGGGGGTGTTAACAAGGGTTTAACATTTATTAGCTTATCACAACTGTGTTTCAACGACTTTAACCATACTGAACTTGTTCATAACAGTATGTCATAGAATGGAAACCTGGAGATTCACCAATGTATGAGTATTCACATTAGGTACTGTAAGTATTACATAGGTTTTCAAACATCCTGTAGATAGCTTACTCGGATTCTAATAATATTTGCCCTGGACAAGATGCTTTCTTTCATCCCCTTCACTCCCTAGAGGTGAGTGATAGCAGATTAGTTAGCTGATAGCAGGAATTTTATCCAGGCCACAGATGGTTCCAGCAGAGGATTTTATTGATGTGCTTTCATAGCTAAGAGTTAATACTGTTGGGAAAGCACTTTTCTGAAAGCTGTACTGCATTTAGTTTTAGTGAAGGGAAAAACTGTACTTGCCTCAGAGTGATTTTAGTAGAAGCAGTCATCCCTTTTCTCTGCTATGATCTCTAATAAGAGTGGCAGGAAAAAATTAAGGTACTATCTTGTTGCTAAGGCTCACAGGAATGAAAATCTGGTGAAGTGTCTAGGTCTCAGAGAGTAGTGACTGAAGCCAATCAATTTCTCAGCTTCAGCTCCTAACGAAGATGATCTTATAGTCAGTCACATGACATCTTATTTAGTAGTGGCAGAACTGTGGTAGGAAACAGCTCTGTCCCAGCATGAGTCAAACAGCAAAGGGATTGCTAGTTTAGGCTTCAAAACTGCCCAGCATGAGCAACTGTGGGAAAATGGGTTGTGAAATGGTTGGTGCAGGACTGGAGAAGGCTGAAGTCAAATTTCTCAAGGACAGAGACTATAAGTCTGAGATACTGCAGTCATTGAGCGCGTGATAAGTGGCACAATGGAACAGCTCCTAGTGTTGGCATCACTGCTTTCCCCTCTGCTTCTCCAGTCTACATCAGTGGCAGGCACTTAGCATGTCCTTTAGACGTCCTTAAGTGTTTACATTTAGTGTATACCTGTTCCTACTCATTTTATCTGATGTTCAAGCAATGTGTAGCCTTGCAGAATTTGGCTCTAAGGTTTTTCAAGGTTATTCTTACACCTGGCTCTGCCACTGAGATGTAGGGGTGAGTCACTTGTTGTGGATCGATTCATGTGGCAAATGGAGTGGCAGCTACATAAAGCAATGCTTAACTGCAGAGTTAAAAGCACAGGGTACAGCTCATGAGAGAGAAGCTTGATGTTCTCTATCACTTTTCATATATCACTTCAGGTTTTAGATGTCCAGCTGGTTTGAGGTCCCCTCTGGATTTGTTTCACAACTTGTCCCGGTTAAACAGTGAGGACTCCACACGGCTTTGCCTGCCATGAACCCCTTTGCTGATTTGTGGCTAGGCAGGGCTTCGTAGACTCACAAGAAAGGCTTATGTTGGCAAGAAGCAGAGAGTTGGAATGTGGAAAGACAGGTGTGGGGCCCATTGGATCGTAGCCCATTATGGTTTCTATTTGACTGCAATCTTATAATGCTGTATAGCAAGTTGTCTGTAGAAATGTACCAAAGATTGCCTAGTACTGCATCAGTAATTTTTAGTGGTGTCACCTGTGATAGTCCTCTTCCTGAGACGTTGACAAAAGTATTTCTTACCTTTTCATCTTTTGATTTGTGCTGACACAACTAGTAAATCTATCCCTGATGTGCAGCCTGCTACATCATAGACTCTACTGAATTTAATTTGCAGTTCTGTGCTCCATCTAATCAGACATTACAAAGACTCCAGTTATGCTTTGTAGATCATTACTCTCTCCTGAGCTAGCAGTTTACAACTGAAAATTGCACAAGAAGTCATCTTTTATTCACTTACATTCTTTCCAGTGAGCAGTGAAACATTAATTCCTGGACAGAGATTGAACATAGCAGTTCCCATTGTCACAGCACAGCCTGACTCATTAATGTCAATTTTGCATTCACTGTTTATCTGTAAAAAACTAGGAATTATGATTCTAGCTTGTCATTCCAAAATCTAGGGATTGGATTACTCAGAAAACATAGAAGACATATAGTTCAATGGCTTACAAACCACAGAAGGGTCCGGTGATGACTTGATACAGCACAGCATAATGGAAAATACATGCAGAAAATTGCATTTTGAAGCAAGAAAATTAGAAATTAACATTAACAGACTTATTTATCTATTGTCTCCACTGATCTTTCAAAGTGGAAGTAGATAACTTCCCTAGAAATGGGAGGGGAACATAGGAAAAGGAACTAGTTTGGGACTGGATCTGCAAGAGAATTTTCCATTCAACCATCTACCTTGTAATGTGATTTTTGTGTTTGCTGATCTGGACCTTCTGATAAACAGTGTTACTTGTTCCTGTGTTGGTGGTTTTTTCACGAACAAGTTGGGACTGCTGGGATATATTCCTTGAGCTTTTATTGCAGCATCATCCTTATTACATGGTTGAGACAATAGAAAGATGGCAATATTTCACATCTTGCCAGCAGCAGCTGAAGATTTCCTTGTTATACAGCATTTAAAAAACTTTCTAGCCAATAGCATATTTTAAAGCTTACAGACAATTGTTCCAGCCAATCACTAAAAGCACACATACACTTGTTTCACACAATGCTTGTCTGCCCTGTTATGGACAAATTCAATTGGGGAGGCTAATTATAGATAAATCAATTAACAAGAATTTATTAAGCAAGCGGTATTAAGCAAAAAAACAGCGCTGGGCGGCCGGGGAGTCTCCACTCTGCCACGGCGCGCCTTCCCCCTTTGACCTTTTTGTTTTTATAGTCCCCCCTTTTTTTCAGTTGACGTATTTTCTCTCGATGTACTCTGCGCCGGTGCAATTGGTTGCTAGGGGGTCCTTTTTCTCTCTGCCCTTGGTGGTCATAGGGATGAAGGCTCCTTATCTTCTTTGCCGGTTGTCCTTGGCCTAAAAGTTAGCTTGTATATAGTTAGTTACACAGTCTTCTGTGCTAGCTGCATTTGCACAATTCTTAAGCAGAATACTTGTTGTTTATCAAACCACCCCCCTTTTTTTTTCTCCTCTTTCTCTTCTCACAGTCTGAAATTCTCTATTCAGTTTAAATTCTTATTTTCTTTCAATGTTCGTTTTAATGAACAAAGACCTTTTTATTACATGCTCTCTATTAGCAATACACAATGCTTCATTATTAACCTTAAAACCTGCTATCTTGCAAGCATATTTTTCTGCAGTCTTAAGGTCTATCTTAGCCAAGCCTAAAACTCAAGCTATTGTTTCATGTCCTTGCTTGCTGTACTATTGTAACTTTTTCTACTTTCAGATTTTGCAGTTGCAGCTAGCTCTAAGTTTTCTGTTCTTTCTGTTTCTAAGGCCTGCTTTTACAGCTTTCTGGAGATCTCTTTCCCTTTATTATTTCCCACAGTTCCAACAGGTCAAAGCATGTTAATCAGGTCAGCTGAATTAGTAAGTGTAGGCCTTAAATGTTTTCCAGGTTTTTTATCCTCCGAGGTCACGGTTTCCTAGCTTTTACTTTGTCTGCTAGAGGCAAGCAGTGTAGTATTTCACTAAGGAGCTAGGATGCAGTGCAGTAGCAGATGAGCTGGTACTATAGCTGGTGCATCCCTCCAAGGCCTGGCTAGTTTCTTATCCAGCTGTAGGCAGGAGGGAGAGTTGAACAAGATGTGGCTCCATAAAGGAGTGAATCAGAATGCAACAATTATGCTATTGCATAATTTTGCTCACTGTAATAGGTTCAGAGGAACAGTGTGGTGACATATGCATGTTAACTGTTCGCATGACATAAGCTAGGCTGGCCTGAACCCTGCATTGCAATGTAGCATGTTTTGCAAGTGCCCTACTTATGAACAGTGGATCTCCCCTTGAAGAGATGAGTATAGAGCACTGATGATGTTATAGGACTGGGGTATGTGAAGTGGGAGAGCAGGGTTCAGAAGCTCCAATCACATGCTCTTGGTGTCAGAACACCTGGCTGCATAGTCTCTTCTCCCTCATCTCTGCTCCATCACTGTCTCCAGTGATTAGGTCTGACACATACCAGAGACTTGGCATCCAGTGAAAAGGAAAAAAGGCTGAGCCCAAAGGATGTGTTCAAGGATGCCAGAAAAAGCTTGTAAGACAAGGTGTAGAGTAGGAGCAGGCTTTGGTGTTCAGGAGAAGGAGATGGAGAGTCTTGTTTGCACATGATGGCTGGAGGCAAGTTTCTGCAAAAGGTCCTTTGTGTTACAGGAGAAGTGGGTGCTGTTGCTGTTGTGTTCCTGCAGACGCCCTTATATCTTGTACTGTGTGATCAGGGGGTGTGGTGCCCTCCACATCTCACCTATGCTCTGTGTCCTTGGCCAGCTCTGTGGCAGCACTGCAATTCCTGATTGCCAGTTCTGTAGTGGGCTTTGACTAGAGTTGCTCTGAGGATCTGAGGGAAACTCTTTTCTACCAAAAGTTTTGGGAAATGGCCAGAGAGGCCTAAGTTTGAAAGAAAACCATGAACATATTAATGTAATCTTGATGATGGTTTGGAAAAGACTATACTGTGACTGTTACTTGGGTTTGGCTTTTGTTTGGGATTTTTTTGCAAAAGCATTCTTTTCCATTGAAGAATACTTGGGATGCTTGGGGTAATATATGATGGAAAAAGAACCTGGTGTCTCTGGGCTGCAAAATTGTACTAGGAAGACCTGGCTTTAATTCCGAGACCTGCCATTACCTTTCTGCCTGTACTGTGTCTTCTGTTCCTTGTATAATATCAGGATTAACAGTGATGTATCGATATGCTGTGCCAGTACTTGGAAATAGCAGTAGCAAAAGAGTCAACAAGAACAGAGGATGGGAGCATGCTGCTTCTGCTGTTGCCTTTCCTAAACAAATACAGCCTGGCCACATGCTGTAGTCACAGTCTAGGTTCATTTTTTTTTTTTTGATCCTTTCCTAGTCTGAGAATCTAATTCCCTTATTAGTAACAAGCTATTTCAGTAATCTTTTAGAGAGGTAGATTGGGGTTGTTACTGCAAAGCAAGCTGAGGCAACATGTGAGGTAATCAGTCTGCTTTTAATGAAGCTGGATTTAGTTCCCCAGGAAATCTAGGTTTTTCACATGCAGTGAAGTTATGTTAATAAATTAGATTTCAAATATTTTCTTTCAAGAGCTAAGACTGTGGTTTTGGTAAAAAAGTGGAAAGCATGCATCAAGATAACAACACATACACTTTCCTGGATGGGTACAAAATCTGTCCTGTAAGCAACAGCCAAATAATTACCTAGGAGAAAAGCAAATACCAGAATAGGGTTATTTTGCTTACTGTCTCCACTGATCTGTTAATATGTCTTTTAATCTCAGGTGATGATGCTGTGAATTTAGTGAATGTGGATTTTGTTAATTTATGTTGGTTTAATTTTAGAACAATTTTCATTAAGATTGATGGTGGCCCAGTATTCCAGAGACCCAGCAGTAGCTGGGTGTTTTGTGTTTTGCTTCTTAATAGACCTCAGTTTCTCCAGCAGGACTTCGATTGTCATGTTTGGGAAGATTATATTCTGAAACACAAGTGAGTCCAGAGGATAGTGTTGCACCAGTGACTTTACATACTTTTGTGGAGGGGATGATAGGTGTTGTCTCCCAAATTCCTTATTTTCAGGGCTCTAGTGAGTGTAAATTGAATTATTTTGGAGAATGGAACAGTATTTCACACTTCTGTCACCAATGGGCCTGTTAAAAAAACAGCAGGAGGGTAAGTGCCTTTAGACTGGGGAAGAGGGTGTGTTGGTAGATGCTGTTATGTGGTCTGAATATAATGTTCTTGAGAGTTTTGTCTCATGAGTGCTTTGTCTCATGGTTAAATGAATTATGCTGAGTCATGGCAAGTTTTAATTCAAGCCTATGTGTCATGTCGATGGGTTTCTGTTTAGTGCAGTGGGTGATGTACAATTTCATGTAGGCTTCTTGCAGTGTGAAGAGCATCCCTTTGCTCCTGCATGTGATGTTTGCCAGATAAGTAAATATGCATTGGCTGAAGCAGATTTTGAAAAGGGTGAGGTGGGTTACAAGAATAAATCTTTTTAGTCTCATTATTATTTGGACTTTTATATTCCAGTCCACATTTAAAAATCTTTGCTGGAATAATCCAAAGTCTCCATAATTCTGGATTTTTGAAAGAGCTATTTAAAGGGTCCTGTTTCTTTTCAGTGAGATTGTTAGAAGATGTTAGGTCTGAATCTCTTCACTATTACTTTGCCTGTGTTGTGACAGCCCCATCATCAATGTCACTGCAAAATGAGTGTGAACAAGTGATTTTCCAGCTGTTAGTGCAATGTAACAGCTCAGATTGCTGGACGTGAGAAGATGGCTTCTTGCTGGTTTGGCCATGATCTCAGCTGTGCTGCTATGTAACAGAGATGCCAAGGGAAAACATGAGCACGCTTTCTGGCCTAGGACAAAGTGGAGGTTGTAGCTTACTTTCCAAGTACTTTGCTGAGTATCTTTTCCATGGATTATGCTTACAGCAAAGATGGTGGGATAGACAAAGACAGGTGCAAACAATCATCTTCAAGTGATCTCAGGTGGTGACGTTTTTGGCTTTTTGAAAATGTGCACGGTGTAACTCAGGTCAAAGGAGATTTGAACCTTTTGCATATAGAACTCACAATTTTTGTTATGATGTAGCATTGTTATCACAGGAAATAAATTAGGAGGAAGACTGACTTGGGGAAGACAAGGCATGTCCTTGCGTTATGTAGCCTAAAGGGTCTTTCAGCACAACTCTGGTAGCTGATCCTTATTCTCTCTCCCCACTGGATTGTTCATAGCCAGAAGGCAAGTAATCATATTTTCTCTGATCTGGCTTTCAAAGGTAAAACTAAAGGTGTGTGGGAAAGGGTTTATTTTTCCACTAGAATTTTCTTGATTTCAGTAAGATCTCCCTGTTTTGAATTGCAGTGTGACTTTAATTTTGTGACTACAGGAAATCTAGATGACCTTTTTGTATCTCCAAATTTTTAAATTTTAAATCTCATTATATTTGTATGCAAAAGTTAGGGTTTTTTTAGAGGTACTGACTGCCAGTGATTTTGAATTGGGCTGAAAGAGGTACAGGACTTTTGAAATGCAGTATCTTATATACAAGAACTCAATCATAGGTTGATTCTCTTTGGACAGCCTGTTTTGAAAAACACCCCTCTTATTTTCAGAAAGCTGGATGGATATGTATTGTGCTGACTTCCTGAGCTTGTTTTGGAATTCTGATAGCTTTGATTTCCTTCTGCCCAGCATTTCCAAGAGTGCCTGTTTGCTTGCTATCTTGGCAGTCATTAAAATATCCAGCTGTTCTATGCAAATTTCTCATGGGCTTTCAAGTTTCCGGCAATGTAAGGCAGTAGAGAAAGACTAGAACTTTCTACCTGTGAATTCTGTTAGGTTGGAATAAGGAGAAGTTTTCTTCTCAGAATGGCTGAACAGACATTGGAACAGGCTGCCCAGGGAGATGGTGGAGTCACCATCCCTGGAGGTGTTTTAAGAAAAGACTAGACCTGGCACTTGATGCTGTGGTCTGTTTGACAAGGTGGTGTTTGGTCATAGGCTGGATTTATGATCTCAAAGGTGTTTTCCAACCTAGATGCTTCTGTGATTTCTGTGATTCTGTGATACACATTACCATTCAAGTGTGTGTGTGTGTGTGTGTGTGTGTGTGTGTTCATAGGAGCATGTTAAGCTGAAGCAGTAGTGTGATGGGAGGTGACACATGTGAAGGGGATCTGAGAAAGACATGGAGTTGACAGATAGGGTTTGGCAGAGATGATTTGTCAAGAAGGATTGGAGTACTGGAAAATCAAAATTCTCTTTGTGAGACTTATTATTTCAGTGGGATTTTTGTTTGGTTTTTTTTTTTTTTTTTGCCTTCTGGTCTAAAGACTTGTAGAAGGGACTCATATGTGGCAAGAGATTAGTGCAGTTCCTTGGCTGCAGTCTCACTTTCAACCTTTTCTGGTTACTAGAAATATCTAGAGAGTATGTCTGTGCTGTAGGAACAAGCTGAGTGGCCTCTGAGCTCTGTGGGTATCCATGAATAATTTCTGTTCAGTAACTAAATTAACAGTTAATTCAACAATGACACTTGGTATATTAAGTAGATTTATAAGATAAACTGACTGGTTTAATTTAATAATATTGAAATTGAAGGACCTACAGTTGGCAGTTATTAAAGTTCCTGACTGAGCTGTTTTGCAGACGGCTACTGAGCTCATATGATGAGGATAATTTTATTATGACCAGATCTTATGATTCTGAGAAAATTATAACCACCGCTCTGTAAATAATCTGCAAGATGAATTGCTTTGTCATGTAACAAACAGAAACATTTCATATCTTGTGGGTTTGTTTAACAAAACTGCCAGGGAGTGTATGTTTTTCTATAGTCTGTCTTCTCATAAATTAATCTTTGGGAAGATTATCTCATTATTTTGATCACTGACTTTCTCTCTGCATACATTTATTTTCACCGCTTTAGATTGCTCTTAATTATTGTGCGTATAATATTTTCATTTTACCCAATTTCAGCTTTGTAGTTGTTGTGGTTTAATCCCAGCCAGCAACCCAGAAACCAAGCCCCAGGCAGCAGCTTGGTTTTTCTCACATGAATGGGTAGGGTAAGAGGTAGAAAACTCATGGGTTGTGATAAAGACAGTGTAAAAGGAAAAGCAAAAGCCACACACATTCCCTGCTTACAATGGGTAGGCAGGTGTTTTGCATCTCCAGGACAGCAGGGCCCCCTCACAGTGACTTGGGAGTACAAATGCTGTCGCTCCAAATGTTCCCCATTCCTCCTTCTTCTACCCATCTTAAAATACTAAGCAGGATGTCAAATGATCTGGAATGTCCCTTTGGTCAGTTTGGGTCACCTTTACTGGCTGCGTCCCCTTCCATCCTTCCAGCCATCCCTCAGTTTCCTCATCAGCTTGGCAGTATAAAAAGCAGGAAAGGCCTTGGCAAGCCCTGCTCAGTAATAACAAAAACATATCTATGTTATTAACCCTGTGTGCAGCACTAACCCAGAACACAGGCCCATACTTGATGCTGTGAAGAAAGTTAACTCTACCCCATCCAAAACCAGCACAGTGTTACAGCAGCAGCTGAAACCTTTTTAATAGGGAGGAACAAATGTGCAAAAAAGACTAGAGGCTGGAACAGCCTATAATTCAATAGAAGTCTTGATTTCATTTCAGCAATCTCTTTTTCAGGGCTGGTAAGAGCTGGTAGGTATTCTGTTATCACTTGAAACAGGAAAGTTCTGGGCAAAGTAGCCTGACCCAGAAGATGGGGAAATAAGGCAACAAACCTTTTAAAAAGCAAAAATCCACAAGTATTACATCAGTTCAAAATGGAGATGGACTGGGCAATTCAATTGATACTATTATTGTAGGAAATGACAGTTTGAGACACCTTGTTTGGTTTTGTCCATGAATTCTTGTATGGCTTATAAAAACAGAACTTGTTCCCTTTTTGCCTTTTTTTTTTTTTTGTCTGAATACAGGTCACATGTAGTATTCTACTTATTTTCTGAAATGAGCCATTGTTTTGAACATCCTTTCCTTAAAAATATAGCTTGACAAGAGTGGTAAGCGCATGATGAGTTAGGCATCAAAGGCTGAAGAACTATCACATGGATGTTGCAACACAGCCTTTCCTAAAAGTTTATCTGTCTAGAGTTGCTGTTTTCATGCCTGAAGAAGCATATACTTTATAGCATGAGAGCATTTGGTTATGACTGCTAAAAGGACTTGCTGAGGAATTTAAATTAACTTTCTTGTCCCAATGTAGATGTAAACCAAAATGTTGCATGGAAGTGAAGCTAATGTCTTCAATGCAGTGCTGGAGACTGTACAGTGATCCAGGGAAATCCATTCCTCTTCTTTCCTTTCCATATTAGCTTCACGTCATACCCAACATATTTGCTGATGCAAGCTGATGTCTTCTTATTGTGGACCATAACTACTGATCCTTTTGTTTGTTAGCTGTGTTCTGGAGGCAGGATGAACTGTGGTGATGCCTGTCTCTTTCCTCAGGCTTCTTTTGTCCTGAATTGATTAAGCCAGTGTCTTCATCCTTTCCAGTAGCTTATGTTTCCAAACCTCTGAACAGTCTTCCTTTTCCCTCTGGACTGTGCATTTGCTTCTGTCTCAGCAGTGTGCAAAACAGGATGCAAGAGTCTGGCAGAGGCCTTGACAGGACTGGATAAGACAGCTTCCCAGTTGTTATGTATTACACTACTGGAAACTGCTTTGGCAAAAATATCATGTTGTTGATTCACAAATTTTCTAATGCCCTGCCACCCACAGATCCTGTGATGGTATGACAACCTTCCCAATAATTCCTCATGTTTATTTTTGTATTGATCCTGATTTTTGCTTCCCACATTTTGATTTGATTCACCTGAGATTATCCATTCGTTTTACCGTAACTGTTGTGAAATATTGCACTGTCTCCAAAGAGGAAGTTCTGTTGACCTTTTTGATTAAAACAACACTATTTGAAAAGGAAAAAAACAAACCAAACCAAACCAAAATACCACCAAAATTTGTTGTAATAAATCTTCATCTACTGAGATAGAGACTCAGGAGTTCAGAATCAATAAGGAGAGGAGAGGAGAGGAGAGGACTTGAAAGAACAGCCTTAGATTACCTCAGCATGGCAGAAAGGCAGAAGTAAGCAAATATTTTTGTTAAAAGAAAATGCTGATATGGGCTTTCAGGAAAATAATAGAACTGATACTGGTTTGGTCAGAAACTTACTGATGAGGGGAGGATGAAAATCTGTAAAACTAATTATTTAAAAACCAGCAGAAGCAGGCACATGCAGCCAAGGCTTCTAAAGGAATTAGTATAGGATAATACAAACTGCTAGGCAGCCTGTTTGGACTTCCATGGAAAACAAATGAGATCCAAGGAGACTGAACTAGGCAAATGTAGTAACAGTCTTTGACAAGATAAAAGCCATGTCCCTGGAAATTGTTAAGCAGAAAGCTGAATTAAAACAATTTTCAAATGTTACAAAGGTCAAACATGTCAACACTTACATCAAAAAGAGTTTTTGAGCTATTTTGAATTGAAATTGAATTTTCTGCTGGTAGAGGATTGCAGACCATTCTGTGCAATGCTACTGCAACAATTCCATCAGCACAGAAAAAAATTATGATAGGCTGAAAGTATGAGTTATTTTTATTTCATGATGGCTTGGGTTTGATTTTTGATGATGGTTTTCAAAATGTGCAGTAATTTCATGTATGATTGCCTGGTGTCCCTGGATGACTCCTCTGTCTTACCAAAATTTAAATCATCACTATGCTGCACCAAATGCATCTTTGACACAATGTACTGAGGGTTGACCCAGTTGCTTCTGAGTTTCATGGAGCCATTCAAGATAAAGGGTTGTGCTGCCAAAATGTTGAGGGCCTCTGGAACAAAGCTATGTGATTGCTGAGTAAACTGAAAACATGGGCCTGGATTAATTGAAATGTGAGTAAAATTGTCTTTATGTTCCAACCTGGGTAAAAAAATAAATGTGCTAAAATATTTTCTAAGGGCCTCTGCAGAGGGGTGATATATTCCCAGCAGAGGCTGTGTATCTCTAGCAGACAGGCTGGGAACACATTTATTATTTGGATTGACATTTATCTGACATCCTTCTTGCAAAAAGAGGACTTCAGAGAAATGCCACGTTCCATTGCTGGAATAGCTTGTTTCCCTAGCCAAGAATAGAGAATGAAGTAGTTACTTGCCAGGGTGTACAGCCTTCGAGTTTTGTTTTACTTGATTTGAACTGTTCAGGAAAGTGTATGCAGTTGGACTTGCTAACTGAGAGCCTGCTGTATGACTCAGGTTTGCACCTTTTGAACAGTGGTGCTGCTGTTTTTGTGTTTGTGAGCTTGCACTGTTCTGGTGTGAACAAAACAAGCAGGACTGTTCTCAGGTAGCAGTTCTGTCCACTTCATCTGAAAGGTCTCCTGGAAGGAATTGTACAGGGGGTTTGCAGTAGAGGCCACAGAACATTGGGGTTCTGTGTTTGGTGCTAAGTTTTGATGCTGAGCAGAGGACATACCAAGGAAGTGAATTGTTTCGCTGTGATCTCATTCTCACCATTTATGGGTGGATGTGAAAGCACTTCCTTCCACAGTGCTTCTTGTCATCAGGCAGAGAATCAATACTGCCATGTCAGGAGAATCTGATACATCACCCTGCAACTCGAATTTCATACTGAAATATTGACACCTTTTGCTGTTGTATCTGGGAGGTATGGAGAGCCTCATTATAAAAAGCAAATGTGACAGCACTTAACATGTGACCATCAGGAATGGACCCTACCCTTCTTCCCACCTTTGGATCAGCAGAAAACTGGGAACACTGAATTGAGTGAGCTCTTACTGGACTTGTCAGGTCTCCAGCCCACCAATGGCACTTTTCATAGACTCAGTGCCTTATTTAGATAGTCACATAGTCAAAGTGGATGCCAGCAGGTCACAAGTAAGCAGAAGGGGAAGACTAAGCCTGGAAGAGGGGCCTTGGAATGGAAAAGGAAAAGAATTTATATAGAGCTCTGTTTTTTGCAGCAAGAAGAAAGGCTTCAGCCCATGTATCACAACCAGCTCAATGTGCTCATATAGTGTGAAATCCTATTTTTGAAAGCAAGAAGGCGAGTAGAAGCAATGAAGTGAGACACTAGCAAGTGTTACACCTAATCTTCAGCACTGTTCAGCTGGAAGCAAGTAGCTGGGTAGGGCTGAATTTTTGGAAAGTGGTGTGCATGCACATGACAAAAGACTTTAATGTCCTCTATGCTTGAAATTCACATGTGCATTCATTGTATTTTGGGCTCACAGAGATCACAGTGAGGCTGATATGCAAAGTATCCAGTGACTTCTGAAACCTCTTAAAAACTTATATTTCCTTTTACATTAATTCTAAAACTCTCAGCAGATTCTGGAAGTGTGACCATGTTTCAGAGTTTTTTTGCGATTTATATAGGAGTTTGAAATGCAGTTTTGAGGGATGGTGATTTCTTTCCATGTTTAGTCTGTCACAAAGAGCTGTTATTCCATATAAGATTTCCTAACAAGATGTTTGATGTGAATTTTCTTTTCCGCACCAAGTCCATTGAGCAACACAATAAATATGGCATGTTCTGAACAGGAATCTCTGTTGTCCTTTTAGGTTTCTGTTTAGTTTTATTAAATCTTGAATGGCGCAGAGCCTGAAAAACTGGCATGGCTGGGAGAAACACAAGTCTGGTTTTGGTGGAGGAGTGGTTTTGGATGAATGTTCTTAGGACAATATCTAGGAAGATTCCTAAACTAGCAGAGCTCTTGTGGACTTTTCTTCCCTGATGAAATACTGCTGTGTCTGAAAAAATTAGGCAAGAAGTAATGCTGACATTTCTCTGTCATCAGTGAGGCCCTGTCCTGCCCATGTGTAAGAAGGCAAAAAAACCTCCCAAGTATGGACTCTAGTAGAAAGCAAGGTAATGCATCTGAGAAAAAAACAGCTGCTAGAAAGGAAGGGGGGAGGTTTGGAGTTAGGGTTGCTTTGGAGGGCAAACCAGCACAACTTTGGAAACAGACTCCTGACAGAATGCAGTGTAAGAACTGCAGCGTTAGGGTGCACTGTGTGTTGTGACATGCTGGTGTGTGTAGTGCTGGGTAAGGGCTGCATTGGGCTACCTGTGAGCCATGGCACAACCTAGCCCATTGAGGCCCTCACTGTTAATGAGGTCAAAGATTCCCTACCTGGGAATGGCCCATCGCTGGCCCTCACTCACCACATGTCCTGTTCTTAGGAGGCAACTTTGTGTCAGAAATTGTTAGTTAGAAAGTATACAGACAAGTCAAAAATACCAACAGGGCAGCATCTTTCCTAAGATGATCAAATAAAGAATTTGTAGGAGTTCATGTTTATGAGAGATTATTTCTTCTTTGTGATAGATTTTGACATGAGTTTTTAAATTCCAGCTTTACGTTCCTTGCATATGGGTTTGAGAGGAGTGTTTAAATCCTTTCATGTATATGAATATTTTAAAAAACTCTGTAAAAACTGTATGGTGTGGGATATGTAGAATATTGCAAGCGTTGAATATCTGCTTTATGTTACTTATTCTGTGTCGTGATCCAGAGTGATTGATATATCACAGATTGATACCAGACTAATCTCTGAACTCTTTTGTCCTTAATCCACTGTCACAACACTGCATAGACACAAGGCTTTTGGACCTGCATCTCAGATTTTAACTGAAGACACAGAAGCATAAGGAACTCCACTTGGTATTGCCTGACACTGAGAAGGTGCACACTACTAAAAATGTAATGATGCAGGAGGAAGGCACACTTCAACAGATCTTTGGGGTGGATAACAGTACTGAAATTTAACCCAGAACTTTGTACATATTGTGTTCTCATTCAAATGTAAGTTTTAAGGGTAGACTTCTTGAAGTCTCATGTCTATGCTCAAGACCTTCTTGAGGGTTTGTTGTTTAAAGAATGGAGTTGAGTCACTTGGTAATACCTGGGAAAGATCCCATTAGTCTGGAAGTACAGCTTTACAGTTTTACCTAACTTGGGCAGGGTGAATATTTCAGCCACTTGAATTATTTTTCCCCTGATTACCTGCTTGTTGTTTTGTTTTTGTCACAGTTTTAGCAACTACTTACTAAGCAACTGCTGTTGTACAATATTGTTTGTTATTTTCATAATTGGGTTTGGAGAAAGATGTTTTCACATCCTTTACAGTCTTTTGCACCAGAGCTTTTTTATTTGGTGCTGAATATTACAGACCATAAGTCAATATATTCTTGCATTTTTCCATATAGGGAGTTGCTGGTTGAGTTGATACCAGTTACACTGTGGCCTTTTCATGTAATTTCTGAAAAGCACTGCCCTGCCTAGCCCAGGAAAACTACCCAGTAACTCATTTTGAGGCCAAAGCGTAACATGCCCATAAGATAAATTCTGACATCCTTTGTTCTTGTTTCTGTTCCTTTCATCACACCCCAGAGCCTGCCTGCTTATCTTGGACCATTTTAATCTTGACAGTCAGACTTACATAATCAAGATGACTGTGCAAAAAATCTAAGGCCTTGGCAGATAGCTCTGCTTTTCTCAGGGATCTTTGAGCAAATGTTTATCCAGAGCACTTACCCTGACAGTAAGTGTGTGTGACCATGTGCTGGAACTGCTGTGGGGAAGGTGACCTGCCCTGGCCTTTAAAAAAATTATTTGACTGTCTAGGGCTCAAAGTGCTAAAGAAGACAGGGTTAGCTGTTGGAACCGTCTGCCTTGTTCACTGAGATATTTAAGAAATTTCTGTTCAGTTGGTCTAAAAGGTTTGAGTTCAGAGATATTTTCACAGCTTTTTTGCCTTTTTTGCCCCACAAAATCTTGCGGTACCTTCTTTTTTTTTGTCCATTCCAAGTGGTAGTGATGGAGGAGACCTTTAATAAAGCTTCTGCTATCCAATTTGAGCTAGCATCCTTCTGCCTTCATACCTTGATGGGCTGCAGTTACATTTTGATTACATAACACTGTTATTTTCAAATGTAGGCAGCAGGGAAATTTGAATAATAAAGGCATGTAGTACAGTGAACAAGTCTCAGGGCTAGCAGAGGAAAATAAGATTCTCTGGCTTTGGATGCACTGAAACTGGCTCAGTAAAATCCACAGGTTAAAATCTTCCATATTTTGCCAGCAACAGTTTACCTTATAGGAGATGTCTTGCAAGTCAGTTGAATTTAGACAGACACTTAAATTTCCTGAGGAGCCCTTGTTGGCATACAACAATCCTTTTAAAGAGCAAACCAAAGAGAAAAACATAACAAAACCACCCAGATACTTTTAGCCTTTTGCTCAGAAGTGCCAAACAGTCAGCAGTTTCCTGGTGGCATTGGCAGCAGATGGATTTTCCCGGGTCTGAAAATCAAAATATTTTAGATTGGTGTATTGGTTGAACTGGGACAAGTGGTCATGTCCTAATGTGGCCAGCCAGGGAAGTGAGTGGAGGTGCCATCTGGCAGTGGATCCCTGTGACTCATTCCAAGAGTATCATCTCAGGGCGTTCTTACTGCACAGCTGGTGGCTTGTAAATTCTTATCCTACCTTGGGACTTGGTATTTTTTCTGTGTGGCTGAGCTCACAGGTAGTACGAAGAACACAGATTAAGGCCTGTGTCTCACTATTTGAAAATTTGTGAGCTATTCCTCTTGGAAAGCTTTTGCATTGAGAATTTCCAGGCTTTGATCTTCTTGAAACCACCTAGGGACCATTCCAGCAGTTCTTGTTTGAAGTTTTTTTGTTGCAAGTGTAACAGTATATCACAACATAGAAATATAATGTAAATTCTTCCTTTCACCCCTGTTCCATTGGAAGGGTCATCTGGTGCTCTGCTGTACTCCTTTGGGAAGCCAGAACCTTCTCTTAAAGATGCTTTTAGTTACCTACAGTACAAACACTAGTTCAAAACTGTTGTTCTATTTGGAACAGCAGCCAAAGTCCTGGCCTAACTGTTCTATTGAGTGAAAAAATGTTTCATCAGTGCTGAATGTTTTATACAGAACATGCTTTCATAGCTGGAAGAACTTCAAGAAAATCCAAAGATCTTGTTGCACGGTTACCAGAAGACATATGATAACTGTCTGGGCTTGTTCATGGCGTTGCAAGGTTAGGTTGTTTACTCTAGTAGCCTTACAGTCTTGATTTATTCACACACAGGAATCATGCAAGTAATGTACATCAGTTTTGCAGAAAGAGGGAGAAGCATTCCAAAATATGTGTTCTGAATTATTTCATTCCACTAAAAAATAAGTTGTATACATACTGGTGAAAATACATTCACTATTCCAAATTTCTAAGGAAGCAGTCTTTGAAACTGTTGTTGAGTTTAGTCCTAAGCTATACATGGCCTGTGGTAGAGAGGACAAATAAAAAAAATACTGAAGGCAAGTAGGGACTTGTAAGAATTTTTCTTTCATCTAGCAGTATTCCAAAGAGCATCTATGAGCACTGAGTGAAAAAAACATGGTGGTTAAATCCCAGGTCACTAATACCAAGTTTGTTTCATTTCTGTAATTGTGGATTAGGAAGATAAAAAGTGCTTCTAAATGTTGTCCTTGAAGCTGTGAAAGATAGGTAGTCTTTAGCGATTTTACTAGCTTACTCCTTACATTCACAAACACAGTGAAGTGTCATAATTTCTACATTTTTTTAAATGCATTCTACAGTTGGAAAGACAATTTGTTTCCTGTCTAAGATAATTTTCCTGTACAGATGTTAAAGTGTAAAAAAAGAAGTTTGTTTTATTAACCTCAGTATTTTAGTTTTGTTTCAACTGCATTTAAGACTATCCAGCAAAAAGGAAGGAGAAGGAAGTGGATCAAAGCAACTATTTTAGCAGAAGATTATTTAAAACAAATAAGCAAAATTCCAATTAAAACATCAGTTGCAGATGTTTCATTTCAAAAGTATAGCTAGTCTCAGCCCAGGAAACTCTACTTTCAGGTTTTTTGCTTTGCAACTTGCTTATTATTTTAATACAATCTTGAGATGGTTCTGTTAAGTGTCTTGTGAAGTAAGTATTGGGCAAAAGAAAGAAGCAATTGCTACTAGTGTACTGGTTAGACAGTTCTGTTAATTGGAAAGTGAGTGTATTCTAAGAGAAATCAGGATTGCTAGTATTTCCGTTTCATTTGAATCATTGTTCCCAATGATTTTGAAGCTGGACATTGCTAACTGAAGAAATGCTGAGTAGGAGACAGGTAGGAATTCTAAGTGTAGTAGTTGAAAATAGAGGGAGATTTTTTTTTTGCCTTCAACTTTGCTTCAGGACTGCAGAGACCTGAAATTAGACAAAGGGCTAGTTCCTAGTTCTGTTTCTTTAAGTAAAAATGTATCTGATGGAGATTTGATATGTGAAAGTTTTAGAAAGAATCTTAGCTAACATCTACAAAATATTTAACAAAGATGGAATTAAAAAAAAAGTTTAATCCTTCTCCAGTAATGTGCAAATATGGATCACCAATTCAAGGATTTTCTATACTATACGAAGAATGCACTTTGTGAAAGCTTGGGAGATTCCTGCAGGACAGGAAGGAATGAGTGCAGCTGCAGGTTCATAGTCACATAATTAACCCTATAGAATGATGGGAGCAAGTTCCCGCGAGGGAACAGCATTTCCTGCAGTGCTGTAAGTAGGGTTCCTTTGGTTCAGCATTATCAACCATCCTTCTTCAATAAGAAAAGAATGAAAAATTGCTTTTAAAGCCTTATTTTTTACAGCTCCTAGTTGAAAAAGGAGCTATAGGTTTTGTATTCCTATTTAAATTCCAGATAACAACTTAAAACTTTCAGTGTCTTCTGTTTGGTCCTGGTAACACTGCAAAAATTTGGCATAAGATGTGTTAGTGTGAGTTTATTCTCAGCAGAGACAGATAAAATCCTTCACTGCCTTTACCTGTGTCAGCATTTTTTTGTCTGACTTGAGGCAAACTGGATGTCATCTAAGTGACTTAGATGATCCTGTTACAGAAAACGTGCTTCCTCTACTTGCAATGCTGGCTTTGAGAAAAAAACCCAAATATAAATAAAACAAAGCCTATAGGAAATGTGTAACTCATAAGTAACCTAAAGTTGTTTCCCTTTCCTTTTATTTCATTGACTTCTACTGTTCGTCTCTTGTCTGCTGGGCAGGTCCCTCATACAACCTGTCACTGCTAATGGCTTCAATCCAGTCTTTCTCACAGAAGTAGTTGCCAGTCCCAACTTTCTGTAGAAGACTCACCAGACTTCTAAGGAGCTGCATCACACTGGAGCAAGAAATCCTGCTTTCTTCTCATCACTTGGCCTCCTGGATCATTACCATGTCAAAGGAGGGTTTTTGACTTTGATAGTCATGATGCTTTTGATTTAAGGCCTGCTTTGATTTGGCGCAATAGTGTTCATTGGCACAGAGAAGCAATAGTCTCCTCCAGGTGAAGAGTTAGGAGAGAAACATGCTTTTGAGAAGGAGGAGAAAAAGGGAAAGAATTAGCTGAGGAGGCTGAATGGAAGCTGTAATGGATGCAGTTTGTCTCTGAGAAGGACCCAAAAGCAGCCCATGATTCCTTAAGACAATTAAAAGCAAATTGTCTGGCTGAGCGATCCCAGAGCAAGGAAGATGCTCCCCAGACTATAATTTAAGGGGCTGAATGGCCCTCAAAAACTGGGAGCAGAAAGAAAAAAAACCCCCCGAAGATGAGGCAAATGATGGAACAGATGTGAGCGCTTTTGTTGGGAAGACTTGGAGGCTAGCAGGGGGTGGCGATAGGCTAATTTGAGGCGAATAATGCCAGGTTCCTTTCATATGCAGAATAGCACTTTGATCCAATGTGGATGAAAGTACTTAAAAGTGGAGAGGATGGCAGGGGGTCTTTTGTCTTTGACAAAAAAGGCATCTGCCAGGCTCTAACTCCCATTTCCCCACCCCCTTAGCCTAGCAGGCCACTCCAACAATGTTAGCAAAGGGGACAAGTGTCTCCTGACAGCTGAGCAAATCTCCAGGAGGAGAATGAGGTTTGCAGCAATATGTATACTGGAGAGCTTAATCGATTTTTCCACAGTACAGAAAGGGAGAGGGTTGGGGGAAAACAGAAATCCCAGTGAAAATGGCATGTGGGAGATAAAAAATCCCTTTCTAATAAACTTGTTACTTTTGTTCTCCAAATACATCTTTTCAGAAGATGCTTTGATGCTAGTATGAATACACTTAATGGAGCAGAGTAGGATGGAGTTGGTGGAGGGGGTGTGTGACATGAGGAAGAATAGTCTTGCAAGGAGGATGAATGTAGAGTGATTCCTGTGGATTCAGGAAAGATCTGGAAATCTGGACACATAAAAGATCTTGGAAATAATAAAATAGTGTAATGCAAGAGATACCTGCAAGAGAGATACATACTTCCTGTACCACCTGCTGGAGGAGCTCAGATCTACCCAAATTCTTAGGTTTCATTTCTAAGAAAAATCGAAAATTTCTTTTTAACCTTTCCATATTTGCTGTTTTCTTAACTGCTCAGAATTGCTAGGAAAGGACTGCAGGATCGAATGAGGATTTTGGAAGGCAAGCAATATTTGTGCCTAGCAAATATAGCAATTTCAGACCAACTGCTGATGTGGTCTCTGCTTCTGCTCTGTTGACTTTCTTCGGTTTTTCACATGTGGTAAACAAGACTGAGATCCAGTTTGCAGAGTTTGATGTCTGTGGTCTTTTTTAAGCATCACTTTGCACCTAGTCTGATGTTTTCTTTGAGAAATAATGACAGATAATGAGTTATCAACTTCTGAGCAAGACCCATTTCAGTAAATTAAATCCTTTAAGAACAGTAGGTTCAGGAATCTTACCTTTTTTTGAGACCCTGACAATGTTTATCCATTACTATTTACTGAAGATAACCTTTTCACCAGGGCAGAGCTTTAAGCAACCTCTGATATCACAAATAGATCCTACCCCTTTACTCCCACATCCCCTTCTCTTTTGGCTGAGGAGTTTGAATTCCCCCAAGAAGGTAGGAGTGATAGAGAAATTGAGAGGAACTATCACATTGCTTTGAGAGGCTGTACGCTCATGCTGATGGCAAATTGTAATGTTATGTAGTTGTTCAGTAGGTGTGCCATCATCCCCCCTCCAGCAGATGCCACTGTTCTGTTCAGACCAGCAGATGTGGAGGGTATTTTTTACAACAGAATTTCCAGAATTTCCAGTACTCCAGCTGTGCAAAGCCTGATGCATGAATTACTGTAACTCATTAGGGAGGGCTAATTGTCAAGGACATTGATGCTCTCTTGATTTCTGCCTCTTTGTTTTATCTTGACTTTTCTTGCTCCTGGTGCAGAAGGACTTGACCTGCTGCTCTGTCCTCAAAAGAGCGAGGACTACCTCTGTCCTTCACAGCACCAATGTGGAAGCCCACTCTCTATGTCGGGAACTTCAGGTGATTCTTGTGTGACTCCCCCTCATGTACTATGTATAGTGATAGGATGCAGGTCTCGATCTGAGTGGGGACAGACGTTGTGTGTGGGGAAGTCTGAGCTGTCAGGGAACAGCGGTAGTCCTCCATGACAAAGAAAAGCAGTCGACACATTGCTACACAAACCACCAATATGGCCATGGAGTCCAAGGCAGGCTGCTGGATGCTCTGTCCCCAGGCAGTTGTGGTTAGGATGGCATGCAGGAGTCTTGAGCTGGGACGCTTTGTTCTTTGAGATGAAAATGAACAACCTCATTGTAAAAGGTCTTTCGTGCTTTCCCATTTGGGCAGGCAAGCCCTTCAGCTGCTGCCATCCTGAAATTTCCTCATATGTCCAGTATCAACTCTCACACTTCCAACCAGAAAGATGTACTCTTAGCAAAGGCCATAGAGCTGCCAAAGCTGCCTCACTGGGGCAGTTTTTTGTCATGTCAGCAGTAAGTTTAGAGATATGGAGGAAGAGGGGGTGAGTTGCCTCTGTTCCTATGAAATGTGTGCAGTGATCCTCCTTAACTGTAGGTCATAATTGAAAATTTATGCTGTGCTTTTGGGGCAGATTTATGTAGCTCTTTGCAGCTTACTGTGTGCTCACAGGAAGGAAGATGCCTATATGGCTTGGCCTGGCTGCTGCAGTGCAGGCCCAGTCTGTCTGGAGGCAAGACTGAATATATTTCACCTGAAGCACTTTGCAAGGCAGGAGGGAAGAGATCTGTATGGACCTGAGGGTAGCATGCAGAACAAGTGACAGCAGGAGTACAGGCTGCAGGGGTACAGCATAGAGAGGAAGATTCTTTTTTTTTCTCACGTCTCACCCAGCAGGCTGGTGTTTTCTCCCAAGAAGCCAGTTACCCTCTACTGGTTTGTGTTTGGATGAAAATCAAACAGTAAAGATTGCAAAGCCTCTTTGATGTGCTTGGTCTACATTGAAGCAGTGCTACCTGACCAGCTCAGGAGGCTGTTGCATTTCCTGACTGCTGTCTGGACAGGGACTGGCTGGTCATTGTTTCGAAGTCTGGAAAAGGACATACTGCTTTAATGGTAAATAATCAACCAGGAGGTGTCCAATAGCTTAAAAATAGGCCATTCTCATGGAAGTGCTTTTGACTGGACTGATTGTACATATGACATTTTCCTGGCATGGCCAATCAGTCATAGCTGTAGAAGTCCCATATTTTCAGGATGGATTTGGCTTGTCTCTCAGTGAATGTTGTCTGGTCATAAGCATCCACTAAGAGTTCTCTGAAGCCAAACAGATGGAAAATGATGACTTTGGAGTATGATAGATCCCAGCCTGCATGCAAACCTTTGTTCAGACGTAAAATGGTTTCAATTTGGTTTTGTTCAATTTACTTTAAAATCTAACAGAGGTCCTTTGCAAGATAGCCACTGCTTAGTTTGATGTAACTTGCCTGAGTGTCCACATGGAGTTGTTATTTTAGTTGAGTGCAGTTTGTACCAACAAAGTGAATTCTTTCCTTTTTTACAAACATGAGATGTGAGTGAATGTTGCTATTGACCCTCCCAGAATTAATGCTACCTTATGTGCTTTCATATTGGGTTACATACACAGTGATTTGTATCCAAAGAGGTAAGTATAGCTGTAGTAGGGACAGCATGATTTCAAGTCTGATGGAATTTGCACGTTTATGTGCAAATTCTGACAGATGGGAAGTTGCACCTGTTTGTTTCCACATCTGCTCTGTAATCCCAAAATTTGGTTCACATAGTCTCAGTACATTGAGTATGCTTACTCATGTGTGAGTTTCATAGTGTTGGCAAATACTTTCAGTTCTAGACTGCCTTTGATGATGTTTGAGGCAAATGTCCAGGAGGAGTTAATTACACAGAGAGTAACCAGAGCTTACAAAGCAACACTCTCATGCGTAATTTTTGAAAAAATTCAAAGCAGTATATCTGAGCTTCCTTTAAAAATAAAAATAATAAACCAATAGGTAGTCAGAAAGCTTATTACAGTTGTCCAATTTTGGTGTGAAAACCAGTGGGAGCATGAGTGTAAGCATGACAAGATGGGCTCAAAAGAAATGGTAGTGTTTTACTTGCCAGGTGGTGACAGAGGATTGGTCCCAGCACATGGTAGTATGCAGCTCCATGCCTCACTAAAGGTGCCCACAGGCATTCCATGTTCAGCCTGGGGAGTTTCCACCCCAAGTCCTTCCTTGGCTTCCTGCCTTTATGGAGCTTGGTGGCTGCTGTCTGCCGTGGCTAGGGGTACAGAGATTCTGCATCTGTTTGGCTTCAGAGACACCTGTCAGTCCAAAGTGCTCTCTTGTCCCTTTTAAGTGGCTGCCATGCTCATGGGGTGTGGAGCGTCCAAGGCAGGGGGCAGCTGGATCAGCAGCCAGTGTCTGGGTCAGGCCCTGAGGCCACCACCTTGAGAGAGCCCTGCTGTGCTGGAGGTGGGGAGGCACCCACATCTGGAGGGCAATCTTCTCTGGTCTTCTCTCTTTATGGGCAGCAGAGAGGTCCCTGGGGGTAGGAGCTGTGGCAGCCAGATAGTTTTCCTTAAGGCAAAGGGGATGGGAATGTTTGCATTCCCAGGAGAAGGCTGAGGAGGAAGGAATGCTGTCAGCACCCTGCCTGTGGAGGCAGTCAGCTGGGAGAGACTGAGTGCTGAGCAGCTGCAGTGAGAGCAGTTACCTGTGCCCCCCACCAGCCACCACTCTTCCCTGGCCTCCTTGAGAGAGCCATTCCTG
The DNA here is from genome assembly GCF_026979565.1 of Vidua chalybeata. Lineage (NCBI taxonomy): Eukaryota > Metazoa > Chordata > Aves > Passeriformes > Viduidae > Vidua > Vidua chalybeata. The sequence goes on from NC_071570.1 coordinate 45,824,117, forward strand.
CCTGAAATAGATGTGTCTGAGAGGAGACACACAACAGGCTGTGACTATTCTTGCAGATGAAGAAGGAAGGGAAGGAGAAGGAAGGGAAGGAGAAGCCATGCTTAATTTAGGTAGGTGGCTGAGGAGCTATGGGGTTAGGAGCCTGTAAGGCCCTGGGGCTCTGTTGGTGGTCAGGCAAACTGTCAGCTAAGGGAACAAGACTGCCCCTGCTTCAGCCTGCCCCTTTGTATCATCTATATTAATCAAGTCACAGGCAAAACCCCATTGAGTTAAATGTGGTGAGTCAGTCCATGCTCTCTGAGTAGCGTGGATCCAAGGTGTGAGTACCTGTGGAGCTGTAGGAGGCATGGGGTAGTGATGTCTAGACTGGCAGACTCAGAGCAGGAGCAGCTTCAGAGAGCCTTCAGTCAGTGGCATTGCATCTGGGACCTTCTCATGGGATGAAAAGAGAACTTACCAGGAACTCTGTGTTTTCCTCCCTTCTCCCCCTCCCTCAGGTGGTCTTTGCTTTGAATCAGACTCTCTTGCAGCAGGAGAGCCTCCGAGCAGGGAGTTTCCAGATCCCCTATACGACAGAAGACCTTATCAAGCATTACAACTGTGGGGACCTCAGCTCCATCATCTTCAATCATGACACTTCTCAAGTGAGTCTTGCCACTGCAGCCCTTGTACTACACACATCTCCCTGTAGTGCTAACCCCTGTAACACGTGTGCTCATCTCTCCTCAGGCAGGCCCTTTCTGGGTGAGGGCCAGAGGCATGTGGCTTGATCCCTGGTATATCTGTTTTCCTGAGCCTTCTGTTCCAGGAATCAGCACCACCTCAACCCCTTTCTTGCACCCAAGCAGTGAAGGTGCACCTGGGTTTCCCTTTTGGATGAGTGCCTTGTTTGCTTTAACATCAAAGCTCTATGAGTTAATAATTTACTTTCTTAAGGATCCTGTGGAATTACGCTAGCTTAGGTATGAGCAAACCTAAAGCCAGCAGAAAGCAACATCAGGCTCTCTTGCGTGAATAGGAACAGAGAAATGCACTTGTGATTTGGACGCTTTTGTAAGGCTGGGCGAGTTACAAGCTTTTTAATGTCCCCTATTAGTTTGATTGTGTGCTGTGGATATGGCCCAAAGAAGAGAAATGGAGTGAAACAAAGAAAAGATGTATTTAGACTGAATGTGAAGGAAAAGAGACCGTCTGAGACCTCACAGACTTGGGTTTATGGAAATGGTTTCCTAAGCAGCACAATGGAATGTAACAGTGATCTTTAAACCATGAGAAAATGCCCAGCAGGGACCAATTTGGCCTGTTTGGGCTGTTAGATTAACTAACCTCAGGCTGGGACATCAGGCTTCTCTGATCTTATTTGTGAGGTATTGCCTGGCAATTTGTGCACATCAGTGAAAACACAGGCTCCATCCTTAGAGTGCTGAATAAGTGTTGATAACTGATCTTTCTGTGCTGAATAACCATTTTGCTATGACCTTTTGAAACATAGGGTACAGAGCTGCAGAGCTACGGTCATACTAACTCCTGTTTCTCTGGTGCCAAGCTTTGTGTGTGTGCTGCTGTCTTTCTGTCCCACACACCCACCCTCCTGCAGGTGAAGGCAGCTGGTCATCAATACTGCCTAGCTTTTACACCGTGCACTCCATGCATAGGTTTCAAAGGATTTCTCAGGGGATATCAGCATTTTAAGAGGATGCAGACGCTGCATCACTATCCTGTGGAGATGTTACAGACTGCAGACATTGCCCCTAGGTCCTTGGAGAGAGCAGCTCTATGAGACAGGCATGTTGCCAAGGGAAAAACTGTCCTTTATTTAATATGAGGGCTCCACCTCCGGGCACTCTCCTCGGGAGCAGAGCTGAATACTGATAGTTTGCCGCACTGTCAGTTTATGCTTTAAGTAGAACTTCTCAGTAGGTTGTATTCAACTCTATGCTTGCCCAGTAGATGACTACCTGTGGGCTAGCTACCCTTTGAAAAGATTCTGTAATAGTCTCTCTGGGGGCTCCAAAGTCTCTGCATCTGCTGCAGCCTTGCAAGGGAAAGCACCTGGCTTATTAGTGGCTCTGCTCTCCAGAAATCACTGCTTGCAGGCCCTTTAGTTAACCATCCCCATGACTGAATGTGTAAAGCTACTTGTCAAGAAGGATTGCTGCAACAGTTGCAGACCCACATTTTCTCTCCACTGGCAAGAGGTCAGGGTAGCGTGCAGCCACAGCTGTCCTTGGGGGCCCCAGGAGGGGAAGCCAGCATTTTAAAAGATACCATCAGGACAGAGCAACTGGAGGTGGTAGCACGTTCTTTATTGAGAAAATCTGACCCTCTTAAAGTTTAGAGATTTTTTTTTAACTACTTCAAATTGCACAGTTATTCTTTGGCAGCCTGAGGCTCTGATACCAGTCAAATTCTCTTAGAAGAGCATAATTATCATTACAGTTATGTCATACCTATGGCAGTTTAAGAAAGAGGTATGTAGCTAAAAGCAGTTAGGGGCAAAGCTTTCTTCAACTGAGTAATCAGGATTTAGGATCTTCAATGTGGCAAAATGATAGTATTTGTTGACTTTGAATAAAAAAAAAATCTATCTGGCTAGCTTATGAAATGGTGTATTGAGAGAAATTAAGCACCATGCATCATTAGAAGTTTGCTAAGTTTTTTTTTAGCTTGCTTTGGGTTTTGTCCTACTGGCTGTGCCTTAAGGGATGAGGCAGTTGCTACACTCTGTGTGGAACAAAAATGCCTGCTCATAATGGCTGCCTGTGAAACAAATTCCCCTTTCATGAAGACTTTTTTTTTCTACCTTAGGTCCCAAATTTCATTAATGCTACACTTCCAGCCCATGAACGCATTACTGCCCAAGAAATAGACAGCTACTTCCGGCAGGAGCTCATCTACAAACGAAATGAGCGAATGGGCAGGAGGGTGAAGGACCTGCTGGAAGAACACCCAGAGAAGAGTTTCTTCTTTGCATTTGGAGCTGGTATGTGATGCCATTCAACTTGAACTCATCCTTCCCATGTCGTTTAGAAGCATTTTGCAAATGCTTGCCTCAGTTTAAAGAGGGGTCAGTATTTTTACTGTAGTGGACACGGAACTCAACTTTTCCCCGATAGTTGCACCCTAGTAGGAAAACCTTTTCAGTGTAGGAGACTGTTTTTTCTTCAGTGTGCAAAGAGCTCACAGTGCATGTGCTTACTGCAATGTCTGTTAATTACAGACATATTTGTAGTATGCAGAGGCAAAGATACTGAGTCAACTGCAGTGCATGCACAGGAGGACCAGATCATAGACATACACACATGTTTATTGTCTGGGCAACCAAAGCAAGAGGATAGGAGCAAAAGGGAGGTGAGATGAAAGGCAGCACATCTGAGGCTGTACCAGTGCTTGAATAACCTTTCAAGGACATGTTCAAAAGAAGAATATGCCAAATTGTGTGAATCTAAGGGACTCAATTAATGCAAGGGGAAAGGCACAATTTCTCTTTTCTCTTTTTCCTGCACCTCTTTCACTGCGCTTCCACAAAGAAGTTGTATCTGCTACTATTTTGGAGCAGCACAGTGGGCTCAGTTGGGGAAAACCTACTTAATTTTCTGTCTCTTAGCAGTCAGCAGGACTCTACAGGCACATCCAGCAGTACATCCAACTCAATGAGGTTATCATCTACACTTCAGACTAGGGCTAGGTGAAGGGTATGAAAACGATTATTTTGCCATGACTCCCATTCTTTATTCTATCTCCAGGGAATGGAAGAAGTTAGGATCAGCATTAAAAAAGATAGGTGCTAATTCCCAGAGAAATATCACATCCCTTCCACCATGAGCCATATGACCTTTGGGAAAGGGGGAAAACTGAGACTAGTGTCAGCATCCATGTGTAGTTTTCCAGTCTCAGTCCATACTGCTTTAGTGAGGATGAAAGATCCAGACAACGCAAGGAAAATACTTACTTAAGCACTAAAAGCATTTGTATTCAGAGTGTGTGAGAATTTCTGTACTTGCAACAGGGAATTGTGGTTACAAATTTAGCATAACAAGGGCCAAATGTGTGAGAACCGGGATGTCAGGAAAGGTGGCTGACTATGTTTGTTCAAATGTGTGTGAAGATTGTAACATGCAGTCTTCCTGCAGTATCTCTGCTCATGCAACTTGCTGTCACAAAGAACAATGAAGCAGGCCCCAGTTGTCTACATTCTGGTCATGTCTTTCTGTAGGCTAAGACCAGGGCGTTGCTGCACTCCACTGCTGAAGTTCTGATCACATTTGGACCTGCTGCACTCATGTTTCTGACAAAAACATGCACCAGGCCCAAGTCCATGTTGCTTCTGTTGCAGGTAGCTACTGTTCTGCCAGGAGGCCAGATATTTGGGCTTTGGTTACTGCATCACAGCTTCAGTAACGAGCAGCCCACATAAGCAGATATATGTGTTGCTCTGACATGTCCCAAGAGCAAGATCCTTTCAGAGGAGAGAGCTTCTTCCCCTCCTTGCACACACGCTGAATCCTAGCAGCTGCAAATCACATGTCTTTAGATGGTTTTGTGTCATTTGTTTCCTCTCCCATCAATTTATTTCTTTCCTGTCCTTCTGCCCCAGACTGTCTTAATTGTCATGGGTGTGCACAGCACTGCCCCAGAGCCCAGAAGCACTGCAGAACCAGGACAGATCCCTGTCCTTCTTAATTTCTCAGCTTTCTTGTTCTCAGCTTTCATGACAGTAGTAAAATCCTTTCCCAGGTTTACTGGAATCTTGCTTTTCTTTTTCCTTTTATTTTCCCGTTCCCTCTTTTCTGTGTCTTGATTGCTAACATTTCTAAACTGCAGCACTCCCGGGAGCCTTGTGCCTAAATGAACATCCTTGATCTTTGGCTTATGTGTACATGGCTTGATCTCCAAGCACCCGGTGTGCTCTTCTCATGCTTTTCCATCATACTTTTGAAGCCAGACAGTTTTCCTGTCTTCTCTGGGGACTTTGGACTGATTTTGAAATTGTCTCTAATTACTCTCTGGCTTTGATATCAGTCTGTACTCTGTTCTCATCTCCTCTTCCAAATAGTTCTGTTCAAAGGATAGTGCCAGCCTCCCACATTTAGCAGCACAATTCTTGATTACACCCTTATTTGACTGCATGAGGTTTTTTGGTGGGTTTTTGTTCTTTTATTTGTTTTGTTTGTTTCATTTGTTTCTTATTAAGCATCTAAACAAGAAGTAGCATCACAGGATATATTGCAGAAAACAGATCAATTTTTACAGATTTCTGAGGTTTCCTGAGTGCATATTGCAATTATGAATGCAGTCTTTCATTGTTTTCCAGCAAGCTAATTCAGCTGTTCGTTTATGCAGATTGTTGTATGTGATAAATAATTATGTGGAAGAGTTACTTTCATGCCAGCAAGCAGTGAAGATGAACAAATATCTTGTGATCAGTTTTAAGCATTGCTTGGAATTGTACTGCTGTTAATTACTGAGAAAAGGTTTCAGGAGAGTGCTCATACAAGGCAGGTTAGAATGAGCAGTAGGAAAAGAGAAGCAAAAAAAAAGGCTATAGGAATGGAAATAAATCATGACTGTGTGGTGGTTTGCCCTCTTCTACCACCTGTGAAGAAAGGATATTCTAGCAGTAGCTTATAAACTGCAGAACAAGGTTGTATTAAAATGGTAGTAGGATATCTAAGGGTCTCCCAATTAGAAGGGGAGAGAAGACTTTCAGTTATTTTCTTTACAGATTTCTTTAAATTTATTTTTAAAACAGCTAGGCTTTTTTGTAAGGAAAATTCAATCTTTCAATTAATGAAACACCATTGAAAAAACAACTTTTGTCATCAATTTATCAAGCAAGATCATGGTTTGTGGGTGACTGTGGGATTGATTACATATACCTTCTCTTGTTATTTAAACTACTCTTGGTATTTTTATTTTAAATGGAGGAAAATCAGAAAATACTGATTTATTTTATATTCTAACTGGATTGATGAGATTTAGAGATGTGTAATACATTTTGCAAAAGAAGACTCTTCCCTTTTCAGGTCTTGATATAGCTGCATGGCTATAGATGTTGACTTCTTACATCGAATTTTGTGTGTTAATTTGGGCCATAATCAATTTGATAATTAGATTCAGCACATTTTATGCCTTTTTAAAAATCAGTCAGGCAAACTCTCTCTATATGTGGTCAAAAATGCTTCTAAGTCAGAGCTCATTTCTGGAACTATTTTTGTTTGGAAGTAATTTGCACCAAAGTGGAGAACTAAATACCAGCAGATTTTGCTGAAGAGATCCAAAACACTTTGCTTCTGGCCAGAGTGCAAATAAGGAAAGTTTCAAGCCAAAGTAAGACTCTTTGAGGGAATTAGAGGGAAGCATGGAAGAGAGAGTTGGCAATGCCAACAGCATTCCACTACATTCAGTAAAGATTTATCTTAATTGTGGACAGGCCTTTACATATGGCAGCACCAGGGTTACGAGTCAGGCCTACTCCCTTTTGCCAGTGGTGTAACTTGTGAAGCAAAGCCAGCTATAATCTTTCACCAGAAGTCTTCCTTCCGTACGCATTTTTAATTTCACTGCATTCTGGAGTGGCACATTCAGGATCTGGATGCTAAGTCAATATAAGTGATGGTACATGTAATTCCGTAGCCAGCCAGCCAGGTAATGCTGGTAATTCTCACACTGATACAGTAGAACTGTATTGTCCTGCTGTACTGTGGAGAGTTTTACCACTTCTCCAAGTTTTACAAGGGTGCTGCATGCTGGCTAAACTTTCCCAGAGGATACTGACAGAGAGTTCTGGAAATTGTCTGATTCATCCCTCTGCTCAGAGCAGGATCATAGAGAGCGAGCAGTTTTCCTAGGACTGGAATATGGGCAAGGATGAAGACTCCAGAATCTCTCTGGGTAAACTCTTTAGTGTTTAATCACTAAAGAGTTTAAATGGGACTTCCTGAATATCAGTTTTTGTCCATTGCCTCTGTCCCTTCATGGCACATTACTACTGGGAAAAGTTCTGCTCTAATTTGCAACCTCCTATGAGGTATTTATGTATAAATTGTGGCCACCAAGCCTTCTCTTGTCCAGGCAAATTATGTCCCCCAAGCCTTCTCTCGTCCAGGCAGAATAGTCTCAGCCTCTCCTAGAATTACACGTGGTCTAATTGTTTCCTCATCTTTGCAGTTCTTTCTCCAGTATGTCTTCATCTCTTTTGAACTAGGAAGCTCAGAGCTAGACACTGGATGGACCCAGATATGTGTTACCAGGGCTGAGGAAGAGGAATCACCTCAATCTGTGGCAGCACTTCTCAGTGCCCAGGGGGCCATTGCCCAGGGGGCAATTGGCTGCCTTTGCCACAAGCCATTGGTTTGCCTTTGCCTTGCTGGCTTAAGGCTACTTGATGCCACATCTTTTTCTGCCAGCTGGTGCTCAGCCTGTCATGGTGCCTGGAGCTTTTCCTGCCCAGGTGCAGAACTTGATTTGCTGAACTTTTGCTGAGGTTCCCCTCATCATAAATCCATACTGACCTCTTCCATAGATTTGCTTATCCCTGACACATTTGGAAATAGTTTGCAGGCTGATTTGCCCTACCACCTCCCCCAGGAACAGAGGTGTGGCTGAGTAGTTTACAATTCCCCAGATCCTTCTTCCTGCACTTCTTGAGGACGAGTTATACTTGCTTTCTTTCAGTCCTCAGGGACCTTCCCTACTTACCATGACCTTCTGAAGGTAATTGAGAGTGGCCTCTAGTGGCGTTAAACAAGCTCATACAGTTTCTCTGGATGTATCCTATAGGGACGTGAACATGGTTGGTTTATTTGAATGTTCCTTAACCTATTCCTTCTCCACCCATAGTGAACCTTCTTTGCTCTAGATTTTCCCCCTAGTCATAAGAACCTGAGATTCCTGAAGGTTGGTTTGACCACTAAATAAAGTAACAAAGACATTTAGTACTTGGCCTTTTCTACATTCTTTGTCATCAGGTCTTCTGCCCCCTTCAGTGCTTAGATTATTTATCTAGTCTACAGTTTACTGCTGACATGCCAGTAGAGGCATTACATGTTTCCCTTGATGTTTCTAACCAGATTCAATTCTAGATGGATTCTTCTTCAGCATGGTCATTTTATTAGATTTTATTCCTTTAGCTTACTTATGGTTTCTCTTGCAGGAGCTGAAGAATGAGAGAGAGAAAAAAAAAAGTGTTGAGGTTTTTATTATGTAGGAGGAAGCATACTTAGTGGCTTGAGATCTTGACTTTATTTTGACAGACAAGACCTCTGCTGAAGCCAGGTTTCTAGGAGCCAAGTTTAATTCCCTCAAATCTCTCCTGCCTCTTTGAACAGTTGAGAAACTCCAAAGTGTCAGTTCATGAATAAGAAGTACAGAGGGATCCAAGATACCTTATATCCCTGTGGAAGAAATTACTGACTTCAGTGAGAGAGGCTGGCTGATTTGACAACCTCAGAAGCTGGTTCTCTTAATCTTGAGAACACTGGAAAATTCCTTTTTCTCTTAGAGCTATTTTTCCTTGCTCTGGAAAGAAACATCATTCTGAGGCTTTAAAGTATATTGGATGTTGGTAAGCTACTATTAAGACAAATCAAAAAAAGGATGTTGGTGAGAACTTCTTCAGCTACCATTTCTTCTAATTACTAAAGCAAATAACAAATGTGTTTATTTGGCATTAGTCAGACTGTATGGAGTCAAACCTCCAGGGACTGACTGTTTTTTTCCCAGACAGAATGTGTTACCACCAATGGTTATCCCAGTCTGCTGTAGCCCACCAAATGGCTTCCTTCATCTTCTCTAGGTTTTGAGGTAATCCTTATGATGTGAGAGGTCAGTTTTGTGTCAGCCTTAGGTGCCACATAGGCATGTCTAAACCATTTTCCATCAATCCTTATGTCATAAAAAGAAAAAAAAAACCCACAAACAAACAAAACAAACACACAAACAAAAAAACACCAAACCAACCCCCCCCAAAACCCCACAACAACAACGACAAAAGAAACAAAACAAAACAAAAAAAAACACAAAACCACTAAACTTTTAAAAATTTCAGGGCCAAGTGTAATTGTGCTGAATCTGAGTGATGTGTTAGGTGGTGCTATTTCTATGTAGAGCTGTTCAATCTTACTTCTTGACATTTTCTGTTCCATCTGGAATCTTTAGATGCAAAATTATACAAGAAGAGCAAGATGAGATACCACCTTGAAATTTGGTGGGAATACAGAATCCATCATGGAAAATTTGAAGCTGCCATCAGTACATCTGGAATTGGGGATATGGGCTGCACAGGGAATGTTGACTTATCTATGCCTTATGTAAAAAATTTGAAATGTTTAATGAGTAAGTTCATGAAAAGTCTGTGAGAAAGAGAATATTTGTGGAACCTGGAAGAGGTCAAAAAAATGCTGGTGGGAGGGGCAGGAAGACAACGTAGTGATAAAATAGATTTAAAAACAGACTAAATGAGTCTTGTGGGGTCACCTCACTTCTCCCTGGGCTCAAAGGGCTTGCTGATTGCCTGCATACTTCTGTCTCTGGAATGCAGCAGCATTTTAACTTCCTTGGGTGGGAGGAAAGGCTGAGTGGCTGAAGGTGTGCCTGGACTTCTGTAATCTGAGAATGTCAGATACAACCCAGCAGCTTTGAGACTGTTTTCCTTTGTAGGCTCTTTGAGTCTTCAGAATGCTAATGACAGGGTTTATTAGAACAACAACCCAATCCGTGAAGGGGAAAGATAACGTTGTGTGGAGGCAGGACCCATATCCAGCGCCCCAGGATTCACATGAAGGCACTACTGCTGACATCTCTGACACTGAAATGAAGAAAGCTTTGCATTTCTCCATTAGAGGCAGTAACCTCTGTTCTAATATATTAGTGCAGCTGTCAAAATCAGCCAGGCCAAAACTACTATGCTGTTTCTGCTCAGATACTGACAGTCTTCTTATCAATGCTGGGTTTGCCCATTACTACCTTTACTGGGCAGCTAAAGTAGGAAAGCTTTCATTATGTAATGTGTGTTTTGAGCTAGGGGAATTTCAAGTTCTTAGTAACTTTTTTGTAGGAAAGGAAGGAGTGGTGTGTAATGGGAGCAGGTCCAGTGGCAGAGGTGTCTGTGAGTAGTGTAGCTCAGATATTACACTGGTAATTCCTTCCCTTACTGGTAACATAGTGCTGGCTGCTAGCATAGCACTTCTGTAAGGGTCTTCTTGTCTCATAACCTAAGGAAAACTCTCAGTAAGTGGATACCCAGAAGCTAAGCTATGCTAAGCTAAGCTATGCCTGCATACAAACTGTTTCTCTTAACTAATTTTTTTTTTTACAAAACAAGCAATATGGGCATGTAAACTTTTCTTCTGTGTTAATTTAGTCATAAATTCCATTTTATAATCAGTGAAAAAGCTTTTTCTAACTTCAATTTTTGGGGGTTGTCAGGATGTTTCACTTTACCCAAGGGGAAAAATGGGAATCCCTGTGATAAAAAATACATCTTACATTTAAGAGGCCTAATTTTTGACAGAAACAGGTAGATGAATATCTTCTTATGTTTCACAAGAAAAATGCCTTCATTTTGGCTCATGCAAATTGTAACTCCACATGCTTCTTTTCAATGGTATTAAGACCATTTTTGCCATGTTGTACAAGGTTACTTGCACAACATCTACTACTCTGAGAAGTTACATGGGTGAGTTGATTAGCAAACCACATCACTTTTGAAGAAATGGATTATATTTTTCCTCCTGAGTGGATTTTAGTTTCAGGCACTTTATTTAACCCTTTTCATGTCTAGGGAAAGTACTTTCTTGAGCATAGAGAAAACCACTGTTCCATAATTGTACCCACCAGACTTTCCTGCTTGGTTCAAGAGTACTGAAGTATGGTCCACTAAGGCTTTGTACTAATAACAGATTTCCAGGAAATCATGTTTTTGTGGACAAACACTTATCATTGTCTCAGTAGGATAAAACCTTGTTTTTAAGTTTATGGAGTAGTATTTCATTAATATTTCATCTTGTAGGTAATCAAAGGAAGGATTTTGTTTGGAGGTCTGCTGTCTGAAAAATATAGGAGGGCATATGAAGGCTGTTTGTATGGGATTTGACCTGCAAGTTTGCAGAAGTGTTTGAATGCAACATCCCTATACTCCTACACCTGATGTGAATTCAAGGATTCTTTAAGTTGACTTACAGCATCACTGGTGCCACCTCATCCCTTTCAATCTTTGTCATTTCCTTCTCCCTGTAGTATTAAATTTGTGAGACTACCATGTTTTTTGTCCTTTGGTTTCTCTTCTGGTATCTGGACATTTCTGGACTTGGAAATACTGTGAAAAGCAAGAATTTACTGGATTTAGTATTACATGTTTTGCATTTGATGCACTTAAATGGCAGATTTGGAATTCCAGCCACTTATGACTGATCACTATTTTCCATATGTTGCTTGGATTGTCTAATGTAACTGTGCAAAATTTCCTGATTCTGGGAGAAGTGAAGTGTACACCTGGTGCATTGTACTCATGCTTGAAAACAGTGTCTTCCTCTTGGAAATTGCAGAAAGCATATGTATGAAGGAAACTGATTTGTAATTTAATTGATCACATCACCTGCTCTCCTTCTTTTGCTTTGGATCATAACAAATATTTTGTCTAGTTTTTTTCCTCCATGGTTGTACTAGCTGGGTTAAAATTACTCCAAGTTCTGCATCCCGGTGTGTACTTAAAAAGTATAACTATGTTTATGTTAAAGGCAAATTATGAAGAATGAATGCAGATGATAATTGCCATAGGCATTTCCAGGAAGTTTCTAAATAATTGTGAGATCTATACCCATGAAACTTTCTTGGAAGTATTTGTTTCAGTGAAGCATAGAGTCTCTGACCAGAAGTCCATTCGAGTGCTTGTAGTCCAAATAAACATCCAGCTTTATGATGTCCCCAGCGGCTGGACTAATTTGTGCTGTTTTGTGATTACAGTGCTATAATTCTGTGCTTTAGTTGTTCCCACAACATCTTGGAAATCAGCAGTCAAGATCAGGTTTCCTAACAAACAGTTTGGTATCTTTACATGTATGTCAAGTGATTCATTGTCTTGGAATGTTTGTAAATGGTAAGGTCTTGACATGCTTTTGGGGTGGATGGGAAGTGCTATCTTTCTACTAAAGAAAATACAGAATTATATATACTTGGGGCTTTCCATTAACATGATTCTAAGAGGTCAAAGAACTTTATCTGCTTGGAATAGTCAATTTTATTGAAATTCAGAGAGGAGTATAGTTTTCATGAGTCTTACAGACTTGGTTTTGGTGAAAAATTAAAATTTATTAACAGGAACAGAACATTTGTCTTGAAATACTTCCTAGTTCCTTTTGCTAGATGCAGAAATATTTCAGACTCACAATGGCTCAAATTTGGGTTCAACAATCTTTGCTGAAACCCACAGTCATCTAAACTTCTATAAGGGTTAGGGTTAGGTAATAGAAGCAGCTCTGCAAGTGCTGACAGTAAAAGCTGCAAGCAGGAGACACAGGTTTCAAGGCAGTAGTAGGAGCCCATGTTCTGCAGGATTGGGTATGGCTGTTGAGGAAGGTCAGAAGCACACAATGAGTGGTCAAGTCTGCAAGTGCACATTGGTCAAACTGCATTGTTCTTCGAGCATATTGCCTATTGTGATCCCTGCGTCTCCTTTTAGTGCAGATTAAAGGCATGGGTCTTATTTACTCTCCAGTAGAGTGCATGGCTGAACTGGTCCACACAACAGCTTCTTAGTTTCTCTTTGAGTTTGAACACAGAAAAACAAAGATTCATGACTCCCCACCTCCTGCCAGAGTAAATTGACCTCTTGGAGGCATCTCTTCACCTAGTGGTGTGAGAATAATGCAGGGCTATGTACAGAAAGAAAAGAGCAGGCTGATAGGACAGGGCCCAGGGCTTTTTGGGGAACATTCAACTGTGTTAGGCTAAAATAGAGAACAGGTGAAAGAGGCCTGCACCCCATCACATGACTTATCATCTAAGTCTCCCTTCCAGCAATAGCTGTTTCATCTTAAACCTTGGGAAGTGATTCTTTCTCATGTTTTTTACTGTTGTTTTTGGCAATCTGATCTCTCATATACCACTGAGTGCTTTTTCCGGTGGTCCCCAGTAATAAGTCAGAAGTTCTGACTATAGAGAGGCTCCTGATGGGGTCCTGTACCTCAAACCCTCACCCTTCTGCCACTTTTTAAATTTTGGAACTCACTCAGTTGAACCTGTAGATCCTCTGGGACACAAACAAGCTCTGTCTCATGAAGACCTAATGGCCCACCTTTTGGATAGTGAATACTGCATCACCTAACCCTTTATGTTCCTAACCTGAGTGGCCCTTGACTGATTATGTCTTGTGAACAATCTAATACCCCATGCCTATTTGTATTTGTATGCATCTGTTTTACACATATTTATTCATTTGGTCTATTCTTTTTTGCACAATATTAGCACATCATTTTTCTCTCATGCAGACATAACTCATTGCCTTGGCAACAATGAGAAAAGGCACTCTGTGAAAGGATATACAGATAACTGTGATAAAAAATATATTCTTATCACTGGATTAAATTAAATTAAAAATAAAGAGCCCAGCTACAGAAAATCACTCAAGCAGGTTGACTGATTGAAATGGGATTCATCCATATGCTACAGTGATTTCCTGTAGTGATTTCCTACATTCCACTCTAAATCACTGCTCTAAGCAAGGATGACTGAAAATTGATGGAGGAGTACTATGTTTAATGGTCTGGTGTGAGCAGCTATTCAGTAGCTCACTCACACATGAAATTCATGTAACTGTAAGCTCTTAATCTGGCTTGAGGAAAATTATTTTAAGACCATATATTGCCCTCTAGATTGCTTATTTTTGTCTTGTCCTTTTCCTCCTGAAAGACTTGGATTAGGAAAATGTGAGTTCAGAAACTTGGCACTGCTTTTCACTTCTGAAGATGAGATTTGGCTCATGCATCATTGCCTGCATGAGGTGAATGCCTCATCTGAACTTGGAATATACACTGCCCCTATGCTTGTCAGTTGAGAGGCACTTCTCTACAAGTCCCAATTGTCCTATCTCCCTGGCATTTGCAAGGAATGTATCACCCTTTGGAAGCACCCCTTCCTCTGCTGTGTGGGGGTAGAGAAGGAGGAATGAATCCCTCTCCCCTTCTCTTTGCACATACCTCTCCCCTGTGTTAAGGGTCAGAGATGGAAACTAGGTCTGGCATCTTATATAACTAGTGTTTGTTTTGCAGTAGCTAATTTTACTCAATTACAATATTTCATTATAGTCATTCCAGTTCCCTGCTGCAGTTGGTCTTTTTTTGCTGACATGACGGAATTCTTGGTTAATTGTACCTGGAATTGAGCCATAGGGAAGCAACAGATACAATCAGTATTAGGTTAGGTCAACATAATGGTACATAAGCTTTGCTCCTTTTAAAGACAAAATTTAATCTGACGAGGTAGGGCAAGATCCAATTACTGTGTGAGAAAATGTGGTACCCAATGAGTGTGCATTGCAGTGTTCAGTTTAAAGGTTTCATTTGAGCTAGACTGGTTTATGCTCTTAGGCTCTGGGGGAAAGCTCATCTTGTGCTCAAATGGTACCATCCGACTCATGCCTTAAGCTGGTACATCATAAGCAGTTTGCTCTTGTGGTGTGAGAAACTGGAATTTTTGTACTCCAATTCATTCAACCCCTTTTGGAATGAAAAGTCATGAATCCCTTATGTTTAGTCTCCTGATATTCTCAGCACTGCTGGGTGCTGATATTCTCAGCATTTTTTATAACTTCTTGCTTTCCCTAGCTACTAGAATCATTCTGTTGATTCTATTGCCATGTATTTATGAACAGTATTATCAGAAAACAGTTCTTCTGGAGTTACTTATAAGTTTTAGCACAGTGTACATCTACAGAAGTAAGGAATCACTCTAATGAATAATTTGCTAAAGGACAATTTTAATTTACATAGGCTGTTAAAAGAAGAAATGTTTTATGAAAGCTGGATCTATGAGGGAGTGTGCAAGGCCTTTGCTCTCTCTTTGCTCTCTCTTTCTTCTGCTTCTCAGCAGCCTGGTCTGATGGTGGAAGATACTCTGTGAGCAGAGCATACAGTCAGGAAAGCTCCTGCAGTCTGAGTAGTCATTTATTCACTGTGATGCCAAAATACAATCTTACCAGCCACCACAGCTGTCTGAGAATAGAGCAGAGATGTAAATCAGAGAATTTGGGCAGAACTGTCTAAGTCCTTCTAAAACTAAGTCCTTTCATCAGCATGGCTGAGGTCAAGTTTCTGGCCCCAGTGGCATATAATGAAGAAGCTGATCAGTTTGATGATCTAATTCATTGACTTTCAGAGTGGAGAGTGTTAAAATGTGACCCGATTCAGACCTTCTTTGCATCACCACCAGTGGTAGACTCACTGCTGCTCTTGAACAGGGGTGTCCAAACTTCATCTCTTATTCCCTCAAGTAATCCACAATGGCCTGATAATCACAGAGTCAGTTAGGTTGAAAAAGACATCTGAGATTATAAAGTCCAACCTTTGACCAATCACCACCATGTCAACTAGACAATGGCTCTAAGTGACACACTCAGTCTTTCCTTAAACACTTCCAGGGATGGTGACTCCACCACCTCCCTGGGCAGCCCATTATGCACAGTCTGTGGGACCAGAGTAATTGCAATCACATCTGAATTTTAGAAAGGCAGAATGTAGTAATTGGAGTGACCTTGGGAAAGTTCAGCAATCACTCATTAGAGAACCTGTGTTTCTGGTGCATGTTGATGGCGAGTGATAAAGCCCTACCTGCCTTGAGTGTGTGTCATGGTTTGACACTGGCGCAATGCCAGCACTCCCATGAAAATGTACTTTTTTTAAATAAATGCTGTGAGATGTTATCAGGGACAGAGCAGAGCAGGTATAAGCTTAATAACAGAGGAAAAAAACTTTATTAAACTACTACTAATACAGAAAACACATAAACTAAATCTAGGATGAAGACTTTTTAAAACTACTTCTCTTTTTCTTAATTTTAAACATACCCAGCCATGAAACATTACTTGGGATTCTTGATCAAATTACTACCTTTCAGGTAATCTATGCTTAAACTATTAAGGGAGAGAGAAGTCTCTCTTGCACCACAGGCCCCCCAGGAAACACAGCTGCTTCTCTGTGTTTTCCTGTCACACATGGCAACTGCTTGGAAGAAAAATCTGCCAGTGTGATACTTTCTTTTTTAGGTCACAGTGCTCTCACTACTGTGCATGGACAGACTGTTTATAGGGTTCTTTTAAGGATGCTTTGCTACGGACTCAAAGATATAACAGTTCAGTTTCTCATCCTGGGACTACAGTCCCCCCCATTTTCCCCTGGGGCCGAGGGGTCTAAAAACAGGACTCATCTTCTTCTCGAAGACAGAGGGTATCACTATTCCCTCTTCAGTTCTCTTTGTTTCTCGCCATTCTTGTGCTGTTCGAAGCTGAAACAGGTCTCTCTGGGTCACTACTGCATCTCTCTAAAATGCAGTCTCTATTGCAGGAGATTTTGGTTTAGTCTATGGTTAACAAGAAAAGTCTAGCTAAAAAGCTACTTCATTATCTCTTCTTACTTAAATATTTCTTCTTTTAACATCTTAGGTCCCGGACTATCTCTCTTCTACTACAAATCAAGGAGGAGTAATACTTTCAAAAAGCCCTCATTCTCTCGAAAGGGTTAAAAGTTCAGACTCCCTGGACGGCCGGTATCTCAGTCCGGCATTCTGCCTCCCACGCTGGGCATTTTCCCTCCCTTTTTCTTTCTCCTCTGCCGGCAGATTTCTAGGTGCCGCCAGGCTTTCTGTTTCTTTTTCTTACATGGGGGGGGCAAAGGCATCTTTGCTTCTCTCTACTTTTCTGTCTACAGGAGCTGGCTGGGTTCCAGACCTTTAGCTCCCTCGGCCTACTTGGACAAGGCCGCGTGGCTTCCCCTCCCCCACCCAGCCTAAGGCTGGGCAGGGGGGGAGTCTGCACTCTCTGACGACTGGAACTAAAAGAGACAGTTCTCCTGGGAGTTCTTGTTTTTAACTCCCTGTGTTCTCAGAGGCGTGTCTATACTTTCAGTGGTCACTCCAGGTGCTAATATCTAAACTTGACTACTGATTGGTTTGACCCAACTTCTTGGAAAAAATTCACTTCTATGTCAAACCACGACAGTGTGGCACACCTCCTGTGATGAGGAAGGACTTTGTTGTTCTTCTCCGTCTTTCCATGTGGTTGGTGAATTCTGATGTCATATTTCTTTTTACTGCAGGTCACTTCATGGGCAACAACACAGTGATTGATGTTTTGAGGAGAGAAGGGTACGTGGTAGAACACACTCCAGCTGGACAAGTCATCAACAAGTAATGCATACTTTCACCTAGCTAAGCAACCATTAGGGGGCTGGGTTTGTAAACAATTATGAAGTAGGAATGGTAGCTAGAATTATAATTAAGAGGGAGCTAGGCTTTTTCTCTCCTTCCCAGCAATTTGCTTTTCTTTTCCATGAGCTAGTTTGGAAAGGGGATATTATTTGGTTTTAGTTTGGTTTTTTTTTTTGTTTTGTTGGTTTTTTTTTGTTTTTTTTTTTGTTTTTTTGTTTTTGTTTTGTTTTGTTTTTTTTTTTTTTGTTTGGTTTTGGTTTTTTGTTTTTTGGTGGGTTTTTTTGTTTGTTTGTTTTTTGGTTTTTTTTTGTTTTGTTTTGATTGTTTTCTGGTTTTGTTGTTGGGGTTGGGGCTCTTTGGTTTGTTGATTTATTGTTGTTGGGTTTGTGATGGGTTTTTGTGGGGTTTTTTTTTTTTTGTTTGTTGGGGTTTTTGTAGTGTTTTTTGTTTTGTTGTTCTTGTTGTTGTTAATAAAATTTCCATCCTTGTAAGTTTTTAACTCTTAAATTAACAGCTGCAGAGTATGAATACTTAGTTCATTAGATCTGGATGCTGTCTTGTACCACACAGGCTCCCAGGTTTCTCTTTCCTCTCTTTTATGTGTTTGACTGCCCTGCCTTTTAATAATCCCCTTCTTTTATACTGCTATTTTTCATTCTTTGTCTTTACTCTCTCCCAGCCTGGAATCTGATTGCCCAGAGTCTTTGCAAGCAGTCTTTATGACTGATTGCTCTCATGTCCCCTGTTTTCTTCAGCATTTTTAAGATAAGGTTATTCTGGTTCATCCTGCAGCTGTTCTTTGGGATATACCTTTCCTGCTTCTTTTTATCTCCCACTGGATGCTTTTATCGACCTCCATGGTTTAAGTAACTATAGAATGCCAGATCATCTCCTCCTCCACTCTCTACCAAGAATTACTTGTGCTTTGACCCACCTCTTCCTGGAATTCTTGCCACCAGCTTAGAGTCTGTAATCTTTGCTTTCCCCTTCTCCAGACTCTTACCAAACATGTAGCTGCCAGATATACTTACTCTTCACTCCTAAAAAACCACAAAGGAGAAAATTGGAAACTGGTCCCAATTATGGCACTGTTTCCCTTTTGTCTTCTGTGCTGGGTATAGTGTCCCTGTTTACATCTTCGTCCCTCCTCCCCCACATTTATGATATGGGACTCTTGGGCAGGACTACTGCCTTTTGATAGGATTTGTGCAGAGGGCACAGTGTTGAGTCTTGGTCTGTGTCAAGGGCTCTACAGGTGTGGTGCAAATTAATAACAGCTGTTTTTCTCATACTCTGATTGCTTCATCTTTCTCTTTATACCACCTTTGCTGTTTTCTGAAAACATGATATTGACATTCTGGCAGGTCATATTTCTGCAATGATTCTTGACATGGACATACATCATTAACTCTACATGCACTGAAAAAAACTGATTCAAGACTTAGCCCACGATTATATGAATGCCAGCCCCTAACCCTGTTTCTACCAGTGGGCACGTGTTCTGACAAAGAGAAGCACCTGTGCTTAAGCACGAGACTTAATGATTCTGTGATATTGGAGTTGTGCTAGAAAATCCAGTGTATCAGTGTTTACAAGGATGATAAAAAAAACCAACCAAAAAAAAACCCAAACCCAAAATAGCCTGCACTGATATTTTCATGTTGTTTTTTAATTCTTAGCTTAGGTATTCCTAAAAACAGCTGCAGCAGCTTCTTAAAGCTTAAAGAAAGATAGCTTAATAGGTACTTGAGAATAAACAAAATCTGATACTGCTCTGTAAAGATGTAACTGTAAGGGCAGAAAACTGAATAAAGGAGGGATCAATTTTCACCTATCAAGAAGATTGGTATCAAGGTTACTTGGAGTAGTTGGGTACCCAGTTACATAACCACATCATGGGAGTTCATTATGCAGCCTCTTGTGCCTTTGAAAGCCAGAGTTTGGCATCAGTTGCATCTTAAACCTCTTCTAAGGACTATTGGACAGAACATCTTCCCTGGAGTCTTGATATTAAACATGGTAACAAGATGGCACTTCACTGTCAGCATTTCTGGATGACTTGGAAACAGATTTAAAAATATTAAATACATTTTAAGAAAAATCTGGGTTCAAAGGAAAAGAGCATTTAAGACGTGGAAAAGACCTGTGGCAAGAGTGTGTCAGAGTCCTTGGGCTTGGAAGGAAGATTTCACTTGATTGCTATCCTGGGCTTGTTCTAGGAGCAAATAGCAGAGCAGCCTGTGACAATAAACCCAGCATTGATCACATAAATGTGGAACTGTATCCAGCTATTGTCCTATGTAGTGCTCTACCTGTGACCTATGCAGTAAGGACCTGTGGACTATTTCACTGTTCATGATTGAGACAGGATAAAAAGCAAGTGGTTGTACTGAGACAGAAAGTTTAAATAACTGCTCTGGTGTCAGACACATTAGTTGAGAGGTCCTAAAATACAAGAAGGAGGAAGTCTGCAGTCATCTCCTTTCCCTCCAACATGACATTTCTCTGTAGAAGTACAGTCTGCTGCTTCCTGTGCTCTGGCTAAACAAAAAGTTCCTTGTGAGATATGTTGTAGATATCTGTGTGTAGGAACCAATAAGGATGGAAGATAGTCATTCTCATTTTCCTATAGCAGGCAGGGCTGCCTAAGGTGTACTTCCCATTTGCAGAGCAAATGGGGTGGATGCCCCTAGTTGGAGACAGAAAGGTTCTTCTCCCTGGTGTCTCCCAGGCAGGGAAGGCAAAAGAGGTGCCCCAAGCAGGCAGTATTGCAAAGGACAGTTTATAAATAGTACCACAAGTTCAGTCAAGCTTATTCTGGCTCACTTTGGTCTTTAACTGTTGTTCCTGCTTTTAGAATGTAGTTATATATTGTAAAATACTCAACACAATCACAGCCATAATTAAGGTGCTTGCTGACTCTCCCTTAGCTGCTGTGATGGGAAATCGGCTTTGGGGGGAAGAAGGATGGGCTTTTGAATCTGTGTGCCTTTTCCAATGGTCTCTAGAAGAATTGCCTGCAGGAAGTGTTGCAAAGGAGGTTTGGTACATGGATGTGTCTGAGGCCACATCTATCAGAATAGATGTCTTGTCATGCAGGATGTAGGTCATCTTCTACCTGTAGCAGTGCTGAGCTCCAGCATGGTGCGGCTATGGGTTCAGAAGGGAAGGCTGCAGGCAGCATGGCACTCTAATCTACAGGTGCGGGGTGCTGCCCAGTCTGTGATTTGGTTAAGGAACAAAAACAGTGAAGAGAAATGGTGGAAAAGGGAATCATGGGCAGAAGACCTTAAAACAGATTAAATCAGGTTGCTGGAGAGAGCTAATGAGAGATCATCACTCTGCAATTTGGAGTTAAAGAGTGGATGATGTGAAGCAACTGAGGAGGAGAGCTGAAGGGTGATGACAGTTCAGAGGTGATAAAGTGTGACAATGTGTGACACCACAATGATTTTTGAGCAAGATTGATAACCAGGGTCTATTCTGCAGCAGACTCTCTCATATAAACTTCAACATGTGATCACTCTGATTTTCCTTGAAGTGAATAAGACAAATTATCTTTGTTTTCCATCTACTCTCTCAATGTTCTAGTCCACAACTTAATTTCCCCTTCTCCAGGAACGACTCTCTATTTGCTATTGAATAAGTGTACCTACAGTGATGGGCTAGCTTGAAAACTGCACCCATGCTGAAATATGCCTCCTTCCAGACCACCTCCTGTGAAAAAGGAACACAGCTCTGGGGAAGTTTCATTGATTAAAGGCAAGTTTCTGCTTGGTGGTCTGTGCTTTTCTGTTACTTTCCTGAATTTCAGCCCAATCCAGTCTGCATTTTCGTTACAGAAGACTGTTGCATTTCTTCTCTTTATGAAGTAGCCATAAAGATCGATCAAATATTCCTGCTAGGTTCTGTGTATACACGGAGTGGTTTGAGTTTGTGGTTTATGACCATCCAAGATGGTCATAAACAAGTAATGAGGGAAAATTGTTCCAAACAATGAGAAATGTGGGCCAGAAAAGCCATGAGTGATTAGGACACTGCAGACTGACTGCCTTAGAGTATAGATGAGATGTTGCTTGCTCTAAAAATAAAGAAACAAGAGCTTCAGTAATCAGGGTGAAGCTTATTGTTGTGTTTTTTTCAATTTATCATCTTTACAGGAAGCTGAGTAGTCATAGCTCTGAAAGCTTTTTCTGGGAGCTCAACTTGGGGTTTCCAAGATTTGTTTTGTAAGACAGTTTATACATGCACCTAGTCTCAGTGACTTATCTCATTGGAGCTCCTTTGGAATTCCCAATAATGCTACCAGCCTAATACAGGATCTGGGCAACTGGAAGGCTAAGGCCTGACTCCCACTCCCTCATTACTTGTGTGCAAAGCTCAACTCTGCTTATGAGAGAGATGCAATTTATCAGTTTCCTTCCCTTCATGTAGACGACCTCCATACTTGTCTGTAAAACCCACTAAGACCACCATTTCATGCTCCTTGATGTGCTTTATCTGAGTGGCAGAACAGCATTACACCCTTTTGCAGATCAACCCAGAAGCCAATGCCGGAATGGTGTGCTGAGCTCTGGTCTCTTATGTGTCAGACATGTCCTCTGACGTGATGTTTTGTAAAGGCGGTGAATCCACTGCTTTGTACTATCTGTCTTCATCAAGAAGAGAAGAGAGTGAACTTGATGGTGCCTAAACTATTCTTCGTTCAGTTGATGCAGACTAGAAAGCCCAAAGGATTCCTTAATCATAGAATCATAGCATGTTAAGGGATTGGAAAGGACTTCAAAGATCTAGTCCTGATCTCCCTGTCATAGGCAGGGACACCTTCCACTAGACCAGCTTGCTCAAGGTCTTATGCAACCTGGCTTTGAAAAGTGCAAGGTTGGGGCATCACGACCTCCTTGGGCAACCTGTTCCAGTATTTTGCCACCCTTACTGTAAAGAATTTCTTCTCAATACCTGGCCTAAATGCATCCCTTCTTCAGTTTGTGTCTGTTACTCCTGTCACTACAATTTCTGACAAAGAGTCTCTCTCCAGCTTCCCTTCAGATACTGGGAAGTTGCCATGAGGTCTCTACACAGCCTTCTCTTCTCCAGGATGAACAGATCCAGTCTGTCTTTCTTAGTCTGTCATCACAGGGGAGGTGCTCCAGTCCTCTTATCAGTGTTTTAGCCTTTTCTGGACTTGCTCTGATAGTTCATGTCCTTCTTACACTGAGGACCCCAGAGCTGGATGCAGGGTTCTGAGTGGGGTCTCACCAGAGCAGAGCAGAGGGGCAGAATCCCCTCCCTCACCCTGCTGCCCACGCAGCTCTGGATTCACTCCAGGATCCTATTGCCTTTCTGGGATGGGAGTGCTCATGACTGGGTCATGTTAAGTTTTTCATCAATCATCACCCCCGAGTTCTCCTCAGGGCTGCTGTCAACCTCCACTCAACCCATAGCTGTGTCTGGGATTGCCACAAGCCAGGTACAGGACCCTGCACTTTGCCTTATTGAACTCCATGGGGTTTGCACAGAACCAACCTCTCCAGCCTATCCAGGCCCCTCTGGATGGCACTGCTGCCTGTCAGCATGTTAGCTGCTCCACAGAGCTTGGTGTCACACTTGCTGAGGGTGCCTTGGTCCCACTGTACATGCCGCTGACAAAGATCTTGAACAGCAATGGTGCCAGCACTGACACCGGAGGGAGACCACTCAGCATTGGTTTTCATGTGGACCAGGAGCTGCTGACCACAATTGTTTGTGTGTGGCCTTCCAGCCAGTTCTTTATCCACCAAGCAATCTACCCATCAAATCTATGTCTATCTAGTGTGGAGATAAGGATATCATGTGAGACAGTGTCAATTGCTTTGCCTAAGTCCTGGCAGACAATGGCAGTTGCTCTGCCACATCCATCACTGCTGCAGCCCCATCAGAGAAGATAATCTAACAGGCAATGTTTGCCCTTGATAAAGCCATGTTGGCTGTTACCAATCACCTCTTTGTTTTCCATGTTTGTTTTAGTTTTCAGGACAATCTTTCAGGTGAGAGTTTTACTTTCTCCTTTTTAAAAATTAGGGTTATATTTTCCTTTTTCCAGGTGTTGGGAATTTTATCTGAGTGCCACAAGTTTTCAAAAATGATTAATAGTGGCTTAGCAACTTATCTGCCAGCTTCCTTAGAACCCACAGATGAATCTCACGAGGCCCCATGCATTTATACACATTCAAGCTCTTTAGATGGTCTCAAACCTGATTCTTTCCTACATTGTGCTTAGGGCCTTCATACTCCCATTTGCCTTTCCTGACTTGGGCAGCTTGGCTGGAACACTTGCCATTGAACATTGAGATATAGAGGTCATTGAGAACGTCAGCCTTCTCTGGGTCCAGCACACAACCAGGTTACTATTAATGGCATGCTAAGCCTTTCCCTTCAAAGGTGGTAATTTTCAAGATGTGTTTCTGTAGCCATGACCACAGTCTGTCAGCTAGCCTGTTTCTTATCTTCTCCACCAGTGAAAGGTGCACATCCAGACCTGGTTTCATCAGCTGGTGTGCTTTAGTTGTTTTGTTTGCCCCTTCCCCTTGTCCCCCAGGTTAGTTTGCTCTGGGCAGGAATGTTGAAAGGAATAATCTGGTCTGTGTTCTGCAGCACATCAGACTAGAGGAGTGTGGTTTGACTCTGACTTAGAAGTGATTCTGTTTTTGTCTCTTTCTAGGTATGTAAGCTTATTACCAAGAGTTACTCCACCCTTATCCAGACTGTATTCTTTCCTCTGACACAGACGGCCTCTTTTCCAAAGGGTTTTTTTTTTTTTTTTCTTGCTAAAGAGCACTATTTTGATAATAAAATCAATATTGACTTACGGAAGAGGGTGCCGGAATACACAACAGAGAAATGAGCATCTGGGGAGAAACATCTATTTTATATGTATGTGCCTGGATACAGGATTTTGCCTCAAAGTCCTTTTAAATGTTATCTGTGTTCTCTCTTTCTTCCAGCCAAAAATCTCCCAAAACCTTGTTAACCTTTTCATCATCACACAGTCCCTATGTCATGTCCCATGAGCTCCCACTGCACCCCCAGAAAGAGGAAGAAGAGGAGGAGGAAGAGTTCCTGCCTCACCTGCTATTCCCTGACAGCATTGATGTGCCCATGAAAGTAGACAGGAAATACAAAAAGAAGAAGAAAAAGCAGCAGAAGAAGCAAATTAAGCGACAATTTAACGACCTCTGGGTTCGCCTTGAAGAAAGGTAGCTAATGGCTGGGGAGCGGGAGGATGGCTTGTCATGCAAACTGGACATGCATAAATGATTTAATACAGACCCTCAAATTTCTGCAGGGGTAGATATATCCTGTGGACAGGATCTGACCTTTTCCACTGCTGTGATTCTTTCTGAAGCATTTGCATGAGGTTTCTTGTGCTTTTGGTGGCAAAAGAAAGCTTTCATTTTTTTTCTTTGCATAGTTGGATTTGTGGAAAACCAGGCATAAAACAAGTGGAAGTCTTGTTTAGATCATTCTGCATTTGGGTTTGAGGGATTGTGAGCATATGGCAGTCCTGTCTTTCACAGAAGGCTGGGTCCAGTGGTAGATGGTACAGATCAAAGCCTTGGACCATTAACCAAAAACTGCTGCATATGAGGAAACTATCATTCCTGGCATACGTTCTCCTTGAACTTGGGCAATATTCATGCAGTATTTTCAGTCTCTGTATTATTTCCGTTTGAAAAAGCATGACAACCTAATGGATGGCAGAGTTTATATGAAAAATTAGTGTGTTGAGGGGCAGACGTTCACACATATCCCTTACTTTTCATCCAGAAAAGCTTACTTGCCTACCAGAACTACAGCAACCCACAGGGAAAAAAAAAGCCATTTTCTCTCATTTCCTGTACTTGGGCCTGTGACTGAATGTATACATTAATGTTTTCCTCCTGTCAGATAACACACATGCCCAAATCTGCTTTCTTTTGTACTTTGTGTGTCTATATCTCTGCCATACTCAGCTTGAAGACATTAAATTTTTGTGGTACCATAAACAACCAGACAGTTGGGGTAATAGAGAAAAGTCTGACAGTTCTTGAAATGAAGCCTGTACATTATTTGGGTTTTTTCCCCATCTGGAGAATACTTCTTTCTGCTCCCCAGGTTACTGAGTACAGCAGGGTTCTCTTATGCCTTTTCTATCATGTCCCTGGATCCTAATTGTACCACTACTATGAGTGATACATGGCTCAGGCTGGCCACAAGTTACTGCAGCACCTGTTCTCTTTGAGTCATTCAGCCATTGTAAGATCTTTTAGACCACATTCCCTTCTTTGCTCCTTCCTTCAACCTTAGTATTAAGTATTTAGGAGACAAATGCTAATGTAACATGTCCTCTGACAGACCTACACACAGTTCAAGATTCACCAATATAACAAATCCTATACTGATTACACTTCATTTTGTCTCTTAGTGTACCATTAACTTTCTGTTAATGTGGTTGATACTAGGTGATTGTGAATGGATTTTTGGAGTTTCTGTTGATAGTCTGTTTAGTTGAAATGCTAAGGAATGTCTGTCTTAATCTCCCACCATGCCTCCACAGTGCCATGTTCAGTGTTTCACATGCAGTTGCTTCCACAAAGCAAAGCTTCAGGGAAGTCAGTGGGCAGGGACACCTCTGCACTTGCAGTATCAAGCCTTCAGAAGAAGAGGGAAGAGAATGGGAAGATGTGCTACTGTGACCAAATTGAAGGCACATTAGGGCTGCATACAAGATTTTAAGTACTGCCAGGCAGTTGTGAGGCAAAATGAAAGCAAATGATGGCAGCCTAGGAAACTACTGCATAAATATGGGAGTAGGAAATGCTGCTTTTCTTTTCTTATTTTTATGTTTCCTTTCTTCCCCTCCTATTTAAGTCATTCTATGTGCTAGAAACTTACTCCGGTGCTAGGTAACAAACACTTTGTAGGGGTGACTCCTTAGCAACAGAGAAGAGCTTTAATGTCTGGAGATGGAGACGTGTCATGGCAGTGCTGGGAAAGACAAAGGATGCCTGGGAGATTGCTGTCCCTGTAATGCCGAGGGAAGGCTGCTGCCCCTCAGGCAGGAGCCCCACCTGTGTGCTGGGCTTCTGTAAAGCTCGGGCTGTCTGCCGGGCTCTGCCAAAGTGCCCGTGCCACTGCTGGGCTGGGCTGGGCTGACAGCCCCACCTCGCAGCGCGTCCCTTCCTGGGGAAATCCAGCGCCTCTGGGCTCCAGCTTACCTGTGCAGGGCACGTCTGACTGTGAGTCTCAGTCCTCGCTGTAAACATTCCTCAGGGTGTACAGACACAGGTAAAGCTGTTGGGTTTCTTATGAATGGGCCACTCACAGCTTTCCAGTTTACAAATGGGCTTGATGACCTTAAAGGTCTTTTCCAACCTCCATAATTCTATGATTCCTCCTGTGAGAATGGAAATGTGAAAGGTGTGGCACAAGTGATTTAATAGTGTTGTAGTGGGTTTGTCAGAATGGCCTTGGTTTGTGCTCCTGTATGCATCAGCTGCTGGATGTAGTTTCTTGATCTGCTGCCAGCTGGCTTCTCTCTGGCTATTGTTCAGATGTTCTGGGGAGCCCTTTGGGTAAGGAAGAGTAAAGTGTTTTTAAAAAGAATAGTAATTGCCTTTAATTTCCCAAAGCATTTTTGCTTAGAGGAATGAAATAAGACAAGAATGGTATGCAGCAGCTGGGGATTGGGTGCAGAAGAAGTTACTTGGTTTTTGTATTTGCCAGGTGAACTTGCTTTTAGTTTTGTCCAGATTTGTCTTTAGGCACCCAGCACCATGTGGTGTTGGGGGGTGTATCAGTTACACAGCTGTGGTGTCAAGCATTGCTTTCAATTCATTGCCAAAGAGAACAACAACCTGTGTAGTATCTGACCCTTTTGACTCTTGGCCTGCTGTGGTGTATCATCTCTCCCAGTTCAGGTCAGTTGGCGTTAGCAGCCTGGAGCATACAAATTTCTCTCCTCCATCATGTATTGCCATCATGGGAGTGTACTCAGAAAACAGGTGCCTCACTCCAGCTGTGCTCAGCAAGAGCCCCTGCAGAGACACTCTTCTGCAACAACACTTGTTTTGTTCTTATCTATTTTAGCTGACAGGGCTAGGAATATGGTCATCTTACCCACCTGACTGACTGTGTGGGAGCAATGAGCAGGCTGGGTAGACTTGAGACAGGGCCGGCATTTTGGTGCTGTCATCACCCTCCTCAGTCTCTTCATTGTTACCCCTCAAGTCTGCTTCACAGTTTGGCTGGGTAGCACCTCATCCTTGTGGGCTGGTGTTGGAGCTGTCCACATGTGTGAGGAAGGGACAAGACAGCACACTGCCATTTAGGAGGCATAGACTTTTGGTCAGTGTGTAACTTGTATGAGAGACCATTTGCATGGACTCAACACTGACAGTGGGTCACAGAGGCTGACCACCTCCTGCTCTGTGGCTGTTGGGCAGTTGTGGGCTGGGCCAGGACTGATGTTCTTCTCTTGCCTTGCAGTGCTACTAATCCTCCTTCGCGGATCCGGATCATTAATGGCTACATCACGGTTGAGCCCCAGCCCCAGGGCCACGGATGGTCCAGTCACACTCACACAGACATCAGCAGTGCTCACCAGCTTTCCCATTCTCTCTTCCTTCCACTACTGACATTGACTTTGCATAAGATAATGCTTCACTGAAACACAGGAGGACCCAAGCTGCAAGATTCTTGCCTTAAAAATAAAAAAAAAGAAACTTACGCAAAAAATAAATAAAAGACTATGAGTTGGGACACCTATTCTTTGGGATGTTCTTAAACTGCCTCCTTTTCCTGAGTCCAGATCATTAACTCTATTAATTGGTTTGACTTTCCCAATTCAGGAGAAGATATTTTAATGAAAGTGTTATTTATTCTTCTCTTGCAGAAGAATTATTTCATGTTATCCCATAATGCTTTGGGGAGATTATAATGCCGCTATAACATAGCTGTTGTTTAGCTGTTTGAGCCCAATTAAAGTACATATTTTTCACCTTCAGTGCCTTGTAGAAAGATTTACACACCACTGACTTGTTTATTAGAACAGAATATTTTTTATCATCTGAGCACAGCTGGGAAAAAGAGTTGGTATTTTATGTCTCTACTGGTAATGCTTTTAATTCTTGCTTGTTAGGGCTCCAGATTACATATAAAGGTTCATAGCAACAACTACAGTAGAATAAAACAGTGAACACTTGTAAACAGAATGTGTCTGTTGTCTGTTTGGTGCTATTTAAGGTGGGTCCCCCTGAACCTCCAGTGGCCAGAGGTCTCATAAGTGCAAACTAATGTACATTTACGAAAAAAAACAATTCTGTGGGAACTTCACAAATCATAATGTTGGAGTCTTCCAAAATAAGTTCTCAAGAGGTGATTTGCACAATTAAGACTTAATTATAGAAAATCCATTCAAGTTTTCTACTGAGTTCATTGCTCACACTTTCCAAATTGTTTTAAGACCTTTGCTGTCTGTGTGAAGTAGATATGTTGTTGACTGTTGAATATAAAGAAGCTTGGAAGTGGTAATGAATTTTCTGTATTTGTACAGGACGTTCTCTTGTGATCACACTTAACTCAATTTGTGAGCAATATTTCACCCCCATCTCTTATTAGGGTTTCATTGCCTGGGAAAATCTAAGTTTCACCCATGGGTGAACTTAGAGCCACTATGTGGAGTAACTTGTAACTTAGTAACTTGGAAAGATAGTAATCATCTGCCCCAGTGAGACAACCAAAATTTCAGGTTTCCTTTCCTATGCATTTATACATACTTCACTGCTTTTTCCATTGCCTGTAAAAAGTAGTTCTTTTTCACAGCCTTCTATAGAATGTCAGAGGAGGAACAACAAAGATTCCAGCTTTCCTAAGAGGCTTTTCATCTCTTGATCTCAAATTTCAATCCATTTCCAGAAGGGCTGAGCCTGAACACAGGCTACGTTTCTTCCATTTACTGAGGAAAACAGAGAGAGGCTAAGTGTCACAGTTAGCAGCAGCATTGTGGGGAATGAAATGTATCTGGGCTAGAGGAGAAGACAGCACCATGTCATTGTGTATTTCTTCTTACACATAATACTGCAAGACTTCGAGTACCTGAATGCATTCTTGGCTTCCTTGG
Source organism: Vidua chalybeata (assembly GCF_026979565.1). NCBI lineage: Eukaryota > Metazoa > Chordata > Aves > Passeriformes > Viduidae > Vidua > Vidua chalybeata. The sequence continues at coordinate 45,853,674 of NC_071570.1, forward strand.
CCTTCACAGCAGTAAGGCTCCCCTGTCTCTCTCTCTCTGGTTGGTCTTTCACTGGTCATAGACCTGTTGGGGCTGGAGCTTATTGTCCTTGACCTGAATGTAACCTAAAGGGAGCAGATTGTATGAAGTGTAGGTTACTTACAAAATGCACTGCAGGCCTGACAAACTGGGCACAACGGTTTGGGTTGGTTTGGTTTGGAAGGGACCTTAGGAGTTCATCACATTCCTGCGGCACAGGTCCAAAGAGCAGTGCAAGCACTGGGAGAAAGTGGTTGAAGCATAGTTTTCATTTCTTTTCTCCATTACAGGGCTGCTGTAAAACTGCCCCAGGCTGCCTTTTCTCTTTGTTTTCTCCTCCATGGTGGCTGCTGAACTTCATCTCTGTGGGGGAAACTGGCTTGAGTGAAACAGCCATCAATGTTTTTCTTAGGTTGGCGTGAGGAAAGAGTGGTTATAAAATGCTCTGAAATAACAGAGACCTGAAGTAACATTGTGGATAATTCATTTCTGGTGGTGTAACTAATTTTGTAGTCTGTTTCTAAGTGTCTGACTGTCAGAGAAGCAGAAATGTACTTAAATTTTGATGGATAGCGTACCTACAGAGACTGCATCCTGGGAGTCTTTCAGCAAAGTAATCAAATAAAGATGTTTTTGAGGGTCTCATGGACTTGGGTTGATATCTGGAACTAAACTAGTGGTTCCTTCCAGACCAGGGCAGTCATTGCTGATTGTCCTCTCTGCTTCCCCGAACCAGTAGCAGCTGGGTAGTACCAACAGGAGATCACATGTCCAGCTTTCTACACGTGGACACCCCAGAGGAGGAACTGCTTCTGGAGTCCCAAGAAAAAATGGAGCCGAGCTTTTTTGCTCTAAGGGCTTTTTTGCCAGCCCTGAGATTAAAATATTGACTAAGACATGTTTTCACTTCTCTGCTAGAGGGGATTTGGAACCAGAGCTCCTCCTGGTGGCCTCTTACCTGCTGCTGAAAAGTTGGTTATGGAGACATTGTCTGTATGGAGGTGGTCTTTTCTAAAGAAATGGTAGTAATCAGATATTTGGATTATGTTCAGATTAGCAGTAGAATAAAATAAGACACTGCCTTTTCAAGTTGCATTGCAGCAGATATGCAGCTGCATACAGTCAAACATTATATTATTGTGATTTTCCACCTGGCTTTTTGGGTCATCCTAGGAAATGCATTTCATGTGATGATTTTAATGTAGTGGAATGTTATAAGTATAAACTCACTTGGCCCATCCCAGAGCTTGGTAGCAGGCAAGGCTGTTCTTCAAATGGTGGGTTTGGACCTCAGTTGCATGTGGAACTTCATCGCTATGTAGACATCCCATACTGGGGCTCCTGTGCATGTACACAGGCTGCTTTTCCCATACTACAAGTGCCAGCTTCTTAAATGCCACATGATGCTACTTGGTTTTTTGCAGTGTTGTTAGCTTGCACTGCTACCTATGGAACTAGAATGTGTTAAAAAAAATACTACTTGGCAAAGGAACATATTCTCTAGAAGGTGGGGGGGACCAGTGTTACTCTGGTGAAGTTTGTTCATATTAACAGTGGTACAAGAAAATACAGAGTCTTTGCAATATAAATCACTAAACATTGCCTAGTATGCATTCATATTTTGCCAAAGGATCATGGGCTGGCAGAAGAGCCTCTTCAAATTTGTTCAGGCTTTTTCAAGCTTGCTGCCTAAATTGTCTGGATGTGTGGAAGCTTACACACAGTAAAAGTACTATGCTCAGCAGAATTCACTGCATTGTTTATTTATTTATTGTTGTGGGTATAATTGTCCATTGTCTGCTTGGGAGGTAAAGCTGTAATATTGGAGTTGTTTTCCATGGTAAGACTCATATTTGAGGAAAATCAGTTGTGTTTCAGAGTTCTGAAATGACCTTTTTTTTTTTTTTTTTTTTGAGCTCAAGAACTGAATAGCTATAAAAGAAAGGAGGCAAGTAGAAAAGTTTGCAGAAGAGCTGGCAAATACTGTCTCACCTAGTCAGCAGGAATGGAAACTGATAATCCATAAAGTGTTTAGATGTGCTACTGTGAATAAATATACAATAAATTACTCAGGAATTAGGATGTCAATGATGAAGTACAGTACAGAGATTGGTTTACTGAAAATTGACAAAAAAAAAAACCCTTTCTAAAAACTCAGTGGCAGCTGCTAAAAAGAAGCTGAATAGTCTTCAAATGCCCTGTGCTTTACTGGATTTCTCTGTTTAGTCTAGTCTGTTTTCTCTACTAATGTGTTCATGCTTTACATGGAATTTCTTGCACCTGAATTTCATTAAAACTCAAATTTGTTTTAAAAGTTCTTCATGTTTGCAATCTTGCAACTGCATTTCTTAATGCATTAGTTCTGACTTCTTTTTTTTAATACAGAGTTAAGTGTGTTGTTCATCTGGAGGTGATTATGTCTATTCTGTATGTGGTAAAACAAAACGCATTAGAGGTCCCTGTAGCACCTCTGTCTTGCTGCACACAATCAGCTTGTACTGGCATGGCCCACCCTTCTGTCTATCTACCACTCCCACCTGGATCCTGAATCCTTTTGCATGCTTCATAAGTCTCCTACTTACCATTTCATACAGTTTACAGATCCAGAACTCACATACTCATCTCATACAATCACAGGTGCCCTCAAGGTACCAGCACTAGTGTTCTGCCTACTTTCTACCTCTGCTCCGACCCAGCACCTTCTACTTGCTGACGGGTACAACTTGAGGTTTGCCAGTGAAGTGCACCCCACATCTGCACACAATGGGTTGGCAGAAGATACAGAGCCTCTTCTGCCTCATGGCAAATGGTGCCATTCACATGTGCCTGTGACTTGAGGTCTCAGTCCAGCTGCTGGAGCTGAGTCCCTCACCTGCTTTGTTCTCCCTCACAGTTTCTGTTTTTCAGGATGCTCACTGCTCTTGTCATGATGGCTGGTGGCAAAGACCACCACCCACTGTATTTAAGGAAAGATTTAATAAAGAAGACAGGAACAACTTCATTGATCAAGCATAATGTGTGTTCAGTGTGTGTAGTGACCAGCAAACCAGTCTGTTTTATACCACTTCCTGTCTACTCCCTTTCCTTTTTTCTCCCCAGTCGCCTTTTGTAGCAGCCACGGGGCCTGCAAGGCCTCTCTGGTGGTCACTTGCCTAAAATAAAGAAATGCCTAGTCATGATGACTGGACCAAAGAAGCCTCTCTTCCGCCTTCGGACCTCATTATCTCTGTGTAAGACTATAGGTCATATTCACCTTGACCCTTACTATTGGACTGTTTCCTAAAACCCCTGTACCCTATATAAACCCCCATTTCTGCCAAGTTCAGCAGAAGAGTTGTCACTGAAACCCTTCACAGGAGCTGCCAATAAAGACACTGCTGTGGAACCTCACACAGCCTTCTCTGTTTCCCTGCATCTGCCAAGGTTCTTAGCAAGTAAAGAGCTGAAATCACTAAAGAACTGAATTCACCAAAGAGCTGATCTCACTTAAGATCTGAGCTGCTTGCTAAGATTGCCTGAGGCTGAGAGCTTGCCTGAGGGACCTGGACAGGTTGTGCTTATCAGCCCAGTGCTATCCGGGACACCTACAGCAGCTGGGGTCAGATAGAGCCCGAGAACTCCAGGCCGCAATACCCTTTCACTAAACATTCTCGTGTAAATTTTTCTTAGTCACTACACTTCTCCCCTAGAACACCACAAATCCCCACAATCCTCTTTTTTCCCCTTATCAGTTATGAAGGTGGCCATCTCCAAAGCTGGGCCTGGGAGTTTCTTTCAATCATTCATAAATTAGTAACTAGAAACTTTTAATCCTTGACATCATCTCTCTTATCTGTTGTCTATAAGGTTTGTCTTTTTGCGTTCTTCCTTATCACTTCCCCTCTCATTTATTTTCTCTTTTGCACTGAATAAGTCCTTGATTAAGCTTAATTGGACAGATGCTCTTTCCTTCACATACCCACAGCACAAGACATTTTTCCAGTAGAATGACAAAAAGACAAGTGGTTTTTATTATTGGATTTGAGTCAGGAAGAGTACAGGCCAGGGCAAAAAGAGTATCAAACTCACCTTAAAGCTTCCTTTGCTGAAACTAGCTCTGTGTTGCTAAACCCAAGACACATAACTGTATTCCTGTCTCTGAAAGTCCAGCGTGGAAAGTAAAACTGCAGTTAAGAGGGCTAGCATAACACCTGGATTTAATAGCTTGTCTGACCTCATGATGCAGCAGTAGCCACCAACACCTTGCATTGAGCCCAGTGGAAGCAAATGACAGCATTTTTTTTTTCAGCTTACTTGTGGCTTGTGAATGATCTATAGCTTGCAGGAAGCATGGCTGCTGGATGACTCTCAGAGCAGACACAGGGATACCCTGTGGATTAGAAACTTGTTTGTCTAAAACACATCACTTCTGAATTGACACCGTACCTTTAACCTGCTTTCTCAAGGTCCAAACCCTTTATTAGTGAGTTTAAAATGGACATCAACAGAATACCTACAGCATTGAGAGTCAGGCATTGAGAAAAGGGAAGTAAATACATGATGTATGCCATTTGTGGTAATACCTTTCTGATCTCTGGGTTACATCCTCTTGACCTGACCAAAAGTTTTCAAGGAAACTCTTGCATAGTCATTGATTGTCCATAATCCAGATGTTCAACCATTCACGGAGGTGCCCAAATGTGCAGTATGCCTCAGCTATCACTAGATGTTGCCCATTACTTCAGAAGCTGATATTCATAATGCAAAAGGAAACGGGCTTGAAGCTTTAGGAAAACTACCCTAGGTACATAGCTATGGGCTTCCTATTTCAGAATTATTTCAGTCAACAATACAAATATATTTCTGCCTCACTTTAAGTGGTAGTTATGTATGCTTATTCTTCTCACCATTGTTCATATATGGCTAGTCCTCACTGAATGGTGATTTGAAAGGAAACTCTTACTTTTACTTCTGTGTGAAGCAGTGCTACCCAAGGTGGAAATATGCACACTGTAAGTGGATGTGGCATTGTTACTAAGCCTCCAGTACATCCTCACTGTTTTCTACCTTTGTACTCTGAGTCTTGTTCTGTTTGTCATCTTGTTCTCTCTTGAACAAATGAACATATGTGGTTAAAACCCTGAAGTGGGAAATTGGAGTGCTTTGATCACATCCCTGCCCATCCAACCATCATTTACCTGTTTTAGAGTAGTAGTTTTGCTCTATTTGGGCCTTGTTGTCTCTTTTCTTAAGAAGGAGCATAGGGGTTCTTCCTCCCCACGCAGAGGTGTTACATTCTTACATATATATCTAAGTGCTTGAATGGGACAGTTAAAACTATGTGGGAGAAGAAGTACACTTAGAGATAAAACCATTAGAACCATTACCTGTATTAAAGATGAGAAGTCTAATCACAATATTCAGCTCTCTAGACTGTCATATATTTGGAGGAATTAATGGCCAGTGTATGTAGAGTCCTGGCAGCCAATTCCTCTGAACTCTGGCCAGACCACTGCTCTTGTTCTTTTGAGACATACCTTGAAGTCTTTGCCATATGCAAATCCTCTAAAGTGCTTTAATCATGACTCTTTCACAGAAAATAAAACCACAGGAGCCCTGAATTCCATCCAATGACCATAAGTAAACATCAGGCTAGCTGTACATATATCACTCTGCTGTAGGAGACCCTCTGCTATTTCTGTCTCATTACCTGTGAGAGAAAGCCACTTCTACACCCAGTCCTACTGCCTTTCTTGAAGAAAATTCCTTCCTTCCTGATGTGCTGACAAAAAGTATCATCTGTGTTTTCTTGGTTTTACTGCTCTTCTTGGGATTTATATCACTCTTGGTTTTTATATTAGTTATTCTCCCAATGAAATCAATGTGCTGCATCTTGATTCTTAATGTTATACAGCATTGCAAACACAGACTGTCTGGATGATAAATCCATGTACTCTGTCAGACATGCTCAAGACCTGAATGTCTGGCAATTAAGAAGCAAAACATATCTACTTAGTGCATGTCCTCCTGCTTACTATTTTGATTCATCTTGCACACAGAAAGAGGTCCTTAGCAAGAACAATGTCAATGACCCATTTGTCAAGGATCTCTGACTATAGAGAAATCTCACCAGGTCGTTTTCTTTCTCTGGACTGGTCTGTGAGTTGCTTCTCTGTAGTCGGACTAAATTAGAAAAATCTACAGCACAGACTTCATCTGTTTGAAGAGAGAAAGCAGAAGATGTGACATTTAATTGCTGCAAAGTTAGACAGTAGGAGTGTTTGAACTATTGTTGTGGATTTGCCCTGGCAGGCAGCTGAACCAGACAGCCACTTCTCAGTCCCCCACAGTGGCATGGGGAAAAAGTTGGAAAGGTAGAAGTGACAAAACTTGTGGGGTGAGACAAAGACAGTTTGACAGCTAAAGCAAAAACTGTGTGTGCAAACAAAGCTTCAGCAGGCTTTTTGTCAATTGTCTCTGGGAAAGCACAGTTTCATCACATGGAATGGTTGCTTGGGAAGACAAATACTGTAACTCCAAATGCCCATACCCCTTCTCCTTATTTTTCCCCTCAGCTTTATTATGCTGAGCATGATGCCATACAAATATGGAATATTGTTTTGGTCAATTGGGATCAGCTGTCCAGCTGTATCTCTTCCCAACTTTTTGTGCACTCCCCTCCTGCTCACCAGCCAAGCACCATGAGAAACAGAAGAGGACTTACGTTGTACAAGCACTGTTCAGCAGTATCTAAAACACATGGATGTCATCACTCTATTTTCAACACCAATCTAAAACATAGAACCATACAAGCTACTTTGTAGAAAATTAACATTATTGAGCAAAACCCAGTACTGCTATGGAGGAAGATATTACACATGCATTTAAAGTCTTATATTTGAAGTTGTCAAAACTTCGTTCTTTTTCTCTAACAGATAATATATGTTTCATTTGTGAGTAATGATGTCTAAGAAGCTCTCTCTCTCTCTCTGATGTCTAATCCTTCTGTTAGGGCAAGCAGCACATTTGACAGATATTCAAATGAGGGGCTATTTAGTGTTGTCAGTAATACCAGCAGTCCAGGAGAAAATCTGTGTGTTTCCCAAACATACAGACCCAAGTGCCTTGAGATTTGTATATAACACAGAACTACAAGACAGAGCAAGGAAGGGACTGCAAGTTGTAAATGTGGAACACTTGAATGTTGAAAAATTTAATAATGCTTTAAATATCTGCATTTGAATCTGATTTATTTGTAGACTTAAAAATTTAGGGCAAATGTTGTCTGAATGGTTCTTTAAAAACTGTGATAGTGACTCACTTGAGGAATAGTCTCTATCATGATCTGAGTGAGGACGACCTAGTGCCACCTACTGGGAATTTATCTCTACTTGCTAACATAAATTAGTTGATTAAAGGGGCTGGAACATCTCTGTAACAAGGAAAGGCTCAGAAAGCTGGACTTGTTCAGCCTTGAGAAGAAATGACTGTGAAGGGACCTCACCAATGTCTATAAATATCTCAGGAGAGGGTGTCAGGAGCACAGATGAGACCAGCAATAGGACAAGAGGCAACAGGCAGAAACTGATGCACAGGAAGTTCCACTTGAATTGAGGAAGAATTCATTACTGTGCAGGTGACTGTGCATGGAACAGATTGCCCAGAGAAGGTGCAGAGTGTCCCTCACTGCAGATATTCAAAAAACACCTGACTGCAATCCTTTGCCAAGTGCTCTGGGATGACTGTACTTGAGCAAGGAGGTCAGGCCTGGTGATCCACAGTGGTCCCTTCTAACCTGAACCATTCTATGATTCTCTTCACAGTTACAGTGTTCAGAACTGGAAATCTCAGTTCCTGAAACAGTACTCTCTGGAGTACAGGCCTGTACAGTAACTGAGCATGTTATTTTTCTTGGGAAATTTATCATGACTGATTAAATGTATCTCAAGTCTGTAATATTATAGACCCCTTCAGGATCTGTTTCTTTCTACTGACAAGTTAAGCTTTTTGTTCTGTATTCAGGGGTTGAGGAGTGGGTAGAGAAGCCTACTCAGAAATTTGTAGCACCTGCCTGTGTATAGGGTACTGAAGTGAAAACATCATCAAAGTGCTGTGTAAGAAGAAGAAAGGACAGAGAACAGACTGTTCTGCTCTTGGCAGCTCTGTGTGGTGCAGGAACTGGAAAACTTCGGCATCTAGTCCCAAGACTGCTTTTATGGTAAGGACAATGAATACACAGAGGCATAGGACAGGCCTGGGTTTGTAAACTTTCTCAGTTGTCAATAGTTCTTGGCTTTGGCACTTTTCTAAGCTAGATGTAGTTTTTGTGTACTTAGTAACATCCTACAGATTTCTCTTCCATAAACTTGTTCCATCTCCCTTTAGACCCTTCTGAAAGCATTTGCAGTATGTTTCATCAAGTGTTTCCACAGATGTACTTGTTCCTATATGAAGAACTACGTCATTTTTAACCTGACTCTTGGTAACTTTATATGTCCTTGAAATAGCTGAACTGTTTTCAAATGAAAATGTCCACAAGTAGTACCACCTTGGGCAAAGACATAATGTAGGGTATGCTCTGACAGGAATATACTATTAGCTCTGGAAACATTTGAACACAAGCTGCTTCATCGTAGTCTAAAAACTACATATTTCTAAAAATTTAGCTTTATCTTGGTAAATTGTATTTATTGGCTGGCAGCCCTTGTAGCTAACACTGCTTGACATTCAAAATATGTAGCACAAACTCAGTGACACGTGTCTTTGTCATATTGGAAAAGGTTACTGGAACCTGGAGGTTCCCAGCTCAGACAGCTGGAGAAGGTAATGGGATGTCACTGGCACAAAGCTCTAGCATTTTCTGTTAGCTATGTTAGAGTTTTGGTATCATAGCTACCTTGTTGTACTGTTGTATTGCTTTCACATCACAATCTGTCTGTTGGAATCCAGAGACCTTGCAAAAAAGAGTTGTTGGAAGAGATCCACCTACACCTTGTGGAGAACCTACACAGGGCAGTGGATGCTTGGAAGAGTCTGTGGAAGCCCACACTGAAGCAGGCTCCTGGCAGGACCTGTGGCCCCATGGAGAGAAGAACCCATGCTGAAGCAGGTTTGTTGGTGGACTTGTGACCCCGTGAGGGATTCACCCTGGAGCAGACTTTTTCCAGGGAACAGATCAACGTTGGAAAAGTTTGTAAAGAACTACAGCCTTTGGGAAGGACCTTCACTGGAGAAGCCCATGGAAAACTATCTCCCATGGGAGACACTCCATGCTGAAGCAGGTGAAGAATGTGAGGAGTTCTTCCCCAAGGAGAAAGGAGCAGCAGAAACAATATGTGATGAACAGACCAGATCAGAACTCTATTCCCTCTTCCTCTGCACCACTGGGGAGGTGTGGAGGAGCTGGAGAATTTGTGAGTAAAGCTGGACCTGGGAAAAAGGGGAAGGTGAAGTGAATGTGTTTTAAGATATAGGTTTTATTTCTCATTATCCTACTCTGATTTAATTGGTAGTATATTAAGTTTATTTTCCTAAGTCAAGTCTGTTCCTTCCGTGATAGTAATTACTGAGAGATCTCTCCCTGTCCGTATGTCAACCCATGAGCTTTTGGCTATATTTTTTTTCCCTTGTCCCATAGAAGAGTGGAAGTGATAGAGCAGCTTTGGTGGGCATCTGGCATCCCACCAGAGTCAACCCACCGCAAGCTGACAGTAGGGTTTTAGAAAGGTAGGTCTACAGCAACTCTTCAAATATTTGACCTTCTGTTTCAGGAAAATCAGAACTACCTAATGTTCTGGGTTGCATTAAACACTATGACATAAATGCTTTAAAAATAAGCTTTTCCTATAGTTGCATTTACTCCACTGAAACTCACAGATTTTTCCTCCCTTAGCTGGACTTCCAAGAAGAGCTAGATAATAATAAACCTGAGATTGTGGTTAATGCCACTAATGCCCAACATTGCTCAAAAACATAATCACAAGTTTCAGGTAGGCCACACCTATGGAGATGTAATTACATACAAGCTGTTCTAGGGAAGGACTAGTAAAATTATGTGTGTGAAAAAAAGTTTAAAAGTGCTCAGATGTTCAAGGTTATTTGTTCTTGTATAGCTCTGCATAATATTTAATTCCTAATAAGGAAGGTATTATAGAATTATCCTCTGAGTAGTATTAGCCTCTTTGGTTTTCTCCTATTTCTTATAGTGGTTTTGACTTCCTAAGACTGTATTTAAATGTGTAGGTTTTACTTTTCTGTGCTTTGAAGCAATCAAATAAATGAAAATTAAAAAGCAGCTTAGTTTTACTATTCTTGGAAATTTCACTAATGTCATCTGAAATGTGTAAGTTTTATTTTCTAGTCATAAACTAAACAAATGTTTCTTGCTCCCTGCATCTGTTGAAACTTGGATAATCCTAAGAAGGTTGTATTATACACACTGTAAGAAAATGACCTTATAATGTATTTCTTAATTTCAACAGGTGTACTGGATGCATTAATTCCTAGTAATCTTCCTAAATTACACAGAGATATTCCTAAATTAAACAGACCTGATAAATACTGGCAGGCATGTCAGAGGGATTGTTACTGGGGTGTTGGCCAAAGAGGTACAGAGTTTCTTCATGTACAAACCTGCCCAACACAACAGTGTATTTCATTTCTGTAGATGCCAACTCTGCCAACAATTTTGAATGGGAAAAATAGGGACATTACTAGTGGGACTTGGGTCTGAATAACCAGGCCATGGGAATGGGTTTATCCCAGCGTACATTTGTTTATGACTAGCTGGGTGCATGTCCAAGTTTGATTATAACCTTAAAAATTATGTGGATTTAGTTATATTTTTTGTTGTTCAGTTAATGCACTCTTAAACTGTAAAACATAGTCTCACATATTAGTAAGAAACATTACACTTGTACATATGAGCATTAACACTCAGGCTTAGGATGTTTTTGGGTATAGAACTCTTCTTAGATCTATCTTTACTCTGTGCCTCTCTGAATACCTGTGCAATCTGTTCCCATGGCTTTCCATGCTCAACACTTTAGTTCCCTTTCATGGAAATAATTCTCATTGATGATCAGATGCAATGCAATTTTTAACCTCTTCAACCACACAAAAGGACAGAAATAGGCATTGTACTCAACTTTTTTGGCATCACTTAACTGACAGATTGGGACCTATTTAAGTGTAATGAATTTTTGGTTTTTGTTTGTCTGTTTAATATTTTCCCAGAAAATGGCAGTAGACTGCGTAGACTGCAAATACACACACCTGTCCATAGGTTTCACAAATATGCCACTCTCTCATAAAGTTAGTCTATTCTTTAAAATAATTTTGTAACAATGGAAATAGTGGCATTCATTCAGTGCAGTAACTTTGTTCTGCATATAATCCATCTGATATATTACTGTGATGATAAAGTATCTATCCATAAAATTTTCCTCCCTGCTACTCCATGTATGGTAGTTATTCTCAGGAGCAATCTCTGTGGCTAGACCTCAAGTTTTTATTATCAGCCTTTAAGTGCATGACAGTATGTTACCTTACCAGGATATGCATCCTGGCTGTGAATGGCTGCTGGATTCTTGAAAGTCTATAAAAACCATTTTGTTTTGGCCATCCTGGTTACTTCTGGTTTTTTTCTGAAACTGAATGAGCTCCTACTGTAAAACAATTAAAACACCTAACACTAAAGTTCCTAAAAAGCCATGAATGTGTCTCTTCTCATATGAAGTGATGTTTGTTCAATGGTTTGGCTCAATCTGGGACATAGTACTGCTTTGATGAATTTATTCATATTGATATTGAAATTATATCTCTAGTTTTGCAGTAGGTGATTACTTTCAGGGAAGCTAAAGTTACAAATATGGGTTCTTTTGCACTTAAGTACATGATAAATTTATGTCATATTTAGAATCATATTATCATAGAATATCCTGAGGTGGAAGGGAAGCACAAGGATTATTGAGTTCAACTCAAACCCTGTGCAGGACACCCCAAGAGTCACATCATGTGTCCCAGAGCATTGTCCAAATGCTTCTTGAACTAGACAGGCTGGGTGCTGTGACTACGTTTTTGGGGAGCCTGTTCCAGTGCCCAACCACCCTGTGGGTGAAGAACCTTTTCTTAATCTCCAAGCTAAACCTCCCCTGATACAATTTCAGGCCATTTCCTCAGATTCTATCACTGGTCAGCAGAGAGAAGAGATCAGTGCCTGCCCATCCTCTTTCCCTCACAAGGAAGTAGCTTCCCCTCACATGTAACTGCAATGAGGTCTTCCCTCAGCCTCCTCCAAGCTGAGCAGACCAAGGGACTTCAGCCACTCCTTGTACAGCTTCCCCTCAAGGCCCTTCACCATTTCTGTAGCCCCTCTTTGAACACTCTCCAATGGCTCAATATCTTTCTTATATTGTGGTACCCAGAACTGCCCCCAGTACTTGAGATGAGGTAGCCCCAGTGCAGAGCAGAGCAGGACAATCCCCTCCCTTGTCCAGCTGGTGATGCTGTGCCTGATGCCCCCAGGACACAGTTGCTCCTCGTGGCAGCCAGGGCACTGCTGACTCACGTCCAGCTTGACCTCAACCCTCCCTCAAAACCCTTTCTGCAGTATTGCTCTCCAGTATCTCATTCCCCAGGCTGGCTGCACATCCAGGACTGTTCCATTTTAGGTACAGAATCTGGCTCTTTCTCCAGTTAAACTTCATATTGTTGATGACTGCACAGCCCTGTAAATTTGTCCAGGCCTCCCTTTGGGCTCTCTCTGCTTTTGAGGGCGTCAACAGCTCCTCCCAATTTAGTAGCATCAGTAGACTTAGTATAATTTCAAGATCTTTTTCAAATGGTACTCTGCAGAAAAATACTGTACAAAACACTTTTTAACCAGTATTTATTCCTCACTCAAAACCACATACCATTATCTGCCTGCTTTTGCTTTCTGTTTTTCATGGTCAGTGGGTGGAAACTAAACTGATTACAACTAATATGATTTTGTTGTATTTGTAAGACAACTGTTCAAAGAAAGCTCTGAAGCCAAAATGAAGAAACACAGTAACTCTATGAAGTGAAATTCGGGAAGGTCAAATTTTAATAATTTTAAATACAGAAATAAAAAGAAGAATATTATTTTTTTACTGAAATACCATGTCTCAGATACCTATAATCTTTGGAAGTCTTCTGTTATTTGTTTTAAGCATCACAACCTTATGCTTTATTTGCTGTATGTTGTATATTCACTTTCACCTCCTCTCCAAGCTAAACAATCCCAGATCCTTCAGCTGCTCCTCATAAAACTTGTTCTCTAGACCCTTCACCAGCTCTGCTGTGCTTCTGGACACACTCTAGCACCTCAGTGTCTTTCTTGTCACAAGGGGCCCAGAACTGGACACAGAACTTGAGGGGTGGCCTCACCAGTACTGAATACAGGGGGAGGATTGCTGCTCTGGTCGTGCTGGTCAGGATGTAGGCCAGGAATGGATTCACCTGCCACCCCAAGAAGCAATCTGATTACATTCTCCCCCATCTATTAGGTCCTCTCCTTCTGCAGGGGGTTGAGCAGGTGAAGGATCCTTCCCTTCCTGTGATGCAGCCAGCTGGGGCGCTTATCTCAGGGTGGCTGAGCATGGCTCCACCAGTCAATCTCCTCTTCAGAAGGGCATCTGAGTTCCTGATGCCTCTTAGCCATTCTGCCTCCTCTCTTAGCTCTGACATGAGGCTGAGCAGCTTGTCTACTGGCTGAGCTAGGGGCATCTCACAGAAGTGTTGTCCCTTGTGCCAGCTAATACCGGTGACAGGCTCTGGCCCTCCCCACAGCCTGACATCCAGATGGATGCATGAGTCTGTGGGAGCTCTGTCTAGGTTCCCCATATCCTTTCTGGTGCATGGAGAGGGATCCATGCAGGGATCTGGCTGCTGTCACTCCCAGTTGTGCCTGCATGGTGTTGGAGACACCTCGCATCAAAGTCCCAGAAGTCCTTATTTAAGGACTTCTCTCTGCACTGAGATTGAATTTTTGCCAGTTTAGGAAAACTCCCTATGGTGCTTGATGCAATCCACTGCTCCAGAGCTTGACTGCCAGTGCAGTTCACCTCAGAGTTTGCAGATTTCCTCTGCAATACCTAATTTTTGTAGAAAAAAGTTTCTGGGATAATATGGTAATTCATTGTTCCAAAGCAGCAGACATTGCAGGTCTAATGTGAAATATCCTGGGTACATTGGTTTGTGCTACTGTGTGTCCCTGGAAGTGGAGGGGAGTAGTGTAGCAGCCTCTTGCAAGGTGAACTGGAAAAGTGAGTGAAGGATTTGTATCTGTTTCACATCTTCCATTACTTTGAATTATATAACAGAATTGTGTGCAGTATTTCATAATTAAGCGTAAAATGGAGGCATCCAACTATACTCATGGATATACTGTGCCTGTAACTGGAAATGTGCTATAATTGTTACTAAAATTTCTTTTCCTTTCTGTAGATGTCTGTAGCTACAACTAATACAAGATAAACAGGCTATGTGCCAATTTTTCTAATTTTTTTCTGCTCAGACAGCATCAAGTACACAAGGGATTATTGAATCCAAATTGGAAAAGACAAAGAATTACATTTGAGGTAATTCTTTTCCTAATTATTTCTTTATTTGAATATCAACATTTTGAAATACTTTCTGCTGCAGATTTTGATATCCTAGAGTTAGTTCCACTAGAAAGCCACTAAGGTAGTGAGGGGTTGTTAACACCTGATATATTAATAATGTCTTAGAGAACATTAACAATGTCTGAGAGATCAGGGTTTGTTGGTTTGCCTAAAGAAGACCCTAAGGAGTCTTCTAAGTTTTTTGGGTTTGGGTTGGTTTTTTTGGTTTTTTTTTTTTTTTTTTGGGTTTTTTTTTTTTTTTTTTTTTTTTTGCTTTGACCCTTTTTTTTACCATGTGGGTGAGAAAATACTGGAATAGTTTGCTCACAGAGATTTTAAAATTTCCATCCTTGGAGATATTTAACACTCTACTGGACAAGTAGAGACAAGTGCTCTACTGGACAAGAGACCTAAGTTGATTAGTCCCGCTTTGAGCAGGAGATCAAAAAAGATCCTGGAGGTTTCTTTTGGCCTAAAATATTTCATAATATTATTGTTTGTGATTCTAATTATATATTAAGGGCCATGGTGACTTTGCTTTTAACAAATGTGGTCCTTAAATTTTCATAGCTGGGCACAAAATTGAGGTATCTCATAGTTCTTTTTTTTTTACCTTGTAGCTTGTTATATGGCAAAGTTTTAAAAATTATTGCCAGTATCTTTTCAAATGTGATGTTCAACCACACCCATATAGTCTGGCATTACAATTTATTTTACGTTATATTTGTAGTATATTACCACTCAGGCAACTTACTAGCAGTGATAGAAAGAAAACCTATCCACATTTAATTCACATCTAGGCTTGGCCCTGACAGTTCAACTGAACAACTTTGGGCTCTTCTGCTGAGCTGTAAATTGGCTCTTATTATCAATAGTTTTGTCTGCAATGCAACCATCCTTTTTCTCACAAAGTATATTCACTCCATAATACAAACAGCAGTTACCTACCCATAAAAACATGTTGATATAAAATAAACAAAAAATTATATTTTGAGGAACCCAAAGAACACAGCTAAAAAGAAAAGGTAGCATATAACAACTGCCTTTATGGAACTAATAAAAATTATTCATTGGGGAGCTTCTCAAAATTTGGCATTTCTTCTTGCTCCATGCAATTTTTCTCTTTTGTCAACCCCAATGTCAAAATACTAAATTTTTCTCTTTTGTAACCCCAATGTCAAAATACTAAATACTAAATACTAATTGCAGTGAAGAAACACTACATGTTTATTTGAATGGTTTTTGGTTTCCCTTTCAAAATTTTACCACTTTGGACTTTCCTGAGAGTTGAGTGTCTTTTTGAAGTGTGATTTGTTTGTCATTGGTAGACCATAGAAGACAGTTAAGATGTCTGGGATAGTAAAATCTTTTGCCTTGATTCACTAAGACCTTGAACTGAGGAATTTTAGTCATCCTGAGACCATCTGAGTGGTCAGATTTAGAGTGGTGGTTAAAAATTACTTGCCTGATTTAAGTACTTATCTACTCTTTTGAGATTCCATACGAAATGCCATGAGAACATCTTTTTTCCTTCCTATCTGTCCTTAATTTACTCTTTCTTTAATACCCACCGTGTTTTCAAACTTAGTGGATTTTGTGGGGTGGGATTTTTTGGTAGGTTTTTCTTTGGTTGGTTGGTGGAGGCTCTTTGGTTGGTTGGTGGAGGCTTTTTGTTTGGTTGGTTTTGGTTTTGATTTTGGGGATTGTTGGTTCGTTTGTTTGACTTTTTTTTTGAAGGGGATTGATTGGTTGGTTTTTTTACTGACTCAACAGGTTTTTCTCTTAAGTTTCACTGCATAAGGATGCAAATAAAAATATTATCTAGATGTCTGCAGTGTGACTAGATTTGTAGGATGGTGTTCCTTTCACCTAACACTATATCCTATTGCATAGTGAAAACTTCAGAGGTTACACAAAATTAAACAACAAAACCACAATGAAGCTTGTGTTCCTTGTTTCAAGTGAACAGTTTTGAGACAAAAAAATTGAGAATTTGCCAGGTAAAGAGAAGTGAGTCCGTGGAAATCTCATGAGGGTTTAATAAGACCAAATTCAGGGTGCTGCATCACTGTTAGGGCATCAGCATAGGCTGGGAGATGAACAGAGGCAGAGCAGTCCTTGAGAAGGACTTGGGGGTGCTGGTGGGTGAGAGGCTGGACATGACCCAGCCATGGGCACTCCCAGCCCAGAAAGCCAAACGTGTCCTGGGCTGAATCCAAAGCAGTGTGGGCAGCGGGGGAGGGAGGAGATTCTGTCCCCCTGCTGTGCTCTGGTGAAAGATGGAGCATCTCTTCTGAGAGGAAAGGCTAAGAAAATTGGGATTGTTCAGCCTCGAGAAGAGAATGCATCAAGGTGACATAGTTGCAGTATCCAGATCCCTCTGGATGGCATCCTGTCCTCCAGAAGTGTCAAGTGCACCATTCAGCTTGGTGCAGTTCATTGAGGGAGCACTCAATCCCTTCATCTGTGTCACTAATAAAGACATTAAGTAACGCTGGTTCAAATATGGACCCCTGAGGGACGCCACTTATTACTTTGATTGAGACTCTAAGCCATTAACCAGCTACCCTCTGGTTACAATTGTCCAACTGTTTCCTCAGTCCGCTCATCAAATCCATCTCTTTGCAGTTTAGAGAGAGGAAAGTTGTGGGGGACTGTGTCAAAGGCTTTGCAGAAGTTCAGATAAATGACAGCTATTACCGTAACCTGGTCCACTGGTGGAATAATTTCATCAGAGAAGGCCATTGTAGGCTGATCAGGAAGGACTTGTCCTTGGTGAAGCCGTGCTGGCTGTCACAAATCACATCCCGGTTCTCCATGTGCCTTTACATTTAGCAGGAAAATTAATTTTCAGAACTTACCATGAAATTACTATAAATGGCTGTATTAATAAAAGAGTGTTTTGTCCAGCTGTGGTCTCAGACTGTCAAAAAGCAAGTTTCCCCTTGTGAATAGCCTGAATTACATATAACACTGTAATAACTGCAGCTCATGAGGTCTAAGCACTCAAGAGGACCTGCTAAAAATTCTGAAAATGAAACAATAAGTAGAAGTTTGATCTGTTTGTCACAGAAGTAGCTGATCTGTTTTTCAGCAGAGCAAGCTGCTAATGCTTGGGAGCTGTTACTAGTAATGTATTTGTAGCTGCAGTGGCAAGGGTTTGACAGTGCAACTTCTTCAGCAGCAATGTTGTCTGAAAATGTCCCGGCTTCCTGTCAGCTCTTTCTTATTCTAATATATGCCATTTCTTCCTTGGTACCTGTTTGTGGAGCTGCACAGTTAGTTCATTCAGCCCTTTCTAACAAAAGCAGTAAAAAAACAACATTAAAATATACTTTTTTTTTTTTTTAAGCCTGCTTTCAAAGGCACAGTTTGCATCTTAATTGTAATGGCTGAAATAAATTTATTCCCCCTTCAGTGAGATTTCTTGGATAGACAAGTGAGGTCCCATGGTAGTTCAAGATAGCAGATATACATGTACAATATCAATAACTGGGAGCACTAATTATTCTCCCTGCCTCTTTGCAGGTCCCAGGGGAGGGTAAATTACATACAACATTTTGATCATTCAGCTCCAAGGGAACAAAGGAGAAAGGAATCTGTCACTGACACCATTTGTTTTACACTAAACTCCAGCCCTGAATGAATTTTTTTAAAACAATGAATTTCAGTAAAACAGATATGCTTAAAAGGAATTTAAGGAATTTAAGCTAGATCACTTTAATTAAAAAGATCGGATCAATTAACTCTTCATCAGAAGAAGTTTCAGAGGCAACCACCTTTCTCAAAGATGTTTTTACTCTTCTCTGATAAGCAAAGGTTTTATTGTGCTTTGTTTGACTTCTGTAAGTGGAAACTTAGGACTTTTTAGGAATTCCTTTCTACCTAGTCCCAGAAGATATCTCATTTTAGAGGTAGGAAGAATTCATTTGGCATGCAAGTAAGCAAGGATATATGTATGAGATAAGAGGTGACAATAACTGAAATATTCCACCTGCATTGTGAGAGTGATTTGACAGAAAATGAGGCATGAAACATAATTTAATTGTAATTAGAATAAGTTGATTGCCTATTGTAACCTATATTGAAAGATGAGATGGTGGAGCTTTTAATGAGCTGAAAATTGAGATAAGGGTGTGATCACACATAAAAATAAATATATTCATAAGTGTGTTGCTGTAATAAATATAAATATTAATATAATATAAATATAATATAATATAATAAATATATTCATATGTGTGTTGCTGTAATTTTGAAAATGTGAACCAGTAGACTTTAGGATGTTTTAGAACTGTGCTACTTTATATAGCTTTTCCACAGTTTTATCTTCTTCGGATAATTTACACTCAGTTTGGAACAGAAAAGACTGATAGTCTGCATGAAGATCTGGCTGATATGGCAAATTCTGTTAGTCCTGACACTGAAGATAATCTGTGGTAACCTAGAAGTGAAGGAGACAGTTGTAATTTATTGGAAATGTCTCCCATACTGAGTGCTGGGACCAAGAGCTCAAGCAGCTGCACAGTCACGGGTTGGCTTGACTTGGGATTGCAGTCTAACCAGTAATGCTGCATAGCTTTGTATCCACGGCTTCAATGTACAATGCAGGGCACGCATCCTTCTCAGGAGCTCTGCTTTGTCTAAAAGAAAAATTAGCTTAGGAGGCTACCTGTCCATAATTACTATTTTTATGAGAAGTGGTTATCTGTGGTGATTATTTGCATCAAAAGCCGTTGGTTTTTTCAGCTTCTCACATCTTCTATACGATCAGAATGGTTTCAACGATCATCCTTTTATTCAAGTATTTCCGAATCACTTCTCATTTGCAGTCTAAATTCCCTTTTATGGGCATTTGAAAGCTCTCATGCCTTTGTGTCTTTGGCTTCTATCAGGATCTTTTCATGCTGAAGGTGATCCATGAACCATACCCACATAAATATGAAAGATGTTATGGGTCTTTCTTGACTTGTCCTTGGCTCCATGACTTAAGGACATAAAATGGAAACTATGAAGAATGTGTTTGGGATTTTTGTGGATTTGAAGGAGTGGTCATGGATGTTTTTGGTCCTTTTTAACTGTTTGAAATGCTTTTCAAAATTTTTTTAATCTATCTTTCATAGGTTTTACAGTGGGAGTATTTATGCCATTAAAACAAATTTTTGTGGTCACTTTGTCAAATGATAATCAAATGTGTGTACAATCTTACTTGTAGATTGTAATACAGACATTTTTGAAAGATATAAATATTCTTCATTCTGTGGAATCCTGTAATATATTGTAAAGGAGGGATTGGATAGACAACTATCAGACCTAAAGTAAGAGAAGTAGAAATACCAGATTTGATTATAGCAGTCAGCATTTTGCATGGATATCAAGATACTTATTTTGAAAGAAAGAAAAGAGAAATTTTAGTCAGTGTCTTTTATTAATCTTTTATTTATCTCATTTGAACAGAGAAGTATATTACATTTGCTCTGTAACTAAAAAGACCACTGTGTAGGATTTCTGATAAATACTGTGATATGTCAGGTCTGGATATAATATTGGTAGCCTGCTTTTAGTGAGAATCAGTAGGTAAATAAGTACTTCAGAAAGGTGACCTAAGTTTATAGTCAAAACTGAATTATTTTCTGGCATCATCAGAGGAATGATTACTAATCAGCTCGAAAGGCTGAAGCTTAATGTTGCAGCCAATTTAACAATAGTGTTCTTAGTTGAAAAAGGAATAGGAAGGCCTAAATATGCATCTTTTCACAAGGCAATACAAAAAGAGAAAAATTAAATAGGAAAAAAAGACAAAGGTGTGTCCTTAAAATCAAATACATTTTTGTATATCTCTGAGCGCGTATGTATATAAATGTAGGCAAATACTTTGTAATAAGGTGCAGACAAAACAAGCTACCCTTTAAGTGATAACATCATGATCTTTGTCCTTAATGTTGTACTATAGTCAATGTTTTAATTTTCTAATGATTCTTTTTCAAAGCCTAGTATTTCAAGAGTACTGAGCAGGCCTCATATCTAAAATAGTCCAAATTCTTCAAAAATATTGGCTACTGTCAATAGTTTACCCAAATGAAAAGTTCAGGGACTTTTGAGCTCTTCTTAACAGCTCTCTGGGAACAAACTAACAAAGTAATCACTCATTGTGTAACAAACAAGACCAGAAATGCTGTCTAAAAAAAATTGGAGGGAAACCCCCCAAAGATTGCTTCTTGTAGAGAACAATTCTCAGTTTGTGAGGTAATGTGAAACAAGGAAGTCAAGATAATTATTCCTGCCTAATAACTCTAAAGGGTCAATCTGTTAATCCAAAAGTTATTTATTGGCTTTCTGAACAAAAAAAAAAGCTTTATTATTTAAAAAAATACATACGATGGGGAAATAATGAGAAAACGGCAAAGCTTAAGACTGTAATTTTGGAAACTGTCTTGATGGAAGGACATTGATTTTAAGACAACATAGTGTAAAGTGCCCGCAGATCCGGTCCAGCAGGGTGGCCCACAGGTGGCTGATCCGCAGCTGCCCAGACAGTAATGGATAGCTCCACCAGAGAAACAGGAGGACGCTCAGGCTGCTGTATTCCACACCGGTTTATTGTAGGAGTGGCAGAGGTCGAGGTAGGTAGGTGAGGAGCACGGAGACAACCTCTAGCAGGGGGAAGACAGCTCCAAGATTGTCGAGGGAAGGCGGGGCCGGAGCACACAACAGTGGCGGGGTAGGAGTGGTTGGGGTACAAACAAACCAACAGGGGAAAGGCCAACGTGAGGAACAAGGATGGAGTAACATACACAGAACCAATGGAGAGAGGGGAAAGGAGTGGCTTTACAGAAAGAGCCAATAGGGGTTATGAGAACAGTGAACTTTCTGGAACAGGGGAGTAAACCAACTGTTGACTGACATAGATCAGGGAGGGCATAACATCTGATGGATAAATTCACTTATACTTGTGTAGCTTCCCAGGGCAGCCCAGGGGCCCCTCCCACAACGTAGCCCTGCTGTTTGATTTTATTTACTGATGGCAACACCCAGAGACAAGACTACAGTGAGAGAAAAAGGTGACAAAGATTCTTGATACCTTCTGAGAAGGATAAAGATGCAGAGGAAGAGAAACTACAGAAACCAGATCTATGAAAGTCAAAGAAAGAAAAGCTTTAGAAGAAGTAAGTGTACTGACATATCTGGAGAGAAACACTATGCAGTGGCACCCTTTTTCTGGTGTTACCTATTGAACAGACTACAGAGAATTCACACTTTCCCTGACTACCCAGCAGGTGGCATCCAGAAGACACAAACCACGTCAAATTTCTAGTTTCTTCCTGTAAACCATAACTAAGAAACTTTTTCTTTGATTTTTTGTTTTCACCTACTTCCATGGTGAGAGATTACAACAGTTTTTTGTGACCAGAACTTTTGACTGCCTAATGCATGACCTCTCCCTGTATCACACCACTCAGTAAAAAGAAAAATAAAATGCTCTTTGCACTAAGACTGACATTGTATAAATGAGCATCCTAATCTAATAACTTGAACAGGTAGCAGCATAGCAGAAAAGTGCTTCCTCCCAAAGTGTTGTTGGGATCCAAAATGTAGAGTATCAAAACCATAAATGTGCTTCAAAACCATAAATGTGTAGGATACAAGAATACTTTGTTATGGTTACCCAGGATAGTTTGCCTTTACTATCCAAGTAGTCTTCAGAAGAATAGTTTCTGCTCTTTTGGAAACACAAAAAAGAGTTCTAAGTCAACCATGCTAAAATGCTTGATTAGGTAATTACAATACTTGTGTGCCATAATCCCGTATTTATTCCATTAAATCTATTTTACTCAGAAAATTAAAGTCTACTGGGTAGCAGTTTCTATCATGAGGTTTTCTCTCTGAAATCCATTCTATGTGAAGATTTTACAGCCCATTTATGCCAAACTCTAGTTTATAAGTCACTTTTCAATTTTTAACTCTGAAAAATGTTGCTTGTTGCTCAATGCTGTGTATTTCTATTTTTTAAAAATAGAATTGTGACTGTTTTTTAATTTTATTGTTAATTCTGTATTATTTTTAGCACAATGGGCATAAACTTTGTATACGTGTGAAGGATGCTGATTGCCAGGCTGTTCTGTAGTTGAGGTCCTTTGGTAAGAGGGGCCAGCTAACAGAGGTAATGCTCAGAGGCAGCCAAGAAACGCAGCAGTTTGCAGAGTAGGCTGCACAGAACGGGGCTCAGCAGTTTGGCTTAGAAAGGTATGTGTGTCCTCAGCAGTGGTGTCACTATACCCCAGAGCAGCCCTCAACACTTGCTGGGGTACCAGTCCCTGTGGCCCTTGAGCTGTTACCCTGTCAGAGCTCTGGTGGGTGGATGCTGCCTTTCAGGAGAGCCTAAGGCCTCTTGCTGGTAATGGAGCAGTGGGGAAAGGCTTCCTATGCTGCAGGAAGTGTGCCTGTCCTGAGAAATGGTGTTGCCAAATTAAGAAGCTGTGGGAAAAGGTCCACAGACTGTGCAGCAGCAGAGATGATGGAGAAAAGATTAAGCATGTCTTTTCCAAGATTCTGGCTTCAAGAACTTGAACTTAAAAATTTACTAAAGGCAGAACAGGTAGAGTCTGGTATGAGAGATAGACACTCCCACTATGGCAAGTGTTGGAATTTTGTGCGTTCAGGCACTAGGAGAACGGCTTCTATTCTGTCTGTAAAATTGCTAATGAGGAGTAGGTGCAGTGCTTTTGTAGCTGTCAAGGGTTGACAGCTCTGTCAAGGGAAGCCTCTGTCTGGGCTGAGCTTTAGCCCTGCAACAGCACCAGGATAAAGCAGCAAGTTAGAGAAGTGTGAGACTCTATGGTGGTCCCTTTATGACACTTAAGAGGTGAATAAACAGAAAAGGATCTGTTTTAGTTTTGTGGAGGTAAAATGAGACTTTCTAAAGCCCTGAACTGAAGAAAAGGAAAACAAGGATCACAAGTGTCAGGGTAACCAACAGAAATACAAATCTTCCATAGAGATAACGTGCATCTGTGGAAATCAGAGCTTGAAGATCAAAGGATTCAAACCATTGTGGGCATCAATGCTGACAAAAAAAGTACAAAAATCTGGGCAATTGAAGAAAAACTCTCAGAAAGATTCTTATGGAAACACTCTGGAGAATGAAGAACTCATTGATCTACTGCAGCAACCAAATGCAGGAGACATGCTTGCAGTTCATGGGCAGAAATCAGAATAAATTATTGATGTACTGATTTTCGGTGTCGTGTTTCTCCAGAATGCAATTATTTCTACAGAGGAAGTGTTGCTCTCTGTTCCATGTCAAGGACTTGCTGGAGTGGATAGCATTCTGCCCTGGGATGGATGAGGAGCCAACTGAGAGCCCATGAATCTGGATTAAAGGCAGGGCAGGGACAGGTGACATTATAGCAGAAGCCCACGACAGGCTGCCTGACCAGGAACATTGAGCAGATGAGTCCCTCTATATACAGATAGGAGCGGCCTCACATTCACAAGCCAGGTCCACAGGTGGGACCTGAACCACCCTGACAGCATTCACAGGAAAATACAGCAGGACATAAGCAATCTGGAATTCATTGATGACACCTTCCTTCTCCAAGTGACAGAGAAGCCAAGAGGGAAAGGTGCTATCCTGGACCTTGTTCTCACCAGCAAGTAGAGGCTGGTGGTGAATGGGAAGCCCAAGGGCAGCCTGGGCTACAGTGACCATAAAATGGTGGAATTTGAGATCTTTGGGGCAGTGAGGAAAGCATGCAGCAAGCTCACTACCCTGGATTTCAGAGGAGTACACTTTGGCCTCAGAGATTTGCTTAGTTGAGTACCATGGGGTATCTCCCTGAAGGGATGAGAGGCCATAGAAAGCTGGTTGGTATTCAAGGATCACCTTTTCCAAGCTCAGGACTGATGCATCCCAGTAAGGAGGAAGTCAGGCAAAAATATCAAGAGGCATATGTGGATGAATGAAGAGCTCCTGGACAAACCCAAACACAAAAAGGAAGCACACAGAGCATGGACAACAGCCTGGGAAAAATACAAAGATACTGTCTGAGAAGCCAGGGATAAGATTAGGAAAGCTAAAGTCCTGATAGAATTAAAGCTCGCCAAGGACATCGAGGGCAACAAGAAAATTTAGTGTAGGTACACTGGTGATTAAAGGAAGACTAGGGACAATATGGGCCCTCACTGGAATGGAGCAGGAGACCCGGTTACCAGAAACATGGGGAAGACTGAGGTACTCCATTAATCTTTTGACTCAGTCTCCCCTGGTGAGTGCTTCAGCCACACTGCCCAAATTGCAGAAGTCACAGAAAGTAAAGGGACTGGAGAACCACCCATTACAGAAGAAGATCAGTTTGAGACCGTCTAAGAAGCCTGAAGGTACACAAGTCCATGGGACTCGATGAGATTCATCCATGGATGCTAAAGGCACTGGCAAAGGAAGTCACTAAGACACTGTCCAGCATGTTTGAGAAGTTGTGACAGTCTGGTTATGTCCTCTTTACTTGGAAAAGGGAAAACATAACCCACATTTTAAAAAGGGTATGTAAGGATGGAATGGGGAACTACAGGCCAGTAACTCTCACCTATGTTTCTGGACCCATCATAGGTCAGACGCTCCTGGAAAATACGGAAGTGCACAAAAAAAAAAATAATTAGGTAACTGTTGATGACCAATCAACAATGTGTCTTCACTAAGTAGATAATGCCTAACAAAACTAATGGCCTTCTCCAGTCGGGTTACAGCAGTGATGGGATGAAGGGAAATGGCTTTAAATCGAGAGAGAGTAGGTTTAGATTAGATATTAGAGAGAAATTCTTTAATGTGAGGGGGGTGAGTCACTGGCAGAAGTTGCTCAAAGAAGCTGTGGATACCTGGAAGCCCTCCCAAGGCCAGGTTGGACGTAAATTTGATGGGCCTGATGTAGCAGAAGGTATTTCTGGCTGTGTCAGGGGGGTTAGATCTAGGTGATCTTTAAGGTCCATTCTAACCCAGGCCATTCTATGATTCTTTAAATAAGGGAGCCTTAAGGAGTTGGGTACTTTTCCCTTTCTCAGAAAACAACTTCTTTTTGCACATATTACATGTAGATTTCTTCTTAAAAGACATTCCTCAGCTTCTATGATGTGGCATAATTTAATTGACATTTTGAGTAGGCTCTGTAGCTGAAAATAACTTTGATATCTCCACCCTGCCCAGAAAACAGAGCTGAGAAATTACTATGTTGAAGTAAAGGTCATCAACAGATTACTTTTGAAACCTTCAGAACATGTTACATATTTTTTTCTTCTTCAGAAAATAATTCTTCATAATTTTGGATCAGGAAGTCAGTTGACATGATCTGCTGGCACGGTGCCTGTAGAATAAATATTAGCTACTACCTTTCCTTGGTATTAACTTCTGCAGCTCTAAAGCCACAAAATGCTGCAGAGTCCTCTGGGTTTTAAGTTTACTTCATTGTTTTAGAAGTGTACAGTACCCAGGATAGAAATAATCCTTTGTCCTGAGTTTCTGCCTTTGGTGAACAGAAGAGAGAGAGAAATTTAAGTGGAGTCAGGTCTCCTTCAGCATGACTTAACATTTACATACCAAATGTGCTCTGACAAGCTGTCCCTGTAACCATTTCAGCCTTGGGAGAAGAAAGTTTCCTCCAGTCTTCAGTTCCTAGTTACAAAGAACATGGAAAAATAGTGTGGGAAAATGTATTTCTTTTACATTACTACAAGGCTGAACGAGGCAAAAGAAATGTTACAGAAAATGAACGCCACTCTTGAGAAATGCTCAGTTGTCACCAGTCTCTCATGCATTTTGCAGTGGCAAGTCTACCAGAGACAGATCCTGTGTATCAGTTTTTCTTTGAAGTTTTTTTTACCAGGTTTGTTTAGAATATCTTTTAAAACAATAGCATATTGCATTACCCATGTTTTAAATGCCCCAAGAGAGTACCTTATTAAATTGCACTAAAATTTCCACACTTACAAACTAGAATATTTGTAGGAAAAAAAAGTTAAAAATATTTCCTAGAAGTTGGGATTAGCATGAATTTTATGAATTTATCCTACAATGTAGGCCAGACTTCTTCATTCCATTCCTCATGTAAGCATTCATTCTATTTGTATGTACATTATGAGAAAATAATGAGGTCATTGAGGTTGTAAAAATGTTCATGCTTTACTTTCAGTGCATATTCTGCATTATGTCTTAGTTTATGTGACAAATAAAATTTCTTTCTTTTTCAAAGCATATATATACATATGCATATATACATATATGTAAATTTCTTTTTAAGGTCAAGATGCTTAGATAAATCTTACAAAATGCTCTTGGACCTAGAGTGCTCATCCCCTTCTGTTCCAAAGTTGGGTTTGAGATGCCTAGATCTCTCTCTACAAGCATTTGCTTAAACTGTTATTAGCAAACTTCACTGAGAAGTTCTGCAAGTTCCTCTTATCACCTTTTGCCATGACTGATTACTGTTCATCATCTTTTGAAATCAGGTCATTTTTACTGTGAGGTGGATGAGTTTAAGCTAAGTATCAAGCAACATTTGACTAAATCAACTTTCTTCAACGTCATATAAGAACTCTTTAAAAGGACCAGGTTCTTCTACTCTTATTTTCCCTAATATTTAATTTTTTCCCTCCCTGGTTTATCACCATCAAAACAAAAATAAGAATATGCTGCTTTGCAGGTGTCCCCATTTTAAAAAAAACGTAATTTTCTTGTCATCTTGCCTCCCTAGTGCTTTTGCATTTGTTTGGCATCTAATACACTGCTACTTCTAGAGAAAAAATAAGGGTGTTACTAGTGAGAACTGAGGGTCTATGACATCTTTAGTTGAAACTGTGATCTAGCACATGAAATCAAAAGTAATGGTTTCAGATAGTCTAGTGAATTACTCCAGGATTTGGTTGTAATTAAGTTACTGAGCTCATCCAAAATGAATCTGTTCTTCTTTCAACTATTTAGTAAAACTACTAAGACTTTTGAAGGGAATGATAATCTGGAGAAGCTCTTCCTAATACAACATAGTCAGCCTCTCTACACAATATGCACAAATGTTTGTTGAGGTCTGAGTTTCTGACAAAGTCCTGTCTAGCTTTATGGTGAGCCTTGAAACCCTACAGCAAAGAGGAGGATTTAGAGCTAAGGAAAGGAATTCTGCTTCCAGGGGCCTCCTGACTTGGGTTTAGGTACCTTGCAACAGGCTTAGGTTAAAGACACCTGTCAAAGACTAGACATCTGAAGTTTATGGTGGTATTTATAGACAAGGGAGAAAGATAGTTTTCTAGAGTTTAGACTTAAAAATATTCATATGTAGTGTCACAATTAATATTTTTTCCAAGATAAAGTATCTTCTAAACCATGCATGATTTTAAGTTACTTGCCATTTGCATGCCTGAGTCCAGGAAAGTATACTCAGTACTTCAACATATGAGTGGAACTTAAGAACATATTTCTAGGCATGCTTAAATGCAACTTCTCCGTCAGTTGAAAAGTAAGAAATGTATTCAAATCACTTTTAATGAATGTTATTCATCAATGCTGTTTGTTTTCTAGGCTTGTATTTTGCCTACTGAAAGTCATACACTTCCTGAACTTTTATTTGTAATTCTCTTTATTCGATTTTCACTAAGTATTCTCTCTACTCAAGAGCAATGCCTTGTTAAATTGGATGTGCCATGTCTTGAAGACACTGTGTGATTTATGTGGCATGACTGAGATGAAGTGTACAGAAAGAAATTCAAAAGGATGGGGTTGGTAGTCCTATCTTCATTAAATTAGGTAAGAAAAGAAACTGGATATATTTCAAAGGTACTTCTGTGATTTTCAACCCATTGTTTTAAAAGTAGATTTTTCATAGTAACAGTGTCTCATTTCTTTGGATGTATTTTTGAACAATTTCAAAAATGTCAGCTCAACTCTGCCTGTAAGTACTTTCCTAAAACCCACTTCTCCATTGCCTCAGTCTGCATAAAAGGATCTTGTCACACACCTCGATGGGGGAGTTTAAAACTCCTCTTCCACCTCCATAGAAGCAATGCAAAAGAGTATATGGAGTACTTCTCCCTTCTTCCCACACTTACCTGTTCCTTGTCCCAAACCCAGACCCATGTCAGTTTTTGTGCCCTTGTTTGATGAGACATGCTTTAGTAACCTCTACATACAAAAAACTTTCTCTAGCAGTAAGATGTGCATGGCTGTCAGTCTGAAAATTATCTATTTGTTACCACATATTTACTGAAGTTAGAGCAGATACAGGACATTACCTAGATCAATCCTCCCTCTCAGAGAAGACTCAAAGACTTATTTACTGATTTTTATGCAGTATGTGTCTTCTGATTTTGTATTAATCCTTGTAGTGTGTTCCCAGCGAATGTAATAAAATGTGTGTTCACTTTGAAGTTCCACGGGCTTCAGAAGCATAAAAAATCTCTTTCTTTTATCTGTGTCATATTTATGATCTAGATCTGAGATTATTGATATGACATGGACTAGACAATCATGACATACAAAATGGTAGTTCCATATGTAAAGTTCTTTGGAATTCGTGTTCACCCAGAATGGGGACATGATGATTAGGAACCCTTTCCTATGGAGAAGCACAAGGAAGAAAGAAATAAAAAAGTGACAAAAGCTTCCTGAGACTCAAGACTGATCAAGTTTCAGAAATTAATTGTGGTAAAGTTCTTTATTGCAGAAAAGTTATGGTTCCTTTTGAATTCTACCTGTTCCAAACTCCAGTACTTCTCTGTGAAAGGAATCATGAAATATGAGTCCTGAAAGAGTGAGCGCATGGCTCTCTACAAGACAGTTCAAATGGATTTAGCTCATAGAGTCAGAGTTGTTATGGAGGAACACAGGTCTGAAATGTAGTTTCTGTCTGTACTTCCTGCTTTTTAGAGGCTTTCTACAGCTGTACAGTGCCATTTACAGTCTATATTTGTGAATGCAGTGGGAACAGTGGCTTCGGTGAAACTACTTGGAGAGACTGCTCTTTTGTAGTGCTCCCCTGTGATATGGAGCAGGTCCAGCCTCCAGAAGCTGACCTCAATTTCTTGAAGCATTGATAGTTGCAGATAATATTATTTGAATTAGTAGATTGAAGAGAGATCTTTCTTTTTCTTGTGGATATACTGAGGCAGTTGTTTCTAGACATGATAGATTTTTAAGTTGATATCCTAGATGATTGGTTTTTATAATTGTAATTATTTTTCTCTTTATATAATGATGAAAAAATAGGATACATCTGATTTTGTTGCGTATTGTTCAAGAAACAATGAATTTGCTGGTAAGGTACAATTAGTTTTGCAAATGTTTTCTGCATTTATGTAGAGTTGTATCATTATTTCCTCTGATCACCTCTGCATTTGCAGAGTTTGGAATAGCAAATCTTGGAAAAAAAATACATAGAGAATCTCCAGGCTGGATTTTGACCTCTGCATGAAGATAAACCTTCCTCAGCCATATTGGTGCTTGTCTTGAATACATGTCCTGACCCAATTGAAGCTTCTGAGCAATTTCACAAAAAGCAGGGATGTTCAGAAAGGTATCCATTACACTAATTGCATATGCTATCAGGCAGATTTTTACAGATGTCAAAATCAAAATATTTTAGCGATATTTAGGAAATTATATCTTTAGGCTTATTTTTAAAAGAATTCTACTCGGTCCCTTTAAAATGCCAGTTTCTTTTAAATGTATCCATATTGTGTCAAAATACTTGGTGCTATATTGCCATGCATGAAATCTTAACTGTGTAACAACTGACAAGATTTTACTGCTGCCTTAGTAGAAGCTGAGATTTCATCTGCATAGTGTGTGTAGATATATATTTCTACACATTTTATGTATATTATGTAATTCTTCACCTTTATAAGACCAATACCATGTTTTTTGTGTCTAAAGTTAAGCCTCTACTGCCAAAATGATGTGCTCACATATTTGGTGGTGTTTAGTTCTTCAGAAAATTAATTCATTTTCATTTTAGGTCTAAATATTAGACTGAAAATCCTGATTTCAACTCTTAAGCCCCAGAGTTTTCAAAATGGCAAATCCAAAGCTTCAATTATTTCAAAAGTGACCAGATACAGAATTGTACTTACTATGAATTCTCATAAAACTTTTGCTTTATTGCAGACTGGAGTAAATTTCACTGGGATAAAGCCAAGGCTCTATAGCAGAAAAACATGATATAGGATGCAATAAAACAGGGAAATAGAATAATTCTGGTAAACTGGCAAGTCATTTTTTTCATAGGAGTTTGCTCTATAAGAGCTTGTAAAATGTTTAACCCAGCAAAGTCTATCATTTTCATTAGAGCACATTTTCACAAAGTTAATGTCAGATCAGAATTGTGCTCTTGTAATTCTTACTTACAGTTTAGGATAAGTGGAAAGATGCTCTAAGATTTAAAAGTTGCTATTTGCTCTATTGTTATGCAAAACGTAGCCTAGACTATAGTGGCCTTCAGGCAGAATCCAGTCCCATTTTTTATGGCTTTTTGAGGTGTACCACAGTACTTACATGTGGTTCCTTTATGAAAGAATGAATGACAATCCACTGGAAAACTATACATTTACCCATTTAAAGCCTGAGAACTGAATCATAGAAATGTCTATAGGGCAATCCATCATCATTATTTGCCAAATCTACTCTTCTACCAGCATCAGATGCTCATTTTTATAGGTCTCAGGATTTCACTTTGCTTAGACATCCATAATCTCTGATTTCTTTGTTATTAATTTCATTGGTCTTGTACTTTTTTTTTAAATAGGTAGCAGTGATGCTGAAAGGGATGTCAGTATTCAAGCCATGGTGATAAAATTATATTCAAAAAAAAGAGATTGTTTTTGCTGATTGTTTTTGTATATGGCTGCACAAACAACACATAATTACTGCCCTTGCAATTTTCAATAATTATCTTCTGCCTTTAGTTTTAATTCTTAACTGTTATCTTCCATAAGTTTTCTGTGGGTTTTGTGCTTTTGTTCATTCTTCTGAACCTCCAACCAATTCCAAACTCCCCAGTTCCAAGTAGGATTCCGAAATGCAATTGGAAAATTGTTTATTCTGTCCCCGAAATCACACATACAGGAATTAGAAATATTACTAAAGTACTCATTTTAATTAGTTTTGTGACACCATGTTATTTAAAATAAAAATTGGGTTAGTGCATTAAGCCAAAGTTAACAAGAGAACAAGCTGTTCATGTGTGCTGGTTTTGGTTGGGATACAGTTAATTTTTGTCACAGTAACAAGTATGGGGCTGGTTTTGGGTTTGTATTGGAAACAGTGCTAATAACAGGGATGCTTTCACTGTTGCTGAGCAGTCTTTACACAGAGCCAAGGCCTTTTTTGTCTCTCACACCATCCCACTGTACATGAGCTGGGGATGCATGGAAACCCAGGGCACCGGTAATAATTCTCTGTCTGCTCTGGGGTATCCTGACCCCCAGGGGAGCACTGACTTTGACCCTCATTAATGGAGAAAACTTCCAAAGTCTCAAGGTAAACTAGAAACCACAGAAGTGTGAAATAGATTGTAGAGATTGTAGAGAGTAGTGTAGAATGTCACATGGGTGAGAAATTTAGGTTTTAAGATTTTTAGTATATTATAGATAGGTTCAAGATGGAGGGTATAGGGTGTTTTCTCGAGTTCCTTTCTTCTTTCTTCTTCTTCCTTCTTCTTCTTGGGTTTAGGAGGTATCTTGTAATTGGGTAGAAAAATCTGCATTGCGGGTCTTTAGGGGTCAGTTATTGGGTTAGAAAGGAAAATTATTTAGGTGTCACTTCTTAATTGGGTAGCTTAGTTTTTTATTAGACTTAAAAGGCCTTGTAACAAGAGATTGCTAGCCATTTTTGTGCTGTTTTTCCTGCACGCAGAGTCTGGTGCAGATGGCGTGCTGAAGTTTTGATGACATACAATAAACAGAAGCTGAAGACCGAAGAAGTCCAATGTGTCTCTCGTTCCTGACACAGAACTGCTCCAGGAGGGTCTCCCCTGACAGGGGATCCCCCAGGGAGTTGCCCAACTTGGGGCCCGCAAACTCACAGGGATGCATGAGGAATTGTGAGGGGACATAGCCAGGACAGCTGATCCCAGTTAACCAAAGGGATGTCCCAAAACACACAGCCTCATGCTCAGCCAATTATAGCTGGGGGAAGAGCAAGGGGGGAGAAGGATATTTGGCATGATGGTGTTTGTCTATCCAAATCACCATTATGTGTGATGGGGCCCTGCTATCCTGGAGATGGCTGAACACCTGCCTGCCCATGGGAAGTGGTGAAAGAATTCCTTGCTTTTCTTGCTTGTGTGTGTAGCTTTTGTTTTCCCTATTAAACTGTCTTTATCTCAAGTCATAAGTTTTCCAGCTTTTACCCTTCTGATTCTCTCTCCCAAACCCACCAAGGGGACAGCGACTGAGTGGCTGTGTGTGGTGCTTAGTTAACAGCTGGGGTTAAACTACAAAAGCTATTTGTTTTTCAGGTATTTCTGTTCATGGGAACTTCCATTTCCATTTAAGCTCTCTGCTTTGTAAAACCTGTGCTGTCCTTATGCTGCCAAATACGGCCAATGAAACATGTTCAGAAAATACAAAGCAAAATAAAAAAACATTTCCTTATAGAATCCCTCAGGTGAAATGTTGTTTACTAAAAATGTATTTGTGGATGTTGGTTTCACACACTCATGTATTTGTCTTCAGTTATTTTCCTTTATGTTTTAAGACATGCCTTATTTATGGCTACGTGAAATGGGATGAACTGTCATCACTGGAGGTACTGAAAACCTAAAGAATATAAAGTTCCAACAAGTCATGATATTTCGCAGTTTTAGTCTTAGTGTATAGTGTGGTGCATGTAAATATAACTATTAAGCAAGTACCTGTATCAAGTCTCAGGAATGGAAATACAGGTTCTGAGGAAACACAGAATAAACTCCTATCCTCCCTTGCTTTTCAAAAACATGTGATGTGTTTGACTCAAAATTCCAGAGAGGCAGTTGCAAAAAATAAATCACAAATAGATCTTTTCCAGTGATAGCAGAAGCCAGAAGTGGAAATCTCCAGTTAAACAAATGATCAAAGAACAGAATTATTATGACAGAAATTGCAGTTTGCATTTTTAATTCTGGTGGATGAACTTTAAGTCATTCCCAACCAGAACCTCTCTGTTCTGTCTTAAATTTTAGTATTGGCAGAAGTGATGTGGATGCAACACCTGATATATTTGAGAGTTGCAAGTAACAAGAGCAGAGTAGCATTGACCTCAAAAATTTAGACCATTGCAAGGATGAAAAAAGCGTACTACTCACTCAGCTGTAAATAGACCAGTTCAAATTGCCCTGATATCTGCAGTTTGCTTTGTGGCAAAATGTGACTGCAATTTTTAAAAGGATTCAAGAGACATTCTAGGAAACTACACAACAGTCTTTGTTGAGACTGAGAAAATTGGAAAAAAACCCTATGAATAATAGAATCATAGCATTTACTACTCATTCTATGATTAATTTTATGTATCAATTTATTCTGGAATATTATTACCCATTTTTCCTAAAAATGGATCAGCAAATACTCTTGGGAAGCATCACAGAGTAAGGGAATTCCATTTTGTAGAGTGAAGTCAGGCCCCACAGATCAGTTGCAGATCTTTGAAAGAATTGAAGGTACAAACCAGTAGTAATACTGGTAACACTCCTGGCATTCAAATACTCAGCAAAATCTCCAATGAAAGAATGGTAAATCACTGAATAAGAAGGTTTTTGGAAAAATAAAAAAAAAAAAATCCAAAACCAGAGTAGGTGATATTCACAGTGGAGCAAGCAATTAGTAAAAACCCATGAATCTCCTTGCTAAGATCACTTGCGTTCATTACGGCTGTAACTGCAGTAATGGGGATGATTGATGAAGTGGCATTATTGAAGATATACAGAGAAGTAAAAACAAAAGCAAACTGAAGAGCTGCTGAAAAATCTCATGCAGTAAAATGAATAATAAAGTGGCAGATGTATAGATAAACTTTAAATAATGCATGTAGGAAAAAATCATGCTTCTTCCTACAAGGCAATCTGAGAAGTTGTGAGACAGAGTTTTATGAAAACCTAAGAGCAGCAGTCAGGAAAAGGCAAAAAAACAGAAGGAAAGTAATGGGGAGGAGCACAATTCTACACTATGCTTCTGTACAACTCACGTTAGTCCCACTGAGTCCTGTGTGCTATTCTGGTCATCCCCCTGTCAAAAGCTGCATCATTAGAAAAGGTTGGAAAAGAGCAATAAGCATCATCACAGGTGTAAAACTTTTTTTTTTTTTTTTTTTAATGAGGAACAATAGACTAGAAACCTTCAAAAATGGAAAAGAAGTGAATGAGAAAGAAATAACAGAGCTTTATATTGAGAAGATCAAAAGAATGTTGAAGAGAAATAACAGTGTACTTTAAAAGAGGAGGATGGGCATCAAATTAAGCCATTAGGTAGCAAATTGAAAAAAAAAAATCTTACTATATGAAATCTAAAAGAAAGAAAACACCCACTAGATTAGGAAAGCATAAGCACCCCAACAATCAGGGATATCTGGAAGAGGTTCTGAGGAATGAGGAATTCTATGACCTCTCTGATTTTATACTCTTTTCATACTTACTGAACTTGCTTACCATTGCAACCCTTATCTTTTTAATCAAGCTGCTGGCTCTCCTGCCTGGCTATTCTTTCTGCCCATTAGCAAAGGTAACTGCTGCTTGAAAATGGGATATTATAATAGCTAAACAAGACCATTAAATTATAATAGGATGTACTCAGTCAACATTCAGCTAATTTATAGTATGATTATGCCCATCTCTGCAAGATCATTTATTTTACATCTTTTTCTGCTCTAAATCTCTTTTTTTCCCACATTCAAATGTAGCAAAATTTTAATGCCACTTTTTATGTAATCGGCATGCTCATCTGACTAAAGCTAAAACCTACTGCAGATAAATCTGTTTCATTCAGAAAACAGCAATCCACTTTCCATGTTGCTAGAGTCTATCTGTTAACTTCACAGCATCATAAAAAATGGAAAGAAAATTATGTAGTTAGTGTTTTTTCTTTTAATTCATGTAGCTAATGAACTTGCAAAAGGACTTCATGCAGACATATGGCCAGCATTCACAGAAATGACAGCCACATTTTTTTCAAGAATATATCTTTTGCAAAACACATTTGCAAAAGAGAAAAATATTTTTTGGCATTTGTGGGGCTTTTCTTTTTTTTTTTTTTTTTCCTTGTGCTGTTAGGTATGTCTGAAGGTTCTGAAGCATATAGGAAGAGACAGTCATTAAAACAGTTATTCTGCCTGTGTTATATATTTAAATTTTTTTCTTTAAAGAGAGTTTCACAATTGTAATAGTATTTTCTGCAGAATTTATATAGTGATTAGCTCAAAAGGAATCAATCTAGTATTTATTTTGCTACTATGAAGCCTCTCATCAATCATATTACTTATGATTCTGCAGAAAGGTCTGCACAAGGTTACTACTTAAAACTAACTTATAAAATTACAAGACAAAGGAAGAAAGCACAAAAAGAAAAGGTAATCTCTGTGTTTCCAAGCAGTTCAATTAATAAACTACATATCTGAAGTATAAGATCATAGACTGGGAATGGACATATGGATATATATGCCTCCATTGTTAGTCTCTTTTCATCCTGATTTTCGAAAGTGTTTTTAATAAAAATACTATTAATGTTCCTTTACTGATTTTCCACTACAGCCAACAGTAGTTTATTTGTTAACAATGTTATAAATTTTATTTAGCTTCATCCCAAAGTGGCAGGAATTTCTCTTTTATCAATTCTTGTAGATACAACTTGATATTTCTTCAGTCATGCAATGAAAATTTGCCAAGCTATGTGTTCTAAGACTACAAATGCATATTAAAGAGCCATTGGTTTCAGCTTAAATACTGTTTTTACAATATTTCCTATTGTTTATCTCACTGTGCACTAAAGATTTCAAAAGCTGAGAGCAAAAATCTGTTTTCTCTTTAGATTTTAAAAATATTTTATTGAGAAAATTGATGCTGTAACTTAAAAAATGTTTGCATGACCAATTTCATTCATCCCACTTAGGAAAAAATCTGGAAGAATCTGTGTTACATCTGTAAAGAAAATTTCTAACCAGGGTGATTAGAAGTTGGGGGGAAAAAATTAAAAATTATGAAAACTTATTTTAGACCAGGACATCAGCATTTAAGTAGAGACTGGAATTCAATGGGCTGTTTAAGCAATTTTTCTAGTGCTGAATTCACAGGTTCAGCTTTTCCAAAAATTAATGTAGTGGCAATTCAGAGGAATTTTTCTGAGCACTAGTGGTTTCAGCCATAGCACACAGACAGATCATCAGATATACCTCTTTGTGCCCTAGGGGACAAGGTGTGATCTGTGCTCTGTTCATTACATGTTTCTAGAACTGTGCAAAACCCACTCCACACGAAGACGCACTGCATTTTACTTTAAATGCAGCAGGACAGGAAAAAGGAAAACACTTGTGTCTCTTGTTTGGAACATCTGGCATGAATTTAATGAGGGTGATACTTTCCTGTAGATGTTGTTGCCAGGGCAGGCAGAGGCCGTGGGCTGCCCTGTCTTGGATAACAAGCACAGCAGTTGTACTGCGGTGTTGCGGCTGTCTGCTTCTGGCATTTGTCAGAGAAGTAGAGCTCTGCAGAAGGTAGGTTATGTAACATGGCCCAGAGCTGACACAACCAGCTGGCTGCCAGATGAAGCTGTAAAGCATTTGCAAAACCCAAAGATGTTTTTCTCGTTAATACAGCTTGTCATGGCAAACTAAAGGTAGTGTGAATGCTAGTTACTGACAGGCATTATTGCGCTTAATTGTGGCATAAAGCTAATAGGTCTATTCTCTGAGCTATCTCTAGTACCCTTACAAAGCAAGGAGAAGGAGGTGAAGGAGGAAAAACACATACTATGTAGACACAGCATATTCCATATGTTTAACATGTTTATTCCATCTGTTTTAGGTATTCTTCCTGATTCATTATTCCCTTAGTGAGGTGCCCGTCTCATTCCATTGACTGGGGAGGGTTCAAGATAGCAGGCTAACAGAAAGGCACTATTCTTTCTGAAGGCTAAAATGAGATGGGCTGAATTCCACATCCTCTCTAAAACTGAAGCACCCAGTGAAACAAAGGATCAAGTAACTGAAGTCCAGGATCTGTGATCACCACTGATCTCAGACTCATAGATTAATGAGTCAAAACTGAGTGCCTTTGAAATATTCTTAATATAACTCAGAAGTTTTGATTTTTTAAACCCCTTTTCCTATTTTCCTCAGAAAGTTGAAGAACTTTCTAACTCAAAGGTTCAACATATAGTCCTTATATACAGAGTAGTTAAATATTCTTACATGTTGACTATCAAGTCATAGGTAATCTTCTTGAAGTCTCCTATCCAAAAATAAGTATATAAAAAACCACCTAAATTCCTTATATTAACAGAGACCATTTACCTCATACATCCCTTTTCCAAGATGAAAAGCAAATTTCCAATTTTTATCTTCTAACACAAAATGCAATGTCTTTTTCTTAAAGTAAGGAGCTTTCACAGCTCACCATTTTCAGTCACAGTCACAGTCTTTGGCTTATGCAACTGCTTTACTGCTGTCCTCTTTGAACTCTACCATTATCTTGTCTACTGAGTGTGTTGGCCATTACCCAGCTGATTATCTCGTTCTTGCTTTCACAGAAAGAGCATCCACAGAGAGAATCTTCATGTCATTGCAGAGCAGACAGCAGCTGTATGCTCTCACCCTCTGCAGCAGGAGCAATTGACGATTGCTTGACTTCATACCTCCATGACATTCGCAAAGAAATGCTGTCTGCTTATTTTTATGTCTGAAGTTTTCCCTCCAAGGCTGACCAGGCATCTGTTCAATGTATTGAGGGAATCAGTGGACAGATTTAGACAATTTATTTCTGCCACCATGGGTTACTGAACAGGGCATTCACAATATTTCAATGTTTTCTACAAGGTTATTACAGTTTTTCACTCTTACAAATATCTCTCTTACATTCCATTCTAGAATTGGTGATGTATTACTCATTAGTCTTCATACCTGGTACTAAATTCAGGCTGCTTAAGACTGTGTCGTTACTACCCCAGCTTCCACTGGAGTCATAGCTTCCACCTATGATTGTAATGGTAAGGGAACCAAGGTAACTGTGTGTAGTATAACAGAGAAAAATGGCTGCAAAGATGAAGCAGAGCTTCTATCCAAATGTCTCCTTTCTGTTGAAATATGAAAGTGCTTTCTTTGCCCAATACTATATATTTTATTTAGTCACCTTCCCTATGTGCTAAAACATACAAACCAAAAGCTAGGCATAATGTTCTGAACTCTTTTGCAAAGAATTGAGATAAAGACCCTTATGTATTTGTTGAAATAAGTGTTTTCAAGCATCCTTCCTAAGCAAAATCCATTTTGATCTGCAGAATGCAGCTCACTATGAGTTTCAAAGATTCATTCTTTGGCATAAGAGAGTAAATGCTTGTTTAGATTGCAGATTTTGTTTGGACTACAATCATGTAATCACAGAAAGG
Organism: Vidua chalybeata; assembly: GCF_026979565.1. Lineage (NCBI taxonomy): Eukaryota > Metazoa > Chordata > Aves > Passeriformes > Viduidae > Vidua > Vidua chalybeata. The sequence goes on from NC_071570.1 coordinate 45,892,892, forward strand.
TTTGGATTCGAATGGTCCTTAAAGATCATCTGTTTCCAGTGCCCCCCACCATGAGAAGGGACACCTTCCACAAGACCAGGTTACTCAAAGCCTCATCCAGCTTGGCCTTAAACACTTCCAGTAATGGGCTATCCACTGCTTCTCTGGACCTGCCCCAGTGTCTCACCACCCTCACAGTAAATATTTCTACCATCTTTCTACCACATAAATGACCCTCTTTCAGTTCAAAGCCATTCCCCCTAGTCCTGCCACTACATACCCTTGTAAAAAGTCCCTCCCTGTACAGATCTCTAGTAGCCCCTTCCAGGTACTGGAATATGCCCTAAGGTCCTCTAGAGTCTTCCCTTTTCTAAACTGAACAGCCCCAACTCTTTTAGCCTGTCTCTGTAGGAAAGGTGCTCCAGCCCTCTGATCAACTTTGTGGACCTCCAATGGACTTGCTCCAACAGGTTCATGTCCTTCCTGTGTTGGGATCTCAGGATAGTTGGACACAGCTCTCCAGGCAGGATCACACACAGAGAGGCAGATTAATCTCCCTTGCGCTGCTGGCCACTTGTTACACACAGCCCAGGATGCAGTTGTCTTTCTGTGCTGCAAGTGCACATCAACAGGTCATGTCAAGTTCCTTGTCCAACAACACTCCTAAGTACTTCTCCTCAGGATTGCTTTCTATCCATTCCCCACTGAGACTGATTTTGTGCTTGGGATTGCCCCAGCCAAGGTGTAGGACCTTGCACTACACTAAACTTCATGAGGTTTTGCACAGACCCACCTGCCCAGAGTGTCAAGATCTCTCAAGATCTTGTGTCAAGATCAAGTGTCAAGATCCCTTCCCTCCAGTGTGTTGACTACGCGCCACAGCTCAGTTTCAGTGGCAAACTTGCCCTCAGTCCCACTGTCCATGGAACAAAAAAGGTGTTGATGCCAATTCCAGTACTGAACCCTGAGGATACCGCTGGTCACTGCTTGGACATTGAGCCATTGACCACAACACTTTGAGTGTGACATCCAGCCAATTCCTCATCCACCGCGTGCTCCGTCTGGCAAATCCACATCTCTCCAGTTTAGAGACAAGGATGTTGTATGGGACAGTGTCAAACACATTGCACAACTCCAGATAAGTTCAGTCGCTCTTTCATCCACCAACTTTGTAACACTCTCATGAGAGGCCATCACATTGCCTTTGAAACTGTTTTACTATATTAGAGAGAGCATATACATTAAATTCTGATTATTCTAATGATTCTTGTGCAGAATTAATTGTCTCTATTCAAATTTTTTTCTTTATTTCCTTTTATTTTGTTCCTTTCCCTTATGAAATATGAAATTGCAACTGTAATGCTTTGGTATTATGTAGCCCTGACTCCTAAAAAATTCTAGAGAAAAAAGGTAGATTTTCTAGATTTTACCCAAGGATTTCAAAGAAATGTGACATTCATGAGAATATCAACTCTGATAATCTGGTTTTCCATTAATTGCCAGACTCTTAAAAATGAAAATGCTAACAACAACAACAACAACAACAACAACAACAACAACAACAAAAATTGCAGAAACCACAAGGTAACACAGAATTAGATTCTCAGATGTAGATGTATTAGCCCTCGAAGACAAACTCTGCAAAACATCCCTATGTTCTAAACAGACGATATAAGGATTTCTTTTTTTATTCTTCTTCTAGCAGTCGTCTTGAAACAAAAATTAATTCTATTCCATTTAAAAGACATGGCATTTCTTTAGCACTTTCATATTCACTTTATTAACCTTTACTTCTTTTTTACTGTATCACAAATATTTGCATTTTGAGATAAAAGTCAGAGCACATAATACCTGACATAATTTTTCTTGTTCCCTTGAGAATGTTTCCACTTTTCATTTGACAAGCCAAATGAAAATGCATTTTGTGTCTTTCAGAAAGTCTCTTTGTGTGCCCATGTGTAATCAAATAGTGCCGATACCAAGTTAGTCATAGAAGGTTTGCATGTCTAGGAAGTTTCATTTATCTCTTACTAAGAAACTAGTATTTCCATATAGAATTCAAAACCCTTTCATCATTATCTGAAATTAAGACAAAAATAGTTTATGTATATTGATGTTCCCACTAAAGATCATAATTTGAAGTTGCAAGTGAAGAAATTGAAAACAAATATTTATTTTGCACATGCATTGATTCTGTTCATATAGGAAATTGTGCATGTATACAAGTAGATGACCCAAATTAGCTGATTGTTCATATGGGTGATGAGGCAAATAAAAGCATAAGTATGCAGCTGCACCCATGACCATGTTCAGGTCAGGTATACAGTTGCTTATGTATGATGTCCAATATTCAATGTTTACATCATTTTTACTGTTTGATTTTATAATACTACCAGTATTGCTTTATACTTTAACAATTGAAAAGAACTGATTCTGATATGAAGGCACTTTCACTTTTGTGCACATGACATGAAAAAAACATGCTAGATCAATCAGAATACTCAGAATATTTAGAAATATTAAATAATATTTCTTTGTGCATTTTTATGTTCAGCAGAAATCTGTCAATACTGCATCTGAAACTGCTTCAGCCTTTATAAAGTCTTGAAGATACATTTTTGCTGGCACATTGAAACATGACAAATATACAGAATATATATAGGTACATATATTTCAAGGAAAGAATGAAAATATTTCAGTTATCTGACAATCTGAGTAGAATTATTTATTCAGACTTAGGTATTATGTTTGTACTCCATGAATGTGAATAGCTGTGTGTTTTCATACCTGTTTTATTTGATACAGAGAAGCAATAATCTTCATCCAAGATCAAGCTGACTCAATGCATCTAAGCAATATGCTAAAATTCTGTTCTAGTCTTCACAGGTTTTTATGTAGAAAACTATTATTTTCTATGGTGAATTATTGCTGATGTCCTTCATTTTCAATATGCAAAGCTTTCTGATCAGCAGGCAGAGTTGCAGGGAGGCATTCTTGACCCAAGTTTGGCGTTACCTAGCAATATCTATCTATGAATCATGCTTGTAGATTATTTGAGCATTACTTTATTAAGCATTATCTGCAAATACATAAACTGACCTAATGGTTTTATTTAATTCCTTCTTCATGTCAAAGAGCAGAAAAGCAATAAATAAATTCTCTCCCTTTCAGTGACCACCTTCAGGTGATTCACTTGGCTCTCTTTAGCTGTGTGATTTAATTTTCGATGCTCAAACTTGAAACAGATTTTGGGATTTCTAAATCTTTTTTTTTGTTATCTGTGTGTTGCTTGCAGAACAGTTGGGGGATGTGTGTGACACAGTGGCAAACTTCAGATTGTCCTCTATAGTCAAGACAGAGTATTCCAGAATAACATCTGTGTTTTTAAATGGGAGCAAATCCCTCAATTTCAAGGCTCCATTTGAGGCTGTCAAAAGCTGATACTGATCTGTCCACCACCTATGTAAAAGTTTGCCATCCGTGTCTTCCCACTGATATTTTCTTATGGTGAATTACATATCTCTTCATATACTTCAAGGAAAATCCTTGGTTTATTTTGATAACATATGTATAGGCTGATGTTAAATTTTACCTGTATAATTAAAAAGAAAATACTGTAATATGGATGTTATAAATATATGGATGTTTCTGCAACAAGAGTGTACATTGCTCAGTGCATGGCAATTGCTGAGACTTTAAAGAATACATTGAAACCTTCTTTTGAGTGTAGAATCAGGATTCCTTAAAATGCCCAGAAATGCCAACCTAATGTTTCAATTTTGTGGATTTTTATTAAATACATTTCTAAAATAGTTTTGTTAAATGAATTATACTTTGTTGATTAAAGGGCGAATTTGATTTAACGATCACAGTTTGTTAAGCATAAATAATGAGAAATGGCTGTGCTGCTTGTTAGATCTGGCTTCTCTTGCATAATAGAGGATTCTTGGATGTTCTCTTCAGCCCATTTCCTACCAACTCAGGTTTTAATAAATAACTTCTTAATATTTATACATTTTACGTTCTATGCTACTATATATATTATCCATGGCTTTGTGCAAATCAATCAATTTTTGTGGGATAGTGGTTTTATACTTTCTAAATTCACAAAGGAGCACTCTGAAGGAATACTAAATAGCTATTCATATTCAAGTTCTCAATATTATATTTTTTTAAATCCTGTTCATTTTTCCTACGGGTACCCTAGTAATTCTCTAAATTCTTCTTAAGCAGGACATTTATAGCAGCTGAATCAAAGTAATATTATATGCTTAGAAACACACAGGATAGGAATTTTGAGACCTTAAATACAAACTAATGGATGCATTAACAAGAAGGAAAAAAAATCTAGTTTATGCTTAAGGTTTTTGGGTAGAATTGCAGGCATTTTGTATAATTCTTGATTGTACTAGAGACCCCCTGGGTAAGTAATTTCATCTCTTTTTGTCTTTGTTTCTGCTTATCATAAGAGATGATAAGATATGCTTTCTTCTTATACATGTTGCATTTAATAATGACCACTCTTGACTTTAGAAACACTGTTACATTCACATTGTATCATTCTGAGTAACCTGACCTATAAATCATTATTCTGCCATTTGTCTGACAGTTTCTACAGGATTTTTAATTATTTAAGTTCTTATTCTTAATCCATTAGGCAACAAAACACATACCAGTTCTTTTGGGAAGATGGTATCAGCTTCAGCTTTTAGAAGCAGTTTTTGAACCAAATCTATATATGGATCTCATAGCTCTCTATTTGGGGAAAAAAAAAGAAAACTCCAGTATGTGTGTTCATAAGTTAAAATTAGTTATACCAACTAGGCTTCTGTAGCAATAAGGTGAAGTACTAGCAAAATAAAGGAGAACCCTTCCCACAGAAAATAGGGAAGATAAATAACACAATATTTAATAAACTTTGTTCCTCTGGGCTTGCAACAAGGATTTAATAACATTTAAAACTAAGATAATGAAGTAAAATAATTAAAATTTTAACTCATTTCCTCATGTTTAAGGTCTCATTTAATAATATATATAAGGAGTTTAATGGTCAAATTAGAAACATACTGAGAAGAATAAGCTTCTTTATGTAGAAATCAGTGAAAATTGTCTTTAGAACGATCAGCTTGAAGTGTTAATAAACACTTTAATCTGATTATAAGCATCTATTTTGAATTTAAATAGAATTCCTAGTCTGCAATTTAATGGACTAGAATGGTGCAGAATTTTAAAAAATACATTCTATTTCTGGGTATGAAATTTAGGAAATGCATTTTTCCTGTGTAGGTATTCTTTTACTAAATAGCTGAGAAAGTTGGTGCATAACTAGAAAGTTGGTGCAGAATACTAGACCTAAATTCTGGAGTAAGCCGTGTAAATAGGATCATAATCCCAAACATTCCATGGAAATGTGTCCTAAGAACAAAGAAAAAAGAAAAGACAGATGAAGCTTCTAAAAAGTTCTCTGAAGGATGCCTATTTTTTCTTCTTTCTCTTCTCTCTACAGCATAAAGAGATAAATACTCTAATGGAAATAATCCTTGAGTTGCAGCCATGAACAAAAGCACAGGGATCAGGAAAAAACAGGGATGAAATTGTTCAAGCACTGGCTAGTACAATCTTGTCCAAACCTCTTGGTATGACAGGTTCACTTTCATCCTTCCTGGTGCTGCTGTTCTATATTGTGAATATTCTTGATTGAAAAAAATGAAAATGGGTTTTCTCTTCAATAAACTTACTCCTAACAAAAGTGCACTTGTGGTGATCCTGATCTTACTTAATGAAATAGTATCTATACTTATAGCATAAAAAGTTTCTAATACTCAAGATTTTTTTTTTGTACTTTGAATGTTAAAAGGAGAAGAAATCCCAATCATAAATCATGGTTAATCAATGAAAGTTGTTATATAAAGCATCCTTGAGCATGAATTCTCATTTGTGCTTTGAACATCTTCACAAAGACATTTTGACTGGTGAATATAAAGCATATATTATTAAGCAAAACACTTTTTTTTTTTCTTTAAGCTAAAGTTCTTTTGCTAAGCATAGACAGGTGATACACGGCATAAATATTAGGAGTTATAACTCAAGTGCTTAAAGAAATAAGATCCCCAAACAGTAATCATTGTTAAGACCGATGCTAAAAAACATACTGCTGGGACAAATTGTAGTGCTAGCAGCCTCTTGCCGGTGCCCCATGCTGGCCAGTGCTGCAAACCACTGTATCGGAAGAGATGTCAGAGCAGGTGGGTGGGATAAACCATTTAAACCAATAAATTAAATTGTGTTGGCTCCTGCTACCTTGCTGCCCTCGCAGGTGCAGGGTGGAGCACTTTGTCACCAGCAGATCACAACTCATAAAAGCAGCAGGACAGAATCCCAGGTTGTGGTAAATTCAGCTAGTTAAGTATCTACTTTCAGGATTTCCTCAGGCTCTCTAACCAGAAAAAAAAAAAAAACCTCTTACACTTCATAAAATATTTCTTGGAAAAATGAAGTGCATGAAATTGAGTTCAACCTGGGTTCAGCTCTTTCTCTAGCTGAGCTCTTCCCATTTCTCCTTTTTTCTAGAAACTACTGTTTGATGGGCCCACCACCTGTATGGGAACAGGAAAGAGGGACCAGACTCCTGGGGTCACAGCAAACACTGGACATTTTGTGGTAAAATACTGAAAATCTCAGGGCTGGATTCAGACAAGCCAGTGGAACTTTTCTCACCAAGTTCACTGAGACTGGATGGTGACAAACACCAACCCTCTTCAATACATCAGTGTAAGTCAAGGCAGGCAAATCTTTTCACCGGCTCTTCTTATGGGTGATCATATAATCAGCTGTGAGATTTATGCAATTTAAGTGATGTGTTAAAATTTTCTTTCAGAATATAAAATGTGATAAGATATAAGGAATATGAAATGTAAGCTGTTCACCAGAAACAAGGTATTCTCCCTAGTGGAACAAGAGTTGCATATTGTTGCTATGATACCTCATCAGGAAAATTTATTTGAGCAATAGAGATGATTTTTCTAATCACTTAAGACTTCCAAATCCTTTTAGAAATACTGCTTTATGTTTCCAAATAGGCATTGCAGTAATATTGTGCACTTGATACATAAACAAGGCCAATACACTCACTCTCGTGTCATGTTTTTCTCAAAAACACTTGCCCCTGTTTGCCTATAGGAATACTATTATTGGTATGACTATAATTCTGAGGGCATTTAATTTATTTCTGTTTTGTAGTATGTTTGAAAGGATGTTATCTAAACATTGTTTTCTGAATAGAACATGATGAAAAGCATTGTGACTAATAATTATTAGACTGCATTATACCCAGCTACCCAGCTAACTGTATGATTACACAGTTAATAATTTTCATTAAATCCTTATGTTGGAAATGTTTACTACATTGTAGTGGAAATCACAATTGCCCTGAAGTGTATTATGGTTTTTTTCTTTAAGAGATGTCTCTCAATATTTAGGACATCTCTGATGATGGCTCTGAAATAGCTGAAAAGCAAAACAGATAGTGGAAGTAACTTTTGTATTATGCTGCTCTTACACAAATCTTTCTGTTGCTTGTAATTTGAAATCATTGTCTTAGCAACTTATATGTCCATCATACACCAAGAGTTCTTTCACCCAGTCCATATAACAAGTGCAGGAAGAGTTCAGTCTACAGCTTTCATATTACACAAATCCTTTAGCTTGTACTTTGAAGTGAATCACCAAATGTTCCAAGTTAATTTTAGAAAGGTGAGCTTGCATGGGGTCCATAAGTTGTTGCTGAAAATGCAAGATGAGTGTTTCCATACGAAACTATAAACGAATCCCAGCATATTTTATGGAGGTCAAAGCACTTGCGCGATTTGTTTATGTCTGTGGAAAGCAAAGGTTCTGAAGATGACTCAAAACAATGACAATCTGCATTTAGATGCTGAGGTGTGAATGCAGACACCTGAATCAAAGCTCTCAATCACCCTTCAGATGCCCTTGATAAAGGAAAGCAGGGATCCACATTTAACTAGAAATATGATTGTGCTCTGGTATCTAGAACACCTCAAACTCAAAGCTACTTTAGCAAACCTGCTTGTAAGCAACAAAACCATCAGTATTTCATTACATTCATGCTATTGGTAAGAAGTGTAGAGAAGATGTGCTGGTAGTGTTTCTTAGAATAGAGCAATTCAAGAATAAATTAACTGATACTGAGAGCTTAAGCATTCTTTCAATCAGTAAATAAAAGTAACTTCGCAGTTGCAGCCTTTTTACTAAAGTCAGATCTAACTAATTCTTCTTTGAGTATAGGCAGCATGGTTTTGGGGGTTTTTTTGGACAGTCAGTCTGTATCAGACAGCTCCAGATCTGTCCATCAGGAGGCATCCATCTCCATTAAAGCATCACGATGGGTCGCTACGGCAGACTCTTTCAGAGTTACCTTCTCCATGCTAAGTACAGAGAAGTGCACAACTCCTGTAATGGTGGTGCCAATGTCGAGAACGGGACGTGCCCTGGCTTGTCTGGCCCCTGGTGCTGGACCAAATAGCGGCAACTATGGTGTTTCACCCCAGACACACTTTTGGCTAGCTGGATGTTGCAGCTGGGCACATGGAGAGAAGTCCAGGCAAGCTGGAGCTCAGGTGGTGGTGCGATGGAGCCTCCTCTCACCAAGGGTCCGCTCCTCAGGTTTCCTGCTGCTGGAGAATCCTTTAAGGCTATGGTGAAGGAAAGGAGTCAGTTCTGATGGAGGGTTTAATCCAGAGCTTTTATTCTGACCCACAGGCCTCTGAATGTAGCAACAGCTCCAAGCAGGACTCTGAATCCTATCACTGCTCCATCAGAACTGCCCAGACTGCGTGGTTCCCTGGGGGAGGGGAGGGGGGAAGGGATAGGGAGCCCACTGACCAGGTACCTGAGAGGAGGTCTCAGGGGACAAAGGACACCTGGATGGCCCAATGCCCTCTGGGGGTGGAGGGCATCTTTTGAATCTGCCCAATCACTCGACACCCTTCTTGAATTCCAGGAGTGACAGACAGTGCTCAGCAGGGGTCAGGGTGGGGAAGGGAGGAGTGATTGACACACCTGGGAGGACAACTTCAAGGGAGAAACCAAGGTTCTTGGGAAACCATGAAATCACACCGCAACACTCCTGCACTGCAGTCAGAAAAGAATATATGTGTTCTACTTCTCTGTATGTTGTGGAGAGAATAATTCCCTGACATCTACCACCAGGAAGCACACCAGTGATTCTTACCATAAGGATGTTTATATGTTGCACTTCTGGGAAGGGGCAATAAAATATTTGCCTTCTGTCTGTTAAAAGTGGTGAACACTATGGCAAAATGATGCCTGTGTTGAAGACTAATCCCCGAATGGCTGTTTCTACCACTGGACAAATTCCCTGTTTCCTTTCATTTTTCTTTTAGGGAATCCATGACACAGACTTCAGTTGTGTCACCTGGAAAACCCTATCTCAGTGGAGAAGTAATCCACAACCTGTCTGAGTGAAGAACTGATTGTCATCTTGCTAAGAAGACACTACTAGAATGTGGTAGAAAATGAGATACAAAAAGCTGGAACTATTTTTTTTATGGTTGGTCAATGAGATAAAGGCCAAGCTCTTTTGTTGTGTCCATGGGAATGACAAAAGTTACTATATTATAGTATTTTTACATCAAAATCATCAAAATTACACACTTAATTGCTGTCTAACTGTAAACAGTGCCTCTGTTTCCATCTTTTAACAGCCATGGAAGAAGAGCATGGACACATGTGTGGTTTATTTTTTGCCTTATCCAGATTTGGAAGATCAGTTGGTTTTTATGTCAGATGGTCTTCATGCATCCCCAGGAACTATGGAAAGGACATTTCTCCTTACAAACACATCTCTTTCTCTCTCTCACCACTGAATTCTGACAATTTCGTAGGAATCTTTAGTGTTTTGCAGATGCTTGTCATTGACCCTTCCAAAAGCCTAATTTTTACTTGGCCATCTTGCTCATGGTATAAATCTAACTGCTTTTTGCTATTGAAAAACTCCTTCAAATAGTAAAATATCAAAAGCTGAGATTGTTATATTGTTGCATAAAAAGCATGGTATTATCCTGTGGAAACAATTACAAAAAACCAACTATGAGTAAGGGACAAGTGATCCAATTCTGATTTTATGACAATGCTTTTAAGTCTTGTTTTTAGAACTCAGGGGGAACTCTCAAAAAAGGTAATGCTAGTTTTTTGAGTATGTAAGAAGAGATGCAGAACTTCTATAGTAGTTTTCTAAACAATCAGGTTTCTGATCTGTCAGCCAGTGCAGCATATCCTCTGAAGCCTTTAGGAAGCTTTGTACAAGATTCACCTCAGGATAGCCATCCTAGATGGCACATGCTGAACCTGACCTTTCTCAGCTTTAACTAGGAGACCTGTCCAGAGATATTAAAGAAAAGGCTGGCCCAAATTTCCTTTGTATTCCTTTCTCCAAAGGTAATTTGGAATTAAAATCTTAAATTCACACAGCTGACTGAAAAGTCTGTTAGTTGAGGCTTTTCCTGGACATCTGGTTGCAATCTGCTGCCATTCTTCAAGACAAAGACTTCTGGGCAGTGGGGAGAATATGCTGAAACACAGACCTGGTGGAATACGTGGTAGTCAGCACCTCCACAGCATGAGCCTTCCAGGTCATTGCACTGCATCAGTCTCTGAGATAGGGTCATTCCCTTCATCTGTCTGATCTCTCTGGAGCTATTGTTTCGTGTTCCACTTTGAATATCATGTGCTTAATGCCATTTTCTTAGGTGTGTGGTCTAGAATGTTTCTGGCAGCAGTATTCCAATTAAGGCTGAGGACATCTTAACATAATTAGAGAGAACTAAGTCTCTAGGTGTCCTACTCATTGCTACAAACACTAGTTGCCTTTAAAAAAAACTCCTGCTGAGAACCTGAATCTCTGGCAGTCTTTTCTGCTGACCTTAGATCTGTTTGTGGGGAGTATGCTGTGACAGTTAATCCCAGAGCATGTTCATTTTAAATTCAGCAGCAGCAGGAATTTAGTGGAGAGGTTTGCTGGAGTGGTAGTGTTCAGTGGACACATCTTCAAAGAACACCCAAGGGACTTTAACAAACACGGCATGTCAAATTTTATGTTTGGAGTTGAGCTAGTGCTTGAGATTATGTATTTAGCATAGTCCTAAACCCTCAATTTCTCCCGTTCAGAATTTTATGCACCCAATAACTAATGCAGAAGATTCTTTCTTGCCACTTCCACTTCCTTCTGCTCATTATTGTATGCCTATGCATATGTAATATGTAATAATCACATAATTTTGCAATAGGATTTTGACATCTGGTTGCACATAATGATAAAATTGGAAACTTTCTGAACTGGCCAAAAAATATGCTTCAGCTCTGACTTCCTTGTGAAGTCAAGGTATCTTAGCATTCAGAGTGCTGAGAAAATTCATTATTTAAATACTCAGGTCATATGTGGAGATGATCAAATTAACCATAAACATGTTTTATATTCTCAGTTCTTTTCAACACATAATATGTGGTCTTTTATTTCCTCAAGTACTGCTAGCTGCAAAGCTGTAGGAACGAATTTCTGTTTAGGAAGGCATAATCAGGTCATAGAAATTGTTGGGACACTGGTCTAGAAGGACATGTCATCATCACACTATGCATAATTTAGGTATGTTTCTGATGGGCTGAACTTAGCTGTAAACTTCCCAGTACAGTTTAAGTACACAGTGTTAAAAACGGCAAATTACATTCAGTAAAATTCTCTGAGTTTGTAGTATCATGGTCAAAAATGTCACCAAAAGTCTTTCTGTTCCCTGATTTTGCTTTTCCCCAGGGATTTTTGACAGGTTATAAAAACCCCATCAACAATCCAAAACTAAAACCAAACCAAAACAACAATAAAAAACAATTAAACAGCCAAACAAAAACCTCACAACAACAACAACAGCACCACCACCAACAACAAAAGCAACGCAGCACCACCTCCAAACCAAACAAACAAAAACCAATGTCCTAAATGGAAATACATTTGTTTGCTACAGAGTTCCAGAACATGGATGTTAGTTGTTCATATGTCAAGATGTCTCCTTTTCATTTCCCCTAGATAAAAGGAAAAAGGGAGCCGTCACCTGTAATTTTGGATAGTCCTCATGGCCAAGGTTAATTATGCATCACTCTTCTATTGACTATAAAGTGAAAAATCTTGGCTTTTGCTTAGCAGTAATTTTTCTTTATACAATCAAACTAACAGTGCTAGCAAAATAAAAATGAATTGTTAACAACTAATCATATGCCTTCTCAAAAGATCATAAAAACTAGTGAAAGTTTTTCATCAGAATTATTTGTAACTAGAATGAAATTCAGAATAATACTGGTACATCTATTATTAGAGTTCTGTGTGGCTTTGACCTTATCTCTTCCTTCATGAACTTCAATATTTTATGCTGTGTGGATTCTCGATTTCTGGTTGTTTTTTCTTGTCTCTGACATTTTAATGATTATTTTCACTTTCTGATGTTCTTTTCAGTGTCTGTGTCCTGAGGATATTCTATTGGTTCATGGAATGTTTTTGACTGCAAGTCCTTAGGATAATGACAGCACTATATGTTGGTTTTGGATTTGGTAGGGTTAGTTTTTTCACACTGTCAGGTATGGTGCTGTGTTTTGGATTAGTGCTGAACACAGGATTGATAACAGAGATGTTTTTGTTACTGCTGAGCAGGGCTTACATGAAGCCAAGGCCTTCCCTGTTTTATCCTACTGCCAAGCTGGTGAGGAAGCTGGAAGTACATGGGAGGCTGGGGAGAAACACAAGCTGACCGAAGAGATATTCCAGACCGTCTGATATTCCTGCTCAGTATTCCAAGCTGCGTGCAAGAAGGAGGAAGGAGGGGACATTTGGAGTGATGGCATTTGTCCTCCCAAGTCACTGTGAGGTGTGAGGCTGCCCTGCTGTCCTGGAGATGCCGAACACCTGCCTACCCATGGGAAATGGTGAATGAGTTCTTTGGGGATTTTTGCTTGTGTGTGTAGCTTCTGCATTCCCTATGCAACTGAATTATTCTCCACCTGTGAGTTTTCCAGCTTTTACCCTTCCAATTCTCTGCCCAGTCCATCCTGCTGCTGGGTCATTGTCTGAGAATGACTGTCTGTGGTGCTTGGTTGCTGGCTGGGGTTAAACCACAGCACACAGTCACAGGAGAATCCTCATCTACACAAATGAGTCTATTGGTCCCAGAGACCTGGAAATGCAGAGGAGCTGTGAAGCTGATCTGGAAGTGTAACATTCAGCATACATAACCAGAGAAGGTACCTGCCAATGACAGGCAGATAAGGATTTCTTTGAAATTCCATTTTTCTGTTCAAAACCTTCACTTGTTTGACCTGGAAAGTGAACATTTGAATGCATAAAAGATGGAATCTAAACCTTTGCTGAGTGAAAGGTTGCATCAGTGTGTACTGACATAGGATCATTGAACCATAGAGTCACAGGATCATAGAATGACTTGGTTTGGAAGGGACCTTAAAGATCATCTAGTTCTAACCCTCCTGCACTAGACTAGGTTGTTCAGAGCACCATCTGAACTGGCCTTGAACACTCTCAGGGATAGGGCATCCACAACTTCTCTGGGAAAGCTGTTCCAGTGCCTCACCACCTCACAGTAAAGAATTTCTTTCCAACATCTAATTTAACTCTCTTTTTGTAGTTTAAAACCCTCCTGCATTTTTTCCTGCATTTTAATTGTATTTGTGTTTGGGTTTTTTGTTTTGTTTTGTTTTGTGGTTTTTTTTTTTGTTCAACACATTTTTTCCTTCAATCAGACAAGTCTATCTGGTCTATGTCAAACCTATGTTGTACTTGGAAAGGTCTTCATCAGTTCCTTCCACTAAATGAAAACCTACAGGGCAGTGTGTTGACAGCCTGTGTAACAACTCAGAGCCTTCCATTCACAAAATAAATTTTCTATGTGTTGAAGAACTAGTAAACTTTCTTTTCCAAAATTGTGCCTGTTACATGAACAAGGTATTCCCAACATTAAAAAAACTGTGGCATGATTAGGACTTTGATTGCTAATAATGATCATGATTATCACCATAAATATTTTTTTAATTCATCCTTAATCAGCTAACAATCTTGACATTTTGCTTTGTCACATGAAAGGTGGGTTTTTAAAGTTACTGAGATGACTAGATTCATTTATATGCTAGATATTAACAAGGAGTAATAAATATGCCAATAATTTATCAGGGAAATTGAATTCTCTGTTATTGGAAGTTAAGCACCTTTTGAAAGCACTTGAGATACAGCCACTCTTGCTCCCATACTGGGACAAGAGAAAAATGGTGTGAATTATTTGCATGATTAACAGACTTGACAAGGAGTCAGAGATCTGAAGACCATCTGAAATGGTGTTAGGAAGCAGTTGTGATGGAGTTTAGCTTTAGCAGCTGCAGTATCAAGCAGAAACCCAAGATGCTCTTCTACTCTTGTCAGTGCAGAGCTGTTTGTATTTTCTAGATTGTTCATCTAGAAAGAAAAGGAGGCAACATTCTGAGCACATGCTTTCTTACCTATGCTGAAACTTGGAGTTTCCTATGTTGCATGTCCTTTCTTCCTTAGTATCTTTGTTATCAATGGGAAAAAAAAAAAAACACCCCAAAAAAAACCAAAACCAAACCAAAAACCAAAACAAAAACAAAAAACAAACAAACAAACAAAACAAAAAAACCAAAACAAAACAAAAAAAAAACAAAAAAACAAACAAAAAAACAAACAAAAAAAAAAACACTAGAAAACTTGTTTAGCATCTAATTCTGAACTGGGTATGTAATTCTGGAAAACATTTCAGCCAGAGGATCACTGCTTAGCTCAATCTCTTAACCCAGATGTAACCTCACCAAGTGTTTTAACAGAATTCTAAATTTTTGTTCCAAATTCTGCCAAGAGGAACCTCACAAAAGGGAAGGAATTTCAGCCTTCAAACCCTAAATATTTTGCCTTTATTTATTTCTGTAGGGATTTCACTGTATTTGGGGATTTCTCAGTATTTGACATTCTTAGTGTCTAAAATCCCAGATTAGTCCTGTTCTTCATTAACTTTCTTCTCATTTATAGTGTCCTCTTCTCCTAGGCACTTAGTAATTCAGATTAATGTGTTTAGATCATGATCTTTATCACTTCTTTATTGTCATCAATACTGAAATGTTAATTTCAAATGAAAGAAGTATGCAACCTTACTGTAATATAGAAATACTTGATATTCACTGTTGGAAGTTACACAGCTGCATTTCTCATGGTGGCAGATAAATTAGAAAACCTGCAAGACAAAAATGTTCTACCAAAAAAAAACAAAAACAAAAACAAAAACCCACAGACTTTCATGTGTATATCTAGATATATTGAGATAATTAATGAGTCAAAAGTAAATAATATGTTTGATTATATGAACTATTGTTTATGTTTGAATTATAAATCAGGGCAGATTCTCATCTTGTTATGCTGAATAGCTTCATAGCAGAAACCTATCATGCCTTCTGGGAAATAAGGTGCTCCTCAGCAAGATAAAGTGCACAAGGACCTTTACTATCATGTTCTGTGTTAACAGGGGACAGTAAGGTCACCACTCCTTGTGTAACATTTCTGTAAGTGCCTGGATTTTGGAAAGGATATTGTGGGTTAATTTCTTGATGCCATTTAACCTTTGCAATCAATTTGGGATTTTTTCCTTCTCTTGGAATTAAATACACCACGACACTAACTGGTGATGCCATAAAGAGCTGTGAATCAGTATGTATCAATCTTTCCAAGTGTACTGTAATTCTCAGGAAAATCTTAGATTGGTTCACATTTTATTCTGCAAGGTTCTCGATGCACAGTAGCCATTTTTCTGTGCTATTTTACATAGATTGTTCTACGAATTTTGTGTAACAATGTTATTACCTTTCAGAAGGTCAAGTGATAAGTGGATAGCAAAAGGATCTGTCTCATATGCAATCTGAAAGAGTTATCAGCAAGTAGTTTCACTCCATTGTAAAGAGTTGTAAATTGCAATTTCAGTTTTAGGACATGTCTATAAGAGCCAATCCAGCCCTGGCAATCTAACAGTACAAAGTCATGGCCTAGAATTGGAATTTTTTTTATTTGCATTGA
This sequence comes from Vidua chalybeata, assembly GCF_026979565.1. NCBI lineage: Eukaryota > Metazoa > Chordata > Aves > Passeriformes > Viduidae > Vidua > Vidua chalybeata. The sequence continues at coordinate 45,909,033 of NC_071570.1, forward strand.
CTTTTATATATGAAAAAAAGTTATTTAAAGCACTTTTTCACTATTGCCTTCAGATAGTTTCCATCTTCCTTCTGATCCTAAGGTCTATGCATTGAGTTAAAAATACTCTTAAACAACAACTCATTTCATGTAAGGGAACAATGCTTTGCATGAGGACGCTAAGTTATTTTGACTGTGTGATTTTACCCTTTTTATCCTGTCACTGAAAATTGCTTTCAAAAATGCTTTTTAAGCAAAAATATTACTGGTCCTTGAACAAGTGCTCCAAAGTTCATTTAGTATACTTCATCACAAGCTACAGAAATAATTGGATATTTAGATTTTTAGCTAACAGAAAAATGAAATTAGTATTTCAGCTGCTCTCTAAGAGAAGAGCCAAACCCCCAAAATAATCCTGCTCTTCACTGAGGTTTTAATATTAGGAAAAACCCTCCTGAATTATATTCTGTACCTCAGCAAGGACAATTTTGTAAGCAGAAGCAGCAAAATGTGCAGGAGAAATAACCAGGTATCAGGAGTTTTCTCCTGCAGGCTTGGAGTTAGTTAGAGCACTAGTGCTCCTATAAAGAAGAGATCTCTCTGAAATATGGATAGAATTTTCAGTAGGGGATTTTACCACTGTTACCATTTGGAGCTGCATCTGCAGCTGAAGTAACCAGGAAAACTATGTGAAATATAAAAAAGGTCACTGTAATTAGGACCTTCCTAAGTTGACCTCCTTAGGTGCTTTTTTGAACACAACTCCAAGAAGTACGATAAATCCATGGTTGTGATGATCTAATCTTACTGCTACAGAGATTTAACATTCAAAATAGTGAAGTCTCTGTTTAAAGCCAGTGATCACCACCTAATAAAGGCCATAGTGGAAAAGCTAAGAGATCTTTTCCTTAAAGAAATAGTAGCATATTGCTTCAATCTGTAGAACTACCAGTTTCACCATCCATTTTAGATGGAAGTACTGCCCGTTGAGTAAAATCATGATCATATTCTTCCTCTCCAACAGTGATGGTGGGTAGGATCCCATCATGCAAATAGGGGAAATGTAAATGTTTTACTAACCCTGGAAGAATAGGAAGTTGAAAAGTCAGCCAGAGATGAAAATAGATTCTTATTTTTTTCTAGTGTACATTCAGAGAAGTGTTGTGTTACTCCAAAGGGGAAAAGTGTCTACATCAGACCATGTTCTTTTGTAGCTCTACAGTGGTCAGTAGGGAAAATAAAATCATGCAACAAAGGCATCATTCCCACCCACACTATTGGGTAGAAAAAAGTTGATATTGAGAATAGTGTGTTTTTCCCCCCTATATTCCAGGAAGTGGTATACTTCAATTTTGTTTTATTAACACATAGACATTATATTAGAGAATATTTAGGGACAGAAAATTGACAATAAACATTGATACATTAAAGCTGAGCAAAATAAAATTAGTCTTTTATGCACTCCTGTTGTGGTTTGACATGGAAGTGAATTTTTTCCAGGAAGTTGGGTCAAACCAATCAGTGGTCAAGTTTGGATATTGGCACCTGGAGTGACCACTGAAAGTATGGACACGCCTCTGAGAACACAGGGGGTTAAAAGCAAGAACTCCCAGGAGAACTGTCTCTTTGGTTCCGGTCGTCAGAGTGTGCAGACTCTCTCCTGCCCAGCCACAGGCTGGGTGGTGGAGGGGAAGCCATGCAGCTTTGTCCAGGTAGGCCGAGGGGCTGAGGGTCTGGAACCGAGCCAGCTCCTGCGGACGGAAGGGTGGAGAGAAGCGGAGATGCCTTTGTTCCCCCCCCACACAGAGGGAAAGTGACAGAGAGCCTGGCGGCACCTGGAAATTTGCTGGCAGAGGAGAAGGAGAAGGGGGGGGATGATGTCCAGCGTGGGAGACGGAACGCTGGACCGAGATATCAGCCGTCCAGGGAGTCTGAACTTTTAACCCTTTCTGGGAAATGAGGGCTTTGTAAAATATTACTCCTCCTTGATTTGTAGTGGAAGAGAGACAGTCCGGGACCTGAGATGTTAGAAGAAGAAATATCTAGGTGGGACGAGATGATGAAGTAGCTTTTGGCTGGACTTTTCTTGTTAGCCATGGACTGAACCAAAATCTCCTGCAATAAAGACTGCATTTTAGGGGGATGCAGTGGTGACCCAAGGAGACCTGCTTCAGCTTCTAACAGCACAGGAATGGCAAGAACAGAAGAAAGCTGAGGAGGGAATGGTGATGCCCTCTGTCTTCGGGAAGAAGATGATTTCTGTTCTTGGACCCTTGGCCCCAGGGGAAAATGGGGGGGACTGTAGTCCCAAGATGAGAAACTGAACTGTTGTATCTTTGGGTCCGTGGCAAAGCATCCTTAAAGGAGCCCTATGAGCAGTCTGTCCATGCACAGTGGTGAGAGCACTTTGACATGGAAAGGAGAGTGTCACACTGGCAGATTTTCTCTGGGCGGTTGCCATGTGTGACAGGGAAACACAGGAGGTGGCAACTGTGTTTCCTGGGGGGTCTGTGGTGCAAGAGAGACTTCTCTCTCCCTTGATAGCTTGAGTATTGATTATCTGAAGGGTGGTAATTTGATCAGGAATCCCGGGTGATGTTTCATGGTGGGTGTTTTTGGAAATTGGGAGGAGGAGGGGTGTTTTAAAAGGTCTTCATCCTGGATTTAGTTTATGTGTTTTCTGTATTAGTAGTAGTTTAATAAAGTTTTTTTCCCCTTTGTTATTAAGCTTGGGCCTGCTCTGCTCTGTTCCTGATAACATCTCACAGCATTTATTTAGGGAAGGTGCATTTTCATGGGGGCGCTGGCATTGCGCCAGTGTCAAACCATGACAACTCCTTTTAACAAAGCCTAGTGACCACATAGAAACGAAATTGTACTAATAGAATTTAAAAAACAGAGACTACTTTGTTGATGGTATAGGAAATCTGAGCCAAATTAAATCTGTGGACTATTTCCTAGATATTATGGAGCCACAAGATTCTGCCCTAATTGCACAGAGTTAGTCAGTATTAGGTTGGCAACTGTGTTCCAAGAGAGCAGTGATATTTAAATTAAGCTGACTTTCAAGGTGACAGAAACAGTTAAGCAAGGATTGTAAATTACATATATGATTGTCAACAAGGAGAAAGAATTTTCTTTCCAATGTCACAACCAATATTTCTTAATAAAAATTTTTAAAAACCAACCAACCAACCAAACAAACAAACAAAAAAAACCCACAAAGTGATTTTCTGGGAAAGACACATTCCTGACAAATTTACCAAGAAAGCATCCCAGTCATTGTGCTAGCTTGAGGTAATATGAGGACAGTTTATTTTCATAAATACAATATACAGCATCATGAGACTGTGGAGATATGTCTTTCAAATCTGAGAAGTGCATGTCACAGCCACACCAAACAGTAATTATAAAACACAGATATACTGAAACCAATAAAATGATGCAAAAATTATAGTCTTCAATGGTCATTTAAATTACAATATCCAAAAGTTCACAAATTCAAAGTAACACTTTGATATTAGTGTTAACTTGTAATACACATATTATAGTATTGTAATGTATTGAATTCTTGTCTATCACTTATCACAGATCATGACATAATGTGGCACTAGTCTATGAAATAAGTAATGGAGTTCAATATATTTACTATTCAGTAGCTACAATCACTAACATCAGGAATAATTATGTCCTGAAATTATTTTAATCCCCTTCTGTGTATGTTAGCACATATAAGTACACTTCTCTATTTGAGTTAAATTATCTAGTAAAATTACTGGCAATATTCACTTTTTTATTATCATGCTCATCTTTGAAAACCTTATGCAAAATCCTTTGAAACAGCTTCTATAAAATTTGGAGCAGACATGAGTATTGTAAATGTGCAAATGATGGCAAAAAGGGTAAATGCAACCAGACATAATCTGTCTATGACAGCAGCTGCAAACTTCCACTCACTGCAGATCTCTTCACCCTCATCTTGTTTCCTGAACCGCATCGCTATGAACTGGACTTCCTCCAGGATTTTCACAATCACTGGAAGAGTGTCCATTAAAGCTTTCTTTTGCACAAGCTCAATATCTTCTGCTAAGGGACAAGTCATCTTTCCACCCTTGCTGCCCAAGTTGTTCTGCTGTGGGCAGCACGGGCTCTCCATGGTGTGGTAGCTGTAGATGGTGTTGCCGTTGCTGGACTGGTGCCCGGGAAGGACATTCACTTCCATGCTGTTTACACTCAGCTGCTGCTTGGAATAGCTGTACTTGCAAGAGAGGGACTTTATATTTTCCCCAGGTTTTTTCATTCGTAAAAACCAAGCACACCAATTCAGCAGGATGACACGAACCTGAAAGAGTTACCATGGCAGAAATACAGGACACTCTACAGCATTTTAAAAGTTTTTGTGACTATTATAGTCAGTCTGCACAGTTTCTTAGAAATACTGATGGATTTCTGTGTTCTCCAGCTATCTGCTTTCAAAATGTTTCTTAGAGGGTCTAATTTTTTACCAAGGATAGCCCCTTTTTGGATCTCTCTTGAACATAGGGGTGTTCAATGCCCACTTAGCTTATAAAGCAAAAGAGATGTAAAATCTTACTTTACAAAATGGTCTTTGGAGACCCATCTTTATCAAACACTCCGAGATCTCTGCAATTGAGCAGATAGCACAAAATTGGCTGTATGGTTTTCAAACATTTCTCAGATTGTAAAGAAGGAGATGCAGTTGAATACTTTTGGGGGCCAATGTTTAGATTTTGCTGAAAAAAATCCCTATACAACAGATTCTAGAACATCTCCCATCCCCATTGCTATTGTTTACATCTAAATAAAAGACCTTGGTCGGGTTTTCGTGGTTTTTTTGAAAGCTATTTTATACTCTTTTGAAAGCTATTTTATACTCTTTTGAGGAGTTCAACCATGTAATACAGCAGTTTTTTTTTCAAAAGAGTAAATGAATTACATTTAGCAGCTCAAAATCTAAGTGCCACTGTTAACTGTTGTCATTGCCCTGTGTGCTGATGCATCACAAGATGCTCTAATGTGCACACAGCAGATTGTGCCTGGTATGTTTCTTGTCAAGGTCATTAAGCGAGCTAACTCCTGAGAGTGCTTCCAGAATTTTTTTCCAGTGAACTGACCTTCAGATGTTTGATCTGAGTCTGTGCCTGAGCCGGCTGGAATTCCTATTGGTAACATTGTTAACTGCGAAAAGCAGGAAAAAAAGCTGTGGATTCAGTAAGGTCTTGTGTGAAGACCAGCAAACTAAATTTGCAAAATCTTGTAATTATAAGATACTCTAGGTGTTATGCATACAAAAAGGGCATTTACAATGTGCTTGAGAGGGACCCTTCATACAGATAGGCCTCTTTGATAACTGCAAGCCAAATAAATTTGGCTGCAAGCCAAATAATCTGACATCAAGGAGGGAACAGATGTGGCCTCTGGTTTCCCTTTTGAGGCTCTACTCACAGGGATTCCCTGTGTAATCCTGCTCCTGTTACTTTGGTTGTGTTTGACTCGGGACCACACTTTGCCTCCAAAGCTGTTTTAGATGCAGGAAAAGTTGACTCCTGTGTTTGCACAGTACAGATACAGGAATGGGGAAATTACAGCTAGCACTTGGAGTTACTGCTGTAATGACAAGCATAATTTCAGAAAGGAGGAAGTCTTAGTAATCACAGATAGGAATAATAATAATAATAGCCAAAACCAATGACCAGTGAAAAGCAGTTACACAATTTTTTAATTCTGCAATGTGAGCTCTTCTATGTCACAATCCTGTATCATTTTCTGTGAGCCACTTTACTTCTCTCCCACTAGCAAATTTTTTGTTCTTCATCATTGTCATGGTTTTGGCTGGAGAGAGTAAATTTTCTTCCTAGTAGCTGGTACAGTGTGGTGTTTTAGATTCAGTATGAGAATAATGTTGATAAAATACTGATGTTTTGGTTGTTGGAAAAATAGTGCTTACCCCGAATTAAGGACTTTTCAGTTTCCTGTGCTCTGCCAGTGAGTACGTGCACACAATGCCATGAGGAAGCATGGCCAGGACAGCTGACCTGAACTAGCCAAAGGGATCTTCCAAAAGTATATAAAGTGTGGGGAGTTGGTTGGAGGCTGTCAATTGCTTCTCAAAAATAGGCTGTGCATCAGTTAGCAGGTGGTGAACAATTGCATTGTGCATCACTTGTTTTCTTGCATTTTATCACTCTCTCTCATCCTTGCTGCTATTATTTTTTTATTATTGTTACCCATTACTATATTATTATTATTATTATACATTATATACATTATTATATATACATTATTATTATTATATTATTCATATTATCATATTTTATTCTGTTTCAATTACACAACTGTTCTTCTCTCAACCCACAAAGTGCTGCAGTTCTTATCTTATTCTCACCATCACAAGAGAAGGGAGCTAGGATGCGAGCAAGTGGCTGTCTGGTACTTAGGTGCCAGCTAGATTTAAACTATGAAAGTCCTGAAAGACTGTTTTCCATTATTCATACTATTTTGCTTTAAATATTTCATTATTTCCCCCATAGTCCCCACAAACAGTTACCCACAGCACTGCAGTGTAAAAAACTGATTATGCCTTTAATTGAACTTACTTAATTATAATGTGCTCAGACTGCTCATGGACACAAAATGGGACAACATGGAACAAAATAAAGATCTTAATTGCTAGCAATGTGTCAACCGTGTCACTTGCAAAGGGGAGAGAGAAGTTAATTCTCTAGAACTGTGAAATTACAAAATACTTAGTCAGGCAAACTTTCTTATTAGAAAATGTTAATATGTCTGCCTTAACTCTGAAAGGAGATGTGAGGTGAAAAAGCACTTTTATATAGGAATGCTGCTTGTTCCTTCAAGACAGAGTTTTTATTCCTTAGGGAAATTACATTTATAACTACAGTCAAACCCATTTCCCATAGAAGAATAAATACCCAGAAGACAGTAACACAGCTTTTAATTAGCTTGGATTTCAAATGCCCTATTTCCTTGAAAAGACAGACACTCAGACATCAATCTGTTCTTGTCATACCAATTAATTCAAGAGACAGCTGCATCATACAGGTTTTTGGATAACAGCTGAGTATGATAATATGAATCTATATTCTCACCTGTATTGTCATATATGGATTTCTATGAAGGAAGTACACAAGTACAGCTGTCTTCAGAGGTCAACAACCCTTCTGTGAGCCTCTCCTAGCTATAATACAACTGTACTGCCAGCCTGGCCTAGTCCAGAGCAGAGAGTCTCCAATTAAAGCTCACTTGATAAGGGACATCTGCACCTGAGCAGAACTGTGCATGTCCAGGTCTTAAGTATATCAAAAGAGAATCCTGAAACATAACAAACCTGCCTTAGGCACAACAAAGGGCCAGAGTTCTCTTGCCTTTTCCCACAAAACCCCTTCTTCCCTCAGTGCTTGGTCTCTCCATATCTCTTCCCCATGAAACAGTCTTGGCTGTCAGCAGAGAAAGGTCAGTTGAGCTGTAGTCCATACCTGATGTTATTCACTCCCAAACAGCTCCTTAGCTGGGCCTTCTTTACTGTTTTTTTCCATGCTAGCTCAGAAGACATTACCAAAAGTGTCCACCAGCCAGCAGCTCTCATTTCTCAACTGAGTAGCCAACAAATGCCCTGACTGAACAACTTGGATTTAAATTCCTCCCTTGGAAAAAGCTGGTTTGTAAGTCATCCAAGATTAATAGAAAGGAAGGCACAATTCTAAGCAGTGGAATAATGAAAGTGAACACCTACAGAGAGGATAAACACGAACAGGCACTCTCCTCCCTCTTCTGTTGCAAAGCGCAAGGACAGACCCCTTGAGAAACAGGCAGGGAAAATAAATTGCTCTACAGTAAATAGTTTAGAAAGCAGCTGTGTTTAGGAAATGCATCCACTCAAATCTTCTGGGTCTGCAGAAGCTCCCACACATGCCCAATTGTCCAATGCCTTCCCCTGCAACTGACTCCAGCAGACAAATCCATTTAAGCAGCAGGTGAGAACAATCGTGTAACAATATCCCATTAATCAGGGTTAGAGTTTGCAATAAACTGAGGCCTGGCTTTGACATGAAGAGAACATTGTGGAAAGCAATTAAATGGTAAGGGCAGCAGCTGGTACTGGAAATGCAGAAAAATGTAATGCAAAAAGTTTTCTTCTTTCTTAAGTTACGTCTTCAGATTTTTTTTTTAACTGAGCAAAACTCATTCAAGGTGTCTCTGTAAGAAACACCTGACATAGGTGGACAGGCAAAACTGAAAAAAACCCAAAGAAACCTCAAAACAACAACAAAAAGAATAGAGACGAACATGAATTCTAACAACTGAGCTTTGGCCATGGCTGGTAGGGTAAAAGTGCCTACTTTTGTGGGATCAGCCTCTTCCCTACACACTTGGCATTCACTCTTTTCCTCCTGAGATCTTTCAGCCCTGTCAACTTGTCTGGTCTATACCTTTTACAGTCTATGATCTGCACTTCCCAGTAATGCTTTCCACAGTTTTTGCTTCCTGATGGCATGTTTTGTAATGTATGCCAGTTCAGCTGTCAGGCCACTGAACAAGGTTTCTCCTGAATGAGAATTTCCTGCACATTGCGTTTCCAGCCAAGAAAACATGAGTCTGGTAGAGAGCAAGAGTTGATTTGCAGGGCCTGTGAGGAGGACTAACATGGGCCATTGTGTTGGGCTCCTCAAAAAGCAATCAAATAGGTTCTGTTATACTGCTGCAGATTCTATCCATGAAGATATCTGAAGCATGTTTCCCAGATTTGTGCCCTCAGGTTTTGCCTACAAGCAGGTTCATCCAGAATTCACATTCTCTGCTACCTTGAAAGTAAGAGGTTTTTTAATCATACAGCACTTTGGGAAATAATTGGGAAATGTCAAGGTAATAGTGTAGCATGAAAAATGTGGTAAACAAGATATCAGAGGATGTTGTACAACTGGACTCCTACAAACAGGGTGGTGTTTGTCCCTTTTCATTCTGTAAACAAAAACATACCTTGCTTATTCTAAAATCTATTAGAAAAAAAAAAAGAGAGGGAGAAAGAACATAATTTTCTTTTAACTTGAAAATCTAAAGGAAACATTCCATTTGAAAGCCAACTGGCATTGGTGCCAGACCTCACTGAGCTGACAAAGTCTGCTGCTGCAGAAAAAAGAGGGTCCACATGCTAATACACTGGGAAGAGATCAGATGGCAGTAGACAAACTGCCCAGTAGAGACTAGCATTTGTTTAGCACATTCTGTCAGTACTGGTGTCTGCTGGATATGAAATTAAAGGTTTGCACTTGCAAAGTAGGTGGTGAATGCAATAACTTTGTAATGACTCAACCACTCCATCATGAGGTTGAAAACAAAGGCCAAATTGTAGAAACTACTTTAAATAATAAGAGAATAAGAGAAACTGGTTTTAGTGGGAAAGCACATTTAGTTTCCTTGTTCTTCCCCTTCATTTGCAAACATAAGCATCAACTATGTTGTTTGTAACTAACTCTTCAGAGTAATGGAAAACAACTTCTGCCTCTCACCTATAACAAGTTCACTGTAGTTTTTAGATAATTTTCTTTTCTTTCCATAGTAACCTCCTGAATGTTTATAACCAAAACTGCTTACCCATTTGGGCATCTTTCCTGCTTGGGGGTCATGATGGTGAAACTGCAGAACCAGCACTGTTACGACCACAGACAGACCAACGATGACCATTATACTAGCGAAATACTGAGCTGCAAGCAAAAGGAGGACTTGGTTAAGTGGGGGGAAATACAAAGAGCCCATAATATTCCTTGGCCATGTCCTGAGATCTACATTTGGAAGCACTGCATCAAATCTGAACATTCTCTTCTATGGTCTGCTGCACTGAAGCATTTGAGGTGTGTATCTGCTCAGCTCCATTCTCTCCTGTGAGGGAAGGCCTGGAACACATGAAAGGTGAAAACTGTTTGTTTTTTGTCCCTGAAGAAGAGTGTAAGGACTCACAGTAAGAACACCTTTGTGCCTGCTGTCAGGACAGTGAGAAGTTGAGCTGACAACACCCACTGAACACCAGCATTCCCAGTCCTAGGCCTTCCATGATACCAGCAGAGGTGTTGTAGGGAGATGCTCTCATCATGGTGCCTCTGGATCCCTTCAAAAAGTGTCACCAGTTCCCCACCTTTGCCCCACTACTGCTCCAGGTGGTTAGGCATATTTCTCATTACTCTTCTTAGCCCTTAAGACCACTTCTTCTAGTTCATATGAAAGTACACTACAGCCTCCTTGAATGTTAAATTTAAATCTGCTGTCAGGAAAAAAAACAATATCTTGAAAGCCAGAACTGAGGCTTGAAGCCACATCTCCTAAGTGGCTGTACATCTTCCTCATGCCAGGAGTAAGGTTTATGTGCTGGAGTGTAAAGCAGAATTACCCACAGGGGTAATGGCATTTGAAGGCTTCAGTGGGAAAATACCAGGGAGCATTACTTTTGGCTGACATAATGGTGCAATGTGGGAGAGCACATCACACTGCCCCAGACTGCAGCCTCCTGCAACCCACAGCGTTCCCTCCTGCAGCTTGAAGGAAAAGAAAAAAATTAAATCAAAACTCCAAAGCAAGTTTTGTTTTGCCTGTGTTTCTTAATACCGAATCCCACTGCTTCAGCAGCAAAAAGCTTCAGGAGCAAAAATCTACAATAATGAGATTCTAAGGCCTTCCTGAAAACAAGGCTGCGATTTCTTCAAGAGGTATGGCTTTTCATGACAAAATTAAATATGTATCTAGATAAGAACAGTCCCAATGGTGAGATGAATTTAAAAGTCTCTATTGCACTTATTCACAGAGAGGAGAGTCAACAAGCAGGCAGAAGCAGAGCAAACCAGGTTTCATGGAAGTTGTTACATGCCCCATGTAAGAGAAACACAGTACTGTTGATATTGTTGGTTTAATTACTGCCATGAGTCAGTAAACAACTTCCTTAAACTCTATGAATTTTGATACCGCCAGACTTCAAATGCCTGAAATGGTCCATTTAAAATGGCTTTAGCTAAGATTTTTCACATACCCTTGGAAAATTAGTCACCTGGTTAGACTTGGAAGCACCCTGATGATATCTGACTCAAGATCCTAACCAATGATTAGCAGAGGAATTATGCTCCCAGTTTTGGTTTTTTTTTTTTTTTTTTTTTTTTTTTTATGCTGTAAACACAGGAACAGATGTCAGGAAAGTGCTGTATAGAAAAGCTATTAAATAGAAAACAGTTATTTCCAGGACAGACTGGGAACCAGAGGGGAGCCAGGGACCCATAAAGAAAGATATTTTATAGTTTTGCCTGGTGGTAGGCAAAGAAGAGGCTGGAGATGTGTCATCTGCATTTTGAGGGGAGGAGTAGGGTGCTCCTGTTCAAGGTACACTGAAGTCTTCAGTTGGAAAGTAAGGATGGAGGACATAGTGCACAATACTTGAGCCCTGTGTGTTAGTATGAGGCAGTCAAATGTGTACAAGATATCTCTGAAATCTGGCAGTTAGATCTATGCCCACCTACTGGGTAGGTGTAGGTGCTGTATTCAGAGAGAAAGTCGCAAAGTCCTGGAAATGCCCAGGACTGCTCTAAGGCTGGATTTTGCCAGTCCTGAAGAGACAACAGTGAAAGTGGAGGGAAAATATAGCAATGACTGGCACAGCTGCTGGTCTTTCACATCTCTAGCTGGAGATATGTTAAAGGCTGTTGCCTCCTTTTGTGAGAGAGGAGAAGGTAGAACTAATAGCCATTGATCACAAAGGAATTGCTAGATCACATGCCCATGCATCTCCTTGATTGAAAACCTGACTGTCCTTACAATCTAGAACCAGGCAGGGATGGCCAAGACCCTGGGTCTAGACTCAGTGACCATTCCCCTGTAAGGGAAGAAAAGGCCTCAAAACTCAGTGGGTATGTCCACAAGGCAAAAAAAAAAAAAAAAGTATATGGTGTAGGAATATGTCCCCTGTTGATGGAGTAAACAAGTTACCCTTTGTCTCCTTAAAAAGGAAAAAAGCCTAGAAGTTTCTCTTCTCAATTTGGTTAAAAGATACCTTATAGGATCTTGGGGACTCCACCTCAAACTTAAGGATAGCTAATTGGACAGGAGCCAAAAAGTCCTGCCTAAGCAATTCACTAGAAAAAGAAGAGAACAAAAGAAGTAATTGCTTTTGTGAAGTGCTTTAGCAGGAGCAAGAACCTCTTGCCCTGGCTTGGTTTTTCTCTGTAAAGAGCTTTTTTATTTTGCCTTTTATTAAAACTTTTTGTTTCCAACACTGTCACAGGAGCCATCCTGCTTCTTTTATGCCACCTGAGGTAGCTGAGCTATCAAGGTTATAATGCTTATCTCTGAGAGCTTATAAGACCTGGCTTGAGGAGAAAAAGCATTAATATGGCTCTGAAATTATATCTTTACTTACTCAGCATTTTCTGATCTTTTCTTCTAAAGGTTTAATCCTACATCCTCTCCTTCCTGGCAGCAGAAAAACATAGTCATACTGCAGCAGGAGAACTGTTGAGGAGAACTTCTGTGCTGTCCTCCGTGAACCTCCTTAAAAGCATGGCCTAATCTTCCAGTCTGCTCATTTCTGTTCCTGACAGTCTTTTAACCTTGCACCAGCAAGGTCAAACCCATCACTTGGTCACAGCTGCAAGGGCTGCTGTCCCTGTTCACCCGTGAGAAGCCAATTCAGTTTTGTTATGTCTCAGCAATGGTTGTCAGAGGCATGCAGGGGAGGGGTTGTACATGTGCTATGTCCAGGAGACAGCCACGAGAAGATGGAGGAAAGCCTTGTCTCTGAGGAGACTTTGCCTGGCCACCAGTTCATGTCCCACATGGGACAGGCAGTCAGCAGGGGAACACTGAAGACCCTGTACCCCAGAGACACTGCGATCAACAGCAAAAGGTCTCTGCCAATGGACTGCACTGAGACATCGGACTGGGCCAATGGTCTCCTGTCAGCAGGCAGACTTCAGCAGGATCTGGAGGCATAAAAAGTAACTGCATCATAAGCCTTGGTGGCTCTTTGGGGTCTGTTCTGTCCTTTGCCTTTTGTCTTTTTGGGGATTTCTTGAGGCTTACACTTTTGCCCTGGCCCCAGCTGACCTTTTGGCTCTCCCACCCTTGCAGCTCTTGCTAACCCACACATCTGTCCTGCCTTCCTTTCCTGCTTAACCTGTGTGTCCCGCCTGGGCCACCTGCATCCAACCAAGCCTGCCCACCACTGCGATTTTCGCTGCAACCCTGTCCAGACTTCTGGACCTCCTGCTGGATCCTCCCTCACCTTGTGTCCTGCCGCTGCAGGAGCTGTCCACAGGCAGGTAGCGTGTGCAGCCCCACCTCGGGACATTAAGGGCACTCCCCAATCTGTGGAGGTAACACCCTCTTTTTTCCTCTGTCTCCTCTCTCTCTCCCTCCCTCCCATTATTCTTCCTCTTAATCTGTCTTCTCTAGCCCTCTTCAGTCAAGTAAATCTTTTTTATTTTGTATTTTTGTTACCAATAAATGGTTCTCAGACACAATGTTTGCCTCGTTTGGCTTAATTTAGTTCCTAACCATCCATTATTAAAAGAAATCTTCGCTGTTCCCCACAGTGGAATGCAACATCACTTCTGGCATCCTCTCTGGTTATGACTATGACTCAGCCTTCTCCAGCAACCCTGTGACCAGAGAAGCCTTGCTGCTGAAAGGATCAAGCTACAATGCTCATGGATAATACTTCCTTTGGAGCCACAGGACTTCAATCTTCATTCATTCTACCCTAGCCCCACACTGCCCTGAATTAGCAAACTCTATTTCTGGGTCTCCACTGATGTTGCTGAGCACAGAAACAGAATGCTGTCCTGTGAGATGGGGCATGGAGGGGACAAGTAATGAGCTTTGGTCTCCCAAGGAACAGCCTTGGCCTAGCCACCAGACCTTTCTGGCAGTATTTTAGGAACCATTCTAAATCCTTTTTATTCATTTAGTGCTTTGAAGCTGCTGCTCTCTCAAAGTCCTACACCCATGTGTCTGTTGGTAGAGGTAAAGGCAAATCTGATTTTACAAAGAAGCTCAGCCACTCTCACTTAAACTGCAGGAGGAAAATGCTTAACAACTCCCACTAAACATCCCTCTGTGTCCTACTTGTAACTCCTAGTTACTAGATTAGCTTGGAATCTTTAACAGTTCCCTTCACTGTGGTAAGTATCAGGAACAGCAATCCCAGATCAGGGTGTATGTGAAAGACCAGGGATCTGGTTGCTGATAATTCACCAGCTCTGAGGCAGAGCTTGGAGGTGTCTGACACCATCTGGAGAGGAAGTAGCTCATTTACACTCTGCCTGTGGTAGCTGCCACAGGCCAGAAAAATGCACCAGAAGACCTGTGTTTGGAGCCCCTCAATATCCCTGACTTAGACAGCAACATTCCTCAGGGATACTGAGGTCTGTACTGATCATTTCTAAATGCTCTTCATAGGTTTTAAAACCCATATGATGCTTTCTTCAGCAGAGATGAGTGAGCAGAACAGCTAGTTTGGGTGCTTGACTGATCTTCAAGAAGTACGAAATATTTGCTCTTGTACAATTGATTTTTTTTCATTTTCTTTGCCAGAGGCATTATGTGACATACTATCTGGACAGCAGTTTTAACATCTAGGAGTTGTCATCATCTGTCCCAGGACAATCAGAAGATGATCAGGCGCCATTGTCATAACAAATATGGATCTAATAAAACCACAGATAGTCAGAAGGTCTTCTAAAAAGTCAGTGAGACCAGCTATTTGTTCTTTGCAGGCATACTCTGATGTCACCTATACCAAACGGATAGCAGTGATTTGCAATTAATAATTTGAAGAACATTCAGTACCATTTTTGGATGTTTTGTGTCATTATCTGATGTTAGAGAAGCACCTTAGGATTATTTTAGAGATATTTTGGAAGACATACTGCTGAAGTGAAACTGGATTAACTTCAAGGACTGATTAGGGACAGGGTAAACAAAACAGAATCGCTAAGATGGATGTTTCACCTTGATTTTGTCATGGAACAGTGATATCATTATATCATATCATATCATATCATATCATATCATACCAGCAGTTATCATCTGACCCTGATTTGTTAACATATTCAATCACAAGAAAGACAGTGTATCTGCACTATGACCAGTCACAGTCTTCTTGTTCCTGTGAAATACTAGGGGAAGGAGAAAAGTGTTGTGCTCGAGTATTCACATTGATCAAGTTGGATGTTGGATGTCTCCCACTGGTGTTCCTATTTCTATTCTATCTTTTCAGAAAACATCAGGTTTTGCATGTGAAATGAATAAGTGGGTTAGAGCCTCTCTAAGTCCAGTAATTTCAGTCATTCAGGGCTGAATGCTTTGTGCTTCTTTGAGCTCAGAATGTGATATTTACTGCTCCTCCTTCTGGAAATGGTCCAGGTGAGAACTAAAGCCTGTGTAGGTTGATGAAAACCTCAGATACCGGCAGAGGGGCTTACAATCACCCTTCTTCTTTTCTCCTATGGTAGGGACCAGGCCTGGTGCTGGGCAGATGCCGCGACAATGGCAGAGGTACTCAGAGACCAAGAAAATCAAAAGATAGAGGAGAAATGTCTTTATGACTTACTGTTGTACACAGACAGCAAATAAATACATAATACATACGATTATGGTACTTGTGTTTTGAAACTCTTCTCCTTCCACATGCTTTTGAAGAATAGAAATGGGAGTTTGAAAAGTAAAACTGTTCTCTTATTTAGTTTGATTGTATTTTTCTGTAAAAAAAAAATATCCAAGACTCTTGGCTTTGGGAAAAGCATCACTGATCATGGGGAATGAAACTGTAAGAGCTGCCATGAATGAGAATTTCTGTTTCATGAAAGAGATTGAGTAGGGGCCTGATTCTGACAAGGTACAAGGCAGGACCATGAAAGGATATAGGAGAAAAGCACTCCAAAAATTCAAACAGGGACAGAGTAAAGTGGGATGGAATCAACTGAGAATATACTGTAAGATGACAAAAATGTAATAGGGATTAATCTAATTTTCTCTCTAGTCAGAGCAACTAATGCCTTATGTTCAAAACTTAAAACAATCTGTAACTCCTGAAGGTGACAAAGCACCACATTGCTTCCCTGTCCTAGTAATTTCCAGTCCCATTTGCTGTATGGCTAAATGCAAGAAATCACCCCAAGCATCTGCTGCAAAGGTACTTAACTACAGTGCAAAGTGTTTGTGCTTACTGAAATGGCGTAGGCATGGTAAGGAACAGCAAGGAGAGGACACAGCTGGAAAATATCATCATAATGGAGCCCTAAGCAGTAAGTAAGTTGTGATTTTTAAAAAAGCAGAGTAGCTTAGCAAAATACGACAGAGAAAAGCTGCCCCGAAAGTTTTGCCTCTCTGGAGGTGATATTACAGGCCGGGGAAAAGAATAGTCAGGACAGTGTACTGTGCTTGGCCTAAGTTTTCCAGACCAATGGCTTTTGGCCATGTCTGACTTAATATGGGCTGTGGATTGATCTGTCTTTCTGAAAAACTGGCAGATTTTGGTAGGAACTAAGTATTACATTAGGAGATTAATTTTTTTAAGTCTATGAGTTCAACGTAGCAACTTATCCTGAGGCATTATTGAAGACTTTCCTACAGCAGTGCATGATAAATTTGATTCTGGTCACTGCTCTATTTGGTACCACTGGATGTGGGACCACATGACCACCAACTGTGTAATCTTAAGGAGGCTCTAGCCAAAGGATAGTAATGAAAGGTAGTTAGGAATCTGTATTGACTTTGATGAATTTTTTCCTTAGTGACTTCTTAATGCATGATTTCCTAGTCTTAATTATAAGGTTGCTTTAGGATAGAAAACACAGTTTTATGAAACAGATCAGGGATATGAAGACTTAAAGGAATTCAGGTGTATATCTATTGCCTAAGGAAAGAACTCATCCTTTCCTGAGAAATGGTCATATAATCATTACCAAACCAGATCCTTGCCCACTATTATTTACCTAGAATAATAGAATCATTTAGGTTGGAAAATACCTCTAATATAATAGGTTTCAACCATTCACCTAACATAGATCACAATGTTATTATAAAAAAAAATAGTCCTTACAGTGTAGAGCTAAATACCTCTAATATAGTTTTCAGACGAATTACAAGTCCTTTAATTTCAAAAGGCAGAAACTGATCTTGTACAAAGGCTCTAATTAAAATAACAGGACTTGTTAATAACAATATTTGTTTAATTTTGATTTATTTGCTGAACCAGGAAATCAACACACTGGGATATGGTTACATCTTCCTATGTAATGCACTGGATGAGTTTGATAATAGGGACTGGAAGGTGCACAAAGTCCACATGAAATTACTGGCATTTATAGTGCAAAACACATCTGCATAATTACATAGGTTTTTAGAAAGAGAAAAAACAATAGTGTTATACCTGAGCTGTGTCACGCAGGCTTTATGATTTTACCCAGTGATTAGCACAGTCAGACTAGTAATTTAGTTGTGTAGCACATCTGGAGTTCTCAACAGTTCTGTACATACTTTTAAGTAGTGAACTCCTGTTTCCTGGACTCTTGGTAAAAGTAACTTTAAAGAGAAAAATTAAAAGCAAGTAAAATGACGACTGCAGCAAGATACACTTCCCACAAGCCATGATTAAGCTACAGTAGGAAGGGTAAGTAGGGTAAGTTTAAGGACACAGTTGCTGTTGTAGAGCCATGGTCTGAAAGTCTTTTAAGAGCTACACTCTAGAGGCTTTAAGTGCCAGGAGGGACTTCCAGTACCCTGCAGAGAAAGAATCTTTGTTCATAAATTTGACATGTGCTGGATTCTAGCCAAACAGTTGTGTTTGTAGATGTCATGGGCCTTCAACTCTTTTGATTTAAATGGTTGAACTTACTGCTATGCTAAGGGTGAATAATGTTTTAAACAGAAAGAGACATTGTTCCCTGGTTTGGCCTTCTCCTTTCATTGGCATCTCTGTGGAAGGGCAGAATTCAACTTTTGAAATATTGTGGTGCCTTTCCTTGCATAGATGTGTGCTGTTGAAAACTGGGCTTTGAAAAAAAAATTTTTCCCCAAAAGGGAGGGTATGCTAGAGAAGGATGGAAGCCAACATGCAGCTGGGCAAGGAGCTACTGATGTGGATGCAAACCCCAAGAAAGCTGAGTGAGAGCAGGTGGCCAGCCTGTCCAACTGGAACATACAAAACCTCTATGAAAGGTTCTGGTGCTCTAAGGTACTGAGCAGCCAGATACTGTTTCCTAGGCCAAGTCTTATCACTTGCTCTTTACAGAAAAAGAAGTTTACCTGTTTTAACATATATTAACATGATAGTTGGTAGGCTGCTGAAAAATGGGAATCTCTCATCTGGGGAAGTTGGATGTGTGGAGCAAGAGACTCTCTGCTTTGGGTAGCTTTATAAAAAGACAGAGAACGAAGTGCACGTACCAAGGAAGGGGTGACCCACTTTGCAAAGGTACAAAAAAGCAACTGTCTTGTCCCACTTGCATCCTTCTGATTATTTAATCTGATAGGTGCTTTGTTTGTTATTAATACAATTTGAGGTTCCCCTTAACTAAGAGGAACTAACTTATGATTTCCACATTACTCTGTAAATATGTTCCAGATTGCAAAAGCTAATACTTTTCTTGGTGTCATGTTAGACCAGTTCTCCTTTGCTACCTCAATAAAGACACTCCAACAGTGATATTTTTCCATATTATTCGAGTTCAGTAGTTAAAGCCAAGGTCAGAAGGAGAAGAAAGTACAGCATGTTAGACATTAGTGGCTTTGAAATAGCAAAGGCTGTGAGAATGCATGCAGACCCAGAGAGGTATGGATGCATGTTTGTTTCTAAAAACTCAGGCCCTAAAAATATAATGCAGATTTTTAAAGCATGTGGAATCACATTTTCAAAGTATCTCTGCATCCACATGCACGAAGACCAGTAACAGTGACTCTTCAGCAGATCAGCAAGGGATCTTTCTACTCCAAGATCAAATTATCTGCATCCTTCACAAATCACATGCTTTGGAAGATTTGTTTATTCCTGAGACCTTCTGCTAACCATGCTGATTCTTCAAAACTGGAATGAGGTTTCCAAATGTACTGCTTCTCTTCGTATTAATTCTGAGGATTTTAACTGAACTAGAGATCACTCTGAAAAAAACTGTGACCATGAGCTGGCATATTCAATTCAGCAGCTAAAATATCCTTTGTGAGATCACCTGTAAGATCACTATGAGGAAAAGATGCTATGTCACTTTGTTAGACTAAGGATAAGGTTTTCAGAACTCAAGATAATATAAAAGGGCACAGACCAGCTTTGAGCACTTACTGAAAAAGGGCTGTTTGGGTGCAGAAGCCAAATGGATAAGCAGTCTCCCTGCAAATTTGGAGTGGAGCAAGAAGAGAGGGGCAAGGTTTTAAACTAGAAATAATGTTGAAGGGAAATAACAACCCAAATGTAAATGCAGAAGTAGCAGGCAAGGATGGAAAAAAATGGTATTGGGTAGTCAGAGCAAGAAAGACTTCAAGAATGGTGAAACAAAGTGGAAGAGCTCACTTCCAGAGTGAGAAAATGCATTAAGTCTGAGGAATATGCAGGATCAACTGAAACTCTGCACATAGCTGTGAAAAAATAATGTTACTGGAAAACTGAGATGTTGTGGGACATTTCTCACTACCAGAAGCTCCTAAGGAAAAGTTGTATGAAGGAGCCATTTGGATGTGAGGGGTTTCTGTCTGGATGGATGAGAGCTGCTGGAGAGTTTGTGGATCAGCTTCAGTGAAGAGGCCAAAAGGAGTGATTCTATGGTGGAAGTGCATAATCGACCATCCAAAGACAATGGACATGGGGACTTCTTAAAACAACTCAGGGAATCCTCTGTCTCACAAACTCTCATTGCCATCAGGGGCTTGATCCACCCTGATGACTGCTGAGAAGGTAGGACATATATAATGTATAACCAGCAGGGGTGCACATTGTGCTTCACTACCAATGAAAACTGTTCGGGAACATAATAATCAGTGGCAACCTAGGCTGGAGTTATTGTGAAATAGTGAAGCTCAGGACCATCAATTGAGTGAGGACTAAAAACAACAGAGCATAGACCTTGGACTTCAGGTGAACAGACTTGTCATTTTTGGGGGGAACTAGTAGCTGGGATCTCACCAGGGAACGCTCTGAAAGTAAAGCAGCACAGGAAAACTGCAAGGGCTTAAAGCACAGTGCCTCCAAATGGAAGAAATAGGTAAGCACACCAGTAGATGAATGTGGCTAAACTGTGAACTCATGGTAGGGCTTCAGTGGAGAAGAGATGGAGTTGTGGGAAGCAGAGACAGGCTACAAAATTAAAATTTGGAAGCATTATCTGGGAATTATGGCTGGTGTCAGAAATCTTAAAACTCATTAATTGAGGCTGGTGTGGGAATCAAAGGCAACAGGAAGAATTTCTATCACTACACAAACACTATACAAACAGCTAAACAAGGCAAACACAGACTTGCTGCTGAAAGTAGGGGATGATTTAGTGACAGTGAACAGTGATAAGGACAAGAGAGTGTATACTTTGCCTCAGTTTGCATCATCAAGATCTTTGACATCTCTGTGTTTAGAGATAGTTCAAGGATGAGGAACACGACCAGCAATAGGTAAGGAAGGACTCATGGATTGATTATGAGATCTGAACCTGCCCAAATCCATGGGATAACTGAGAATCCTAAAGGGATCATTGCAAGACCAAGGAGATGGAGAAAGACAGATGTTGCATCCACCTCTCAAAAGGACAATCCAGAGAACAAGAGCTTTGTAGTTCTGACTCTGTCCCTGGGTAAATCAGGCAGCAAGTCCTCAGGGAATATTTCTGGACAGATGAGGAAGTAAGTGGGGACTGGGAATAGCCATCCAATGTTTCATATGAATAAATCATGTCTGACCAACATGATTGCCTTCAATAACAAATTCAAATATTTGCAGAGAATGAGAGAGTAGTAGATATCATTTACAGCAACTTTAGGAATTCTCTGATAAGCAGAAATTGTCTGTTATTACAACATCAAAGTCCAGAAAAATACATAATTATTCATAGCTTTTCTTGGTACAAATCCTACCTTCTATCATAGAAGACTGTATTAGTAGAAACTGTTCAGGTTAAAGCTAGTGGACTGGCCATAGGCAAGTGTACCCCTTTACAAATTCTAAATGGGATTTGTTATGTATTATACGCAGCAAAGTTATGTCAACAGTAGGTCAAGATGGCTTGTGTCTCCTCCCTGCATACAAGTTTCTCTTAGAACTGTTTCTGTCTCCATTGTGTCCCAGCTATATGCTCAGAAAGAGATTTTATTAGTTTTTTTGGAAGTTCCTGTATGACTCAAAGCCAAGAGTCCTGCTGACTTTCACTAAGATGTGTAAGTTTTTTGGAAGCTTTCAGAAACTCTTGCCTGTGGCTGCCATTGTCCTTACTGTTGCGTGCTTATTCTCCTTCCTCAGAGTCAGGCCTAGTCTTAAAGCCTTGAAGAGAGATAATGAAGCTGTCTGAGTAAATGCTTTTTTTTTTGTCCTAACCATTATATAACTTTTTTAAGGCTTTCATTATACAGTTGTGGGGTGCATGGTCCATCAGCACATAGATATATTGTTGACTATTTTGTTCATATCTGCTGTCTAAACGTGTACTTTAGTTGTGATTTGTACTTACAGGTCTTTCAGGTAGTGTTCATTCTTTCTTACTTTGTAAAATAGGACAGGTTTATTTTCTCTGCCCTGCAATCAGGCCCCATGAGACCAAGGTAAAGGGGCGGTCCTATAAAAACAGAAGCTGTAACAGTATCTGTCTGGCCCACAATCCCAAGATGATGATCTGTTCCACAGTTTTCAGTACATTTTAAAAGTGCTCCAATTGATATACTTGAATTTTGACTGCTGTATCCTGACTTGCTCTTCAGATTGAGAGGGAAGGCAGGAAGGATTTGTGTCATAGAAGGGAGGAGGTGTGATACAGAAGAAGAAAAATTAATTTTCTGAAGTGTTGATTCTGTGTCCTCTCAATCCTTGCAGTTACCTGCTTATCTAATATTTCCGGTGCCTTTCTGTAACCTCATGTAGGTCCTTTTCATACATGCACATGGTGAGGTCCAGGCTGACATTCCTGACATTGCTGAATACAAAACTGGAGTAACAAAGACAGTCAGTCCTCAAATTGATTTTGAACAGCTCTTGAGAGGCATCATACAGGGTGCACAAAGCAGTGAAAATCAACTTACCTATTAGTGGGACAGAGTCAGAAGTTGCAGGCATGATCTCAGCCACAAGCAGCATGAATACAGTCAGGGAAAGAAGGACAGTAATACCTGAAGGGAATTAATATATTTGTGAAGAATGAGGAAAATGAACTCTGCAGCTGCTCTTCTGATGTCTTTGCTGTTAAATATAGCATTGTCCTGATATATAGCTAAGCCAAACCCATGACTTCATGTCTGTCAATGAAGATTAGAACTTCCACAAAGTGCAAGTGTTTTTAGATGCAACTCTATCCGCTCTCTTTCACTTTTCTCTAATACACACAAACCCTTGCTTCTCTCAAAGTAACAGAGAAATCTTTTTTGCTGAGTGAAACAAAGCTTGCAAAACTGGTGAACTACAGTGCTTTCCCAAAACATTGCACAAAGCTCAAATGGTTGTTAAGGGCTAGGAGAGACTTGCACAGACAGCAGCCTAGGTTTTGCTATCACATATTATATAACATCCCTCAAAGACATGCAGTCTGTTTTAAAAGAAGCTCTTTATTCTATCTGGAAAGGCTTTTGCTAAATCTAACCATCCTGATACTGAGAAATCAAAAGGTCAATGCATGAACATTAGCTCCTATTTTTATGTCAGCATTGTACTTCAGCTCAAATAACTCTTTTCTGTATCCCCATCCTATATTTCATAGACAGCAATTGTACCCCCAATAGCCTGTGTTTTACTTGTAAGGCAGGCTGCTCAGATACTTTTTTTAACAAAAAAAAAGTCCCACCAAAGACACTTCATATGATTTAGAAGTCCCTGTCCTGAGACAGAATCATGCACAATTAACTCTTAAGATCTCATCTGGCCCAATCTGGTGTATTTACAGCTCTTCCCTATCTCCCCTTAGAAGGAGACCCTTCCCATTTTTATCAACACACACAACAAACAGTAAATCTCATTTCGCCCTTCCATGGCTGTGCTCACAGGGGACACATGGCTAGGTGTTTGGGAGCTAATTTTGAAGGTGAAAATCCAGTGCCAAGCTGCTGCTTGGCAGCCCTTCACAGCCCTTCACCCTTTGCTTCCTAGTATGTTCCATCTGAAAAAGAGAGTCAATGAGCTGTGAAATGCATTGAGATGTACTAAAGTAGATAACAACAGGCATGACAGAATATTATCACTGCCACCTGTGCCAGCAACAAGTTCAGCTTCCTCTCAGTCCACAAGATATTATATGTGTAGCAGAGGATGTGTAAATGCCATACAGAAAGCTGTTATCCTCGTTCCTGTAACCAAAGAAGTACTTCTATTGCTCTTCTACTGAAATCTTTCTTCATCAAGCACCATAGTGCCATGAGGTATTTATTTTCCTATTTCATAGGATGCTTATAAAATAAATGAATATTTTAGCACTTACCTAAAGAAATCTTCTCCCCTGAATCAGCTGGCAAAAGGAATACAAGCAGTGCTAAGCCAGATATGAGAACACAGGGAATGAGTAAGTTCAAGCCATAGTAGAGGGTGCGGCGACGAATGATGATGGTGTACGTCACATCTGGGTATGGTTCTTTGCAGCATTCATAGTACATCTCATTCCTCTTCCCTGGGACACCTACAGAGAGGGTGATCAGAGCAGTGGAGAGAGGTGCAGGATTTCTAGTTGCCTCCCTGAACTGGACTAAGTTTATGAGCAAATGTGTGTCATCTCTGCTATTCTTGTTTCACCTTCTGTGTTTTCTAGGGTTTACTTTCATGCCTTCTGAGTCATTCAAACCTATTAGCTTAGCTAATAAAGCTCATCTGAGCCAGAACAAACCAGTCCTGGGCATCACAACCTCAACAATGTGCATTCTGCGTTTCTACATTCTGTGAATGGCAACATACTGTTGATGTGATATTCACTAGCACATGCAGTGTGCTAGTGTTTCTGCGTGACAACTTGTCACTTCTTACTTTTCTGTGATTCTCTATATATATTTGCTCTTTTTTTGTCAGAAAAAACAGACAGCCTTACTTTTCAAAAAGGTTGCCAAGTTAAGCTCAAAGTCTGTCATATCTGAAGTTAAGAGACATAGCTGTCCAATACAGATGTACTGCAGGGTTGCCCATGGTGATCCCGCTGCAGCACATTGCCTGATATGCTGCATGATGGGACTGCAAGAGCACTAGAAATGTCAGGAGAGCTGGAAGAAGTCAGTACCTTGTACTTTTCATGCCAAAATTCCTCACTTCTCCTTTGATAGATGATATGACAATGTGTGCATTTTGGCAGAGGCTCAGCAAATGTTTTTTTAAAGGATATAGCCATGGCTTGCCTGAGGTGCTATTTAATGCTTTTGCTGTATGAGCTAAATAAGTCCCTGTTTTGTTCTCCCCGGTCAGGGTTGAAGGCAGATAAACCACAAACTCTTAATCAGATATGCAAAGTTATTGGACAAAAATACCCACTGTAAAGGAGGACTGGAAGGGAGTATTGCTCTGAAATAGATGGAGTTTAGAAGACTTCACTATGGAGTCTTCTGGCTTCTCATAAAACTGAATATAATTTCTCAGATGCCCTGAATGGTAAAAATACTGCATGCAGCTGGGCCCAGTTCTGATTTCCTTGTCTGTATATCCAGATCAGAAGATAAAATGTACTTTTTGTAACCTCTCCTTGCAGTTGTCTAAGTTCCATCAATTTCTGTAACATTGCTTGTGACTTACAGCTACATAAATTAGTTCAAAATAACTTACTAGAAGTTCTCTGAATAACTAGTTCTGGACATAAGTTCTTTTGAAAATACTGGTATCTTCCAAAGCATAGAAGAGAGACATACTAATCTGTGCATTTTATGAACTGGCAGACACTTTGATGCTTTTCTGGGTGATGAAGATCCATTTATGTAAAAGAGTTGCTGAAATACTTTTTACACCAATCGATTTTGCAGATGAGTTAGAGTAAATGTGATACTAGTGTTCCACGCACCTACATGAGACACATCCAAGTTTAGTACTGACAAACTGCTCAGAGGTGTCAGGACTAGTAGTTTATGTAGTAGTTCATTTATGTAGTCAGTGGCAGGCATTTGCTTCAGAACAGTGTTTTCAGACAGTTCAATGAACGTTGCTGAAAGGCTGTCTCTGATATATGATTTTTTTTCTATTTTTTTACTTCTTCTTAGATCTATATTTTTAATATCTGTATTCCATGTCCAATTGATTGATTATTTCTATATATTTGAAATTTGCCTTTGAAAATTAGACTATTGAAAAATTGTAGATTGCCCAATTTACCCACTAAATCCCATTCTCCATTTGAGATGTAGTTGGAAATATCAGCCTCAAGCATCTGCAGGTCAATCAACCAGCCACTGTGAGTCCAGGAGCCAAACTTCAAGTCACACTTCTGCACGTCAAAGGGGAACCAGCGGACATCAATGTAACATGTGCTCTTCAAAATGCCTGTAGATAAAAATCAGTCACGATCAAACATGTGCAGGGTGCATTTCATCTTACCCTTATCGGTCTCTGATTGTGACCAAGTTTCCTCTTCAAAAATTCTGTCTGATACAGTCATGGGGTAACCAAACAAGTGGAAGTGGATATGCAGGTGGAAGATGCTCCCATGAGTGGAACAACCTCCCTTCCTCCACTAGTGAAGATCTCTCTCACTGCATCCTTGAGGTAGGTTGCCTGGGACACTGTGGCCATCCAGGAGCAGCCCAGCCTGTTTCCCAATGCCAGCTGGCCCTGGCAGTGCTGCTTGGTGTGACAGGAGCAGAGTACACCCCAGGGACTTACTGTGTTGTAATCAGCTCTTTGAAAGGAGTTCCTGGACAGACCATGCCTCAGACCCACAGTCCTTTGAAAACACATTGTTATCCTAAACCTTGCTCAGTGCTGGCCTTTATCATCTGTGTGGTAACTGAGCCTTGAATTTAACTCTGGATGTGCCTAGTTCATGTTCTGGGATGTTTTAAGGGGTCTAATGGGTAGGGAACAACAGGGGAGCAGCCATCAGGGAAGTCATTGCTGATCCCCACTGGGCCCTATGGACCTGCCTGGGGACAGTGCTATGCTATGACACAAAGTCTAGGAATTTTTTGTCCACCACAGTGAGCAACTGTGGGATAGCCTCTGTGTTTGCTGGTCAGTCCTGGATGCTGGACCATGCAGTCATGGAATCAGCAGCACAGATTAAAAGAGACTGAGACTAGGGCTCAACTGGCTGAAACCGATCCTGGTTTGCCTTTTCACCTGGATTTTTAGGCTTAGCCTGGCAAGAAGGGCTTCAATGCTGAGCGAGTGCTGCTCTTGGGGTCACCTCTGCTCACACACATCTCCACACAACAGAGACCTAGCAGGACTACACATGAAACATGATGACAGGGTGCACAACACCTTAGGTGCGACTCTGAATGTTCTGAACAAACTGCTCAGGAGAACATTTTACTACTTCATAAAGTGTAAATGCCACTGATAGTGGACTTAAATTTTCTTAGTGGGTCTGTCCCATTATTAGACTGGTTGCAAATTTCCACAGATGGCTTTTAAACACCTTGGTTTCATTCATGAAGGAAACCTGCTTGAAATTACTTGATTAAAAGTAAACAAATACTCTCTGTGCCCTACCTGGAGGAATATATTGGCAGGATCCAGAGTAGTTCACCAGCACATTTGTGTGAAATGTTGCATCAAATCTTTCATCTGCACTGTAACACAGTATAAACAAAACAGAGCAAAATAAAGAAAAAGCAAGCTGATGTGTGAGTAAAGATTTAACTGTCAACATAGAAATAACCTTTTGGCTGAATTAAGTTCCTACATCTGGGTGAAGTATCTACTCTTGATAAATATTCTTGAAGTATCTACTCTTGATAGGAGGAACTCAGTTCCTCCTAGTTACTGTCAGCCTGCACCTGGGCAGGCTGCTTGCATGCTGCAATGTTCTCAAAGAAGTGAGAGGCAGAGTGTTGCATGTCTCAGAAAAAGGGCAGAAGGAAAAGAAGCAAAAGTGTTACATTAGCTGTATCCAAAAACCGGACAGTTGCAACAATGAGGCTTTTATAGGGCACCTGTCAAAATGAGGCAACTCACCACATAAATCAGGTTATCTGTTACCTTACCCAGATATCTGTTGTAACAGATACATGGTAACTGCAATGGTGGTCTGACATAACAATTCTGCGGTCTCCTGAGATGCAGAGAGGACAAGAGCTTGCTTCTAGCATTGGAAGAAACCACTGGAGAGAAGTTATTTTAGGGACTTTAGGAGGAGATTCATTGAAACTCCAAGAGCAAAAGGGACCAAGAAAAGAGAATTTCTTTACTATTACAACAATTCTGAGAAAATTAAAGGGGTAATGAGCCAGACAAGGACATGGTTCTTCAAAGAAGCAGGTCTGGGGGCTGGTTCCAGAGGGTCTCTTAGGAAGAGATTAACCACAGAGGGATCCCCTGGCTTGTAGAGCCTTTCCTGTAGTGGCTATGTGTAGGTCTATATTGCATGACTACACCATCCTACATACCCTGTCTTTCAACCAGATTTTAAAAATTCAGAGCCTCCATTACTCTTCCGATATGCTCTTTATCCATGTCTTGAGTCCTCAGTCCTCAGTATTGTCCCCAACACAAAACAAAGAGGATGACACTGAAGAGCCTAAGTCCAGAATGAGTGATAATTATCAAAGACATAAAAGACAACAAAAAGGGTTTTTTTAAGTAGAAAGGGACAAGGAAAAGAGGAAAGGAAGGGAAAAAAACAACAGGGTGAAGAAAGCTGCAGTATCCTGTACCCTGTGTGCCTCACTCTTTGCAACTCATTCTCACACAGTGTCAGGAATCCATGGCAGAACAGGGATGAAAAGGTTAAGGAAATGTAGATAAGACAGAGTCTACTCAGCAGAGCTGATGAAATTTACTCTTGAGAACTGAAAGGATGGGCTGAAATACCCTCCGAAGCATTAACAATTATCTGTGAGAGCTTGTGGAGAAGAGGGAAGGGCATGGTGAATTAAGGGAGATCAAAGAGAATTCTGACTTCTTTTAAAGGTGAAATTATAGACACATCAGCCTAACTTCAAAGAAAATGGGGTGAAACATCTGGCACAGATTTGTGAAGGGCCAACTGCATCAAATCAATCTAATTTTCATACTAAGAGGAGGCTGGTATCTATCTGAATTTCAGCATGTTCTTATAAACTATAGTAATATGGACCAAGCTGTATGCCTCCTTTTTAGAGATTGAAAAGGAATAAAGAGACAGTAAGAAGCAAAGCTGAAATAAAGAAGAACACTTAAACATTCTAGGTCTTTCCAGGCCTCCCTTGGATATCTTGTAATGAGGGTTTAGAATGGAATATAGATCATGGTGAACTCTGGAAATTAACAAAATGAAATTTAGTCTAGGTAATTAGAAAGTATTACCCTGCAAACAGTCAGAGAAAAACATAACAGGGAAAATCTAGTAAGACAGCAGAACTGAATGATAACATCTGGGGTTTGCATTAGATCAAAAAATAAGTCCAGAATCCCATGTCCAAAAGTACAAAGTACAAATAAGTACCAAATCCCCTTCTCCTGGAAAGCATTAAGGAAACAGCTGTCTAGAAAGTTTCCACTTCATTCAACACTGCAGCAATGCTGTCTAGAGAGCTAAATTCATCTCTGTAGAGGGAAAAACAGATTAGAGAATGTTCAGAGTAGAAGAATGACAGAGAGGTTTATAAAATATGTGATAACAAAAGTGAGATGAAAATCCATTTGTTTACTTCAATCAGAAACACTATGACACACATAGGACAGTAGTTCTCCTGCAGATATGGTAATTTTGAAAAGACTGTAATAGTTTTCTCTCTGTGTTCACTGAGAAAAAGTTAAAGAAGACATCTGCAGAACTACAGCAAGGAAGAATAGACTGGCTATTAGAAAAATCTGTTATCTGATACTTGCTTGTTTTTGTTACTCTTAAGAGTGAGACCAAATCCATAGAGGACAAAAGGCCCATAGTATCAGTGAAGCATGGCTGATTTTCAGCACATATTTCTAGTTTCCTACCAGCCATTTTACATCTTGCTTACCTGTTATACAGAAGAATGTCTGGTACCCAAATCTGGTCGGCAGGAAATCGCAAGTTCTGCACTCCTGGGTATTCATATTGATCCCAAGACAAGTAAACATCAACCCAGGACTGTTGACGAACACATACATCAGATTATATGAGCTTTTAAAAGTCCTCTAAGTTCTTTGGAATATTATGGAACAGAATAGATTTTGACAATAGCAAAAGCCGCAGTATGATAATAGTTAAATGCTCGGTTTTAATTATTAAGAAAGGCTGGCATATATTGAGGAAACAACAATGTGACTACTGAAGACAGTGTTTAGCTCTTCATCTTGTGGCCAGAAGTCAGACATCCCAAACCTTTCCTGGTGGGCTGGCAGAACCACTGGCAGTAGGTACCTCCATGAGCTCTGCTGGCTCTGAAGTGGTTTTTCTGAAAAGGTAGTTAGTGGTAGGTGGACCATGGTCTGAGACTCCCCATTGGGTGGAAATAATTGAATCTATTACAAAGGTTGGGTGACTATTTTACTAACCACCTTGCTATAAGAGGTAGGCAAATGAACTTCATATGCCAAGGGGCTGTTTCTGATCCCATCTCCTCCACCTCAACACAGTTAATTTGGGAAAGGTGCAGGAACAGCTTTTGGGAAGAACCTTCTGACTTTCAATGAAGCTCAATGGGAGGCTTGCAAGGGAAACCTTAATCAGTGGAACATCTGAACCTGTGGAACATCTCTGCAAGGCACAGGACACCCACAGGCTCTGACCTAACAATCCTGTAGTCATACAGGTTTGTCTGGGTTAGCTTTTGCAATATAAAAATGCTAATTTCTGCTGCAAATCCCAGCAGGTAGCTGAGGAAAAACCAGCCTGCTCAGCTGAACATATTAATATGAGATAGTGTTTGGCTGTGAAAATCAAAGTGGAATTAATTTAATCATTCAAGTCTCCCACTGGTTTTTCCTTCAAGAACTGCTTCTTTCCTGACCACAATCCCTTAAGGAGATTTGTTTGTGCAGCATAAAAAAGAAACACTGTATCCCTCACCATAGGCAGCCAGGTAGACCTGATAGGAAATTCCGTCCTGCAAAGGAGGTCCCTTCCCCTAGTGAAGTTTTGCTTATTCTGTGTGAGCATTCAGGTGAACCCTCAGCTGGAGCAGGTTGCAGAAGAGGGAGGAGGAATGTTTATGTAAGAGGTTTGTAAAGCATGAGGGAAGACAATATCCCAGAGAGCTGCCTGGGTGCTGCCAGCAGCAAAGCAGCATCAGGCCCTCTGTGGTCCCTGGACTATCCACCACCCCCTATGAGTAGTCTGCATGTGGTCTAGTGACCACATCCATGTTCAGGGACAGATGCCCTGGCTCCTAATTTCAGGCAGAGATGGGATTTTCCCAGAAGTGGCAAGTGCAGGTGCCTGTCTTACTGGGTGTTTGGCTCGTTTGTAAGTCCCCATCACTGGTTATGGAGAGGGCCTTGAGCCTCTTGAAGATTCTCTTCTTAGCTATGACTCTTCTTAGCTTAGTCCCTAATGCTGGACTGTTTGTTACTAGATCACTACATCCACTGCCAAAACATGCTCAAAAGGTCAACAGGTCTGTCCAAAGGATTAGTATAGTCTCCTGAATTTAATTTTCTATTCTAAAAGGTGCACTAGGGAAATTTTAAAGGACTCAAAATCCCTGCTTATATTGCATTATACATGAGCTGTAAAATAGCTGTCTTGCTTTTCTGCTAAGAAACCACATTCAGTAGTTTTCAATTAGAGTTTCTTTACTTTACTGACAGAGGTTACTCACCATCTGCAGCCAAGCATTGGTGATCAACACCTGATTCTTCTCATCCTTTGAACAAAAGAGGGGAGGGAAGAAAAGACAGGATAAAAAGGATTGAAACAGTTTGATTAGAGATGGAAGAGTTTCTGTGTCTTTTAGAGAATCCAGACTTTTGGGGTACATAAACCAAACTCCATGGAGTAGATTATGAGCTCACTAGAGCACCACTATTTGGCCCAGACAATAGTGGCTCTTCTTCTTATCTTTTAAACTACAGACTCCCTGTGTTTATCATAACTGATCAACAATAGAAAGGAAAGTAAGAGATGATTTCTCTTATTTTTCTGGGGATTAACTCCTTACCAAGTTTTACCTTCTAGCTACTTGCTCAAAACAAGATGTTCTCCTGTACCACACTGCATATCACAGCTGGAGAGATTTTATGTTGTATTTGCTGCCACTGCAAAGCAATGGTGAAATAATGCTGGAAGTACTGTCCTTTTCAAGTGCCATTGCTATGTAACTTAGCTTTGGCTAAAGGAAAGAAAGGGCTGGCCTTGGGCAGAAGCTATCACTTGGGTAAAAGGACACAAATGCTGTGTGAGAGGGAGCTCACACAACACCTACATAGAGCGGGAGTCTGCAGGTTCATTCCTGCATGCAGAGGCCATGGGGAAGAATCTCTTAGACACAAAGATGCTCTCACCACATAGTTGGTAACCAAGTTTTTTGGGGAGTCACAAGGTGCCCAGTTTTCTGCAGTTACTCTACAGGTGCAGGACCCTGCACCCTGGGGATAGAGAAGCAAGGCTGCAGAGTCACTGTGGTGCAGATACACAGGTACACAAACACCACCATAGCCACGGCCCTGCACTTCCCAGGAGCTGAGGCTGTGCTGCTCACAGGGACTGGCTCACTGTATGCCCAGCTGTCCCTGTGTGTGTCTGTGCCCTAGGAAGCTTACATGGTTGTCTGCAGCGTTTCAGGTGGGAGACATTGCAATTGCAAGCTGCTTGGTAGGCATTTAAACTATACAGAGTTTCTCAGACATGCATGCCCTCTCTGGTCATGTCCTTATTGCAGTACTTACTCTCTAATAAGGTAGAAAAACCTAAACTCCCTTATTCACGAATAATGAGGTCTGCTTGAGGTCTGCTCACCTCAAGCTACATTCATTCTGCCTTTCCTCCTCTCTTCCCTTCCTGAACCTTGTTTGCAGCATGATCTCCTCTTCATACATTTGGATTGTTGCAGCTTCAGAAATACCACAACCTAGAAAGGGAGTGTCATGGTTTGACACTGGCACAATGCCAGCGGCCCCATGAAAATGCACCTTCCCCAATAAGTGCTGTGAGACACGATCGGGAGCAGAACAGAGCAGGCTCAAGCTTAGTAATAAAGGAAAAATAATTTTATTAAGCTACTACTATGATAAAAGACACACACTAAATTCAGAATGAAAACCCTCCAAAACACTCCTCTTGCCCCCACTCAAACTCCAACAAACCACAGTGAGACACAACTTGGACCCTCAATCAAGTCATCACCCTTCAGGTAATCAATACTCAGTCCACCAAGGGAGAGGGGAGTCTCTCTTGCACCATAGACCCCCAGGAAACACAGTTGCCACCTCTTGTGTTTCCATGTCACACATGGCACCGCCCGGAGAAAATCTGCCAGTGTGACACTCTCCTTTCCATGTACAGTGCTCTCACCATTGTGCATGCACAGACTGCTCATAGGGCTCCTTTAAGGATGCTTTGCCAAGGACCTAAAGAACAATAGTTCAGTTTCTCATTTTGGGACCACATTTTCTTCCTCCCCTGGGGCCGAGGGTCTCAAGAACAGAGATCATCTTCTTCCTGAAGACAGAGGGCACCACCACACCCTCCTCAACTCTTCTCTGTTCACTCCATTCCTGTGCTGGTAGTCACTGAAGCAGGTCTCTTGGCTCATCATTGTACCCCCCTAAAAATGCAGTCTCTGTTGCAGGAGGAATTGGTTCAGTCTATGGCTAACAAGAAAAGTCCAGCCAAAAGCTACTCTATCATCTCCTCCCACCTAAAAATTTCTTCTTCTAACATCTCAGGTCCGGAGACAGTCCGGGGACTGTCTCTCTTCTCTTTCAAATCGAGGAGGAGTAACATTTTGCAAACTTTAATTTCCTAGTAAACGGTTAAAAGTCTCAGACTCCCTGGATGGCTGAAATCTCTGCCCAGGACTCCAACTCCCACGGCTGAGCACTTTTCCCCCCACTTCTCCTTCCCATCTACCAGCAAATTCCAGGTGCCATCAGGCTCTCTGTATCTTTCCCTCTGGGGGGGCAGGGGGACAAAAGCATCTCAGTTTCTCTCCACCCTTCCGTCCGCAGAGGGTCCACCTGGTTCCAGTCCTTCAGCCCCTGGCCTACCTCTCCCAGGCCACATGGCTTCCCCTCCCCCACCCAGCCTGTGGCTGGGCAGGGGAGAGCCTGCACAGCACTCTGACCAGAAGCAAAGAGAGAGTTCCACTAGGAGCTCTTGCTTTTAACCCCCTGTGTTCTCAGAGGTGTGTCCATGCCCTCAGTGGTCACTCCAAGTGCCAATATCCAAACCTGACCACTGAGTGGTTTGACCCAAACTTCCCGAGAAACTTCACTTCCGTGTCAAACCAGGACAGGAGACATCATTGACCTGGAGGATTCCTGATTGTTTTGGCACTGTGGCGAGAGTTAGGCTCTGCCACCAGGCTCCTGTCTCCAGGAAAGGTAAACTTCAGACATGAAACAGGTCTTTGCCATAGTGATCCACACCAAACTCTCTACCACACTACCTCCTCTTGAGCCCCTTTGAGACCTGACTGCACTGCTTCTGCTGCTATGAGATGCCACACAAAAATCAGATGTGAGTTTATATTGTTATACTGATCATACATTTCCCTTTCTCCTCTCGGCTGCTCCAGCAAATGTACTTCTCTCTCTATGTAAACTACAACCCACCTCCAGAGGCCTGGTCCTTCTGCACCCCCTTTTGTTCCCTTGGTTGCTGTGGTTGAAGGATTGTAAGAAAATCTGCATAAAAATAAGAAAAGGACTGTGCTTGTTGAGACAAGTTTTTTAGATGCTGAAGGATTCAAACACCACCTTGAAAAATAAAATTCTAAAGTAAAGAATAACCCCAGAGCTGGTAATTGAGAGACTCATCAGAGCTATCTGTGTCCACTGACCTGTAAAATGAAAGCAACCCAGAAACACAGCGGTTGTGTCCCAGGGATCATCAGAGGCTAGCTATCAGCCCATCTGACTGATGCATTCCTGGCCACCAATGACTCCTGAGGTGTCCTGTAGGGCTGGCAATCATGATGGTCATCTGAATTGCACATCACGTATTAACAATATTTTGTGTTGTTACCAAATAGTGCTTTATACTTGTAAGCTGCACATGTCCTCCTAACAAGACTTTCTGTGTAGTGTTAAAAGAGCTTGAATAACGTGATTAAAAAGCTGGTCAGCAACAATCAGCCAATGCCGTTGCTGTACAAAAACTAAGGATTTTCCCCATCCATACTGAAACCTACAGGGAAGGAGAAGAGGGAACATTCCTCATTTTGTCATCTACCTATGTAAACCTTACGGGAATGTGTTAAAATCCAATGTACATCTGTGAGGCTGGGTGTTTCCAGCATATCAGATGCCTTCTATCAGGAGCCTTTCATATGTGGCTCTGATTTACAAGGAAACTAATTTTTTTCTGGCACAGTAAGTTTATACTTGACAGCTTGCAAAGGAAGATATCTCGGGCTGACTTCTGTATTTCACAAAACTGTTAGTTGTCCTTATCTGTTTATCTGTGTGTCAGATACTAATGATCTGGCTAATCAGCTTTGATTCCAAACAATTCATCAGGCAGGTATTTCAGGTAGCATTAAATTTACTGTCATGGGTCTGCTTTGCCTGCTTTTCACAGGGTTACTGTGCTTAGATATGTTTTGTAGTCAAAGCAACACTTACAGTTTTGAGTTCTGAAATGCTTATCTAGAGAGCGACAATGGTCTTCCTTGTCTGGTGTTTAGATAGCAGCAAAACCACAAGGTCTAACTAGGGCTTTGGACTGCTTATGTCTCTCTTAGCTTGGATGAAAAAAAAAGTCACTTCAGGATGTTTTCTTGGCCATTCAGAGACTATTCCCATCCTTGCCTTTAGGCTGGTGAGCTCTTAAATGGCATCTGACATTTTGGCAAAACACAGAAAATGCTTCCATATGTAGGCCTGGTCAACAGATGCAGCCTGATAGGTCCTTCTCATTGCACAGCAGAACAAAACATTTTCCAAACAAGGATCTGAGTTTTCCAGAAGTACCTGGTTTGCAGAAGCAGCAAAGCTGACTTTACACTGGGCAGGCATTTGTCCAGGTGCAGCTCTCCTGCTAAGTTCTTTCTAGAGAAGGACCCTGAGGAACCAAGGAAAAAGTGCCTGCTGGGGCTGCCGAGGAGATGAGGGCCATGGGAACCTTGAGTCTGAGTCCACCCCCGGTTAGAGTGAGAGGCATTTCAGAGCTGAGGTGTTTATGGAGCTTTCGATCTTTGTGGTGGTCTATTGAGCCACGTAACTTTGCATTCTCTAAGGAAATACTTCGGCCTTTGCAGTGGGCTGGTTACCTTGCCTTTCCAGGGCTGCAGAAGAATTACAGCTCCTGCCATCTTCATCATGACCTGTGTGCAGTACGCACCTCTAAAATACCTTGGCATAGAAGGGACTGTATTTTTCTGTTACATGGACACTCACAAACAAATAACATGGTGAATGTGTGTGCTCTCTGTCTCAGGAGATAACCGCTCACTTAGCTTTGCTTAAGTTAAACGGTAATTATTGAGCTTGGGAAGTGCTGGAGGCAGTTCCCTCATTCTTTGTCACTGGTTTATGCAGAGGAGTTTAAAGGTTAGTTGAGAGGATGCCTTTCCTCCCAGGAGAAAACTTGAATAATCTATCACACAGATTTTTCTGTTCAAGATTCCTATCTTGGCACTGTCAGCCTT
Source organism: Vidua chalybeata (assembly GCF_026979565.1). Taxonomy (NCBI): domain Eukaryota; kingdom Metazoa; phylum Chordata; class Aves; order Passeriformes; family Viduidae; genus Vidua; species Vidua chalybeata. The sequence continues at coordinate 45,945,093 of NC_071570.1, forward strand.
GGGGATGGCCTTCCCTCTGCATTGGCCAGCTCTCAGCTCCCATTTTTTTGTGTAGTAAAGCATTAAAAGCAGCCCTGCAAAGATTCCGGGTGAGGCTGAAAATGATCAGCTCCCAGAGGTGCTTTTCCATCATTCTCTTGGCAGTTCTGTTTTGCAAGTGCTCAGCTCAGACAAACAATTTGCTTCTAGTATTTAAAAATGCTGGAAAAGCTGTGGTCACTAGTGAGTGCAACACTTGTTCTCTAAATCCTTCCTGGATTTATCTGGGTCATTTTCTCCCCTTTCTATCTCTAGCCTGACTCCAGTTAATCCTCTGCCCTGGATATCTGCTTATTTCTACAGCCACCTTTGACCCATGTCAAGTGACAGTTTGGTTTGTTCTAGTGCACATGCTGTGACATGTGAATGTTTTAGTTTGGTTTTCTTTTCCCTGGCCTAAATTCAAAGCTTACAATGTATGTACATCTGCCCGCATTGTGCACCACTGCCTGTCAACAGATTCTCCCTTGCCAGGTCAACATCTAAATAAAATATAATTGCCCTTAGCCACATAATTACCTGGGTCATATCACCTGAACAAAAAAACCCAAAACCCTTCCTGGTTCAGTTGTCATACCATATGATTACATGTCATCAATGTAGCAAGGCATTTGTTGCCAGGTTATCAGCAGGAATCAATAATTCTTGCCCTCTCACAGAGCCACAGAAGTGGGAGTAGAATCAGCCACTGAATTATTTCAAGACAATGATCAGAAAAGTCCCTAATTGAACAGGTAGCTCTCAGTGGTCATGTGCAACTACTTTGGTACTACTTCAGGTAATTTTAATTTTTTTTTCCCAATGTTTTTGTACCTGAAGATGAGAAGGGAAACAGTCAAGTGACATGAAAATATTAACATGGAGAATTGGAAAGTTTTGTTAGCAGAGACACTGATCTTTGAGTGGGATCTTATTCAAAATATCCAAAGGAATTGATCAAGCTTTCAAATGCTTGTATGCTCAATCTACAACAGCACAGGCACTCCTTTCCATTGCTGAGCCACCAATCCACCCACAATTTTCAGCTGATTATCTAAAACTCAGCTCAAATGCATTGAATGATTGAAGGATCACAGACACAGTAATTTTGAGGAGTGCTCAGGTTGCCCTGGCAACATTCAAGCATCGTTGGGCAGCCTTTGTATTTCAGGGCTCTCATTAAAAACCTGAAATAAACCTTTTCATTGTAACATCAACTATGTAGGGATAACTTAAGTTTAAATACTTCATCTCAATCCCTTTAACAAAGCACCCTCAGGAGGAAGATGGAAATCAGACAGGAGGGCCCAGGGTTAAGGTGAAAGACTGGGGAGAAATACAAAAATACAGAGGAATAACAAAAGAACACCTGCTGAGTATTTTGTTGCCCATCAAGATGAAGATACATCTGGGCAAGTGCTCATAGCTGGACATTTTCGTTGCTCAGGATTTCCTCCTCTGAATGGTTGGAAGTGATGCTTAATAAGTGTTTTATAATTTTGAATCACACTCCCATCTGATGCCACTGGCTTCTCCTTGAGGTCATGCTTCTCCTTGGCTTCCCTCCTGTCTTGAAGAGGAATGTGTTCTTTCACTGTTGACAAGAAGTGCAATCTGCCTTTGGTCTTTCCACTGTGTAGCAGCTATTACAAAGGCAGCGTAGTAGGCTGTGTAGGCTGTGTGGTCCCACTGTCTTTAACCACCCGCATTCTTCTCCCCCCAGTTTGGGGGCAGTACCATTGCATCTCTATCTGCTGCTTTCAGCAGAGTCTGTTCACTTGCTTTTGGGACAGGAACTTTAAGTATTGGAGGTTTTGGCCCCTGTCAGATCACACTCCTCCCCTTACAAGCCCCTGAGCAAGGAGCAATTATTTGTGGTGACAGTGGAGAGTTTAAAACCTGTACTTAGAGAAGCACAGCATTGAAAGAGGGACTGTGCCAGAGAAGCCAGCAAACACAGGGATGCCAGCCATATTCGTTAGGCTGTGTAATGCATGGTTATAAAAAGTCCTCAGGAGGTATTCCTTGTGAAAGCCTTGGCTTCCTGTATGTCAGAGACCAACCAGACATGGATGTTAAATGCAAAGGCCTGGAAACAAAAGTCATTGCAGCAAGTACTGAACTCATGCATTCCCCAAAGATGAGAGTAGAAGTAAGAAATAAGGAAAGAAATGCCAGTTTCTGTTGCCAGTCAGGGCCTCAGAGTAGACAGCCCTCCCATTCACTGGCACAACTGGTGACTGAGAGTGTCCCAAGCCTACTTGATTTGTGTCTTACTTTCCTTGCCCCCCAGCATTTTCCAATTTTACAATTTCCATTGTGGTGAAAAAAGGCAGTCTTGTTCTTGCTCTGCACATGCAACATGACTTCCAACTACTGCCTGGGGCTGTAGGTACTTGACTTAGGAAACTAATTTTATTTTTCTAGGTTGTGGCTTTGCTCTAGTCCCTGAAGATTAGGACTGGTGTGAACTGTGACACAATGTAGCCTCACTGGTCTTGAGAGTTCCTCCACAAAGACCTGCAAACGGCAGGACTCCCTGCCCCCAGAGTTCTCTGGGATCCTGGGAAAAGTGAAGCCACCAGCTTTGTCCCTCCATTTCAAAGATAATTCTCATGGAAACCACAGAAGCTAGGTCAGAGTGCCTCACATGGGCTTCCAGCACAGTGCTGCTCTCTAACTGCTTGGATAAACTGACATACATGCTTAGTTCCTGGGGGAAAGGGTGTTATGTCACCATACAAAAGCTGTCAGTCCTCCATTAAAATCCCAAAATATCCACACATAGCATATAGGTGGTTTTTATATTCTTCAGGATGGATACCTCCTCCTGAAATAACCCTCCATGTATTTTGTGCGCAGTTGGCAGGTGCTTCAAACAGACAGGATTAGACACAAATCTTTATTCTAGGATATTAATTATTAATTGTCTTTTTCAGCATTTGAAGTCACAAGGAAAACAGCAGAAGATTGTTGAGAAAGTCAACCCTGAGTACTTATCCAAGACTCACACTTAGTCTGTCTGCAAGGTTCCCTTTGATTTTTCTTTCTTTATTTGCATGCTGGTGTGACAGCACAGCAAAAAATAAGGGAATGTAGGTATGTTCCAAAGCTCAAGTGACCTCTTAAAGCCTGTGATTAGGGATAGAAAATGGGGGGAAAGGTTTTCACTCAGGAGCTGAACTCACTGTCTCTCAGGACTTACTCTCAGAGAACTCAGAGAAACTAAGAAATACTAGGTTCAAGGTTACCCCAACAGCTTTGGCTTAACTGTTTTACTGCAAATCTTTGATGCCGCAGATTAGTTATCCAAAATTAAGGAATATATATGAGCTCAAGATTGAAATTCCTACATCTACAAACAGCAGAGTACAGTCTTTTCACCATTCAGACAGAAAATTGTTTAATTATCATGAAATGCCCAAGCTGGATGACCACAACCAAATATCTCAGAAGGAAATCAGACTTTCTTTTGTTAGAGCCACTGCCACTAAGTACAACTTGGGGAACCAAGATGAAAGAAAACAAACCATGGCATTTCTTCTCACTAAGTGAGCTGCCTCCACTCTGAGCTGAGCAGAGCAGAAGTCATACAAAATAAAAAGATGCCAGTAAGGTTCAGGTAATTAAAACTCCATCATAATGTTTTATGCAAGCATGTGCAAGTAGTATTAGTCAGGAAGCCATACTACCCATGGCACTTAACTTCATTGTGCTAACAAATTCAGATGTTGCATGTTTAATTGGTTTAGTGAAACTGGCATTTTAATAATGTCTGGCACATAGGGGACAGCCAAAATAATAATTCATGGCTCAATTAGCCTTGAATTTCCGATTTTCACTATCCTGCCATGCAAATGGAGAGGAATTTTATTTTTTCTTCCTGGAGTTGAAAACTGGTCACACTAAATGAGTTCTGTCACCAAGAGAGATTTTTGGATTTAACTCTAATGAATCTCTGGGTCTAGAATCCTTTCTGTAATTTTTCTGTCCGGAATTTTAATGATCATGATCATGAATTGATTTTCAGCTTTTATAATGGAGTCGAGTCTGTTTTTCTTCTCAGTGGCACCATTTTGCATCAGCCTTGCTGCTCTGGTCTGATCGAATTGTCTCTTGCAAGATAAGAGTGAACAAAACTTTCCAGAAAGATATGTGGTTTGGTAGAGTAGGTCTTTCAAGGAGAAACAGAGTAAACATCGCTCAAAAAAGCTATGCAGGAAGCCCACAAATAATATAAAGGCATTATAAGGAAAGAAAAAAGAAAAAGATACTTTAATCTAGAAGAGCTGAAAGAGTCAGTTGAATGGTCAAGCTTACATAGTTGAAGATATCTATCTGTAAAAGATTTGTACAGGATGTACTATAGGGATTATGGTTTAATCTAGTAAATACTGATACTATATTGGGAATAACAAATGAATAGGTGCTTATGTGCACTGCATATTTTTGTTTCCTTGAATAATTTGTCTGTTGATCTGGGTTTCTTACATAACACCCAGCATAGATTTTTGTATGTGTGAGAATGCTGGCATGAAAGGTGGGAGGGAATGACCTAGTAAAGTCATTTTAAGAAGGAAGAGGTGAATTAAAGCTAGAAAATAAACTTTGAACTTTCTGGCCTTTCAATACACCTGCAGAATCAGCCCTAGAAAGCTTATGAAACAAAATAATTTAAAAGCAAAGATATCAACTGCTAAAGGAATTCAGATCTGACAGAGATTTTGTGAAGACCCAATAGTAGGAAGGCTGTGTCAGAAAGGATGCACCCCAGGGCCAGGCATAGCCTCTCCTCCTGCTTTCTCACCTTTAACTTCTGGCACAGTATACTGACAGGCAGCCTCTAGTTCTGGCAACTCTCACATAGAGAACTCCCCAGCAAAAAAGGTCTGAGCTCCTGAGGACTGAGTTCAACAGCCCTACTATTTGATGAACAGATCTCCTGTGAAATGTAATGGGCCTGTCATGGCTGCAGTTATGAATTAATATAATTTTGGGAAAAAGTCCGAACCCCAAAGTCCTTCATTTGCATTTGTCTACCACAACTATGACAAGTAGAGAATGTGTTCTTCTCAGCTTTGAGTATGATGGCTGGCTTTTAATCCTAAAAAACATACATATCCTGTGTAGTTAAATACATGCACAAAGAAGCAGAAAAACATAATCCAAAGGAGTCATGCTTTGACATTTTCTTTGATGGGTTTTAAGAAGAGGAGGTGAGATTTTAAGTAGTTACTTCTACTACTGCTTGGAAAACTACAGCGGTCTCAGAGTAGTCTTTTCTCTCTATGTAGCAGTGTGCAACTAGATTGTCACCAATGCTGTTTTCAGCAGCCTGTCAGCAGAAGCTGAATTTAGGATTCATCACATTTTAATATAGTTTGTGTAGGAAACAGACTTATGGAGGCATGTGATGAAACCTGTCCCAGGTAGAAGTGCTTTAGATGTGATGCCAGGTCTTGGCATGGGTAAGGCACAAGGTTCTTTGAGTATCAGTGGCAGACCCCTTCTCAGATCCATGCTCCAACAAAACAGATTTGTTTTCATCTTCTTCACGTTGTTTTCTCCTGTAGGGAAACCAGAATAGGGTCTACTGTCTCATGCTCATTGCAGTGACTGCTTGCAAAATATCTGAGTGAGTCCAGCAATGATGTAGTATGCCTTGGCACATGACACTTTTCTGAGCATGGAGTGCTTTTCTCCTCCCCAGGGAGTATTGTGTAAAAAGTACCCTCATGCTGGGGCCCTGCCTAGCACCCTGCTCTTTTACAGCAATGGACCACACCAGACACACAAGTCCTCAAAAAGAGCAGTTTTTCACTTTGTTAATGCATACACCGTTGCCAAGAGTCTTTCCTCTTCCCAAGGTGAAGAGCTGTGCACCAGCTGCTTTGTCTTCCACAGGCAGGGCAGCTGAGGAGGTAGAGTCTACTCACCCCACTCCCATCTGATTGAACAGAGATGGCCTCTTGGTTTGCCTCATGGTGTCTCTGCTGATAGAGGTTACCTGTTCCTTGACTTCTTCTTGAAGAAGATTGACTTCTTCTCTTTACATCACTGTGGCTATAATGAGCCTCCTTTTAAACAGATATTTACTTCAACAGCTGGAGCAGACAGATACTGTAATGTGTCCAGCCAGCAATGGAGGATGAGGGGCTCACAAGTACAGTGCTTGTTGCTGGCGTATTTCTGCATTGATTCCTGATTTAAGGACCCAGGGAATCAGGACTTTCAGGTTGGTTAGTTTATGTTGATGCCACAATGACATTTTCAGTATAGGGATTCAACTGCAAGTGATATTTTATCCTCCACTGAGGAGACTGGCACCTTTTCACATCATCTAAGATAAAAATTTCAGGTAACGCTGTGTGTTTTTTAAAACACTTTGGGTGCAGTTTGCAAGACCATAACTGTAGAACAGGCTCTGATTAAAACAGATTAGCATCTAGCATCTGTACTGGGTACAAAGATGCACGGAAAAAAGATGTAGGGAAAAAAAGCTTCATTTTTGAAAGGTATGAACATCTAGCATAGCTATTGTGGACAACCAAAAGGGAACACTGGAACTACATTTCTTATAATAGACATTGATCTAATGTAGATAAAATACTTCAAAAAAATACCAATTTCCTGAAAGGTTTGGTTTCATATATGAATGTGAAACACAGTTGAAAATTGTTTTATGTAACTCCTCCTGACTTTGAAAATGTACAGTTATGCCCTATGGCCCTTTAGTACCACCAACTTTCAAATTAGGTTGAAAGAAAATGCCACAGATAAAGAAGGACTGAAGGAAGATTTTTGGAGCTGACACCTCTGCTAAACCTAGAATTGCTTGCTGAAATTTAATTGAAATTAGCTGCAGGAAATCTTTGCTCTTTCACTCATGTAGAGGCCTTTGGTTGACAGTACAGATCTCTTCTCTCTTCCAGTTTAATGCAGTTGGTAACATTTCAAAACAGAAAGATGCATACCCTATCTGAGTGGCTCCTGCCTGCCTCCAGGAATACCACAGCTGACTGGACCTGCCACTTGCATGTTGGGGGGCTACACCTTCAGGGTCCTGCTTGCCTCTCCAGGGAGAGTACCTGGTGTACTACACATTTTCAGAAAGATTGCGAGAGCTTTAAAAAGTTTAAATATTTGAAGCTCCTGTTAAATTGCTTTGCAGCTGCACAAATGTTTTCACATCTCTCTCTCTATTCCTCATTCCCTCCATGACAGTGACAGTGTATTACAAACCAGCTCCAAATACTGTTTGTGGAAAAGGTAGGATGAAGATAAGAGCACTAGTGTGTTCATCTGTTTGCTCTGCTGACAGGGTGAAGATGGTCAAAATTGTTCCCCTGGCTTGTTTTTCTTACAAGAGGAAAGAAATCCTGTCTATATATAGAATGGTTTATCATACAGAATCCTCTTCATGATGAAAAAAAGGATTTTCATTATTAAGTTAAAACTTTCCGTGGGTCAAATCTCCAATTCTGTAAAAGCATGTTGCAGTCAAGACAATTAGAGGGCTGTGCATCCAGGTTTTACTTTTATGTATTTCTAAGCTCATCTCAGGGCAGACTCATTCAGTTGCAGTGCATGGTAAAAATATGATGGGAGAAGAGGCCAATGCCATTATAACATCTAATGAAAAAGTGTAAGTGCAGTGATGGTAGCTTTGAATGCTGCACACGGTCTTGAGTAACTGCATCCCAAACAGCTCTGAGAAGAATGTATCATGAATAATTTGAAGTAACACATAGCTTCTAATTGATTGAATTCTTTTTTTCTGTTTAAAACAAATTGAAAAAAAAATACATAATTCATCTCCTTGCAGCTCATGTTGTGTCAGAAATGGCTGTGCTTTTAGGACAATATTCAGTCCTCTAAAGTGTCAAAGCATGTATTCCAGCATTATGGGAGGATGCTTAGCAAAAGACAGACTGCTTTCATCTCTGATAGCCTGATAAAGAGGAAAAATATGTTTCCTAGATGAGAGATCAGATTTGTTATGCTGAATGGGTGCCACAGAGAAGAGAACAGCAAGTAACTTACCACGTCAATTATCTGCAGCAAGGAAAGCTGGAGTTCAACTATGAGTGGTTGGGAGTCATTCACAACAGGTCGTTCCAGACGACTATAGTTCCGCAGCAGATCTCTGTACAAGCGTCTCTGGCTTTCCCCCTGCTGAGAGACTAGAGGAAAAGAAAGAAGGTGTCTGTCATTCACATTGTCACACAGCCACCATTGCTTGTCTGTTTTGTTGAAAACTCCCTTTTACCAGGTTTGTAATTAGAAAGCAGTTCCTAAAGGTATCACCCAAATTCTGCACATGGATGTGACAGACACAGCTTTTCTGCATATGTGAATGAGAAACTCTCAAAAGAATTAACTACTAACACTCTAACTCATTAGGAACATTCAGATACTACTGAACAGAATATGGGGCTCTGGCCGAATGTCCCCATTCTTTGGAGTCCCTCCTGATGATAGACAGTAGAGTAATGGCTCCAAAACTACCAGACAGCTTCCTAGAAGGTAAGCAAATGAATTAATTAATTTGCTTGCTCTTATTTCCTAGACACTGGCTACTGTGAGCCAGCACTGGTCTTACATAGCCATATTGTGTTTTTACCAAGCATGGATAAAAGGTACTAATTTCTTGGAGCTGATGTATCAGGCCTTTTTCTATGCTCAAGAAACAGTAACAACTGTTCTTCCCACCCTCATCAGTTTTGTGCAGCAGTCTTTCCAGGTTTTGGGTTACTTTCCTTAACTTTTTTCCATCTAATGGCAGCACACTTTTTTAACACCTACACCTACTGAGGCGGTGGTATGAAGGCTAGAGTATTTAACAGTTATTATAGGGATATTGAATTTCTGGTGGTACACTCTTAACTCAGTTTGCACTGGGAACAGACTCCACGCTGTCTGTCATGCAAACAGCTGAGCATGTTAAAGATAACCAGAACTTCAGTCTAAGCTTAATTTCCAAGATGCTCTAGTTCCCTTCTTTGGGGTGGGTGAGCATCCGTCTGACCTGCATGCTCTCCGTCATCAGAGAGCATCCGTCTAACCTGCATGACCAGGTTTCTTTGCCATGACAGCTATAGATGGTAAAGGTTTGGGTATCCTCCCTCAGCAAAGCAAGAAGTTTGCTGGGATAAACTGCTCAGAACACTAGTTTCCCCAAAACTGTGTCAGTCTTGGTGCTGTGGCTAGTGGCAGCCTGAGCTCTACTTAAGAGCTGCACCTAAGAGAGGGAAGGTCATGGACTGTAGGTTCCCTGAGGTCAACCAGTCCTGTCAACATGAGTGTGTATTCTCTGAACTGTATAAATTCAATCCCTGGGAGAGAATCTGCACTCTAAATCATATTACTTTGGACTGACGCAATTTTTATCCACTGCAGTTCCCACTCGCTGTATATGATGGTTTTTACTTCTTGATCAGAGCTCTGCACATTGAGACCAAAATTTCTCTCAGAGAGATTGTGATGAATATTTTCTTGACAGGGCACTCAAAATATAACAACTCGTTCTGCCTTCCCAGTCTCTTACAATGCTTAGCAAACTCTTCAAGCCTGAGACAAGCTGCCCTACAACAAAGCAGCCATGCCTTTTAAAACTAATAATAAGTTCAGTTTATAAACACTTCATAGGTGTGTTTAACTTGTGTTCTTTTCATTTTTGCTGACACTCAAGGGAGCTTGTGATTTTCTAGCATGGAAGTGCCTAGTAAACAAGAAAGAAGAGTATTTTGTTTCAGTTTAGTAAATTATACCAATTTCACATCAATTTCATGGGCCCTTTCTCCTCTTGCATAATAGTCAACATGATCACAGGCACCCAGAGGAGCAAATGCTGTAAGCAGCCTCCAATAGCCCTTGCTGACACCTCAGTATTGGCTGCTGTGTTTTCACCAATGGCAAAGATGAGCTCTGACCACAGTATCCCTCCTTCAGCATCTTAAGTAATCTTCCCTGCTTACTTAAGCAGAGATTTAAGTTCTCTGTTATGGCCTTAGTACCTTCCAGTGCCTCAGCAGGACTAGACTCCATCATAAAAGTCTTGTGTGTGAAGGAAACCCGTGAAAATCACCACATGTTGTCCTATGGAAAGAGGCTCTGAGTTTGGAGAAAATTTGCTGTCCTTTCACTCACCTACCCACCCACGCTCCTGTGCTTTAGGGAAGAAATTACTTCCTGAACTATTGCTCACATCTTGAGTACTTACATAACACTTGCCTTCAACCTTTCTTTTACTAGCTGCCTCAGCTTTTACAAAGGGAAAAGCACCCTTCACCAGTCTCTGGACCAAACCGGGCTGCTAGGCTGCCCTGCTACCTCCCTTGTCGGGATACATTGAAGCAGCCCCCCAAGGGAGGTCTGACTTGCAAAAATCTAAGCACAAGCCTTTGCTCTAGGCTTTGGAAAGCTGTTTTTACACTGTGTGCTTCATCCATGCTGAAGTCACACCTCTTTCCCTGTTAAACTTTGTGAGGTGAAGTAGCCGAGAACTGCACCTAGTTTTCCACCCTTTCTTCAGCTCTCCTCTCTGTAACGTGATCCTGATACTTTGCAATCTCTTGTATTCAAAACTGTTAACATAGTCGTAGCTGATCTATTCCTAGTCTGCCGAGTTGGCATTGGCAACCACGTATTTGTGTGCTGCATGGTTTTTGCTTACAAAATGACATATATTTAGAAGCGATGGAGCCCTGGCAAACTGCCACAGCAGCTGCTGGTACCACAAAGAGCTGGCAAGCCTAATCACACTGCCATCTCTCTGCTACAGCTGCTTTGGAGAAGGGAACTGAGGTCGAAGTCTAGTCTGACTTATATGTTCACAGACTTTTTCCTTAAATTATAATTTTCAAATATTTAATGTTTCATACTCCAGAGAGATTTCTGCTTTTTTCTCCTATAATGTTTGTGCTAATGCATTTTGACACTACAACTCTGTGTGCTAAATGGACTGCTGGTGATGGGGAAGCCTGAATCTCTCAGGACTAGTGGTACAATAAGCTTTACCACTGACTACCCCTCAGTAACAGCAAGTTTAACCAAAAGCACTGACACTGGTTCATCTTTTAAACTAGGCTAGATGATGGGTGTCAATATTTAAGGCTGCCAAGTCAGTCTCCCAAAACCAGTGCCAGACTTGCTTGCCTATGTTACTGGTAAGTAAAAGCAACTGGCAAAGGGCATGTTTTCTAAGGAAACGATCTGAGAGTTCTGATAACCCACTGCCTCTGATAGTGTTTCTCTTGTCTCCAAAATATCTTTGAAGCAGTAGGAAAACATACAGAATCATTAAAATTTGAGGGAAGAGCAGTGTAGAATGTTTACCTCAAGTTTAGCAAGACTTGACACCATCTCTGAAAAATTCTCACACACATTTGTCTATGCCTTGCAGACTAGATAAGTGAACAGTGGACAGAAAAGTGGCTGAACTGTCAGGCTCAGAGGGTTGTAGTCAGCAGCAAAAGGTTCAGCTGAAGGCCAGCCAGTGGTAGAGTACTCCAGGGATAGATACTGGGAACAATGATATTTAATCCTGTTATGAATGATGGGACAGAGTGCACCCTTAGCAAGCTGGGATTATTTTTCAGATGGTGCAAAACTGGGAGGAGTGGCTGATACAGCACAAGGTTTTCTGCTACTCAGAAGGACCTTAAAAAAACTGGGAACCCCATTAAGTTCAATGTAATAAAGTATAAAGTGTCCTGCACCTGAGGAGTAACCTCAGGTACCAGAACAAGCTGGGGGCTCACTGGCTAGTGAGCAGGATAGCAGAAAAGCCCTGAGGAACCTTATAGTACCAAGCTGACTATAAGCCAGCAATGCACCCTTGTAGCAAAGGTCACCAGCATCCTGAGTTGCAACAGGAAGAACCACACAAGCAGATCAAGAGAAGTGATTCTTCCTCTCTACTCAGCACTGGTGATACATACCTGGAATGCTGGATCCAGTGCTGGGGCTTATCAGTAGAAAGGAAACATGGAATTACCAGATCAAGGGCTGGATTGTTCCTCAAGATTTACTCTTTAATAATCTGAAGTGTTCCCTAAACTGCTCCTGAAATTTGCAGACAACTGGGAAGCACAAGGCAACCAATCCTCGGATTGGCTGTGAAGAGCTCTATGGAAAGCAGCTACTCATGCACTATGTTAAACTTTTAAACACCTCTCTGAATTCCTTCCAAGCTTCTGCATGTGCAAAGAAGTCTGCAAGAAGACTTCTTGCAGAAGTCTTGATTGAATGATTTATATAAACTATAAATTGCTACTAATCTTTTGAGAATAGATGCTATCATTGTATTTCATGTTTCTTTCCAGGATGTAATTGCTGAGAATTGCACAGCAAGGGAACCTGCAGCTAGGTCTGGCCAGACTATCCATATGGCATCCCCAGGAAGGATAGATGCTCTCTTCTTTCCAGAAGCTGTGCTACCATGTCTGGTCTTGGCTGGCTGATTTTCCTGCTCTGCTTTGCTTGCCAAGGTCCCCTAGCTATAAGGCAAGAGTCCAGTCCTTCCAGTTCCCCAGGTTTGTTCACAAAGTAGTTAGCTTCTTAACTGAGAACCCTGGTGTGAGACACATTCTGGCTGGTTGTGCACAGTAAAGAATAAATAATGAAATATTGACAAGATGATAGGTAGCAGAACATGGGTTTCCACTAGTTCAGCAATGATACCTGTATTATCAACCATTCTATCTCTGTTTCATAGTGTTCCCTGGTTTTGTTTTCATAATCTCTCAGCTTTTTGAGAGGGGGAGCTTCTAGCTGTTTTCTAGCTGTTGCTCATTTCTTTAGGCAGACACCTGAGTCTGAATACACAAGTTATGACGTTATTCATACAAGATTATTGGTACTTAACGTGATGGCTTTCGGACAAAATATCCTATTCTTTCCATATCACTTTATATTAACATATATGCATGCTAACATGCCTCTGAATTACAAAATGTCTCTTTGTTTTCTTCTTCTGTTTTCAAAGACAGTTCCTAGAATCACTTCCATTTATAATCTTTTTGAAGAACATGGTAAGTTACAATCAACAGCATGTTTCTGATCTGTCACATTGTTGCTTTTATATATTTTGCCCCCAATACCTCATGAAAAGTCTCAAAATGGAGTGATACTGAGGTTGTGACATTTTTTCACTCCCCTTGTACCTTCTGCAGGTATTTCACCACATCTATGTCACTTTTTTCTCTCTGCACTGTTACTTTGACATGTATCTTTTGTTTTGGTTTATTTATTTATTATTTGTTTTGTTCGTTATTTGTTTCATAAAAGAAAATGAGATAAGTTCTGGCATTTATAAAAAACAAACACAACAGTGCCATTATACTGTCAAGTACTGTTAAGTTTAGTTCTGTAATGATTGTATTTAATTTTCTTATAGCTGGAATATTTACAGAGGAAAAATCCATTAAAAACTGGTTATTACAGTTAAAACCTAGAACTTTAAACTATTTTCCTAAAACCTTCCTGCCACAGCTCCTCTTCTATTATTTATTTTCATTTTAGTTTATCACTGTACTCTTGCAGTGATTTTTAGCTATTGCTGTCAGAATCCAAACAGAATTATCACAGGAAACATACACACACACACACATTCTACAATGCAATAATGAATTATGGGGAAGCAACATGAGAAGTATCAGGAAAAAAGCAGGTTGTTTCACAGACAATTTCATTTGCATAAAGAACTGCAATGGCAAGAACATTTACAAAATGAGGCATGTTCTAATTATTTGGTAGCTATAAAGAAAACAACTTATTTTGAATATTTTGCAGATTTTTGAGAATGTAAAGCATGTCACTGCCACATGTCACTTAATCCCCAGAGACACAGATGTGTCCCATCTGCTTTTGTTCTTACGTGCAGCATTGTTACTTTTATCTGTGGCTGCAAATGCACCATTTCTTTCTATGCCCTTTGATTTGAAATGTATGCCATCATGCCTTCAGGGAAGCGGATTCACATAACAAACAATGGAATCACATCAGCTACCTCTACCCTGTGTGTGTCTGTGTGTGTGTGTGTTTTTATGTGCCGTGTATTTTAATATTTCTCTTATTTAAAAGCTCATTTTAATCTACTTCCCTTCTGGGTAATCTTTGATTCTAATCTTTGTCTCTTGCTATGCAGATTGTTTCTGCATCTTACACACAAAATTCATCAGATATCCAGATGAATGTGAGAAATTACTTGATTTCCTAAGCAAGAAGGGCCTAATATTCCTGACACTGGTAATTTCTGTTCTTTCACAGCAGATAAAGACTCCCCAGCAGTGATAGGTATCAAAAAGGTATGCAAGGAAAAGTTTCTTCTTAAAGACTCTAGGCCCGTGACAACATGCTAAAACTATATAATGAAAGAATGAGCTTATAGTTTTGGTCCTACTGACTTGGTTGCAGGTGTTTTAAAGGTTGAGTAATGTGTGTAAGGTAGAGAGAGGTTTAACAGTGTATTAACAGTGGGATACCTCTCAATTATAGTTATCATCATTATCTAAACTGCCTCATTACTCCAGGTCAGAAACCTAACTAGCTACAGCCAGTAAAGGCAAAAAATGTACTTTTGGTGTAATGATAGTTTACATTAGCTATATGCAATAAAAGTGTCATTGCTACAATACTAGATGCACAAGGAGCAGAGGAGGAGGAATCTGGAGCAGTGATGAAGACATGCTACACATTACAGAGTGCTATGGCTGTCTGGAAGCAAGTCTTGCCAGCCCTCCTGGGATTTGTGGAGAGGAGTAGTAATGGAAGCCAAAGGAAAGAAACAAAACCATAAGATAAAAGCAAGATACCAGTGCTACGGTCATCAGTTCACTGTACTGGCCTTCTGCACTCCCTGCTTCCACTGGCTTGTAGAGCATCTTGTCACATCCCTTCATCTCTATGTATTTCAGCACCCAAAGCAGTTAACCCAGGGAAAGCCCTTCTTGGGAAAGCACTATGAGCTTCACCCTCTAAGTGCCATCAAATGCAGCAGCCATGGCATAATGGACAGCATTAATAGATGGCTCTGAAAAGCGTCAAGTCAGTCTGCACCTCCCCATCAAAAGCCCACTCTACACCATGCCAGGCACATGTGGAGAGCTCAGATCTGGGGAAGTCATAAGTGAACTGACAGGTGTAATAATGATTTCCGTGGAAACAGACAGGCAAGTCTGATTAGGCTGAGAAAAACAATAGGTAAGAGGAGTTCTTTTTCCTAAACCAAGTGCAGATAATAGCAGTGGTGGAGCCTTCAATGATGACATGGTTTAACCTCACACTGCAACTGAGTACCATGCAGTCAGTTGCTTACAATCTCCCCTCCCCCAAGGGGATGGAGAGAATAATTAGAAAAAAATTACAATACCATTAATGAAACAGATTAATAATAAAATGTAATGAAACATAGTAATAATAATAATGAAAAGGGAGACAACAAAAAGAGAGACAGAAATAAAACCCAAATTTGAGAAATTATGCACAACACAATTGCTTGCCACTCACTGATCTGTGCCCAGCCCACCCCTGAGCAGCAATCAGCCTCTTCTGGTCAGTTTCCCCCAGTTTATACACTGAGATATACTAACTTCCCAGGAAGAGAAACGTAATGATTTTGTCCCAAGATGTGAAGAGAGCAAAGATTCCAAGAGCTATTCCTTAGTCACAGGCATGTCTTTAATAGGAAAAATAGCTTGTTCCCTTTTTTATGGTTCAAACATGAGGGAGAGATCTTGCTCTAAACCATTGCCTCAGTGTGTTGTTGGTGAAGTAGGGGTAATATGGTTTAACTCCTCTGGGCAATGCAGAGGACAGGCTGGAGTGGAAATGATACAGACAATAATACTGTGAAAAGGAACTGCCCAGTGTGCTCAGAGATGTTACAGTGCTTCTCTCAATTTTTCCTTCTGCAGTGCTCATCAGCTGGTTATGATCCCAGAAACAGCTAGTTTCCCAAACTATGACTTTTGCCTTGCCAGCCTGCCACCTGTACTTGCACAGCAAAGCTAAGCAGCAAAGGCATTGAGGATGCAATAGGCAAGGCTAGAAATGGCTTCTCCTGCCTTTTTCCCTCATCACTCAAGTCGCAGTTGTTGCCCATGAACAAAGTGAGAGCTCCACTTGCTGCAAGGCACAGACAAGACACAAATATCCTTACTGAACACGGATCTGAGAATGCAAAGAAAGTTCCAAGTTTGTCTTTAAAATACCAGAAGTCAAATGATGGATAATGAGAAACATAGTGGAAGAGCCCTCTGAAAGGGATGGGGGTTAGTCTGATGACAATTTTGACTGCACCTTGAATGACTCCTAATTTGTTCAGTGCTTAGTATGTGAACTGGGAAACATGGAGATAGATTTTCTAAATGTTTCCTAAATCTCAAACAGTTTCACACTTGGGGAGCAGAACTTTCATAACACACCTGTAGATAAGACTCAGCCCTGTTTTAGGCAGCACCAATGAGCTTTCACTAAGTCAGGTCAAACTTGCTGCCTGTCTATGTGAGATATTGTGCTGCCAATCAGGTGGTGACAGTTTGGAGGTCCTGGCAGCAGAAGTGGCTGCTATCAAGGGATTTTTTCTAAGGGGAAGAAGTCTGAGGCTTTGGTGGTTGAGGTCTTCAAAGACAAATGGAACTGTAAATAATGGCGTGAAAATTCTTAGCAAGGAGTCTGAATTTATTTCATATTAAACAGAAAAGCTGCTTCTAATACTGTCTCAATGAAGTAAATGACTGGCTCTGAGCAAACTAGACTTGTGACCAATCAAGCATGGTTTGTGGAGGTCTGACCTAAGACACTTGAAACTGTATGTACTATGCTTTGGCTGACTCAGTCCAGATTTGCTTATATGCTTACCAAGTGGCTTAAAACCTTACATCTATTTTGTTGTTTGATTTTTTTTTCCAGACTTTAAAGGATTCAAGATCTCAGTGACAGCTGAGTGTTGGTTAGCCTTGATCTGTTTTCAGAACACTAGATGCTATTGTCTTTTCCTTGGGTACATGGCTTATATCCTGGTTTTGTTAGTGGTTATATGAAATATTGGTCTCTCCCTGCTGCACCCTGCCAGCCAAACCTGCATTGGCTAAGTCACTCATCCTGACTAAGAGCAGAAATAAATCACAGTGAAATTGAAGTACTTCTAGAGAATGATGATCTGGGGAGTGTGATTTTGTCCTGTCTTTACTCTGTTGCTTTTAAGCTTTGGTAACTTCAGTCTACTGCTCCTGAATTATGTTGGTGCAGACAAAACAAAATTAAAATAAAACTGGTGCCCTGTGCATCCAGAGGGAGCATGAATGTCATCCTGTAATACAGTAGCAATGCTGCAGATGTGGGATACTCAGTCTCTGAGCAAGACCAGAACAAGCCTGAAAGTCAGAAAGTGATCCTGTGCTGTCTGGCCTGACCTCTTTTATTCATCAGAAAAGACTTCCTGAGACTGCTAGAGCATTTTGACCCAAAGGTGAAGTAATTTGCCCACTTGACAGAGACCTTCTCTGGAGAAGAATGTCTCTTCTCCTTACCCACAGACTGGTTTCCCTTAGATCTACCTTCTCTTTACCCTGCTGCCCCCTCTTTCATATCATCCGGCAACACATAAGTAGATCTGATGGCGCCAGGAGTGCTGAAGTGCTTGAACTGAGATACCAATCCAATAAATTTAAATTATAATGGGTGACCCTAATATCTTTGGAAATTACAATAGAAGTCTTAGACCTTGAACAAAATGCTACTGCAGAGAGTATGCTACAGGATAACTGGTTATAATAGAAAGGCAAAGCTTTTGCTTGGAGCTTCTGGAGCTGCCCAGTTGCCATTTATGGATTGTGTGTGAAACCTGAACATGAATAGGTTTAATTCAAAGTTGCTGTCCATTTGCCACTTGAAACAGTGGGAACTGCAAACTATCTAGCAGCTTTTTATTTAAGTTTTGATCTCTTCTTCCCATTGTTACAATTGCTCAAGCTGGATTTCAGTTTGCTGACTACCTTTCTAAAATGACAAAATATTAACGGAAAAGCACTCCATCAATTGCTTTATTACTTCTGCAGGATCTTCAAAAAAACCCACAAGATGGCTAAGAATTATGTAAAATATTATCTGCATGATTATATGACTTCCTACTTTTGGTTTTTCTCAAATGCACTGACTCAGATGTAATGAGAACATTAAGCAGCATCATCCTCTACAGCCAGCCTGCGCTTAATGAGACACCCACTGCATGACACACAGTTAGCTCTGTGTCATGAAGCCTCCATAGGCAGCACTGATCCCTTGGAGTGAGCGCAGTGGAGGCCACAGACAACAGGCTGCTGTAACACAGCAGATAGATTAAAGAGATATGCATTTGATCCGCTTCGAGATGAAAAAACAAGGGTGAGTTCTTTTGGCTGCCTTCAGTTTTCATGAGGAAGGGCTCCATCATGAAGAAGCCAGGCTCTCCTGGGAGGTGCACAGGGACAGGACCATTAAGATCAAGGTCCATGGTGGAGCATTCCCACAGTACTAAGAGAGCCTTTTTTTTCTCAAGGGTACTATGCATAAGGAACACCACTGTCCTTGAAGATGTTTGTAGTTTGACTCCTCAGACAGCAACCCAATAGAGAAGAAGGGTTGGACTGGACAACCTCTGGAGGTCCCTTCCAGCCAAATTATTCTACCACTATATGAACCTGTATAGATCAGACCCTCTCTCACCTCAGCTGCCACAGACACAACTTTTCCAATTTACAACTTAATTTTCTTCCTTGGTATGGTGAAGATCTAAGTGACCAGTGATGTTTTTCCACATAACCACAGATCAGCTTCAGGGAACACAGTGAACAGTCATAGTCCAGTCTGCCAACTGACTTCAGCCTCTTTGAGTTCTCAATAAGAAACAAGACCTCCTCAAGCCTGCCTGTTTCTTCTAAGTAATTTTTCTGCCCAAATCTATGTTGCATTAAGAATGGAAATGAGGACTGTGGTTTTCTCTTCAACCCTACGGAATGCAAAAGTGTTGAAAATACCCATTTCTGAATGGTGATAAGGTTTGCAGGAATTTGTTTCAGCACTCCATTAACCACAGGTTTTCTAATTGAGCAAAGCCAATTGATAGCAAGGCAAGACGGAGACACCTGCACCACACTGTTTATGTGCATAAGTACTCATGTTGACTACAGGTTCCATTTCCATTGCAATTTACTGACTTAATTGCAAACCCTGGGTGGGGAGATTCTTACTTCCAAACACTCCATCTGATTCTGGTTTCAGCCTTTTCATCAGCTGTTTTGCTCAATGCAGAAAGTATTTAATAACCAAAAATCTTTCTTCAAGCCATATTTTCTCAGGACTGTGTTTTAAAACAGCAATAAACTCCTGCCTTTCTCATTTCCTGGGTTGATACTGATTGCCAGTGCTAGCCCTACCTGTCTCAGTCAGATTTGATCTCTTTCTTAATTAGTTCATGTAGGATCTCTAGGCAGTAGACATCTTCTAACAACCATGTCAGGACTGATGCAAAGGGTTTTCATCTACTTTAATCACACTCTAGAGCTGAAAAGACTATATCTCCCTCCTTGCTTGTCACATACAAATGAAATTATATATGCTACCACCATCACTAACTCATGTTCTTTTCCACATGCCTTAGGAAAATAAAACAGAGAGAAAAAAGAGTTCTGAAGCTGCCTTTAAGAGATGAATCCTCTGCCTGGAATGAGAACTTCTGCTCTGAGACCATCAGAAAACTCTATGAGCTGAAGCAAGGCTGAAGGGACCCAAGGTGCCATCTGGCATTATCCCAAAGATCAGATGGCTGCTACTTTCTCATGCTTGTATCTGGTTCTGGACCGCTCCCTACATGCAGGACTGCTATACCAATAGGTACATGTAACAATAGGCACTGGTGATGTCATGACTCAGTTGCTTTTTCTGGACCTGCCCACTTTTTCCAGTGATATTTGAGAAGAATTAACACAAGATTTAGCTCAGATCACTATCAACAAATGCACATAGAAATACCTCCATCTTTCCTGGAGCCTGGCAACTTCTCAGAAGCTTGGGTCAGCTCCACTGTCGTAGCTGTGCCTATGATAATACAGATAAGCCTTAGAGCTGTGCCAGTGAATGCACATAGAAGATTACTGACTGAACACAAGGTCTGGTTCATTGAACTATAAAGTCAACCTCAAGAAGCAAGCATGGACAGCAAGTTACTGTAGCAGACAGTAATGCAGAGGAAATAGGGGTTTGCTTAGGACCCTGCCTGCCTGTCTTAAATGTACTGACACATATGAAGGGCATTAGTGCTCCTGATCACAGAGCATATGTACAGATGCCATGGACAAGTACATTTATACCCTTGGCTCCATGCATATGTGATGCCTTAGCACGCTCTCAGCATTCAGAGCG
This sequence comes from Vidua chalybeata, assembly GCF_026979565.1. Lineage (NCBI taxonomy): Eukaryota > Metazoa > Chordata > Aves > Passeriformes > Viduidae > Vidua > Vidua chalybeata. The sequence goes on from NC_071570.1 coordinate 45,965,514, forward strand.
ATCAGTCCTGCTGTCTGTGCTATTAGATATTAAAGTAATGGCCGGGATCTGACAACAATTTCCCATGTCTGCAAGTTGCATGTGTGGCATCTTTTTATGCCATGAATATGGAAGAAAAGAGCTACCAGTACAAGCTAAGGCCTAGCTCATATCTTTTCTATTTTAAATGTGTATCAGCTGCATTGTTATCTTTGAAACTGTATGATGATATGAACTGCATCAACATAGAGAATGTGGAGAACTGAGGTGAATACAACCTTCAGACCTCTAATTAAGAGTATGAAAGATTCTAAATTACTTAACTTTCACACCTGGTTCTACTCTGATAACAGTTATGAGATGTAAAAATACAGCTACTTCACCAACCACCTAAATTATCAATGATATTACACTGTATTCTCTTAAGGCACAGGAATCCTTTTATCTGTTCAACTGTGTCTCTTTGGAGTAAATAAGTTTGATTAAAACACATCATTGCAGTTCTATCAGGCCTAAACAGCTGAGGCCTGAAATTTAGACTCCATATATAGGTATTTAAGTAGCATTATTTGTTCTTCCTACTACATAGATCTCTAAACTCATGTCACCTCAGTCTAATTAGCTCACATTAGAGAAATTGTAGCTTGGCAGTGGAATCTCGCCTTCTGAGGCTATCTTGCCAATGCTTCTGCTGTTGCAGAAACAGCACCTGCTTGCATGGAAGTGAACCAAGAAATTTGTGAGGATTTGCTCCAAGAGATCATCAGTTCTGTTGTGATGTGATCACTTAGACCCCACTGAAATAAGCAAAGGTGTGAAAAAGCATGAAATTGGGTGTAGCACTGCAATTCAAATCTCTATTGTGAGTCAGCCAAAGAAAAGCTGCTTTGCACCAGTGCGGTACACCAAGTCAGGCTGAATTACTTCATCATTTACATCTTTGAGTTGGTTAGCTCACTTGTGGCATCCCCTGCCATAGGATTTGTCCCATACAACTGAGCACTTATATTCCCACCAGACTGCAGAGAAAGGTTGTTGTCCTCAGCTTGCCTTTGCCTTTGTTGGGCTTTTCAAAGCTACTTGGCCAGATATGACCCTGATGGCAGTCTGTATAGAGCAAAGAAACCAAGAGGCCTGACTCTGCTCTGTGTGACATGTGGGCATTGTAATGGTCTCACTCAAGAAATAAAAAAGGATATAAAGGCACAGTAATAAGAATACATGATTTGACTGCAGACTAGCCAAGTGCATGTTTAACTTCCCTGGCTGTTCAAACCCTGTAGGTACCTGTGCCCTGAGCTGAAGGTAACTCCTCAGAGAGGCTATGTGTTTTTGTGGTCACTGTGACATGTTTCTCAGAATGTCTTTGTAAAGTTGTCTGCATCCTATCTCTCACACTGCACCACACTCAAAAAAAAGGAGCAGGAATGGGTCTGATCTCTCCTTTCCAATCAATCCCTGGACCAGGTTTTTCAAGTCCCTCCATCCAAGGTTGTTAGGTAGCTGCTGAGACTCACTGGGTCCTTCTACATCCTGGATGCTCCTCAAGGATTGCCCCTGGCCTGGAAGGGATATCTGACCCTGAGAGTATTCACCTGGGATATAGGAAGGTTGAAAACCAGTTTCCTGATTTTTCCTTAGACTCATGTCTCAAAAAAAGGATCATCAGCCCTTCGAGAAGGAGGGCTGCAATGACCTAGCTTAAATGACATGACTACTGGGGCTCCTAGCATTATTGCGAGTAAAGTCAAGTTGAAGCAGACAGTTAAGGAAAGAACTGGGGAAAAAATTGGGTTCTTCATGTGTTGTTTGTGTTTGGGTTTTATCTAGTTCTTGTGACAACTTTCCTGTCAAATAGCCCCACTGGAGTTCCCAGTACTTGATAAATTGCTATGAACAACGTTGAAACAACTCAGTGCTATGTCAGAGTGATGTTAGCTATGATTTGAATTTGCCATGATTTCCATGTGAGCGAACTAAGGAACCCAGAGGGGAGTTCATCTGGATTTACTGTTAAAAAACTCTGCTACTGATAACATGCTAATATCATCTTGACTTATTTCTCTTCTGCCCCAGCTGCTCAGTTCCCAGGTCTTTCTGGGTTTTTTTTCCCTTTTTTCTTTTAAGTTAAAAAAATCTGTAAAGCAGAAGTCAGTTACAGACCAACTTTATCAGAGATTAATTTTATTCTGCTTTAGCATTTTTCTGTAGAAGTGCATACTTGTAAGCTGTTGGTAAAATGACCTAACAAAAAATTCTCTTAATTATTTATAAAAGCAGTTTCTCTTCATGTGCTGCTGAGAGAAACTAGGCATCCCCCGATGAATTAGTGATTACTTATTATTTAAAAGGCAGGATTTACATGACTTTATGACATGACATTTAAAAGGCAGGATTTACACAACTTCTCAAAATGGGAATGTCCAAAAAATTACTTATCTCATAACTAGATGCTATAACCCGCCTGTTAGTTCAGCTCCTACAGTAGCACAGAAGTGTCTTGAAGATAGCAAGGTTCTTAATTTAGTAAGCTGGGGAAATATTTTTCTGCAGTACCATTACTACATTAGGCAGATGAAATATGATTCTGTAATAATGAAATGCCCAGATGTTTTACAGCTTCAGATGAATTAATGAGGAATTATCTATGTAGCATGAATTATCCAGTGCAACATCACATTTATGCAAGTTTACAGTGCCCTTGCACTTCTGAAATAGGTGGACAACTTTCTCTGCTTTAAAAAGACAATCCTGCTTTAGATATAAATTGTGAGAAACAAGACATTCACACCTAGAATACTCAGTTTTAGAATTTTTGATTGCTGCAGGCATTTATGTTTCAGCTGAAAAGGAGCCATAAAAAAACATTTTGTCTAGAATACTGAATATCTTTCATGACTGTGGCTATTTCAACATTCTTACTTAAAAACACTTTATTGTCAGCCTTGCTATCCTGAATGTTTTGAAATAATCATACAGCTCCTATTTTTGTTAGCACCATGCTGAAACTTCTGAAGATAGCTTAGTCAGAGCTGACACCTTAGACTACAGAAGCCCATTATTCTTCTTATTAGATATTTCCAGATATATATATCCATCTCTGTCTTAACTGTTTTTTTATTAAGCATACTTAGAGTATGTTTAATAAAAACAAACCAGGATTAGTAAATGTATGTATTTATACAGATTTAATCTTTCCACATGATGCACAGCAAATAAACAGCTATGAATTTTCTTCTGCTTGTATTGCTCTGTAGAATTCAATTGCACTCACACACCTACAGGGTTCTCAAATCATTCTGCCCAGCCTGGAGTTATAATCTCCTGTTGTCAAAAAACCATGGGAAGGTTACATTTTTAAGGAAAGCAAGAGCATATTTCTTTTGAAACACAACAATTTCAGTTAATTTATGGAAGTTAAAATTACTCACCTTTATTAAAAAAAAAAAAAAACAACCAAAAAAACAAACACACACGCTTCTTCCTTCTTAAAAAAAATATGCCTAGCACTGTAAGATCCACAAACTTATCCAAACTGATTACAAAAGTCAGTTAAACCAGCATGGGATTCTAATGAATTTCAAAATACAAGCAGATACAAGACTTCCTGAAAATAAAAGTTGGGGTTGGATGTAACTAGTACTTAGAAGATTAAAAAAAAAAAAATCAAAACAACAGCAACAAAAGTTCCAAACCACAACAAAAATACAGATAAGCTTACCTTTAAAGAGTGAGAAGAACAAGGATGACCAGAGATACAGTGCAGAATAAACAAATGCCAAGCACTTTTCTGTCAGCATTTTCAAAATAAGCTGGCTCTCCTTCCTGAGCAGAGGGTGAAAGAGGATGAAGTCTTGAAGACAGCTGGCAATGACTGATGGATTTGGCAATTACGGTAATAAGGCATCTAACCAGCTTCCCACCAGGGGAAAAAAGTGCATTTGCTCATGTGCTTCTCTAGTCCCCAGGAGCCAAGTCAGCTCAGTTCTTGGTCAGTAAATCCAAACACAAAGGAACAGGTTACATTCCTTTGGACTCACACTGCTCAACACACTCAGCCTTTCCCTGGTCAGGAGCAAATACAAGTGATTCTCGTACACAGCTGTCTGTGTACTACAAGAAGGGGGAGTGTGCTGCCTCGGAGACACTTTCCACATCTCCACATATTGTACCTAACTCGAGACAGCACGGCTGCAGTGTTTCCACTGCTTGCACTCGAGTGCCTCTAGAGCTGTTTCCCGGTGAAATGAATTAGTGCGTGTCCCCCTCTGCTCTCTCCCAGCTCCCAGGGCAACTTGCAGCAAGCTCCTGTCACATACACCTGCCTTTTCTCCCAGCAGAGATGGCATGGGAGATTCAATAGTGCAAAAGTTTGAAGAGATGAAAATAGCCAATCTCCTGTCCGTTTTTGGTGCACCCCTTCGTGTAAACACTTCCACCAAATGTAGGGAGCTGCTCCGAGTGCCCTCTTCAGCTGTCCACTGTGGGATTTCACACACACCTTGGCTCCCTTTCCTCTCCACAATTTTATTCACCAACAAAAGAAAGGCAAGGTGAGGCAAAGTCTTGAATAAATTATATTAATCATTTGGGCCTTTCTTTTCTCATTTGCCACTCATCCACTTCTCTTTCACTGCAAGCAGGGACAGGACTTCGCACTTAGCGTTGTTGAATTTTGGGGCTCCTGCCTTGACAGGGTACAACCCTGGACGGACGCAGAGAGCAGCAGGAAGTCGTGACTCAGGGCAGGAGGAGGAATTTGGGCGCGCTGCCGTAGTGAGGCTGCAGAGGGCAGTGCAAGCTGGTAGGAGCCCCCGGGATTTGGGACACAGGGTGCACTGAGGAGGAGGGCTTGTGAGATTTAGTGGTGGGACACGGGCTGACCGTGGAGACCCCCTGGCTGGAAACATCTGTTCTGGGATCAATTGCAGAAATGCAAACTTATAATGCTCAGGAAACACGTGAGAAATCAGTGGTCAAAGAACCAGGAAAGGGGAGGAAAACAGTACAAGTGGGGAGAGCAACACCACCAGCATTAGTTAGTAACACTCAAACGTCTTCTGCAGTTTTCATGCTCTCATTTTCTTTTAATAAATGTTAAATAGATTTGGAAGGCTGAGACCACAAGGGGCTGGTGTATACCTCAGCTGCAGCCTGGACTGTTTTAGCTGTATCCTAATGCCCACTCATCCTGTCACTGGATGGTGGGCTGTCTTCCTGGAGGTCTGGGAAGGGTCCTCAGAGCTGCTGGCTCTCCCTTTGCAGGCTTGCTGGGGTGCCCCACGTGAGCTTTCATTGACCAGCTGTAAGTGGAACACACCCAGGCACAGCCTCCTCTGGGTTCTCCCAGGCCCCTTCTTGCTCCCCATGGGTAGGAATGGGGACAGAATGGAACTTGCTGCTAGGACCGCATGAAGACTGGCCTGGGAGACCCCCTTGGGTGGCATCAGGGCCAGGGACTGTAGAGGGGCTGCCCTCCCACTCTCCAGCTGCACCGCAGACCTCCAGGCCCATTTGATGTTGGACCTCCCCACTGAGCCTGTGTGTGATGGTGTCAATAAGCCAGTGGGCAAAGCTCCTTATGTGCCTGTGCAGGGAGGCCCATAGAAGCTGGAACAAAGCCTCATTCGGGCCAAAGTAGTGCAGGCTGGATGGGACAAGGCACTGCACTGTTGCTGCTTCCTACCATCCTCAAAGAGCTGCCCCAGCTCCCAGTGCTACTATGACAGCAGGTGGTAGAGAACAGCAAGGTAGAGAAGGGATGCTGAAATGTAGTACAGGAGATGCTCACTGACCCCAGGGCAGTGGCCACATGGCTGATGGCAGGACTACTGCAGTGCTGTGGGATCTAGGGGCAGAAGGCAGTCCTACTCTCAGGTCTGATAGTGCTGCAGGGCAATGGAGATTGGGGGCAGCCAAGTGGCCTCATCCCAGCTGTCCAGGTAGATGGGACAGCAGTTGTCTAGCTCCATGGCCATGCTTGCCATGTGCTTTGGGGTCTGAAGACCGCTGGAGATGACAAACCACTTCACCGCCTTTCAGTGACACTGCAGCAACAATTGTTGCGCTAGAAAAGTGAGGCCACAGTTGTTGTCTGGTCTAAGGATGGATGGAAGTAATACCCACATCCCTCAGGACGCTCCCCAGATAGTGTTTTCCCCTCCCAGATAATTTCTGCTTCTGCAAGAGTGACTCCTGAGTGCCTTGGCTGCCTCAACAGAGATCTCTATTTTGCAAATGACTCACAGGGGCACAAGCTGAAGGTCACTGATCTCACAAGGATGGCAAATCTACCTGTATCATGGCTCTCTGCAAGTAGGACACTTGGTGCTGCAACATCCCACTTTGAGCCTGCAAATGCAGACAGGCAGAAACCAGAGGCTTTGCAATCCAACTCCTTTTCTGCACTCCTCAGCTCTTAACCACATTTCAAAATTAGGCTACAAGTGAATTCTCCAAAATGCCTGGGTTGCTTTATTCCACAGACAGTCATTTAACCATGTTGCATGGTAAAAATGAGCATGTCTGACAACCAAATATACACCGTGGAGTCTAGAAAACATAACTTACTGCACTACTGAGCTGCAACCAGGTTCTTTGTTCGGATCGCTGCTCACATAGGCTTTGTCATCAGTGCAGGGGCCTGGAGGTGTGTTTCTCTCACAGGCTGTTGTTAAGGAAGGATACAGCCAGAATGAGATTATAGTGCAAGTCTGTTGTGCTCGTCCTCTCCCATGTTCACCTGAATTGTGCTGCAACTGCAAAAGGCTTTCCCAGAGAAGATAAAACCAGGCCCTTCTGGCTAAGATCCTATAGTAAGGATGCACATCTGCTCTTCAGCTCTGGATGTTTTCATTGCTCCATTTGTAGGAGTCCCCATCTCCTACAGAAGCAGGTGACATGAATACAGAAATCAGGATTTTTCACCAAGGAGCTGGGAGGCAGACATTTTCTCTCACTGCCATTTTCCTGGGCATGGACTGCTGGGATGGACTGCTGCAGACTGGGGCTTATAGACAAGGTCCATGTCAAAGCTCTACCTAGTGGTTCAGACTGTGTTCTGATCTTTTGAAGTTATGTGACTTGTTCCTTTTCTTCTTGAGGCTGTGTCTCCTCTGGGTCACAATGGTACAATTCAGCTAGGTAACCTTCCTCTGTGAATGGGTTTGTCTGCAGATGAGACAGATCTTCTTCTACCACCTTTCACCATGCTCGCTGCTGAGTTTGCCCAGTCAGCCCTCCTAGCACTGACTTGACTTCCAAGCCAAACCTCAGCACCTCATGCTGTGAGTGAACAGAGATAAAGGACAACTGGCCACAATCACACTTTAACAGCTGAGCAAGAGGATGGAGAAAGGAGGATGAAGAAAGCCCTTGTAATGCAGGAGGTGTTGGAAAGTGTCTTATCCCAGGAATGGTTTGGATGAGTTATGAGTGATTTGGGGAAGTCTGGCAAAAGTGTCAAGTGCTGGAGTGGATATAGTGGATTGTTCAGAAGTTACATGACCAGGGTTTCACCATGCATGTCAAGCTGCAGAGACCACTCAGTGGGTTCAGCTCTTCTCCAAGGAAGGTGCATGACACCAGGCCACATATGCACAGGCCAAATGACCTTGCTGGTGAGGCTGGAGATGCTGGAGGATAGGAAAGTACTGCAGCATATGAATACTTGGCTGGTTAAGCAGGGAGCTGGGTTGGAGTGATCCTAATTCTGTTGGATGCTGGGATGAGGAAGCCAAGGAAGTGAGATATAGAGGGGTCCACTCCTTTTGTTGGTGCAAAAGGAGGCAGATGGTGTCAGGAGGGTCTGCATGAACTAGGGATCTCATGGCTCCCCACTCTTGCAGGCAGCAGATGCCTTGTGGGTGGGTGGAGGTAACAATGGAGCTGAGACCTGAGCTCTGCATGCTCCAATGACACATGGAAAAAGCTGCACAGCAAAAGCAAGGTGCAAGAAACTCCAGCCCTGTCAGGCAGGCCTGCAGTAGCCTCTCATCCTCAAGGGCTCAGGCTCTGATTTTTCAGTCCCTGCTCTGTACTTTCCCCACACAAGAGGAAAAGAATAGAGGTGTAGGGCATCATACCAGAGCTCAGCTGAAAGGATGATTTCCCCTCCTTGGGTGCTGGGGTCTGCACCACTGGGCATGGTGGATGCTGAGCTGGTGAGGGAGCAATGCCAGCCTCTGGCCCTGCTGACAGAGACTCAGCCAAGATGGGGTCTGTGCTCATGTGCAAGTGCATCCCCGAGACCTGCAGATCTTCTTATCTGTCCTACTTCCCATCTCTACATTTCTTTCTCCATATCAGTGTTCCTCTCCTGCTTTTCCGTTGTGCTTCCTTCCTGCTCTCTATCCCTTTTCTTCTCTGTTTCTGCCCCACTTCCTGTTTTTTTCACTCTGCCCCTCTCTTTCCCAATTTCTCTTCCTCCTACTACCAGGCTTGTTTCTGTATCCTTTTTGTGTATTTTCTTAGCCCTTAATTTCCCTGTCCCCAGACTTCTTTCCTTATCCCTGCTTCCCTTTTGCCCTCTCCCCCTCCTTCTTCTCTTCCTCCTCCCTTCCTTGTCCTTATTTCATTCTCTCTATCCCCACTTCTTGTCTCACCATCCCTTTTCTTCTCCCAGTCCCTCCCTTCCACTCTCGGACACAGCCCCACTCCTCGCTCCCTGCCCTTCTTTCTCCCTCTCCCTCTCGTTGCAGGGCAGCGTCCCTCCACCGTCCGTGTCTCTCCGTGCCCGGCACACGCGCGCTGTCCCCTCGGCGCCCGCGGCGCTGCGGGTACACCCAGGGGTATGTGCGCGGCCGCGCGGCCTGCGGAGCCGCGGCCCCATGGCCACCCTCGCCCCTCCGTGCTCCCCGCTGCAGCGGGGTCTCCGCCTCCCCGCGCTGTTCCCGGGATGACCCGCGCCGCACCGCTGCCCCTCTGCGGTGGCCGCTGGCACCCCGAGCAGGGCCTGAGGCGGGGAGAGCGCCTGCCTGAGGCGGCACCGCAGGGAGCCGGTGCTGCTGCGGCGGGAGCTTGCTGAGGCGCTGAGGGACAGCGCGGGATGTCCTCTGCTGGCGGGATCTGGAGGAGCGGTAAAGACGTTCCCGGAGCATGTCCCTGCAGCATTGAGCCAGCCCATTGCCACGCATGTGCTCAGTTTAAAAAGGCTCCCCACACTACCTCGGGGTTCTTGGTTATCGCTGGGGCCCCCAGGAAAGCCCGAACCAGCCCCACACCTCAAACACCAAGAGCTCTCTGCCTGAGGCCCCCAAGACTCGGCCTCACATAATCACAGAAACACAAAATGTTCTGACTTAGAAGAGACCCACGAGGATCATCCAGCCGAGCTCCTGGCCCTGCGCAGCACTATACCAGAGAATCACACCAGGTGCCTGAGAGCACTGTCCAAATGCTTCTTGAACTCTGTCAGGTTTGGTGCTGTGACTACTTCCCTGGAGAGCCTGTCCCAGTGCCCAACCACCCTCTGGGTGAAGAACCGTTTCCTGATATCCAAACTAAACATCCCCTGACACAAGTTCACCCTATTCCCTCAGGTCCTGTCACTGGTCACCAGGGAGATCAGTGCCTCCCCCTCCACCTTCTCTCACAAGGAAGTTGAACAGTGGGGTGAGGTTTTGCCTCAATCTCCTCCAAGCTGAACAGATCAAGTAGTCTTTCCTCATATGGCCCCTCCTCAAGGCTCTTCAACCATCTTTGTAGCCTTCCTTTGGATGTAAGAGCTTCAGGACCCAAATCCCTGCCTGACTAATCCCCAGGATGCCTGCGTTGTCCCAGGGCCCCAAAGCATCCCCAACCCTACTCTAGTCCCCTCCCTCTTAGCCTTGCTCAGCAGCTTCCCCACCCTACCTAAATGTCCCCAACATGCCCTTGCCATGCCAGCAGCCCAAAACCCTCTTAAGTCCTGTTCCAGGGTACCTCCACTTATCCCCACAGCCTACCTGAGTATCTGTGGTATTCTCCAATCCTGTCAGAGTACACTCCCAAAACTGCTTTCAAGGCATCCAAATACTTCTGAATGGTCCTCTGAATGGGACCTGGAGAATGTCATCTAGGTGTCATGAATACCTGCAAACCCTACTCAAGTAGGGTACCCTCAAAACCCCCCCAAACCTGCCTCACAACCCCAAAGTTCCCAACCCCATCTTCTGAATCCCTGAAAGTCGTTCTTCAAAGACCCACAAACCATAATTTCCTACAAATACCCCATAAACCCTTTTTGTAGTCCACAAAACATCCGTAAGTCCCTTCCAGGAGCCACGAAACAACTGCAAGCTTGTCCATGGCTCCCAAAAGTTCCAATACCCTGTGTCCAGGTCTGCAGCTACTAAACACCCTGAAACCTTTCTTTTGGGCCAGGAATGCATCTCAAATCACAGCCAACTGCCCCCAAAGACTCATCTAAAATGTCTACAAACAACCTAAACCCTAAACCCTCCCAAGACTTTCTCAGACTTCTCCAAGGCCAAGCCAAAGGTTCCATACATGTCTCACCAAACCCCAAATATACCACAATGTGCCATAGCTCTTGCTGGTTCCACAAGATTCCGTATCCTGCCAATTCTACTCAAAGCACCCAAAATTTGGGTTCTTTTCTATGAGGAGGATTGTCTAAGTGGACTGCTTTAAACACTGAGGTGTGCTGCTTTCCTGCAAAATGGAAATGGCTCACAATGGCCATAAAGTTTTACAACTACCTGGTAGGTTCTGTGCAACTTTTCTAGATAAGATAGGTACTATGATAGGTGTAAGATAGGTGCTACCTTCACACCAAAGGATTTTGCACAATGCCTGGCTCCCCAGGAGAGCTCCTCTGCCTTCCCACTCAATACAGTTTTATTCACCAGCCAAGAAAAGGAAAGGTTAACAATGGCTTGAATAAATTATATTAATCATTTGGGTCTTTCTTTTCTCATTTACCTGTTCTGAACACTCACTCACTTCTCTTTCACTGCAAACTGCACTGTTTGAATTTTTTGGGGCTTCTGCCTTGGCAAGGTACAGCCCTGGGCCAATGCAGCAGCAAGTCATCACTCCAGGCAGAAGGACGGATTTGGGCACTGCTGTGGTGAGGCTGCAGTGGGCAGTGCAAGCTGGTAGGAGAGCAGAGCCCTGGGATGTAGGGCACAGGGTGTACTGAGAAGGAAGACTTGCGAGGTTGAGTGGTGGAGTCTGACTGTGGAGTCCCCTTGGCTGGAAACATCTGCCCTGGTATCAACTGCAGAAATGCAAACCTGGAGCAGAGTCCATTATTTTTGTGTTAGATCTGTTGGGTTTTTTTGTGGTTTTTTTTTGTATTTTTGTTGTTTTTTTGTTTGTTCTTTTTTTGTTTGTTTGGTCGGTTTGTTTTGTTTTTTAAATTTCTCTTTGAATGAGGGCATATGCCAATGAGTACAGCTTCACACATTGCAGTTCCAGTTGCTGTACTCACCTTCAGCCGCTGGAGGTGGCTGTCTTCACACTTGACAGCCAGGGCGCGGCAGGGCTGTGCAGATGGGGGCAGTTGGGTACGGGGGACCTCCTCCTCTCAGGTGGAACATGTCTGATGGTGCCGTGTGGGGTGGAATGACATGCTCCTCAAAGCTGTCATCCCCCCACACCGAGTACAGGATGGAGGTCACCCTCCTCTTGCAGAGAGGGTACTCAGGCTTGTTCCCACTGCAGAAGGCACACTCAGCAGAAGCAAAGCAGCCACAGCAGTGCACAGCTGGCCTCATCCTAGCTGCCCAGGCAGATGGGATGACAGTTGTCCACCTCCTGTCCAGCTCCATGGCCACACTTGCTGAGTGCTATGAGGTCTGGAGGCAGCTGGGGATGTTGAGCTGCTCCATCACTGGTGCTGCAGCAATGGGTGTCATGATAGAAAAGGACCTTACGAGGGATAGAATAAATTCCCAGGTCTCTCATGAAGGAATTTTTCTTCCCAGATCACCTCTGTTGCTGTGAGAGTGACTCCTGAGTGACCCAGCCAGAGAAAATCCTCTGAAGTCCCTGGGGCCAAGCACTGAGAGCAATACTGCTAAACAACAACAGCTTTGCATGTCATTCCTTTCTGGCTGTGGTAGCAATGCTGTTGGCTTAATAAAAGCCTTTGGGAAGCTCTCTCTAGCCCACAGGCAACTACAAAAAGATCTTGAAATTACTGTGGAGTGACAAAGTGATAGACTTAGGCAAGGGATGCTTCAACAGTTTGATGTTTGGATGTGTAACTTTCTCAGTTCTATGTTCTTTTCTTTCTCCTCCAAGCAGGGGAGGAGCACTCATTTGGGGGGAGGCCAGGCCATGAACTCCCCGAGCTGCATCATCATCCCCCATTCCTGCTACATCTGGAGGATCAACAGTATTGTGCTGGGCATGCACAGTCTCTGTTCCTGGTGCAAACATTAAGCACCAAGTCAGAACAGGTAGGAAGTGCTGTCTTCCCTCACTGGGGGCAAGAATGGGAGTGAAGACTGCTGGACAAGGAAGGGAGGGAAGAGACAAAGCAGTGTGCATACAAGTGCTACCCATCTATATGGAGGGGCTGCTGCTTTACGCACAGGAGCTTTGACCATTGTGACAGCTTGGGGGAACCCAGGGAAGTATTGGTGACTGTCAGCAGAGGAACAGCTTCAGATTGACTCTCCAGCTCCTTTGCAGCCTTGCTGGTGGGACTAGTCAGGAAGCTGAGGACACCTTCAAGACACTTGCAAGCTCCTGAATTCATGTGGAGTCAGCACCTCAGGGCTGAAGATGTCTTTAGGAAGCAGAGCCCCTCTGCCCAACTGAAGACTCTGCCCTGTTGCAGGGTGGACAGCTCACTCATCCCAGATGACACTGGTAGAATGAAGCCTGCCTCTGTCAAACCCCAGCTGACTTAAAAAGCCTGAGTGCTTTTGTCTTGTCCATGCTGACACCAAGCACTGCCCATCAGTGCTTCCTCAGCCCCTCCATGTCTCCCCTTTGCACACCTCATGCTTCCAGAAACAGCAGCCCCTGAGTGGGACCTCCCCTTTTCTACTCACAACTTGCTTGGCAAGGAAAAAGTGGGTTAAGAAGAGGTTGCATGATAGGTACACCAGCATCTCTTATAGTTTCTTTTCCTCTGCATTTCCTCAGTGCCAGACAAGGCTCAGTGAAGGCTGTCACATTTCTCAAACTTTTCTGAGAATCTGACCTGCAGGAGCCTGCAAAGGGAAGTGGCATGGAGACCTGTGGAGGAAGGTTTGGAGAAACACAGCAACCCAAACCAGGACTGATGTCTGGATATATGTGTATTTATCTATCAGGTGGGGAATTGCAGATCTATTCTGTAACAACACAGTTTTTGCTAATGATTCATTCTTGCATGCTGTTCATCATATCTTCATTTCCCACCCTGTGAGTATGCAGCTCAGTGCTCAGTCAGCTATGAGTACCATGTAGCAGATGCCACCTCTTTAGCATTGCTGCCTGTGGTCCTGAGTGGCTGCTAGTCATGGAGAGAATGGTGTTAAGGCACAAAAGCACTTTGAGGAGAGAGGTTAAAGTAAGTTTGTTTTATGTCTTCTGATTTTCCTCCATTGTGCCTGGCTTCTTTTATGGTAATGTGTGAGACAAGAGGACTCTTGCAGAATGCAACTGGACCCAAAAGTGACCAACCCTGACTTACCTAAAGATACTCTGCAGTTTCATACCTGACGGTGGAACACATGCAATTAGATATCTTCCACAGAACATGTGGCATGGTGTGCTTTTCTGTTACAAGTTTGCAATGGTTTGTTCCGTTACTGCTATGCAGATGGTTTGTCCCTGAGTCGTATTCTCCCACCTCTGTTGTCCATCTTCCCAAAGACCTGCCCTTTGTTCCAGGCCTTTCCATGCCCATCATGGTAAACCCTGCCCTCCTCCCTTGTCCATCACTGTTGCCCCATCTTTGCTCCTAGAACCTTCCATGTCACTTGTATATCCCCTGAGAACTCATTGGTGTATTCAAACTGTTCTCCTCTCCTGTTACTCCCTATTCGTCTAGGCACTGTATTCCCCGCCTTGTACTCCTCCCCTGGCTCCCTGCAATTGGTTGAAGTCCATACCCTCCCCTGGTTACCTCCCCACTTTACACTGTACTCTGTTGTTCTTGGTTCTTTGCCTCTGACTCCTCTTGAGAATAAACCTCTTGTGAACTCATGCAAGGGAGCCCTCCCTTTTCTTTATTTTGATCCTCGGTGCCTTTTAAGATCGGTAACTGTAGAGAGCAGCTCAGCTGTTTTGGGTGCCAAGCAGCCCTTCTCATACCGCTACCCAGACCCACCTCAGGGTGGATAGGGAGAGGCCACTCTTGGCGCAGTCCAGGAGAGGGCTAGCCTGGGAATATCTCCAACGGAACCACATCAGCTGGCGCCCAACATGTGGCCCTCCCCCTTTTGTGGGACCTTGTCAAATAGGTGTCCCCTGGACCAGCGTGGTCGGGGCTGTGAAGCCTTATGGATTATCAGCACCCCATGTGAGCATGTTGCCTTTTGGTCAGTGGTGCTCCCAGGGGAGGAAGAGACAACTCTCCTCCAGGCACCCAGGAGGACCTCTTCCCAGATCAAGGACCTTCTTCATGGTTTTTCTTTCCAGGGGTTGTTGGTGTGGTGAGTACTCTGGCGGCTGGAGTGGACCCGGCCAGGGGCTCAAGTGTAGGGTGGGTGCACTCCCAAGGGAGGGGAGGCATGGCGCACAGTATTAGCATTCCACCCCTGGTGATTCCCTGGGCCCTTTTTTACTTTCAGTTTTCCCCTATTTAACTCCGAGAAAGGGTGGAATTAGTGCTGTTTCGGCAGTATGGGTGCTCGGCTGTCGGCACAGGAGAGGGAGGTTTACTTCCAAGTTGAGGGAACCCTGGTGGGAGGGGGAATGATGTTTTCTAAAGATTCATTAAAGAAGTTTTTTTGATGGCTGTTTTTCCACTTCCCGAAAGTTACCTCTGAGGAGGTTAAGAAAGTTGCATTTTGGAATGCCATGGGCACAAAGCTCGCCATTTTGACAACAGAGGACAATCCCTCAGTGGATATAGATTTTTTTCTTTGTTCAAATCGATGCAATCGTGAAAGACCAGGAAGGAAAAGTAGGAAAACAATCTTCCCAGTTATCCCAAATTCATCCAAAAACCCCTCGTCCCTCACCCCCTTCTCCCAATCCCTCTTGCCTTACACGGGGTGGGCTGGGGGGAGCAACCCGCCGAGACGCACAGAGTTGCCCCCATCTCCCTGGCTCTCTGCAACCTCCTCAGTACCTTGGCCCCGACAGTGATGCCACACTTTCGGGGATCTTACCCTAGCACCTCAGACCTCTCCTATTTTCCCAGTTCAAAATCCCAAAAGTTGTCCCGAAGACGGTTTTCTCTCCATCCCTAAAGAAAAGGCACAAGATGGCGGATGCCAGGTGGCATGGCCCCCCACTTATGCTTCTTCTCCCCATAATCCCTTTCTCCCTGTCCCTTCCCAATTATCTGATCCCTTCCTGTCCCCCAACTCTTCCCATTCCTTGAGTGCCTCCCCTTCCTTTGAATAAATTAATTTGGCTCCTCCCATTGCTCCACCTATCACTCCTCCCTCCATCATGTCACCTTTAATTCCTTACTCCTCTATTAACTCTGCCCTAGTCTCCACCCCTCATCCCCTCAGGTCAGCCCACCCTCTTCTGGATTCCCACACCACTCCTTCCAGTTCTCATGATGTCATGGGAACCGGAAGTGAGGTGTCTGGGAACGCAGAAGAGAAAGATCTATTCTTTGCCACACCAGTCATCTACAATAGTAGGGGAGGGCATCCCAAATGGGAGCCTTTCTCCTAGTAGAACATTAAGGAACTCTGCAGAGCACAAAAGGAATTTGGCCACAAAAGTGAATACTTTAGGAGCCTTTTAACGGCAACGTTTTCATCCAATGTCCTGGTCCCTAGTGATTTGAAAAGACTTTTCTTGTGTGCTCTCTCCATCAGAGTACAAATGGTGGTAACGGACTTGAAAGAGATTACTTGGGGACCTCCTTCCAAGGCTTCTGCAGGTTCCTGCGTGTGCCACCGATGCCAATGGCAGTGACATCTCTTTAGACCACATAGCCGATGAGGATGACTGGGTGCAGGCTCACAAGCAGGTGGGGGGACTTCCAAAGTCAGTGTTGAAGCAAGTCCAAGAAACAGCTGAAAAGCTTTTCAAATCATGCCTAGAAAAGAACCCATGCAAAGTTATATTTCCCTGAGGCAATCACCATCTGAGCCTTTTCTACATTTTGTAGACTGGGTCTGTGCAGTGGTGGAGAGGAGAGTGGAGAACCTTGAGGTGCAAGAAGAAATCATCTTAGAGGTGGCGATGAGTAACACCAACAGTATCTGCCAAAAGATCATCTTGGGGCTCCCTTCAACACCACTGCCGACCCTGGACCTTCTTATCGAGGACTGCACTAAAAAGGCAGTACTGAGACAAGGCGACCAACCTAGGAGACTCGGGCCAAGAAAAAAATTCGCAACACCAGCTACTGTCCCCTTGTTGGCGGTGCCATCAAAAAAGAAATGTTTTCATTGCAAACAGGAGGGACACATGATGTTTCAGTGCCCCTTTCTGGGGAAAGCACCACCAGCCGTAAGGGGAGGGGAAGGAGGAGGAGAGACACGGGCAAAAAACTAGATAAAGAGCACGGACCTGCCCCGCATGTTGAAATAAATGGGGTGGACTGTGATGAGGTTGCAACAGAGGATGCTTTCCCAGAACCCTCTGGGTTCATTACTACCAAAAGTAAAAGAGAGCCTTTTTGATTTGAATTCACCCATTCCATGACTTTTACTTCACAGGACTGGCATGAAATAAAGGTTGATCTTGGACATGCCTTAAACTTACACTGGACTGACTGTAGGTACCTTGTTGGGACCTTGGGGACACCAAGTACACTCCCGTAGAGATTAAGATCACTCTAGGGGTCTTACCATCTGACCCAGAATGAATCGTTCTCCTGGCACGCTGTGTCCATCCCCCACCCCTTCCTACCTAAAGGCCAGGTCATCACTCAGGGCATTCCTTGTTGTCCCTGGCCAGATTTGTGTCTATGAGGACTTGTCATGGTTTGACACTGGCCAAGTGTCAGGCACCCATGAAAGCTGCTGCCTCACCCTCCTCTGCTACAGCTAGGCAGAGGACAGAAATGACTTCATGAGTTAAGGATCAGGATCTAAGGCTTGGCTTAGAGATACAAAGTGAAATTTATTACTAAAAAAATCAGAGGATAATGGGAAGTAAGATAAGCCCTTAAAAACACCTTTTCTTCGCCCAGCTGCTCCCTCCTGCCCACTGAAGACACAGGGAGATAGGGCATGCATTTTTGGTCAGTTCATCACCCGAGGTTTTCTTCTGTTGCTCACGGAGAGGAACTCTTCCCCTGTGAGACCATGGGGTCCCTTCCCATGGAACACAGTTCTCTGTGAACTTCTCCAGCATGGCTCCAAATCTCACAAGCAGCAGTCCTACCAAAGCTGCTGCAATGCAAGTCCCTCCCATGGGCAAACAGTCCTCCCAAAACTGCTGTGGGATGGGTCACACTTCCATAGGGTGCAGTCCTCCAAGGACAGGCTGCTCCAGCCTGGCAGCAAGGGCCCCCTTTCTCCACCAGGTCTCCCACAGAATCACAGCTCCTCCAGGCATCCACCCACTCCTGGCAGTGGCACCTGCCCCATGGGGTGCGGGTGGATCTCCCGTGGATCCCCATGGGCTGCAGGGGCAGAGCTGCTGCACCATTGTCTCACTACAGCCTGCAGGGGAGTCTCAGCTCCGGTGCCTGGAGCAGCTCCTCCCCCTCCTCCTTCACTGACCTTGGTGCCTCACATGTTCTCACCTCCCTCTCTTCTCTGGCTGGAATTAAAACTGTGCTCCCACCATTGTTTTGGTTTCTTCTTAAAAATGTTATCATAGAGGCATTACCATCATCTCTAGCCTTGGCCAGTGGCATATTCATCTTCAGAGCCATCAGGGATTGGCTCTGCTGGACACAGTGGAAGTTTCCAGCAGTTTTTCACAGATACCACCTCTGTGGTCTCCTCTGCGACCAAAAACCAGGCCAAAAACTAGCT
This sequence comes from Vidua chalybeata, assembly GCF_026979565.1. Taxonomy (NCBI): domain Eukaryota; kingdom Metazoa; phylum Chordata; class Aves; order Passeriformes; family Viduidae; genus Vidua; species Vidua chalybeata. The sequence continues at coordinate 45,983,555 of NC_071570.1, forward strand.
TTCCTTACTTGATCCCTGGCAGTTTGGACAATCTCTCTGCACTTTTCCAAGGCTACCTATGCTTGCCTCCATCCTCTGTGTGTTTCCTTGTTGTGTTTGAGTTTGTCCAGGGGTTCCTGGCATCTGTGTAGGCCTCCTGGTGTTTTTTTGCCTGACTTCCTCCTTGCTGGGGTGTACTGCTGCCGAGCTTGAAGGAGATGATCCTTGAATTATCAACCAGCATTCTTGGGCTTCTCTTCCCTCCAGGACTTTATCCCTAAACACCCCTGAAGAAGCCAAGATCTGCTCTTCTGAGGTGTAGGGTAGTGAGCTTGCTGTGCGCCTTTGTCACTGCCCTGAAAATCTCAAACTCCACCATTTCATGATCACTGCAGCCCAGACTGTCCTGGGCTTTACATTCCCCACCAGCCTCTCCTTCTTGGTGAGAACAAGATCCTGCATAGCATGTCTCCTTCTTCTCTATCACTTGGAGAAGGAAATTATCATTGAGTTCCAGAAAGCCCCCAGATTGCTTATATACTGCTGTATTTTCCCTTGAACTGCTGTCAAGGTGGTTCAGGTCCCACCTGTGGACCTGGCTTGTGAATGTGAGCCTGCTCCTATCTGTATATAGAGGGACTCATCTGCTCAATGCTCCTAGTCAGGCAGCCTGTAGTGGGCTCCTGCTATAATGTCACCTGTCACCTGTCCCTGCCCTGCCTTTAATCCAGATCCGTGGGCTCTCAGTTGGCTCCTCATCCATCCCAGGGCAGAACTCGATCCACTTCAGCATGTTCTTGGTACAGAGAGCAACACTCTTTCCTCGTCTCTCCTGCCTGTTTTTTCAAAAGAGTCTGTAACCTCTCATTTCAACACTTGAGTCATAGGAGCCATCCCACCATATCTCTGTGGTGCCTGTTAGCCCATCTCTAACTCCTCTTGTTCATTCCCTGTGATGTGTGTGTTGGCACAAAGGCATTTAAATTTAGTCCCTGATGAAGCTGACTTACTGGCTGGAGTGTCAGGAATTCCTTCATGAATTTTCATGTATTCTCCTCCTGACCTGCTCCAAGCTCTGGGCATCTCTTGCTGACTTGCCATCAGACTGGAAGGACCAAGAGGGACTGAGGTTCCCATCTCCTGACATCTTGAATTTAAAACCCTCTTCACCTGCCTGGCAAGCCTATGGCTTTGGAAGATGCTCTTCCACTTCTCTGACAGACGGACCCCATGAGCCCTCAGTACAGCCAGTTTGTCAAGGTGAGTCATGTGGTCCAAGAAGCTGAAACCCTGACTGTGGTACCAGCCTGTAACCATTTGTTGATTTACCAGACCTGACTGGCCCTTTTGAACACCTTCCCTTTGAGAGGGGAATTAATGAAACAGCAGTGTGTAATAGTCAGTAGACGGTACAAGGCTCAGCAGCCTATCAGTGACATCCCTGTTATGATTCCCCAGTAAGCAGCACCTCTCTAGAGAGTGTGTTAGGTCTCTCAGTACCTCTGAACCTCTCAGAAGTCACCTACTGCTACCACCCATTGCCTTTTCTTAGTTGCACTGGCTGTGATGTGGGGCCAGATGGGGCTGCCTTACTCAGCTCCAGTGCCTCTCCTGATGTGACAGGTCTTTCCTCTTCAGTACACAGGGAAACACAGTGGTTATGCAAGGGCACTTCAGGCTTCAGGGAAGTCTCTTCCCCCTGTGGTCCTTGCCATTGCAAGCTTCCATTCTTCTGCATTATTAACTCCTCCCTTCTGTATGTGCTAGTGAGGGAGTTTTTCTGGCTGTTTGGTCGTCAGCTTATGGGGCCACTGCAGGCTGAGCTTGGGACTAGCTATCTAACACCTTTTCAGTCTCCCTGATGTTATGCAGCCTTCTCACTGCCTTCTGCAGCTCAGCCACCTGCTGCAAGAGGTGCACCACCTGAGCACATGCTCTGCATGCAGGTCTGCTGCCTGTCCATGCCCCAGGAGAAACGTGTCTCTTCTTGCAATCTGAGATCTGTCCTATCTATCCTGGTGGTGTCTGCTGTCACCACCCAGACAGAACTGCTGTAGGGAGAAGCTGCACTGCAGACCTCAGACTGCAGCCACAGCAAGATTGTATATCTCTGCCTGTTTCAGAGGGCTTCTCTCTGATCCACTGCTGTGATGGGACCAGTGACATGACTGTCCCATTGCCTCTCCTTTGACTTCACAAAAACAGAAGGGCTCTAGTGAGACCCAACCACAGCCAGGATGGTTCACCTTTGCAGGAGGCTTTCTGCAGTTTTCCAGTGACACCTACAGACCTAATTGTAGAGGTCTCTGCTGTGGTCATGGAAGGCCACTCCTTTGGCAGGGAAAGGACACAGGTCCCGAGCATACCTAGCCCATGCCTTAACATCAAAATCCCTCTGTTCTGCTAAGATTTCAGCTTCACATTTTCCATAGGTTTTCCAAGGAAAGGCACATCTATAAGTGAGCTGTGAGACAGATCAGTTATACAGTCTTGAAGAGAAGAGTACACAGCAGAAAGTCTCCTTCAGCTGTGGCGGTAATTACAGACTAGCATGGACACTCGAGCCTCTTTTGTTATAAATACAAAATATGAAGTTAGCTGAGCCAGCAGGAGGAGCTGATACTGCAAAGCAGGTACCTGCATGAGCTGTCCAGCCTCACTGCTTGGCAGTGCCATCACACCTTTGTGTCAGGCTGTCAGGGTATTATGGCAAACCAGAGTGAGGGAGCAACTACTCATTAGGAATCCAAAAAGAGCCTCACACACCTCTATGTCTCATGCATTAGCAGACAGAAAAGTCTCCCCTTTTTATAATCTCTTTTATGTGCTTGGATGAAGATAATAGTGTCTCAGCTGGCGCAAGACAGACTCTCTCACCGGGGTAACAGCAGGTTTTGGAGACAGTTGCTATCAGTATTTCTTTACTCCTTTAACCTATCCTTCAAAATAGAGCTAACCATAGTTTAACCTACAGCCAGTTTCACATGATCATTTTAAGAATCTGAGATTAATCTGAGATTATATTTCATACATTGTCAGTGTAAGCACATCTAGCAAACACAGGGGCCTTTGCTTTGTGCTGCACAGCAGATTCAACACACTTTTGCATCTATAAAATACTTTTTAAAAGTTGATACAGCAAAAAGAGGTTAATCCTTTCTTAAACCACCCTTTATTAAAAAAAACATAAACATTTGTAAATATATAAAGTTATAAAGTATCAAGTGCTTCTTGCTTCCCAATACAGTAGAATTCAGAAGTGGCAGGTAAATTTGGCGTTAATATGTTTGGTGTGTTAGTTCCAGGGCTGCAGAACTGACCACCTGGTTTTGCAAAAGAGAGCTCATTCCTCTGACAAGTTTAAACAATATTGTTTCACTTTGGTTTCAGACTTCTTTCCTGCTCCTTTTGACAAACATCAGTACTTACTAGTGAGAGCACATCTGGAGCTGTAGGAACAAGCAGGCTCCTTAGAAGGATGCAAATGTGTTTTTAAAAGTGAGAGCCTTCCAGTGGCTAATGGGGAAGAGAATTCAGGCACTGAGAGAGCTCCTTTTATAGTGTTCCTCAGGCACAGTGTATTCTTAGTATTGGGATTGTCTTCTAGCTAGACTGGATGAAGTTAGTCTCATGTTCAGTCTGCAACAAGGTCCCTTAATCAGCAAGTACTCAGATTCCCTTGAAGTACATATAACATGAAGCATCACATAATCCCAACTATCTAAATTTTTTTTTTTTTTTTACCACATAAGTATTATAAAGTAAGAATTTCTCAAAGAGTACACCCAGACCTGAACTCAAAGCAGGATATTACAATGTGGAGGTACTGTAAAATGAAAAATCCAGTCGTAACCACAGAAATTGTCAGTGTAACTGAACTCCAAATGGGATCTTTTATGTCACTTCCCATCTCATTTAACACTAAAGAACAGATGTCAGTTGCAGAGAGAACAGGTGTTTTCTGATGTTGTTTCTTACTTGGTCTCATCCCCAAACCCCCTGTTACCTGCAGAAATTTATGACAAGTCCCTGCACTAAAGTGTCACCTTTGCCAGTTCTTCTGCCAGCTTCCACCATGCCAAGCACTACAGTGTCATTCCCTAAGGAGTGATGCTGTATAGGAGAGCATCACATTAGTGATCACACAAATACTAAACCAGCAAGTTTGTCTTCTTGTGGAAACCTTAAACCACTAAAATTGCAAGAGAGGTGAAGAAACAGAATCCCAAGTAAAACAAACTAATCCTTAATGTCTCAGCATTTAGCAGGGAAGCAGAGGGGTGAGAAATGCTGTTGTATTTAACTTCTGCTGCTTACTGTTATTTTCTTTTATAGGCAGCACTAGAGGCAAGGCTTTTCTTTTCTTGTAGAAGAAAAAGTGACTTGTTGTAACAGACTTGTATTACAGATCACATACTTACATATCCCCATTGGAATGGAATGATGCTCTAGATTCTACTGCCCTTTAGCTAAAAGGCACAATTAGCTCCAACGTGAGTGGAAGAGCTGTTATGCTGTACCACAGTCCTTAAATAGAAGTTTTCCACTGCATTTGTGGTAGGCACAGCTTCCATCTTTCTGAAATTTTCACCTTTGTTCCACGTACATAAAAATTTTAAAATGGCTGAAATACGATGCTACCCTCCACTGTGACATTTCTTTAGCTTGAATCCAGTCAGCTAAAAATGTTAGTTGCGTGCATAGTTGTCCATTGACACTTTGACCTTCCTGGCAGGACAGCCTTTCTTAACAGCCCAGATCCCCAAATAAACAAGACTGAGAGATGCACAGCAAAGGTGCTATTTGCTCTAGTCCTCGCTTTTTGTGCAACTTGACACAGATATCCCAGTGTACCAGCTCAGGATTAGTCCATGCCCACTAGCCTGAGTCCTGGCCCTTGGCATCCCCTTTTTGGCCTGTTTAGGATTCAGGAACATGTGCTGTCGCTGCATCTTCTGCCTTGACCAAATCACTGCTTGTCTCAGCAAGGAGCCGCTTGTAGTCAGTGTGGAAGAAGATGACATAGAAACAAGCCATACCGCTGCAGAGGCCAGCCAGCACCAGTACTGGAGCTGTGAGAGAGATACACTTTTAGGCAGTGAGACCAAAACTCTCCATGGGTGCAGAAATATACAGGTCAACTCCCCAAAATGACACAGTCTGTCTGACCTCCTCCCAACAGATACCCCTGAGGACAGGGTGCAGGCCACAGTGGGACATTACCAGTTTGGTAACAGATAAATCTTGTTTTACCTAACTCTGGCATAAGAAGAGTATTTAGGTGAAATGTGGAAGGCTTCCAGAACACTTTGCCCTGCATGACCCCCCAGGGTGGAGGTCTTACATCAGAGCAGACATTGTATTTGTAGGAGTGTGTGTCCCTCTGTAAGTGTACGCATTTGTGTCTTGGGGAGTAGTGAAAAACATTACAAAAAAGATTGAATCAAATCAGTTGAGCTCCACAAAGGAACAGGTCCTCACAGGTAGTGCTTCTTGTAATATCATCTGAGAGCAAAGTGTAGAAAAATACATTGCATGAACTTTAATTAATGACAAATTTGTGTTTAAAGAATCTTTTCTGAAGGGAAAGAAAAAGTATCTCTAAAAGACTATGCAACAAAGCCTGGAAGTAGTTCTAATTTCACCACTGTCCCAAATGAATATCTTCATCCCCTTCTCCACAAAAGGAATATGAATGGATACCTAATCCCAAGATCCAGCTCTGATCTGATTAAATGGCAAATTGCAGGCTTTCAGAGATGAAGCAGTCAAATTGCTTTTTGGGGACAGTTATTATGAAGCCTTGATCCCTTACAGCTAGTAGACCTTATTCTGGGGAGTTTCTGCTCAGCCAAGCAGGATATATTTAATAGGTGATGGTCAGCCTTTGCTTATGGTGTCCCTAAGTGTCAGTATTACATAAACATGAACCAGCTGAGATATCTAGACTAGGGTTTAGCCTGCACTGAAAACACTTATGTGCTCCTGTTGATCTCAGTTGCTGTCTCTTCTGACCAGCTAAGAAAGGAAGGGAAATCTGGAGTAAGTAAGGACAAAGCTATACGAGTATGTTACAAATACAGGCAGCTGTGTGTGCAGAATAAAGGAATGTAGCTTTCAGTCAAAGCACTTGTAACCTCTGATATGAAAACCGGCCCTGGTTATGCTACATGGACAGTGTCTTCCCCTCAGAACAGCTGCTTTCTAGCTTTATGAAACTCAAGTCTCTGCAAGAGAAGTTTTAACCCAGAGCCAGCAGTGGCATTCACAGCACCTTAGAGTTCTTTCTATTTCAATCTTGCAGGATTGGTTTAGCAGGAGCAGCAAGGAGTGCACCATCAGATTCAGAAAGGGGGTTAGAAGATATGCTACAATAGGAATCAGACTTGCAGGGTTCCTCACACTGAGACCTGGAGGAGAGTGCGGAGTACATGGGGTGCAACAGAGTGTCCAGCATCATTTCCCAAGGACATACTTACTTGTCCAGTCCAGGGCTCCATCCTGGTCAAGGGCACAGGTGGAAAATGGATCCTCAGAAATATGGACAGTGAGAGCTTGTAGAAGAATCATTAAAATCACACCCTCAATCTGGCTGTGGGGAGAAGCCAACATGCAGTTATGTTACCTGCCTGAGGTACCAGAGCTGCAGACAGGGCCACCTTCCCCAGCTAGAAGAGAATGATGCCTCTTTCTGCAGCATTGTTCTTCTAGCAGAGAAAGCTACTGCTGGATTCCCTTGGCACAGGCATTTGGTTAACTGATTCTGTCCCACAGGGTGTCCAGGTCAACTCCAGACACAGGGCCAGTGCGGTAGGATCACTATATACTCCCTCTGAAGGCAAGCAAGTGTTGGACTACACCCGTTAAAAACCTGAGGCATATTCACTGGGCAGAGACTTGGAAACACTTCTCGCTGCAGGACTGAGGATACACAAAAGGCTATGGCTTCAGCTTCCTCCTCATTCACAGCTGGCTGGCAGCAGTCACTAAGTCCACAACCAGTGAGAGAGAACAGCCTTCAAACACAGTGTCTGATGCTCCTCACTGATGTTTCTTGCTGCTGCACCTCCACCTGACACAAACACATGGCATCAGACCACTGGTGTCACTGCTTAGAGCTCCAGCAAGTCATTCCTGCTGAAGTCCAGAGCCAGCCTTAGGCAGGTAAATTGGTAACTGGAAGGACAGTCACTGTCCCTCATTAACTTCTGAGCCCCATCTCCCTCAGCAGAGAACCAGGAACTTACTTGTCCCTATGCTGTTGTGGGAATGGGTGCCTCTCTCAGGCATGCAGTCCCCATCTACTTCAAAGGCAAGAGGTGCTGGGCATGGTTAAATCATACTTTGTGCCAACCAAGGGAGACCTACATCTTCCTTACTGCTTTTCTTGCACCTCTTCCACATAATCCTCCCTGTTCTAAAATATTTAGCTCTTCAACTCTATGGCTCAGCCAGCCAGGTCCCCTTTCAGGGGCATGTGCACAGACACCAGAAAGACATTCAGCAGGATGGCAAGCATTGATGTCTATATCTGCACCCACACTCCTGTGTGTGTGTGAGTGTTGGAACCCAAGCTCATCTGTCAATTGGATTTAACTGTCTGCTTACCTTGCAACAAAAATCAGGCCTGTAGATGTGCCCTCTCCTACGGGATAGGAGCACTCCACAGCCAGCTCCATGGCAATGGGGTAGATGGCAAAACCAAAGAAACCAAAGAGCGAGCTGGTGATGGCCAACATGATGGCCTGATGTCTGAACCGAGAAGTCTGCAGGCAAAAAAAAAAAAAAAAAAAAAAACCAAAGTCTCAATGTCAGCACTGTTGTGCAGAAAGTCTCTGAACCTTTAACCTGCAGGAAGTCTCAGGGGGTGACTCACCAGTATATTCCCTACCTTTTCCTTAAATCAATTTTTTACTTTCAGCCCTCTAGAGTCAACAAAAGGCTACAAAATGGAGAGCTATCTGTTGAATTGAAGTAAGGAGAGGATCAGCAGAATTATCTGAAAAGCACTGGTGTGGTTGTAATACAGTAAATTCACTGGTCAGTAACTTAACAGTAGTATGTTCAACATCTCTCTAGGGCTAAGTGAAACACACACCTTTGTCCCAAAGCAAAATAACATTTTGGAAATTATGTTTGCATTAGGTTATTTGTGAGAATTCTGGGTTGCTGCAGCTCAATGATAGGGAAAATCAGTCAGAAACACATTTGTAACACTAGGATTTTAACATCAAAAGACCCAAACAAAAAAGCAAACAAAAAACCACCTGAAATATTTACAAAACCTGGAGATTAGTTTAGTGCCTAGAACAGCCTTGTCCCTAACTCTGGAGGAAAGAGCATGACCTTGTCCACCCAATGCTTTGAGCATGGCTTTGAGCATGCTGCTGGTACCTCCTTCCTTGACCATATAATAAATTCCCACAAAGGAACACGAGGTGTCTGTCCTGCCATGGCAGCAAACCTGGCCCAGCTAAACTGGTTAAGTCAAGGAAAATTCTATGTGTCTGGAATCTGAGTTCAAAGCACAAAGGGATCAAACAGATTTGAATGGGTGTTTTTTGTTCTACTTCTTTGAACTAACAGTTCATCTGTATGGGATGAAGGTGAGAAGGGAAGGGCAGGAAGAATAGGTTTGCTTATTGCTCCTAACATAGCCTCTTACCTACTCAGTGCTTCACCTGAGTCCAGGCAAGCTGGCTTGTATTCATGTCATCCTCAAAACAAATGCCAGAATATGAAAGGGGAAAATGCATGGTGTGCTTTAGGCACCTTGTCCTACACTGACAAAAGGATTGCATTTATCTGTCTGTTCCAAATGGAGCTACCATCTCTGTGGCCTTGGTCCCAGGGAAGGTATAATCACCCTGTAAACAAAGTCGACTTTTCATCACACAAGAGAAATGCACAGCATAAGGCTGCTGGGAAGGCAGAAACCTGCACCATTCTGGGTCCTCTGTGGTGCTGTGTGCTGTGATCAGATTCCAGCTGTGTGATGTCTCCCATTGGCAATGGCTGTGCTCAAGTGCAGTACTTGTAACCTGGCCCCATGGGTGTAAAGTCTCCTCTCTCCAGAGGTGCACTCTTCTTCTGGCTGAATCCAAGTGTTCTCCTCTTCTTTCTCTCTCGTCCCCCTCAAGGAACCACTTCAGAACTAGAATAAAACTAGGTCCTTTCCACTAATGTTACAACCTTAACACTCACCACTGTTAAAGGCAGGAGTTGGAAAAACATTACATTCTTGTTCATTTTTGTGATATAAATACTTACAATTCCCTTTCTTTTTTTGTTTGAAAGAATGGTCTTAGGAGTCTGTAAGCAAACATGGTGATCCAGTATATGGATTTATTTTTATCCTATTTATCTTTATCCCAAATCAGTCTGTCTCAGGCTCCACAGTGACTGTCAAATCCTCAGTAAAGGGTTTTTCTTTAAAATAAGAAATTCCTAACCCAAAGAGATGATCCCAAAGCATAACACAGGGCTTAATAAACACTATGACATCAAATGACCTTGGTTTGAGTTGATGATTTATCAGATGGCAACAGAAATAAGCCCATGGGAATGGCACAATGCAAGGGAGAACTCACCACTGCGAACATAATGCTGGCAAGTGCACTCAGACAGAAACTGATCTTGGTGGACTCTATGAACTTCCTTGTCCGGTCGACATACATGCCTAGCAGGAAAGCACCCAACAAACCACAGACCGTGAACAGTGCACCATTCAGGCCAGCAAAATCCTGGAGAGCAGAAGAATAAGTAATGAGAAACTAGAGCAGTTAGGAAAGAGGTTTTAATGTCACTGACCCATCTGCCAGCTACCAGTGGTTCACTTACTGAGGTAGGAAAAGCTTCCTTGCCTATTGCAGTAGCTGAGGCCTTCAGAGGGCTCTGAGTAGCAAATGACAGAGACCAGGTGCTTTTACAAGTGTGTGGGGACAGCAGGGTGACAGCACTCCCAAAGGATGACAAGTACACCTGTCAAGGGAGGCTGGATGCAGAGCCATAGCAGATCCCTGGCATTAAATATTCCAGCCTGGAGCCACTGGGTTTTTCCAGGAGCAGTCAGGTGCTTTCTCCACACTGGTGGCAACAGGCCCAACTGCCTTGGTACCTGCTGATGATTATAATTACCCTCCTGGCCCTTTTCTTACCAGGAGCCTGCACTGGCACACCAAAGCATGTTAAGGAGACATGCTGTGTCAAAGTCTAATTAGAGAGGCAGTGAGCAGTGGCTAGGGTAGGGTACATGCTCTGTTGCCTCCAGTGATTGCCCTTTGCTTGTAGCATTTCTTCAGTTCCATAAGAATTCAAAGAATTCAAATGCAGACAGCAATTCTGAAAGCAAGATTTTCTTAACAAACTTGGAAAAACATTTTCAGGACCCTCAGGGGCACTGGAAGGAAAGGGTGTATGGAATAGCTTCTCTGGGCTAAAGGGCCAGGACAAGCCAGTCACAGAGAGACAAAATCAGGATGCACAGAAAGCAAGGCTGCAAAGTTTAAGAGGCTTCCAGTTAAAAGCCAATGGAGTGTGCAAAATGTGACCTGGCTATGGAGACCTGAGCCAGATATCAGATCTGGGAGCTGAAGAGGGGGTGGACAGGGACCAGACATATTAATGTGCATATGTAACAGCTGGAGAGGTGTTTTAAGAGGAGCCTCAACGCAATACAAACACCAGAACTGAAGTGCAGCCTGCTGAAACACCTGAACTGGGGGGTGGGGGGGGGGGGGGGGAGGGTTCGTAATAAGCAGGCGGGAGAGAGCAGCAGGAACCAGCTGAACTGGTGCTCAACTGTAAAAGCAGCACATGCTGGTGTCATGAGAAGGATGAAGAAACAGCTGTCACAGTACCACTGGCCTCTTCTGCTGCCCTAGCTTCTTGTACATCTGTGCAAAGAGGAAAAGGTGCTTGCATCAGCTGGTCTTCAGCTTCACTCTAGAGCCTGCCTGAGCCCCATTCTACTCTGGAGTAGATGATAGAAGGCTGCCTAGAGAGCAGTGCTCTGGAGTGGCTTAGAAAAATCACAATATTCTTTTTTCCTAAAAAAATTTTTGTTTGCAAGTGGGAGCCTGGCCACGGGCAGTAATGAAAATGCAGGTCATCTATTATACTAAGAGTCTGACTGTGTTCTGGACTAATCTGATGCTTAATCTATATTAGATAACATAAGCATGTAAAATATGAGACTGCAACATATTCAATTGTCTTCATTTTGCTCTGAGTCCTTTATGAGGGAATATCAATCTGATTGTATTATAGACAATGTGGACAATGGGGAGAAAAAGAAGAAGACTCACGTTTGAATACCCCTTTTCACAAAGGATCTGTTCTAGCAGAGCTGAAAAGCAGGTGAACATCCCAATTCCTCCTCCAAAACACACTGCCAGGATGATATATGGCTTGTTTCTCAGGAGCTAAAAAATAAATTAATGTAAATAAGTGGAGGAAGAAAAAGGCCTGTCTGTGACAGCAGACTTGAGGGTCAGTGGCTCTAACTCCTCAGTTGAAATTGCTGACAAGGTAAATACCACAATCATTGATGAAGGTGCGGCTTGTCCTTGCCAGAGGACAAGTTACAATGGGGACCATGTTAGGGAGGAAAGAACTCTTCAGTGCTCAAATTCTTCTTTTGCTTTGCTATGTGCTATCCTAACTGTTACCACATCTGTTCAGAAGATTCAGGTTGTGCACTCCTCTTGGATAAGCCCAAGTCTGCCTGTTTGAGCTGTCTGAATGGCTGCCAGCCCACAGCTGAATGGTCAGATAGCATCTCTCGCAGCTTTGCTGTGAGCAGCTTCCACTCCCTGAGGAAGGAAGGAATACTGATCTCCTTCAAGGGACTTCGATGGCAGGTTTAGAGGAGTGGCATTCAGAGTCTGCTTTGTAAGCAGATTGTTCAGCATATCTCCACCTTGCAGGGCTGCATCCCTCACTCCAGCATGGCAGTCCCTATGCTGCAACACTTACCATTTTAAGCCCTGTGAAGAATGGCTGTGAGTTGGAGTTGGTGGCACTGGCTGATGGAGGCGTTGGTGGGACCTTCTCGTGAATCCCCAGAGTTGCCAGAGCACAGGCTGTTACTGCTGGTACAGCATAAATACCCAGCTACGCAACAGAAGGAGAAAACAAATTACCAGTCTTTCCAGCCCCACCACCTCCAAACAAATGAATCAGCTGGACCCAAATCAGCCCAGCTGACTGATTAAAGCAGTTTTCATTTACCATCAATGGAATGTGCTTTCCTTCAGGAACTAGTGCAGGGGACAACAAGTTTGCTATAAGAAGGCCCAAGGGATTGGCTGGAAGGAAATAGAAGAGGAACATTTTTTTCATGCAAGCAGTCAGAATCACACATCTACCCCTACTGCCTGCCAGCATCACAGCTGCAGTGTGCAGCACTATAATGAACAAGGCATATATAGGGAGAACCAGGAGGGGAACATTTGGAGAAGTTGACTGTGACACATCTGTTGTCTCACCCCCATGAAATCCATTCTATAAAACCATCTCCCTTCAATTCCTAACTTCTGTAAACTTTTTCAGCTATGGCCTATGATGTCCTCACTCTCACAAGTAAATGTGAGTAAATGTCAAGCTGAAGGGACAAAATTAAAATGGGTGAATCCATGTCATCTGTCATGGTGTTACATAGCAGGAGTTACAGAGGTGTTTTTCTTTCTGTATTCCCCTATGCTATTAGGCATGTATACATTGTGTAGAGGATTCCTCTGCTCAAGGGTGAACAGCCACAGCTCTCTTAGCCTCTGCTGCCATGACTGATGCTCCTTTCCCTTAACTGTCTTAGTGACTTCTTAACTGCACTTACATTAATACATCCATGTCCCTCTTATATATAGGAATCTACAACCAGACACAGCTCATTAAATCTGGACAGGCAACCTCCCTCAAGCTGCTGGCAATGCTCTTTATGAGGGTCACCAGGATGCCATTACTTTTCTTTGTCAAAAGGCCATGAAGAGAAAAGTGACACTAGGTCATTCCTGAGACCTTTCAAGCCTTTATACTTCCTTTGCAAAGGCCAGGCAGGTGTACAAGTTTATCTCTGCTACCAAGTACAAAAATTACAAGGCAGCAGAGAATTGTGCAGATTTTGTACAGGAGGAGATAGTTGCATTATTATGGGGCTGGAGCTGAGGAGTGTGTGAAGCAGCACTCCTGGGACTCACCTTGGGAACATCCAAAATTGCAGACAACAATTTTTTAATGTTAAGGCAACATTCTGCAAATAGTCAAACAAGTAAAGCTGCTTTACTCCTAGTGTGCAGGGATAGGGTTAAGAAAGCCAAAGCCAGCCTGGTGAGTCTGATGAAGGGCAATGAGAAAGGCACCCTTAAGTACTTTAGCAGCAAAAGTTAGAGAAATGTGAGCCTGTTGCTGAATGGCGCAGGAGACTCAGTGATAAAGGACACAGAAAACATCAACATATTCGATGCTGCCTTCACCTCTTCTATGACTGGTAAGACTGACCTTCAGATCTGGGACCAGAGGCAGAGTTTGAAGCAATGAAGATTTATCCTCAATGGAGAAAGACTAGGTTGGAGAACATGAAATAAGCCAGACAGACACAAATCCATGAGACTGATAGGATGCATCAATGCTGAAGCAACAGAGTGTTTCTGTTGCAAGACCATTTCTGGATACCTTTAAAAGGCCATAGCAACTCCAAGAGGTTCCTGAGGACTGGAAGAGAGCAAATTGCACTCCCATCTTCAAGAAGAACAAGAAGGAGAATCCAGGGCTTTTCAATTTTATTTTGTTCCCTGGGAAGGTCAAGGAACAACCAATCCTTGCCACCATTTCCAGGCACAGGAGGGATGACAAGGTGAAAAGGAAAAATGCTTAACCAACCTGGTAGCTTTTATACAGTGAAATGACTACTGGATGGATGAGGAAAGAGCAATTGACACTGCAGACAAGCTGATGAAGTACTGACAAGTGAACAGCGAGATGAACTGAAATCCAGCTGAATGGCTGGGCCCAGAGGATTGTCATCACTGACATGAAGACCAGCTGGAGGCCCGTCATCAGTGATGCACCCCAGGGGTGATACTGGGGCCATACAGTTTACCTGGATGATAGGACAGAGTGCACCCACAGCTAGTTTGCAGATGATGTGACAATGGGAGGAGTGACTTGCAGAAGAGATGGCCATATTGACAGTCAGAGGCACTACAACAGACTGGAGAAATAGGCAGAGTGAAGTTTGACTAAAGGAAATATAATATGCTGCACCTGGGGAAGAATAATAACTCATCCACCAGTGACCCTTGAGACTCACCAACTGGAAAGCAGCTCTGCAGAGAAGGACCAGAGAAGGAGAGGGCAGGGTGTCCTCGTGCACACCAACTTGACCATAAGCCAGCAACACAGCCTTCTGATAAAGAAAGCAACCGCAATCCTGGGCTTAGTATTAGGTAGTGTTGTCAGTGGTCTTTACCCTCTAGTCAGCACTAGCAAGTCCACATCTGGAGAACTGTGAGCAGTTCACAGGTTCCCAGTGCGAGACAGACATGAATTTACCAGTCCAGAAAAGGGAAAATATGATTAGAGGACTGGAGTTTCTGTCATGTGAGGATCCACTAAAAGAGATGGGACTGATCAGCCTGGACAAGCTGCTGGAAAGCAGTTTTGCAGAGAAGGACGTGGGATCCTGATAGATTGCAAGTTGACTATAAGCCAGCAATGAATCCTTGCAGAAAGGTGTTCAACAACATACTGGGCTGTGTCAGGAAGAGCAGGTGGAAGATCATGATACTCCTCCTCTGCTAAGCCGTGGTGAGAAACATACAGAGTGCCAAGTCCAGTGCTGGGTTCCTTGATACAAGGTACCAAGTTAGTGGAGCAAGTCCAGTCAAGGGCCAAAGACATAATTAAAGGTCTGGCACATCTCTCATATCTAAGGAGGCTGGGACAGCTGGGACTGGTTAGCCTGGAGAAAAGAACATTGATCAGCAATTATAAAGATGGAACCAGACTTTTCTCAGTGGTGTACAAAGTGTAACACAGGAAATTCTACCTGAATATAAACTTATTTACTGTTCAGTAAAGAAGTAAAGTAAAGCGCTGTTCAGCACTGAAACAAGATGCTCAGAAAAGCTGCTACACCTCCATCCATTGAGATAATCAAAACCTGTCTCAACATAAACCTGGGCAACCTGGTCTAGGCAACCATGGTTGAGTAGGGGGTTGGACAAGATGATCCTAAGCGGTGCCTTCCACCCCTGTCTGTTCTATAATGATGCTGAAGCATCATTAATAACCCTATAGCAAACAACTGTAGCATTTCTACTCTGTGCTTGGGAAAGTACTAGCTTATGATGCTGGTGAAATATTACCTGCTTCTAATTACATAGAAACAATTAAACAGCAATTTCCAAGGAGGTGGATTACATCTTCTCTGTTGGGGTAAAATGCAACTAGACATTGTAGGGGACTGCCTATAAACTAGTCAGCTGTTTCCATGAACTATCAACATGGAAGCAGTTCCAGAAATGTAGATGAGGCTTAGAAAGGTATAGGTGAGCATTGGGCTAAATTTGAAAGGACTGAGACCACCTGAGTAATTACATGGTTTCAGTTGCCTTTTTTTTTCCTGAGAAGAGCTATTACATGGCCTAGATTATGAATGGAAAGGAGGTCACTGAGTAAATCAACTATACATCATTATCAAGGGGTCCTGGAGGACTAGCTTGCAGTACTCTGCAGTGGGGCTGTATGTTTTGTGGTCAGTGACCCTGATGCATTGTAACTCTTCAGGGAGAAGAAAATGACATACCAAGAGACCTCAGTAAATGAAGACTCCTATGGATGAGGCAGAGGTCACTTCAGTGGACTCAGACAACTCTCCCTCCTTCTGACACAGAAGAATTTCTTGTGATCTTCACAGGGGATGAGTACTTGGCCCTGCACTGCTTCTCTCTGAGTAAGTCTCTACAAGTGATGGGTAGAACAAACACTTGAGCTGAGTCATTAATCATTATGACAGCTGAGTCATAGTAATTTCAGCTGCTCAGCAGGATCCTGGGTGCAAGGTGCATATTTATCACAAAAGCCCAGGGAGGCTTACCTATAGGCATTAACAGTAGGAGGCTGCAGAGCCAGTTTCTCTATGCAGCACTCATACTGACAGTGCTGGAATGCTGACTGCTGCTCAGCATTAATTACACAGGTAGTGGGCACTGATAAATGGGAGCAAGATGACACAAAAAGCTCACATCAGCAACAGGAAGAATGGAGACAAGTGGGAAGAAGCAAAGGGAAATTTGGCTATAAAGTGGCTGGGTGGGAGCCATTCAGTCTTTCAAGACAAAGAAGAGAAGAGCTGATTCTGTCCATAACTACCTGACAGGTGCAACAAGACTGAATACATGAATACAAATAAAGAGCATCAAGATTTGACATTTGCCATGAGCTAATTAGCCACTGGATTAAACAACTGGGGCTGCAGTAGATGCTCCTTCCAGACAGTATTTAAATTTTCTGGAGATTAAATCCTGATATTGTACAGCAGACATTATGGATGAAACCAGGTATTATTAATGGAAGCCTTCCATAGAGCAACATGCAGGTGTTGTAGCAGACAACAATCACATCCCATTCAGCCTGCACTCTGACATCCCAACATGCCAGACACTGCATAGCTTCAGGTCCTGGGATTCCACTGTTCCTTGCTCTTCAGGTTTATTCTTTGTCATAGTTAGATTCATTTGGTTCTGTAAAGACTGAGGATGCTGTGTGAACAAAATGCTCTTTAGCTTCTGTGGCTGTTCGCTCACTTAAAAGAGCCTTTTGTTTGCAGTCCTTCAGGGCAGTGAAGCACTGAGTGCCCAGTGGTCCTTGATAATGCTTGTATCATGCCATACTGACAACAGAGCTCCTTCTTCAGCAGCGAAGGTGAAGGTCTGTCTCAGCACTGGAAACCCAGGTGAGTCACCATATCCACCCTATTCTAGGAAAAGCAGTGCAAAAATAATTTATTCATTCTGACACCAGGGATCCATTCTTGCTAAATAACAGTGCCCATGCTCTAGTCTAACAGCATCATTGGAAAAGCTGCATAGGAGTGCTCTTCTTTTCCCATGCCTAACTCTTCCTTACAGCTTCAAGGCAATGGGGAGGCAAGGCAGCTGCTGGCTGTTTCAAGGGAAGAACAGATGGGGCTGCCACACACATGCAAGTACTGTGAGACTTCACAGCTGGAGCCAGTGAACCAGCCCAGTTTCTGGAGCAGCTTTCAAGTCCTTGGAGAAAAGAAGAAAATTCTTTGGCTGCTGGGTAAAATGTTACATGAAGAGAGGAAACAGGTCTATCAAGTGCAGTATCCTGTCTCTGTCTGTGCCCAAAGGAGCCAAGAGAGGAATGTGATTAGATCAAGCTTATCTGGTGCCTCTCCTCCAGTTTCCCGGATTCCAGGCACTTAGCAAGGCAAGTGTGCTTTTGCATGGATAGTGCTGCCATTTAGCATCCCCAGCATGTTTGTGCAGACAGACAAGTATATTTTGTTTGTGTGTGCATACATACCAATTAGGAATACGTGCTTAGCCTTCCTACTGGATGAACGGGTGGGCAAAACTGCCACAGCAGCCTCGCCTCACCTCACCTCACCTCACCTCACCTCACCTCACCTCACCTCACCTCACCTCACCTCACCTCACCTCACCTCACCTCACCTCACCTCACCTCTATCCAGTTACAGAACTTGGCAACTGTGACCATTGGCACTACAATGCTATTTAAGACACCTTCCTAAGAAACTGCAAAATTAAGGCCACTAAACACTTAGTAGCATTAAGGGCTGTTGTCAACCTATATGATATTTAGGCAAAGATGACAACCTGGTCCTGGAAGAGAGGAAATTAGGAGTCTGGGTGGCTTATACTGAGCACTGCAATTGGATGTGGCTTATATCCACTTCTTGTTCACCTGTGTTGCTGCACATGATTACAAGACTCTTGGGTGGAGCTGTATTTGCAAGGGCAAAAGGCTGAAGTACAAAGGACTTCCTCTGCCTCTGAAAGGCAAACAAATTGCTAGCAAGTTCTGTGAGGCAGCAATGTTACTTTGCAGCTATCACTTACACATTGATGCAATCATATTTGCTGTTGCTCTCTGGTGGTCTGGGAACCATACTGCTGCCAGCTTTGTTGGTGAAAAGATGATAAGAGGCTGTGCTAATGCAGAGAAGCATTGTCCAACAAACAGGTACCAGTAACTCTGGGAACCCAAGCTCAGGAACTTCAGAACACTGAACATCCGGGTGATGCTACCAACCATGTTCAGCCATGCACTCAGGACCACCTGCAGTGAGCAGAAACAAACAGGGTTTGTGTGCTGAAGCCTGAAGGGCAGAACTTAATACACTAGATTAGCATGAGCAAGGTCTCAAATGCACTACAGGAGACACTGGGTGTTAGTAATCACTGCCTGCAGACCATCCCCACCCCTTTGGGCCACTGCAAGATGCTCCTGATCCTATCCGCCTCCTTAGGGAGTGTCTTGAGGTGACAGGGAGCAAGGTGGCTGTCTCAGCCCCATATAAGAAGCACATTGATGAGAAATCTGAAGTTCACTAATTACACCTTGTTATCAAGTTTGTTTGTGCCATCACCCATATTTTGCTATGACAATCCAAAGATAATGGCAATGAATCATCCAGCTTATGGATCCTGCAAATGTTCTTCTATTCTATTAGCATGCTAGTGTTTCAGTGCGGCATTCCACAACACAATTCTGGAATTGTGTACAGATCACAAGCTGGCTTAGCAGAGGCCAAGCTCTAACCTGACAGGGGTCTCTTGCTTGCACTCTGTCCTGCTATTCCTTAAACTGGCCCAGAGACAGTGCTAAGACTTTTCTACAGCAAATCTGACCCAATTACAGAAAGCTCTTCACTGAGTCAGCTCACAGTATCTGTCCCTATCAGTTAGCTAAGACAATGAAAACTAAAGCTGGAAAAGGCAAGCATGCAACTTTATTCTGACTTTTCCCACTGCTCTCTCCACCATCACCACAGAGATGATCTTACTGAACTAGGATAGAGCTTTCAACTTGCTAATTTTCTGCAGCATTTGGCAAGACTCCTATTAAACCATGTATGTTACTGCTTTGTGCTTCTACTGCTACCTCCAGGATAAACTTCCTCAGGGAAGCAGAACACTTCAACTCACAGCACAGCGGAGCCCCACGCTGTCAAGGACCCATGTTGCCACCAGACCAAATGGGATCGAGATGAGGAGGTACACCATTGAGAGCCAGTTGACTGCCTCCAGGGAAATGTGGAAGTAAGCAGCTGTCTTATCAGCCACAGGAGCAAACGTCAGCCACAGCTGCTGAACAAAGATCAAAAATGGGTAAGCATGAACACCCCTAACAGAAGAGTAATTCAGCATCCCCTCAAAACTAAGTCGTGAGGAGGCTTGCTGTCTTAGTCTCTCCTTGAAATTGTGATGTTAAGGCTAGTAATAAAAGTTCAAACCCTCAGTGTCTGCAGTTACCTGGCCCAGAGCACCCCATACATTTCACTGCCTCATCTCCAATCCCCTAGTCCTGATTCTGGAGGCTGGCAAAAGTAGAAGTCAGTACCTTTTTTTGTTCCCATGTTGGATAAGTTGGCCCTGATGCATTTACCTGATGGACTCATTCTATGCTAGCATAAACAAAATAGAATATGCCACCTCCTCTCTGCAGCTAAGATCCCCTTAAACTTGGACTGGTATTTTCAGTTCCATTTGTAATACCAGGTTGTGGCCTTGTAAGAACAACTTTACTATGTGTCAGCCAAGAGATACATTATTCCCTGCCTTCCTAGACAGGCACTCAACAGATAGAAAATTACGAGAGATTGAATTATTTAATGTACTAGAACATGTAATAGGGAGGTACACACAGAAGAGGTACTTCAACAACTATCCACATTTTTCTTCCAGTGCCATATCTGAACACAGCTCCCTAGACTTTGTTTTAGACACTGATTTCATGGTTCCTGTCTCCTTCTGGTTTCTTATGAGAATGACAAGAACTGCTTGATCCTAAAATCAGGTTCTAAGATCACATCCACAAGAAAGAAAATGAGGTACTACAAGTTAGAGGATGTTTCTGTAGATTCTTTGCCAAGATGCATCCTGGTGCTTTTCAAAAAGACTGGTCTAACCTGTCAAATGGCCTAACCATTCAATAATGTCAATTACAGGCTACCTCACTGTTAGAAGATGATCTTGCTGCTGCTGAATACTCAAGGTTATAAAGTTTGCAGAAATGTGAACAAAAACTTTAGTTATAGCTTTCTACAAAAGAACTCCACCCACAGTCTCTTTCCAGGTACACCCCTCTGTCATCACAAGCTTCCCCTTCACAGTCTGCATCCTACAGCCAGCATCAGATGTGGTGTTTATGTGTAACTGAAAAAGGCTTGGATAATCTCAGAGGAACGTGTGCTCCTACAAACTGTTTTCTGTTATTTCCAGTGTTCCTGGTTTTTTTTTTTTTTCTTACATGATAGGCACCATAAAAACTACCACATTAGACAGGAGCAGAAGGGAGATGGGCTTTTTTCCTCCCTAGAGTCACCGTGTGACAATAGCTACATGCAAATGATTCTTTAGCTAGGCTTTTCACCTAGCAGGGATGCAATGAGTAAATGGTAGTAACAGAGAAGTTTTGAATATATTCTCAGCAACCTTGCAAGGACTCCTAGCATCAGCCCTTTCTTATTTTTCGAAAGGAGCTGCCATGCTGTACCTTCTGTATTCAATTCAAAGCTCACATCAGCATGCTCGGCGCAGATACACTTATGTGACATCATTCAAAGGTCTGGTAGGGGATGGATTTGTTTACTCAGCTTCTACAGCCTGGTGAAGGAAGATGCTAGGTGGTTAAGGAAACTGTACTCTTAAGACAACAAGGAGAGGAATCCAGGCCACTTTCCAGACTTCCATCAGACTGGCATGGGAGTTTAATTGTTTAATACTAATGTAACTGTTTAGATGTTACAAGCATTAGTAACATCTTAGTAATCTAAGGCGTGAGCATTAGTTTGCTTATGGGATGCTAAACTGCTGCCTAACAAATCCCAGCTGTGTATTTCAAAAAATAGCACTTCTGAGTTCCTCAATGCTTTCTACATAGGGGTGGTGGTGATGAAACACTCTACCAGGAAACAATTAAAGAGATGACACATTTTGTAAGCCAGCTTCAGGTACATTTTCACCCCTCCTGCTCCTCCACAAAACATGCTCAACCACGCATTACATCATTAGGAAAGTGATGCCACAAGCGAGATCACAGCATTTTCTTTTCAGTGACAGTATGCATCTAGATGATCTGGGATCAAGCACTGGCACAATTCCATTAGATCTAGTAAAACCATTTTATGCAGAAAACCAAGTATAGGGGCTGCCCCATATTCCTATCCTGTGCAAGAGCTCCAGTCCTAGCATATCCATGTGAGAGCATGGAGGATGAAAAGTTGCAGCTTGTCCAAGAATGAGCTTGTCCCTCAAAAAAGGAAGTGGGTCTATTTATGGGTCTGGAGAGAAAAAGTATGTTTCATTGTTTACCATGTCTTGCTCTAACACAGAAATTCAGAACTGGGCAATGGATCTCAAGATACAACTGTAGTCAAAGAGGCTACCAAATGCCCCTGCAAAAAAGAGGCAACATTGTGGAGTTTTGCCTACACAGGGAAATACACAGTCAGTATGCCACCTTCTGCTTTTGGTTTTCCCAGTTATGGTAATTTCACCCACAGCAGTGAATTAACTCTTCTGCTGGAAGCTAGAGCCCTTATCCAACATGCTTTTCTGAAACTTTGCATTGCCAAGGCTGGCACCTACACAGGGGCTGCCCTGAGGTAGGCCCCCTCAGGTAGAACAGGTAAAGAAGATGCAGCTCTCTCTTGGTGAGGTCAAAGTCCTGTAAGCTCCAAAGATGCAGAACAGAGATAGAAAGAGATTCCTCCACCACTCCCCACAGGCCATTTTCCTCACTCATCTTTGGCACACCAAAACCACAGAATCACAGAATGACAGAATTTTCTGAACTGGAAGGGTGCCACAAGGATCATCAAGTCCAAGTCTTAATTGAATGGCTTGTAACAAAGCTTACCACTGTAGATCACAGTGACAGATGCAAGGGGAGAGACAATGTGTGGGGTTGTAGGATGTCAGACCCCAGAAGCTTGTTGCTTCTGAGACAGATAAAGGAAGGAGAAACAGAGAGATACCTCTTGCAGAGTTGTTCAGTCCTTGCAATTTTCAGTCCCTGCACAAGCTTCATTTTCTGGAAATACACCCTTGTGGTCTGGTCAAGCTGCACACTGCCCCAGTGCCTAAGAGGCCACACAAAACCAGAGCCTCAGTGTGAGCTGCAGAAGGCATCAAGGTAAGTCCTTGCTACACACTGCACTGCTTAATCCGTGCTTACGTACACTTCTCTGAATGCAGCTCAATTGATGCCACAATGTCAATTCCTGACTGCAATGCTGACAAGCAATTTTCACTCACCTACTACAACTTATAGCCCTTCAAACACCTGCCAGTGCTACAATTAATGAGAATCTTTTGCCAAACTTTGACAAAATTCTCAATTTGGCACAAGTTAGAGTAGATGATGATGAAAGTCAGCAGCAGTTCACTTTCTGGGCCATTGCATGTTAATCAAAAAATTTACATGGAAGCCCATGCAGAGCCACTAAATCACAGCGACTCTTGCCTTTGCAAGCCAAAAAGCCACAATGAGTTTGTGAGCTCAATCCCTTGACACCTGTCAAAACTCACTTCCCCAACAATCTCTCAGAGATTTTGCATTAGTTGTTTTCAAATTACAGCTCCTCCTGTAGTATAATCCAATATCATTCATTATTTCACTGATGTTTTAGATCACAGTATTTGCTTCTTCAGCATTTGGTATGGACTTTTCCCTCCTTTCAGATATGCCTCCAGCAGGATGTTTGAACAACCAGCATAATAATAAATGCCACTTCTTCTCCAAAGGCAGGAATTTTAGTTCCTACACTCTTCTTCTGAGCTTAAGCCTTAGAAATACCTTCATGTCACTGTGGTTTCTAGGTTTAAAGATAGCAAAAGCTACCATGCATGCTAAACTGGTCTGAAAGACATACCTCAGCATACACTCTTCAGTATAAAAACCTGTGCTCAGCAGCTGAGGAAGAGGACAGAAGAGCCCCTGATGATCCACAAGCCTGTTCCAGCTGTCACTGGAGTACAGCTGTAACTCCCACTGCACGCAGCTGTCTGATTGGGGAACCATGCCTCAACAACAGAAGAAAAGGACAGAAGTGTTTTCTATCCACAGTTGACTCATATCCTCAGTTACAGGAGGGCCCCTCCACACCTTCTTTAACAATGAAGCTTGCACCAGGGCCAGGGCACCGACACTCAAACTATCTGACCTAATACTGATGTTGGGAATGGTTCTGGCTCCACTTTCAGCTCTCTTGCCCTCTGCTTTAATCTTCTTCTTGCTGACATTTTAATTCTCCTGCACTTGCCAGAGACTTGCTTGATCCCTGCTCCATTAACTGAGATTTAATCTTCATTAAAGGTGGCTGAAAGGGAGGATGGAGAGGGACTTTTCACACAGCAAATAGTGGTAGAACCATAGGGAATGGCCTTAAATTAAGGGAGGGTAGATTTAGATTAGATATTAGGAAATTTACTTTAAGGTTGGCGAGGCACTGGAACAGGTTGCACAGAGAGGTTATGGACTCTCCATGTCTGCAGGTGTTCAAGGTCAGACTGGATGAACAACTTGGTCTAGTGGAAGGTATCTCTGCTCATGGCAGAGGGGTGGAACTAGGTGATCTTTAATGTCTCTTCTAACTTACACCATTCTATGATTCTATGATCATGATCTTATGACAACTGCAGGCCTGCATGGACATTCCTGTCATCAAAACAGGTTACAGCTGTTCTCATCCTGATTCCATTTTTAAGTTTTTCTGTTGTCCTTTCTGATATCCTTGTAAACCCTTAGCTGATAGGTAAAGGTTTACAGGTATCCCACTCTCTTCCTCCCAGAATCAGCCCCACTCCTTTTGTTTTCCTCCTGCACTCCTTCCCATTATAACTCCATCTTCTCCTTGTTCAGTTCTTCCACCCTACTGCCTTCACTGTTTCCACTCCCACACAGACTCTCCAGGACCAATTTCACCTGTAGGATCTGGTTTGCCTCCACCCATTCGAAGGGAGCCCAGTGTTTGTCCTTCCTCCCATTTCTGCAGGAGGTAGGCTGTGAGACAGCAGTTCTCTGTCTGCAATGGTAGAAAGGTGGTGGCTGAAGGCAGGAGTATGCTGAAAACAGCATACATGACAGACGTAAGATCTTTGGATCTCAAAGCGCAGCAATGATATATTGATGCCTCACACATATAACCAGGTACAACCCTACCAGAAGCAGTGCCAAACATGTTCTTCACAAAAGGCAAGCTGGTAATCAACACCAGCTTGACACAAATCAAGATTCGAAAAGTGGAAAGCAAAGTATTTACAGAAAGGCAAGCATATGCAATCAGGCAGGGTGGGAATCACGCCACTTAGCCATGTCAGTGATGGTATTAGCTAGGAAAGGTTGCTATATGGAATGCTTCTCATTATCACTCATACTGTATAGCTGACTATAGAAAGAGACTGTAGAAATGCCTCTGCAGTACCTTTTATGTACAGTTTTAAAAGGAGGAGCTAAGGGGGTTGTCTTGCATGAAATGGGAAATTCTGCTTCGTTACAGGGACCAGCACAGCTTGCCAGTCCCCACACAGGCTTTGCCTACAGCAATTCTGCCAGCTCCCTGCTTTCTTTCATGCACCTGAAGACAGCTTACAAGGTGATGTAAGAGGTCTTTCTGTGACAAGGATGCTGCCTCCTTCTCCCCTGAAACTGGACAATGAAGCCCTTATACCAGAGTTCTCATCTTCAAGGTTAAAAGGGCCACACAGTTTGGAAGCAAACAGCCCCAGTGCTCAGCTGAAAGCACCCATGCTGACAGAGGAGTTTAGGACATTAGGACAGAGGTGTGATCTTCAGAAAAGGCCAGATCCTTGTCAAGATGTCTCTCTTAGTCGCTACAGTTCTCAAGAGAAGTAGCAGGAAAAAAGAGCAGCAGCTGTGTGCGCATGCGTATCTACAGGGACACTGCTGCAGCAGACAGGTGTGGGTGAGGAGTATGTGCACCCTGCCCTGGAGCATGCCAGGCTCCACTTGTGCAGCTCTCCTTCCTCTCCCAAGTACACTGAGTGGTGGTGTAAGTCCTCCACTTAGTGAGTCAGGAGCCACTTGGCCAACTGTGAACTAGCGCCAACCCTCTGCTCCCCTGCTCCTTCCCAGCTTGCTCATGCTGGTGAACACAGAACTGGGCAGTAAACACTCTTGGTTTCATTTTTCCATCTTTTTCTGTGTCCCCAGTGCTAAAGCAAGAGAAAGTCCCTCCTGTGAAACATGAAGTTCCCACCTGTTCAGCTTCACAGGAAGGAGAAAGGAAGGAGCTATGTGCTACAGCAGCTGCAAGCACAGCATGAATACTCTTAAACATTAAGCCTTCAGATGAAAAAAAAAAATCATACCCATAACCACAGCATAAGTTTGGCAAAACAAATCTGGGGAGAAACCACAGGCAGAGTTATGTCAGGCCCCCATTAGCAGTGCTACAATAACAGCTGGGGATAAATCATCTAAACTTAGCTGTGGTCACAACATCCTCTCTGCGCACAACTTCAGGCAGCAAGCATATTATGCTGATGTCTGATTATGGCCTTCTTAAGGTAAGGCAGGAGTTTCTTACACTATATTGTCAGCTAGGAATTCCCAGAATAGCCCTATTTAGGAAATGACAACAAATTCCTGCTAAGGTAGTACCCACTTTGTACAGCAGGGAGAGACAGAGGCTTTTAAACTCAGATCAGTAACAGAAGCACAAGTAAGGGGCTATATTTATTGTTGGTGTAAAAGCCTCTACATCATATTAACTCCACTCTGAACAGGTCAGTATTCCAGGGCTACATAGTTTTCAGCAACACACTGAGGACACAGTAATACTTGCAGATGTACTGAAAAGATCTGTTCAAGAAACCCTTCAGTTTCACCTTTAAGATTTCAGCAAAGTCAAAATCTTTGTCAGTCAAAGTCAAAGACAAGACATCCCGGAAAAGGCTTGGTACAGTTTTCTTCACCCATGCTGTCACTGTTCACTTCTAGCAGGGTGGGTTTATTTCTTGTCACATAATGTTCTTCTGCTGTGCCAATTTAACTGCAAGCAAGCAATGGGGCTTTTCTGCAGTACACTTTTTTACACTCTTAAAGGATATGCTGATTTTCCATTGAGAAGGTGCACTTACTTTTTTTTCCCATATACAGCCAAATTCTCACTATGTTTTTCCATTTCTCTACTCCAGAACTCTTGCATCATGGAATACGTAATCTTCCTTCAAAGCATTTAAATGTTTGCAGGTTGCAGTGCCTGATCTTTTCTGCCAGACAGCCTGCATTCACAGCACGGTAATCCTCAAGAACATGAATAATTCTATACCAGTCTGATAATTATCAACAATGTCCTCAATGACTTGATGAGCAAAGATCTGGGTTTCTTTTTCATATACTAAGCCTTGGTAAGAGGAAACTTCATGGGTTTATCTCTGTAACTACTGAAATTAAATCTGCTCAACAGGTGGGGTATGATCTGGCATCCAATTTTTTCAAGTCTTTCAGAATAAGGCAGTAAGAGTAGGCAAAAAGATGTTCAGACAACCATCTTTTTAGTGCATAATCACTCCTGTAGTTCTCTGTACATGCTACAGATCATGAAAGGAAGCTTGCTTCTTTTCCTGACCAGATAAATCTGCTGTCACGGGCAAGCAATGCGGCAGAATTAACTCCTGTTCCTCTCCCACGGCGTTTCAACACTGCTCTGCTATTCTTAGGCTAGAAACGTATGACCCTCAGAGAAGATGAATACTTTCTCTGTGTCCCCATGGCATAAGAAGTGGACTCGGCAGCAACTTTTGCTGTGCTCCAGGACACATTTTGCTTCATCCCAGTCTAACTTGACGCTGCGGTACTTCCTGCTGCGCTCGTGGAGATCCCACACACCCTCCCGCCCCATCCTGCCCTTCCCCCGTCACTACCCCTCGGTGTCTCGGATCCCACCGGTCAGAAAGGAAAGCGTGAAGGCCAAGGTCAATAACCAGAACGACAAAGTTCAAAAGTAAAAGCCGCTTATTCTGTCCATAAGGCATGGCCAGGCTGACGCTTCTCTGAACTGTGCGCGTACAACCGATTCCGGTGCTCCAAGGATGAGGGAGTGGATCTGAGACAGGGCACTGGGGCAGAGCCCTGACGATTGCCTGGCTGCTTCTAGGAAGAAACACGAGATGCTTTCGGCTCTGGCGAGCCATGTCAGCCCGCCTTCCCTCTGCAGCAGCAGCAGCAGCGGCCAGAACTGCTCTCCAGATCTGCTGCATAGAGAGGCGGCAGGGAAGGGCTGTGTGCCCTGCCTGCTCTGTGCCTCCACCTGCTGCCCGGGCACCCGGGGCTGCCGGCAGCCGTCCCCTTCCCCATCACCCCAGAGAGGCGTCCCAGCCCCAGACCGGCTGCGGGGAGCGGCTGCCCGCGGCGGGAGAGGCGGCCGCACTCACCATGGCGTTGGAGCAGTTCAGCAGGCACACGACGGCCAGCAGGAACCACCGCCTCCGGTAAGTCTTGAAGCGGGCCGGCGGCCCCAGGCTGCGCTCCCCCAGCAGGCCGGCCGCCTCGGCGCCCTCCATCGCGGCTCGGCGCGGCGGGGTTGGCTCGGCTCGGCACTGCCCTGTCCGGCCCCGCCCCGCCGCCCTTCCCGGCCTCCCCGGGGCGGCCCTGGCCGCGCCGCCGCCCGGCTCGGCCCGGTTGGGGCTGGGGCTGCGGGCGTGCCCTCTCTGCGGAGCCGCCCCGGGCAGGGCGCCAGCCCTTCACCGCGGAGCCGGGTCTGACCGCGCTCCTCCCAGGAGAAAGCCCGGCACTCCGCGTCGGGGCTGCTGAGGTGCGCGGAAGGGGGTTGCCCTGGCGAGGAGACGCCTCTCCTGCTCGTGTGTCCCTAAAAAAAAAACAGTATCAGCGTCGCCACCATCACTAACGCCCGCTGACGGCTCCGCGTTCCCGTGGGAGTCACCGTTATCTGTCGCCTCCGGGGAGCACCCGAGCAGCATCTGGCGCAGCTGGGGGTGCTGGTGGTGGCATGAGCCGGGAGAAGCCTTGCGGGAACAGCCCTGTCCGAGGGGTGATTGCTTACTGGAGTGGAAAAAGGACTAGAGGAGAATAAGGGGAGAATGGTAAGACCCACAGGGGTCTGTCAGCCGCAGGATATATAGGTTGGTTATGGATTTTTATGACTGGTTTTGCTGCAGACAGCACTATTTTCTTTTCCCCATGTAGAGACACCCCACTAGATGTTATCTTCTACCCAAAAACTCACCAAGGGAAAAAATGCAAAGGAATTCAAAAGAAAAGCCTCCACTGTTTCCAAACAAGACCTGTGACTTCAGATCGGATGAACACTGGTAGTGCGTGGGCATCTTTATGTCAACTCTGAGATGTAATCACCCTCACACTCCCACCACACACCAACGGCTCTGTCTCAGCAGTGCTGAGCCGACAGGCAGATGGATTCCAGAAATGGCCCCAAAATACTAACAGACAGGCAGATGGATTCCAGAAATGGCCCCAAAATACTAACATCCACCATGTAACCTCTTGCTCAGGCCTTTGGAATCCTTGTGTCATTCCTCACCACAAGCTGCTAAGACCATATGACCCTCTCAGTAAGAGGCTGAGGTCACTTACTTTTAGAAGGACTTTATTCCAAATGCTTTGAGCATATTTGGAAGAGTGGGTAAGGAAGGTTATTGTGCATGCCAGTATTCTCTCATGAACAATTTTAGCTGAAATTTTCTGGGGTGGGAGAGGAGTAGAGAATGGAGAGAGGAAAATAAAGAAGAAGAAACCATTTCTAGCCCATGTCAAGCCTGCTGTTTCATGGTAGAAAGAAGCATGGGTCATTTGTGCTAGTGAGCAAGCTAGTCAGCTTTACTGAGTGATAGATTGTGCCTTCTAGTCTCTCTCAGCTGGAATTAGGGGTTGACTTTAGTAATACCAGTTGACATTTTGTGATAGCAAGTGGGAATATTAAGGTAATATTATTGATTGACATGTTCATCTGCCTACAAATGCCTGACCTGGTTTGCCTGGTGTATGAGCTTCTGACAAATAGGCACTGTTGTTTGTATGTTGTAGGCTGATGCACAGCAGCTCCTGCCCTGCTCTGGAAAGACATGCAGTGATCTGAGTTGAACTGCCCTCCTGACTCAGCAGTGCTGTCACATGCAGAGAAACTTATCCACCAACATGCTGGAAAGAGCTCAGGTGTGTGGGTCAGCAGAAAGGCACAGTTGCCAGTGTTCACCAGGAGAACCATCATTCCCTCTTCTCCCTGGTCTTTCCTGGCAGACAAGCCCTAAGTGAAAATCAACTTCACTAAGACTCTGTGTAGATGAACATCACCATGCTCACACCCTTTTCTGCTTAAAATCTCTATTATCATTAAAGATGTCTGAACAATGCTGTCAGAAACTAGGATCCCAGATGTCTGAACAATGCTGTCAGAAACCAGGATGTGAAATTCCTTTACTGATTCATTTTGTTAGTAAAATACGTTAAAAGCTCAAATTGCACATATTTGTAGGACAGATCAGAATCAAGTCTGCCCTATTTAGCTTCTTTCTGTATTATTTATGTCAAAATAACATGTGCTGTTTACTTGAAATAAGGTCCCAGAAAAAAATTGGAGCCGGATGGTGAGGAAAATACTTTCTATGAGAGCTCTACAATTTGGGTGCAGACATCAGAAATTCAGTGTCAATCAGGGCTACAGAAAGGGAAAAGGACAATGCAGCAGAAGATAACTGCTTTGATGTTTGGAGCAGAACAATTTACTCCCACACCTGGGAGTAAAATTAATCCTGTTCTCCACTTATCCTTCTAGATATATTGCCTTGCTGTATGCACACTGTAAGGACTGGTCTGGGGCTGCAGAAAGGTAGGAGTAGCTTTTGAGCAGCTCTTTGCAACCTTATTCCTCTGCTCTACACCACAACCCCTATGAACAGGGGCACCATTTGTACTGGGAACACAACCAGGACAGCAATAGGATTAGTTTTGAAGGAGAATGGCTTCATCTGCCCTGCATCTTCTCATTTTTAACTGGTGCTCTGTTTGTTCCTAATATCAGTCTCTTTCTCTGCAGTGTCACCCTCTCTTTCCCACACCCAAGCACATCCTATCCCTATTTTCATCCTGTTCTTGTTTCTATGAACTGGAAGCATAAGCCAGATTTCTGCTTCTTAGTTAAGCAGTTTCTTTTTTTGTAGGTACTTGTACTGGGATACCTGTAGTCTCTGATGTGTGAGCATATCTAAGATGCACTGAACAGATCTAACTATGCAATTGATACAGTAAGTAAGGGAAAGAAAGTTTCCAGTAGCGGAGTAGTTGAAGTCTATGTACCTTGGTTGAAAAATGGATGTGAAATAACTTCATGTCAGAAGAGAATTCAGCACACATAGCACTTTTCAAGTATTCAGCCCCCATGATGGTAATTACGGGATCATCCAGGTTCAAAGCAGGGTCAGAAATTGTGGCTTAAGGGGGAGGGGAGTACCCAAGATTTGTAGATGCTCATGGTTGAAAGAAAATACAAGTCAGAGGGGCTGCAAAAGCTTACAAAGTTTTATTAGTAAATGACACTCTTGGTGTGTAACTTGGTATAAGCACATGGCATGAGATTTTGGTAATGGGGTAGGTTGAATGAGAAGAGAGAACAGAGGCATAAATTGGAGAGGAGGAGACAGAGTGAAAGGAAAAAAAAAAAGGGAGAAGGTGAGATCATCAGTCCTGGCTTCAGCACTGATCCAGCTGATAGTATGTTCAGGGTTCTGGGAGCACCTGCACCAAGGCTTTATGGGGGTACCTTTTACAGATAAATCTTCCCATATGGGAGATAAGTTTCTCACTTTCTATACAAATTAGTAATCCTGTGCAGTCCATTCCTCTAGACTTTTCTGGAAATGGGTTGGAAGGCTTTGGGGATCTTTGGTAGTCTCAATCCTCTCTTACAATCCATGCCCACTTCTCAGCCTCATCCCTGCACTTGTGCTGTGTTTTGCTCATTTCCAGGAGCCTTGTTCTCCAGAAGAACAAGGACATTTGTCCCAGGAAAGTGCTACCCTACCTCCTTTTGGCCTCTTCTCCAGCCACATCCTGTTCTTTCTCAGTGTATTATTGCCAATAATTCTTGGCTGTTATCACCAACAATCCATGGTTGGCTCCATCTGGCTATTGGTGTTTGAGACATACACAACAGCCCTCTTGTCTCCTAGGATTCTACAGCAATGAAGTCAGACCAGTTTGCTGAGGACTCAATCTGGTCTTGAAAACCCTCAGCAACCTGAAACATAAACTTTAAGGGATTTAGAGATTTTAGAGGAGCTAAGATTTTAGTTAGAGAGAAGCCTTACTAAAGTTATTTAAAATAAATGAGTAGGTCTCAATGAAGTTAAGAGTTAGTAGTTAACTAATAATTGATTGCTTGTCAACACAATGTTTAGTTAGCTGGGTTTATAATGGAGAATATAGAAACTGACAAATAGCTTTTACGAACATAAGACAATTGTGGGCCTCCTCTGTTATGAAACCAATTGAAGACAGGGAATGGGAGTTCTACCAAGAGTTCATTTGTCATATTTGCATTGAAAAGGTAGAAAGGTCAGAATGAGGAAGACTTCATTTACTTCCTCATTTTGGGACCCCTCCCCATGAAAGGGACCAGCGACCCATTTCAAGGAACAAACTACGCATGCTTAATAGCTTTCAAAATGATTAGCATAAGAAGCAAGGAATGGTATGTACCAAAATTATGAATATGTATTTGCATATTGGGTATTCAATACTTGTATGGATAAAAGGACTCTGTAATCATCTGAGAGGCGCGGTGTGTATTTGGGAGTTATCCCGCACGCTGCCCTGCATCGTAATAAACATACACTTGCTAACTTTAAACTGTTAGAGAGCTTTTGTCCATCACGATTGGATATCGGTACTAGATCAATATCCACATTTCTTTAATAAATCAAACTGAGACTGCATAACCTCTTTGGGCAATTGATTCTCCTGCTGGATCAGTCCTAGGATAGATGCCGCAACACAGCCCTCAGATAGGGTATAGCTCATTAAGCACAACCCTCTGACCTCATTCAAAGTTGGATCAGTTACACATCCAGACCATGATGTCTTAGCTTAAATACAAGAACACTAGCAGACAGAGTTGAAAATGTTGCTACATTCAAGGTAAATAACATCCAGTGCTCTCACCCATCCACAAATCCTATTCTTTTATCAAAAAAGGGCAATCAGGAACGTTCACTGTTATGACTTATCCTTGGTGAACCTGTGCTGATTATGCACAATTGCCTATTTCTCCTTCATGTGTTCAGAAATATCATGCAAGAGAACTTGTTTTATGGTCTTTTTTGCCAGGAATTGAAGTGTGACCGGACAGTCTGCAGTTGCTCGGCCTGCTCTTTGAGTTCTTTTTAAGTGTAAGTTCAATATTTCTACTGTTGGCAGGGATATCCATGGGTCCTCAAAGATGATTGAAATCTTGTGGTGGCATCAGATGGTTCTCTCAGCATACTTGGACACAGCCCTTGTATTTCCATGGACTTGTATAGGCCAAGTTTTCTACAGCAACTCCTAACTCACCCACTCATGATCATCCCCCCCCTCCATGAATCCCAGTCCTGAAGTCCTAGAAGACTTTGCTGTGTAAAGAAAGCATTGAGTTCCTCAGGTTTGATTGTGTCCCAGCCTACTAAGTGACCAGATGCCATTTTCCTTGTTCAGCTGCTTACCATGTAGCAGCTGAAGCTCTTTTTGTTACTCTTGACATGCAAGTTAAAATTCCAGCTGAGCTTTTACTTTCCTGACACCTTCCCTACATGCCTGGGCAATGTTTGTAATTCCTCCTGTGCAGCCCATCCCTGCTTCCATTTTCTGTATATTCTTTTTTTGTATTGGAGTTCTGCCACAATTCCATATTTACCCAAGTCGGTCTGCTTATTTATCTATTTTTTTTTCTGAACACTGTTCTTACATTTGGTTGAAGCTTCAGAGATCTCATCACTGCTGGAAGGAGTAACAGAATGAAAAGCAGCTATGCTGCGCAAGAGGTGGGGAACAAGATGTCCTGAGCTGCAGAACTAAGGAGTCAGATACCTTAGGGCTGTACCTTTGGGTTGACTAGCACTGAGTATTTGCAACCCTTTCATCATGGTTGAGGCATTAGTAATATCTTCCTGAATGGATCATCTGCTTGCTGCTGACACTGCATGTTTCTGTGCTGCAGTGCTAATAGGTTCTTGTCTCTCCTTAGCCACAGGTTTTCAGGAAACTGTAGGGACTTTCCTGATGTTAGGAATGCTGTCTCTCTGCCATGTATCATTAAAACTTGGTGACATTAAAAAAAAAAAAGAAAGAAAGGAGAAGGAAATAGGCAAACTTACTAGTTTTGTGCATTCTGTACTATCTAAGGAGCCCGCATGGTACCTGAAAGTATAATTAAAGGCCATGCAGGCTCATTAAATACAGAATGTGTGTATGGGGGTGGAGGTAGAATTAGCATTGCTCAAGCAATTTTTATTCTGCCATTTCCTAATGTTTTAATGTTTAAATTAGCAAGTCTTAATTAATTTTCATTGCACAAAAATATGGTGAAATGTGCTGTTGTTACATAAATAGATCCACTGTCCATTGCTTTTTTCTTGCTAGATCTCAGAAGCAAAAAGAGGTTTCCCCAGGGAATCCTGGATTTTGTTTAATCTGGATGTTTTAATGCTAATTAAAGTGTGCATTTGTTTGGTCTTTAGCAGAGAGGGCTCTGAAGATGCATTCTGCAAACCTGGAGGCCAGTAATCATACTGTTTGCTTCCACAGTGCACAGTGTGGAAGGTGAATTGAAAGAAACTAGTTAAATCTTTATATCAAAGACTGCCATGATACAAGTCTAAGACCCTTCATGGAGCTGATTATAAATTAAAAACAAGAGCAACAACAAAAGATTTCAGAAGGGAGAGCAATTGTTGAATGCACAGAGCAGAACAGCAGCAAATTATCTCTCAGACTGCAAGAGAGTTTTGCATATGCAAGTTCCACATTATTGGCAGGTATGGAGAGGAAATAGGAATGCAGAAGTCACTGCACTGGCATGTTTGCAGACTTCTGAACCAGACACTTTCCTCCAGACATAGATTAGCTGCTTGCTTCAACAAACAGAGCAAAACAAGCCAGTCAAATCACAAAAAAATATCATAGGAGTCAACAAAATGCATGTCCAACACTCCGGGTAGCAAACCAGTTGTCCAGTGGCTGAATCTCTTCACAGTGAGGCAGGTCCAGGGAATGATTCCATGTGTTGCCATCACTGGCAGTTGTGAACCTGGAAAACCAACTGTAAGGGAAACTGCAAGCAGCTGCCAAAATCATGGGAAGCTGTGTCACCTCTGCTGCTCTAAGTGCCAGTGCAAGACAAGACCTTTATGCAGTCTCATCTCAGAATAACTTTTCAAGGTAAGTTTAAAGACTTGTCTACACTTTGTCTCGCTCCTCCTTGTGGAGATGTTTCTTCTCCCAAGGGTGAGTACAGATTTATCTTCGTAGCTACAACCATTCCTTCAAATGGGAAGATCCACTCTCACAACAGGTCTTTTTTGGAAAAATA
This sequence comes from Vidua chalybeata, assembly GCF_026979565.1. Classification (NCBI taxonomy): domain Eukaryota; kingdom Metazoa; phylum Chordata; class Aves; order Passeriformes; family Viduidae; genus Vidua; species Vidua chalybeata. Next base: position 46,018,371 of record NC_071570.1, read on the forward strand.
AATTACATATGCCTTAGAAAGTGGATCCTGTGAATGCGAAGTAAAACACACTCCTCACTCTGTATTTCTGCTGCTAGTCTTTTCTGAAGCCTAAGATTACTCAATGAAAGATGTAAAAATTTCCAAGTATTTCAAGGTATTTTCTTATTTTGTATTTAGTCCTCCTTGAGCTATTTTGTTTCCATTTATAGTTGTATCAATTTTTCCCACTTATACAAGACAAGCAAGTGGAATTATAGTTTATCTAAAAATTTGTCCTTTGTGAACTCACAGCTTCCTTAGTTCCTTACAGAATAATTTTTTCAAGAACAGAAATGGAAATAATACTTCAATTTGCTATTTTATTTTATTTTCTGTGTAGAAAGACATAATAATTTTAATTTCAATGGCTTTGCAAACATACATAGCTGAAACTATTTCAGAATCATTATATCAGACCATACTTCATGCTCCATTTAAAATAAGCAAATGCAAAAGCCAAACAAAATAGGTCCAATTTACATTTGAAGTAAAAGGAAATTTTAACAATTAGCTTTCCTGATAACATTGCCTCTGCTCTTCTTTTTTCATTTTTTCTTTCTTATTTCTTTGTCAGCACAAAGGTGGCTCACTGGGTCAGCGGTGTCTGGACCTTGTCCCTCAAGTGTGGGCAAGCCAAGACAGGCTTTTTCTCAGAAACATTCCCAGATTTGTCCTTTGTTCTCTGCACAAAGAAATGTGTTAAATGGGAGCTAGTAAGTGAAGTAAGGATCCACATATTGCCAACACTATTAGATGCCTGATGGTTCCAGAAAGCAACAGCTACAATTCCAGGTGCACTGCAACAAAGATGAAGATGAGAAGAGATGGTCAGTGCTATCCAGGTGGGGCACATAAGGGACTTAGTTAAATCTCCTTTAAGGATACTGTGCAAAGGCCATACCATTACTGTTTTTAAACACCTCAAAACATTATTGTTCATCTTCCCAGAAAGCAGTGATGCCTGTGGACAGTAGCTCCTTGTTCTGCCTTTCTATCTCCTTCTCCCTCTCTTTCCTCATCCTCTTTCCTTTTGCTTCTCTCCGCAAAACAACAAAAAGGTTGAGTGATTTATCTAGGCCTTTCCTGCATATTGATCATCTTAGTTCAATTTCTAGTGTTTGGAAGACCTATTTTGTGGTATTTTCAGTTTCTCTTCAGTAGATTTTACCATGTCATTCAAAATACCAAAGAGGATGTTGTCATTTTTGACTGATAATAACTACAGAGTTCTTAAAAACCTTTTTTAGTTTTGCCTTTCAATAGTCGAATGCACTAATGCATTCCTTCTGCTTTATACAAATATGCAGATGTAGAAAGCAGCTCAATTATATAGGCTGGGTGAGGCATATATAGGCTGACAGAGGATTTTCCAAAATCTAAGACCTTTGCAAAAGTGCAAAGGTCTACAAGGTTACTTCCCTCCTCTTCTGTTTTGCCTATATCTGTGCATGCCAGAAATCCCTAGCAGGGGAATTCTTAATCTCTCTGCAGGAGGACACACAGTATGTTCTCACACCCACAACACATGGAGGCATGCATGCTTGCTTTGCTCCTGGTGTTCTGATGTCAGTTTGTGTAATTGGAAAAGAGCAATTCAATATTTTTATTACACAGTAGTGGCAGAAAATGGCCACCAAAGTGGCTTCTGTGAAAACTTCACAGAAGTCTGGAATTAACCAGTTAATCTCAGTCCTTCTTTTATTTCTGATATGGCTGCTGACCAGTAAAAATAGAACAAACCAACTGGACCTAAACCAGCCCAGAAGGATGAGAAATGGCAAAGTAATTATGTTTGTCATGGATGTAGTCAGTGTTACTGAAAATGAGAGTTAGCAAGTATTTGTGAAAGAAGGACAATTTGCTTAGTGCTGCACTAGAAGACTCATCCTTTTGCCACAGGAAAAGTCTGTGATCTGTATAATTAACTTTTTGTGTGTGTTGACCTGTTTCAGTCATGCTGAAAATCCCAATGGCTTTCATGTCATATAAATTTTGTAAAAATTGGTCTTTAGGAAGACAAGAAGGAAAACACAGCACTGTGCATAAGGGAAGGCAGAGAAGGGTCAGGTATTGTGTCTTCTGGTGGGCTCCCCAAAAGCTCAGGGGGAGAGTTAAGCTGGGATGTTGGCACCCTATCTCTTGTTCCAAGCCAGCCATGGTACACACTGCCCCTTGGCCTGCTCAGCCAAAAAGAGCTCAGGGTCATGAGAGACACTCTAGGTCTTAGAGGGAGACCAAAAGAAAAGATTCATGTGGTAGAGTGGATACTGGGAAGAAATGCATGAAAAATACGTGGTTTCTGCAGAAAGACCAATTTATTTAGATTTTTATTGCACCAGGCCAGAAAGTAAAAACCAGCTGGTTAAAAACCATGCCTATTTTCTTGCTGCTTTTTTCAGCTTTAATGATTCTTTTTTTCACCGTATCACAGATTTGTTAGGAAAATACGTGGAGTATAGTTTAGATCTGTCTTCAAATTTGTTAGACTCAAATAGTATTTCACAAAGAACCTATTCTGTGTTCTGCTGAATTTCACAGTTGCTTCCCACCTTGAGCAAATACCTAGTTCTTATTTCCATGTATAACTAACAGATCTGAAGACAGAATTATTTAATATATATATCCCAATTGTTATGATTTTAAATTCTCTTTATGGCCCTGCAGAATTACTGAAATGCCTTAAAATTCAACTCCTGTTAGAGCTTTATCCATCAGAGGCTGATTTGTTCTCTATCCTATGCTGTCACATGTGCTAATGTATCTGAAAATGCAATTACACCATTTAAATGTTCTCAGCAGCATAAATTTTTAAAATCAAAATTTTAAATACTTTTAGCTAATAATTAGCCTCTGTGTAAGTGATGGGGTGTTTACATCTTGTGGCTTGAGACTACAAAACTGGAATTATCATTTGATTTTGAAAAACTCATAGACTGCATGGATGGTAAAGCTTCCATGTGACAGACCTGAACAATTTTTTATTCCAGCAAAAATAATGAGATTGATATTTGATTGTCATTGTGGCCTTTGCACATGCTGAAGAGAGATACTGTAATGTGTTACCCAGAGGGGTTTTTCAAACAAAGAGCATGGGATAAATTACATACTACAGAGGCCAGTGAAGGTAAGCTGTGTAGAACTGGTTGCTTGTAGAACAAAGGTCAACTGTAATAGCAGAGCCAATGCCGTGAGCCATTCAGGCTGGTGCTGCACTACATTATGCTGGCTCATCACTAATGTAAAGAAAAAAACCTACACAAAACCAATTTATTTTATTGTATTAATGCTCTAAAATCCAGCTGTTCAATTTTCACATTGAACACATCATCAATTGCATTTTTAGATGAGCTTCCTTGTAAGGTTTAATGTAAGAGGGGAAATGTGCACAGTCCTTTAATTAAAGTGAGGTTGCTTACTTTTCACCTATGCACTCAGAAAATAACGAAAAAAGCATGCCCTTACATTTCTCATGTCAGAAGTACTGTGAATTGCAGCAGGAGCTACTGTTGCCTCCTCAGACACCACATTCCCACACTGGAAAAAGCAGCTTCCTGCTGACAATAAATCAAGCTGCTCTCCTCTGCTTTGTCTCCAAGTACAGTCAGCATGAGCTCAACTGTTTAGTCTGCCTAGTTAACAGTCAACATGGTACAAGGAAATTTTATTTGTTGAGGTAAGCTTCTGATTTGGCACTGAAATCTAGAAAGAGGACCAAAAAAAGTTGAGAAAGATGTGTCTTAAAATTAAATCTCTCTTACATGACTTCTTGGGCAGAGAAGCTGTCTGACTGTGAACTACAAGTGACTTAGAGACTGCCTGGCTCTTGTGCTTCACCACAGTATGCTCACAAGCTTTCCTTGCAATCAGCTGCTATACACTCATCACTTGTGACACTGGTGCAATTTATTTATATTCCTGAATTCCCCTTGCGTTGTGGATAAGACTGTAGCTTCTGATAGCTTTTCATAAAAACATATAGGCCAGGTTTTCTCCCCTGACCCATCTAAATCTTTAGCAGTCTGCATTTTATTTAAAAGATAAGGATTCTCTCTATATTAGAATAAGTATTTCAAACACTTTTGAGAAAGCAAAAAGCCATCTCTCTGCAATTTAGCTATACAAGCTTTCTCCCACATTTTCATTTTCCTAAGGAGAAGTATTTTGTGTAAGACATTGATAACATTCTTAAAACCAAAGCCATTCATACATTCAAACTTAACTAATTTTCTTTTTTGACCTCTGACTATCTTATTGAAATCTTGGCAGACTCAAAGGTTGACCTGTTATGCTAATTATAATGTAAAAAGTATAAATAAGTTTCCTTTATTTAGGTCCGACATCTAGGTTCACTGCAATAAAAGACATTATAATAAAATAATCACTGAAGATCTCAGGGAGCTTTTCAAGTATGCATTTAGGTCCTGTATTAATAGTTCATGTTCTGCTCTTTAATCTGGTTTTAACTGGGTGAACTACCACCATTTCAAGTAACAGCATATTCACTAATTAAGGAAATAAAAACTAAGTAGAATTGTATCACTGAACAGTAACTATGCTAGATAACATTCAGTGTTTAAACTAGGGTAAGTATGCAAGCCAATAGTGAAGAAACTGTGAATGGAGACACCTATTATAATGAAGAGTATTGGTAAGGGCAGGAAGATAAATCATAACAGCATGGACATGCTCTTGCTGAGAACGTGCATATGGAACAACACCACTCAACAAACACCATTGAAACCAAAGCTTCTTGTGCTCTATGGCACTGGCAAATTGTTTGCCTTTCTTTTTTGAAGGCCTTCTGCTGTGGATTGTTCTGGATCACAGGGTCAAATACACAGATCATCTGCCTTGGAAACATGCTTGAAGAGCTGTGGAATAAGAGCCAGTTACATACTGGCAGTCAATTCCCCTTTGACCTGTAGCTCAAAGGCGTATCAGAAATGCAGTTTAACTAATTTTATTAATAACATGATGAAACCCATACCACACACATTGGAGGGCAACTGTTAAGATAAAACTAATTTGCATGAAACTGTAGGAGTTTTCAATAGTCCCAGTGGAGAAAGAAGTACTATTTTAGCATGTTTGTCATATATTGCTGATGTCAAATGTCTGGAAAAGGTATTTGGTGTAGTGTGCCCGATTACAAAACAAAACATCTGACACAGGCGTGTCGGCTGTAATTAAGCCATAGAGGGTTCTGATGTGAAGTTGCTTCCCTCTTTGCAGGATAAGTTTCCATCTATCTGTCTACACAGATATAATGTCTCTTGAGCATGTGTGAAGGCCACAATCAAAGTAAAATCTCAGTGAGATTTCTGCTGGAATAAAAATATCATTCGGAGCTATCTCTTAGAAGTCTGCACAGGCAGATGGAAACAAACTAAGGTCTCTAGGCTGCTGAAGCGTTACTGCTTGAGAAAATGAAGAAAAGCTTTCCAAATCTGCTGCTGCATCCCCTCTGAAGAGCATGTAGGTAGCCTGGCTTGCATTTAAAACAAGCAGCAAAGGCACGTCATAGTAATGAATCCTTTTGTACAGCAAAGTACCTATCTCCACCAAATCCTCCTAAAAAAGACTTCTAACAAGATAATTTACTTAGGCCTGGCCTAAGTGGGAAAACACCTATTATAAAAGTCTGCTCTGTCCTGAGCAAACTGGGGAAAGACCAACTTTTGGGCAATAGCACATCTGGTATGGCAATATGGTTTATCATTTCCTTCTTCCTTCATTTGCCTTAATAGCAAAACATGAACATGTCTAGTGGTTAGCCCCACATCTGCCTGACCTAAACATTCAGTAATGAAGATAAGATAATCCCTATGCTTTCCATTTTCCCTAATGCTACTCAGATGGTAAATCACTCATTTAAGATAAATAAAATGTGAACTTTATCGTTGCCTCCTCGTCATCAAGCTTTTAGGATCTCTCATTTGATTTTGACATTATTTCCAGAAGTCTGGAATTTTACTTATGCATTCAAGAGGTCTTTCTGGTAAAAATTTTACATTCACATGCAGTCATACATACAATGAGAATTAGTTCTCACTGCAGAGAAATCTGGAGTGCATGAGAGTGAGGAAACCCCAATGCCCATTTGCACTAATATCTGCATTGTCCAGTGTGTTTTCCCTTATGGGTATTATTACTCAGACTCATGCTTGGCATAAAATTTAACAATGTATTGTTGTCATACCCACATCTCTAAATCATTCCAAGTTCAGGAATTTTTTCTCTTGCTTCTATTTAATGAGTCAGCAGTTGAATTATGTTTGTTTAATTTATGTCCATCAAGAATGATTTGTTAGGCTATTTTTTAGCATCCTTTTGAACAAGGTTCATTGTACAGAGGAGAATGACAAGATTGTTTTTGTTGCAAGAACATTAAAGAACATAATAAATTAGATCAGCCATGCCCAGGTAATTTCTGCATATAATCTGTAAAATTGCTCTTTAAAGTAATTTCAGGGCAGGAATGTATTTGTTCAGATTAACAATGTCTTAAAGGGTATGGAAAATAAACTCACGTCAGCTCCTCCCATCCCAACAAATGTTCTACCTCTGATGTGCAGCCTGTTTTTCCTGCTGGTAGTTTGTTGTGGGTGGGTATGGGAGGATGTTTGGAGCATGGAAATGTTATTACAAAGGCAAGTCAGTACTCCAGAAGCCAGGGCTCCCAAAGTCTATGGTGTTTGTGAGGGTTTCTCATGTTTATCACTCTAGCTGCACTTGGGTCTGCTGTTCATGACCCTGTCAGCACAGTGCAGCTCTGACCCTTGAATCATGCTGCCTGTAAGCCTGTGGACTTGTGTTTTCTCTGTCTCACCACTATGTCCCAGAGACTGATCATAGCTTTTCCATTGAGGCCAGATGGTGGTTCAGTCTCTGCACAGGCTTCCTCCCACAGGCAGGGACACCCAACAAGGAGTTCCTCAAGAACTGCTCCATCATCACCAAGCAATTTCTCTTCTTCCATAACAATGTAAAGCTACCCTCAGCACCAGCACCGGCCTCCAGAGAAGCAGCCTGTGTCACCTGAAAGACACCTTTATCCCATCTTAGCTAGGAGTCTATGTTTTCTGGGCTTCTAAGCTTTGGGGTGTCCTTGATCCCTCAGTCAGACCAGGAAATGCATGGGGCTTCAGCTCTGGTAGGGCAGCTCTGCTCTGCAGCTTGGCTTTCCATGCTGAGGTGAGCACCTCACCATTATCACCCCACTTCATCCTTCTTCTGAGTGTGAGCTCCTACCAAGTGACTCCAGCATGTCAGGAAATGCTTCATCTTGCCCTCACCCTACCATTGCTGCTGGTAGAGGCTCTTGCTGGACTCTGTCATAGAGCAGGAATGAGGAGCTGAGACCTGCTGACCTGGGGTTTGACTGCTCTGCACAGGGAGAAGGGCTGTCTTAGGGTGGCTGCTGACCACACCTCCTCATTGCCGTGGTGGGGATCACAGCATCACAGGGCTGCAAAACAGCTGAGAGGGGCAGGGGTCTCTGAAGGTCCTGGTCTAGTCCAACCCCCCTGCTCCTGCAGGGTCACTGAGGGTGAGTTGCACAGATGAGATGTGAGTGAGCTGGATTTAATTGCAAAGAGAGTTTACATTAGACAGAGTCTGCAAACTCTCTGCAATTAAAGGCAGCTAGTGGCTCCAAGACTGTAGACAGTAATTATATGTGGTTTCTCACTTCCCCATCATATGAGAACAGAGGCTGTGGGTTTGCAACAATAAGCCCTTGCCACTCCAAGGAAAGAGCTGATCTTGTTTTCTCCACTCCTAGGGTTCTTTGTAAGTATTTTTTATCCAAAATGTTTACAGAAGAGCTGAGTTTAAACCCTGGGATTTACTCTGCTAAAGTGATTGATTTTAGTTTCTAAAATTTAAATCTTAGTCAAGCTACTTAGAATATAAAAATAACCAATCATTTTGAAGTCCAGCTCCAAATTCAACAATTATAAAATAAATAATAATAAAATTATTTCTGTGGATTTTTTGTCTAAAATTAATTCTGTCTTTTTAAGAAAAGAAGTTTCAGAGACAATTTTGGATTAATTCTTTAGTCCTGAAAACAATTTGTTTCAATGGAAGTGGATAGCATTTAGATCATTCTACAAAGACAAGTCTTTGAGCAGTTTCTGAAAGGTACTTACAAAAATGTGAATTAAAATACTTTTGTCAATGTTTAAGTATTAGTATGGAGTGTGTAGATATTCCACATAAGGGTTAGGGAGCCTTTCAATGGTTTTCTCATGGACAAGAAATTCCTCTGCCCTGGGTAGACAGGCAGACAGTGAGACAGTATTCATTTTACTGTGCTAGACTCTGGATCACTATTTCGCACATCAGCATCTGCCAGAAATGAAAACCAAAATTAATAAGTACAATTATTTAAGGGGTCTCATGGCATAAAATAGATTATAATCTAAAACCTGTCACTTTTTTACCTCTTATGAAGCCAAAGAAAATCAGGTACAAGGACTTAAGGCACAAGGAAGTGGAAAGAAACACATCTAGTCCAGCATCCCTGAGGAGAGTTCTAAATAATGTTCCCCTGCAGGGCTGGCACAGTGTTAAGGAACAGTTCTATACACCTGATTCTATGCCACTCACACTTAGATGTCTCCTCCTGAAAAAATCAGTATCTGGTACACAAAAACTTCTTACCCAATAATTCCCCTGTCAAGTTCAGGAGAGCACCAAGAGCACCAGTGCTTCAGATGACTCTAACAGACTCAGCTGCCTGAATTTGCTTCTGTGCCTCTTCATCAACAATTTAGTTGTTTTTCTCCTTGCATCAGCACCAGTGAGCCTGGCTGCATCTGGAGACCTGTGCCCAGTTTTGCATCCTTGAAGCTGGGCAGCCACTGACTCCATGGAAAAAGCCCAGCAGATGCCACAGAGATAGAGAAGGTGCTGGAGCACAGTACATCTGGAAAGGGATGGAGAAAAGACTTTCATACAGTCTGGAGACAAGAAGGGAGAGGAGGACTCTTTTGGATGTCTTCAACTTCCTTGTGGTGGAGAAATACCACAAGGTCTGGAAAGAGACAGGCCTCTTCTCTGTGGTACAGAGGGACAGTACCAAAGACACTTGCCAGAGACCAAAGGGGCCCATTTATTCCCCTGCAAGATGCTTGACTGAGGAAGGCAGATACAGAGAAGCCTTGGGATCTGCACTTCTGTAGATATTCCCTGCTCTACTGAACAAGTCCTGAGGCACCCTGGTTCAGCTGGCACTCCTTTAAACATGGAGTTTAAACAAGTGATGGGGCAAGTGGTGGATCACAGACCTCCAGAGGTCTCTTGTGAAAAAAATATTCTACAATACTATGTCACAGCTTCCTGAACACTGTTTCAGCTCATTTTCTGAAATATCCTCTGCAATCTGTTAGCATTCTAGAGCTAACAGGAGTAGTACTTGGTTCCTACTGCCCGTTCCTCATGAAACTACGATGCCTTGATTTATCCTGATTTCAAAAATTACTAGTGTTTTAAAAAAATAAACTTGTAATGTGTCATATTACAGTCAGGCAAATAAGCTGGGATTCTTACAAGTAAAGCTTTAAGAAAAGCTTACAGGAATAAAGGGAGTCAGAGGCTTCTGCAAGTCAAGCTAGATGATGGCTACTGTAGAGGGCTAAAGAAAGTTGGTGGTATAATCTGTAGTAGCAGAACTAGGTGCAAACAAGAAAAGACTAATGGCCTAATCCAGGATGAAAGTAGCAGGAGACGACTGAAGAAGTTTATGAACATATTACTGGAGAGAACAAAACAAAACAAAACAAAAACCAACTTAGCAAGGAACAGGGTAGACCTGAAGTCTAACACAGGTACATGCTTTCAGCTTATCACAAAAATGGAATACTATCTGTTTGGCATGCTTAAAATATGAAGGTTTTTCAGAGGAAAATTATCACAAAGCTATGGGACAATGTGTTTCCCTTTATAGATAGCTCTTCTAAAAAATAATGTGTGATTTATAGTTAGATATGGACTTTGGGATTATTTTCAATTTCCTGAGTCTGAGCCTTGTATCCCATGATTTGCCCTGGCTTCCTTAGCAACAAAACATCAATGTGCAAGCTGAAAACAACTGAGCTGTGATATTTTCCTCATAAGAAGCTAAAAATACAGTCTTTGTATTCTTCTGGTATCCAGCTTCACAAATGCACCCATTGTTTCTGCTTGTTTTCTGTCTGTTGCAGTAGAAATATTGAAGAAGTAGTGCTGTAGTTTTAGAGCTGTACTTGGGAATCCAAGAGCCCTCAGATCTCAGCTCCAAACTTCTGCATGGCTAGGACAGTGTTTCTGTCTGTGTTTTTGCTTTGTTATCTCTGGGAAACACCTTCATCCTCCTTTTAAAGTGTACTCAGCTCCCTTAAAGGTCTGGCTGCTTCAGGAACCAGGATTCTGCATCAACATCTCTTATCACTGTAATCTAAATCTGATGCTACACTGGTCACCATAGTAATACCCTGTCACTGTGAGTCTTTCATGCATTTCTCATCATGCAAATACATTTCTCAATTTTCTTTTTTAAATCTGAACTGCAGTAAGCTAACCCACAAATGTCTTGGCATGATCACACTATTAATCACTGGCATTGCTTTTCAGAAGCCTGGCATCTTGTTTCATTCTATGTTTGCAGTTTGCACTTTGATATTAAAGCTGACTTGTGAGAAGGGAAGAAAGGTGGGCTGGCAGCTTTACTGCCCTCCAACTCTTTGCCCACTCAGGGCTGCAAAAGCTTATGGAAGTTCTATGCCACTGAAATAAACCTGCAGCCTGCAGATCCTCCTCCACATGCTTGGAAATGTGGCACAGATGGAGCTGTACTGTCTGTGGGGATTGCATACTGGGGAGAGTGGCTGTGCACGAGAACCTTGTCAGTATTTAAACCCACTCACTGGAGGCTCATGGGGTGAGTGGGTAGAAAAGAACATGGAGAAGATTTATGGTATCCCAGTACTGGGCTGGGTCCTGTCCTGGGCAGAGAAGCACAGATTAAGAGGTTTTCTTCTGACCAGAGAGAGAGAAGAACCTCTGGAGAACACATTGGAAATGGATTTCCTAGCATCTGTAGGAAGGCCACAAGTGGGGCTGAAAAGTAGATTTTTAATGGGCAAAAGACAGTCAGGAAAAAATCAAAGTATGTATGTTTTCTGTTTGTACAGAATGTGAGTTACAATCCAGGGACCTAAAAGGATCAGATCACGTCAAATGGACCTCAGCTCCTATTTTCAGGACACAGTAACTCTTCCATGTTACACCACTCGAAGGCTACACATATTAACAAATCAGAAAATGCCAAAAATTGTTGTTGAGATAATTTCTCCTCCTCAAAGGAGAATCATGTGCTGTTTTGTATTCAGGAGAGTTTCAGGTTGTTTAGTGTCCATCTGGCATTAGACATGGGGCTAATGAGGAGGAATTACTTCTGAGGCCACTTACTCAAGTGGGGGGTCTCTGAGCTCATGCAGATTTTTTGATTGCTGTGCTTTTTTTAATAATAGTTGAGCATTATATGTATTTCAGATAGCATGGTAATTGAGCTGGTACTGTTGACTGAAGAGGCTGTTGTAATGAAGTCATGGATGGCTGCTCAGTATGCAAATGTCATAATGACACTGAACTCTGGAAAGTGAAAAGAACCCGTATGGGAACTGTTTGCTCTAGCATGCAACAAATCTTTGAACTGCACAGTGTTAAATGAGCCAAGCTGAATCTTTAAATAAATGGGTGTAGATTAACCATTAGATTATTATCTTCAATAATTGATTAAATTCTAACCCACAGCACTCAACAGAATTCTCTTTGACAGAGATTTGGACTCTCCAGGAGAACCCCTTCCCACTCTCACCCATCCCTTCCAAAGAGAAAGGTCTTCCTGTAGGAATCTGCTGAGGGATTTTTGTTAATCTCTAAATAAGGAACATAGAACAGCTGCAACCCCAGCTCAGATGGCCCCAACATTGTTCTCAATCCATGCCACAGCCTATTGAGCAGATTGACCACTTCATTAGACTGGAGATAAATCTGAAGACTCTCTCTTTACATATAATGAAAAATTAATTTAAATGCCTTAAGCATAAATTTAATGCAAAACTTTGTATCCACAAACTTGGTTAGTTGACATTAGGAGCTGGATCTGATTTCAGAGAATGATGGCTAAAGGAGCCATATAATTGGTATTTGCCTTGTTAACTGCTCACCTTCTCCAAAGTCCTTTACTGTCAGCCTAGTTTTCTTTCAGGTTAACAGTGAGGACTAGCTCTCCAAAACCACCAAAACAGTGCTAATAAGGTAGCATTTGAGGTAAAAATAAGGAAGAAAATGTTAAGAAAAAAATCCAGATTTCAAAGCAGGCTAGTACCATGGTTGGTACTTCAGCAATGCTTGTAGTTTTGTTTTTTGTTCTCTTAGAAACATGATACACTTTCATTCAAGCCAAAAATTGAGGGCACCTAAAAGGGATGTAAGAATGGAAGCTAGGTTCTAACTCAATTTTGCTTCTTATTAAAAAAAATAATTAAAGGCCAATATATTTCAAAAGGGGCTAAAGGTATTGATTTAAGAAACCAAAACGAGATGCCTGAATTCCAGAGTGATTATGCAATGCTTCTTATACTGCACCAATTTGAAATACCCCAAGTCATTAATCACTAGTGATTAACATAATCTTCAGAATTCATAGAAGGAATAAATGTGTTGCTGTCCATGACTGGGAACCTTAGCAGACTAAGATTCATTAATCAGAGCTGCCTTTTCCTCAAGGAAAATGACAGCTCTTACAAATTTTATCTGTAGTTTTCATATGTGTGGGTGATTTGGCTGACTCATTAATCCAGGCAGAAACTATTAATCAGTGGATGACTGCTATGCGTGCCACAAAAACATGATTGAGATTTGCTCCTTTATGGGAATCCCTGATTGAAATAATAGTATGTCTTACATTAAGCTGTAGCCTTCTTATTTTGATCTTTGTTTTCCTAAGAAAAATGGCTTATGTCTGCCTCCTCCAAATCTTTGATTTCCTTTGCCAATCTCCAAGATATTCACAGCAATAAAGTGGTGACCTAGCTGTCACGAGGTTTATGATAGCAGGTGGCTGGGTTGAGACACTACATCACTGTAGCCCTCTTGATGGAAAGAGCTGCAGTCCTTACTAAACCTGGGAGGAAGAAGGGGTACAGGAGCCAGGCCTTCACTTCATTTGTTAGGCTCAGTGAGTATGTCATTAAGGGAAGCTCCTTTGTGGCCAATGCAGAAGGAGTTTTAGATAGGCAATTACAGATCTCCTGCTGAAATGCTTGCCCTTTTTCCACTCAGAGACCTGATTTATTTATTTGGTTTTGAGGGAACAAGTTCTTCTACAGTTGTGTAGAAAAACTATCCACGTGTGCAGTTACAGAATGGGGCAGATATTGTAGAAGTGAAGAGGACTTAGAGGAGATAGTTAGTATTCAAATCTTAGGATTCTTCAGTATAAACTACTGTAAAAAGATTAGTCATAAGCCTGAAAGTGTTGCAGGCTTTGGTACATGTTGCTAGACAAAGGCTAACTGCCTCAAATCAGCAATTCCTTTACTAAAGCTGTTTAAAAGAAATATGAAAAAAAAAGCAACCCAGAAATTCCTGGGCTTTATAGTGGCTGCATTTTAAAAGAAGGCCTTCATTCTAAATGTCTTTTCAAAACTTGTCATAAATTCACAGCTTCAACTATGTCGTAGTTCAGCATATGTTTTGAAAATAAGAAGAATGCACTACTGTCAATTTGAAAATACAATAAATCTAACAAGCCAGGTGGCTTTAGGTCATGGCACATAACCTTGAGGCACTGCCACATAACCTCTTAGGCTCAATAACAAAAGGGGGGATACCCAAAGTGGAGGACACAAACAGAAGGGGAGACACCCATTTCATTTTCCCTACCAATGCTTTCAAGTCTCCTGCAATAGAGAAGTGTGTTTGCAGAATATCTGAAAGTGATAAATGGGGAATTGGCTTTTACGTACACTTATTGCATTTTCTGTAAAACTTAAAATAAATCCAAACTTCATATGCTCTTTCCTCCACTTTCTCTCTTTGCCCTCTTTCTCCCCTCCTACAGATGTTCAAAGTTTGTTTTATTTTCCTCCTTCTCTGCAGTATCCTTTTCTCCCTTAGTATTAATTTGTGCTCAATTTTCCCCTGTTTAGTTTGCCTAGCAGATCTCAGAGTGCCTATCTCCCAGCCTCCTTTTATTCTTCTCACACAGCCCATTGCTTTGCTCCTTGGCCATTCTCTTAGATAAAAAGGAAAAATACTATGCAGTATCAGATGATGGAGAAGTGGAGGAACCAGGTAAAGTTTTATGAGTAGGTTCTGTGATTATAAAGAGGAATACAGTCCAAACACTTTCAGTGTCAATATCTACAAGAGATTTGCCTTCAATTTGAGATGTCTAAGACTGTCTTTGGACAATTATCCCACAAAATTGTATCAGTATCTCATCCAAAAGAAACAGCTACTTTGGGGATTTTCACTCACCATTGAACATTTCTCTTTGTCCAAGGTTCTATCTGTTCCTCCTTCTTGGTATAAACTCTTCCAGGTATATATCACAGAAGCAGGAAACTTGTTCCCCTGTGAGACAGGGTCACAAAGATCAACCAGAAATAAACTGATTTATATTAAAGGGCCTTGCCTTGCCAAGTGCCTTGCCTAGGTGGCTATTCTTCACTGAATCACATTATCTAACTGAATGTTAAATTATAAAAGGTAGTTCCTAGGTGTGGGTACAGCTCTTGAAAGGTCCAGGTCACTAGCAAACTGGTTTAATCAAGCAGCTTCAGACATCCTGTTGCCCTTCATATATATACACATTTGAATCTTTTTCAGTCCTGGGAGTCTCTGCCTAAAGTTGAGTAGCTCACATGCTTCTGTGGAGCTTCGTGGTAATTAGGTGGTGGTGTTAGTAATTCCTGCTTTAAGAAAGGCCGTGAGAATCACTACATGATGCAGATCCAGGTATTTCACGGGATGGTTTGTGTCACTTAGTACAGAAGGTCTCATACAGAATCCCTGTAGCTCTTTGAACACAATCACAGTGTGAAGTCCCATCAACTCCCATCTAAAGCTGCTCAGGACATGTTTTCCCCCTGTGCCTGCGGGTGCAGCCTATTCTTGCTATACTCAAGTCCAGGCATATGATGCAGCTTGTCATAAGATAACTTTTTCATAATGGACTACAACTGTTTCTTCAGAGTGGGGTGGCTGTTTGTGGCTGTGGCTGACACAGTATTAATATGCTAGTCCCCCAAATGTTTATAATCAGAAGGTAAACATATGAATTCCTGAGGTCTTGATGGCAGTAAAATATTATTATTGAGCCTTTTTTACTCCTTATGTCTCCCTCCTGATTCCTTGGTCAAGAGCATACTTCATTTCAAAAGCTGCAGCAGCATCTGGAAACATTTGCACTCCAGGACCTCTGCTATTGTCACTGATCTGACAAACTTTAGCATATCATCAGGATATCCCCCTGTTTTTCCTGCCACAAGAAACCTGATCATAAATTTATAAATCCTGTGGTGGACTTTCCTAATTACTTGTCCAATTCCATATGGATGAATTACCAGGTGTCCACATTTATAGGGAAAAAATGTTTTCCAACAGCATACTGGACATGTCCATCTACTTCCAAGATAATTCATTAATCTCTTGTAATACCATTGTGAAAAACGCTATAGAGAAGCCTTGCAAAGAATTGGAAAGCTTAGGAGGAAAAGTCCAAGGATGCTCAGGACAGGTTTAAAAAGGAAATTGTTAAAGGCCTCAGGAATCCCTGTGCCTTGCTGAAGATCACAACATGGGCTATATGTGTCTTTCCATGGAAGGAAGTATTTGCACTTCAGCACAAAAGACAATAAGTGATATGAGTCAGGATCAGCCAGGATGCCAGTGGTTTTCTTGGCCACCTGGGCACAGTCCTGGCTCATGTTCAGCTAGCCATCAATCAGTACCTCCAGGTCCTTTTCCATCAGGCAGTTTTCCAGCCTTTCTCCCTCAAGCCTGTGGTACTGCATGGGATTGTTATAACCCAAGAGCAGGACCCATCATTTTGCCTTGTTGAACCTCATAGAGTTGGCCTCAGCCTATCAATCCAGCAGCAGATCAACACTTCTGCTCAATTTGGTGTCATCTGCAGGCTGACTGAAGGGACACTTGTTCCTTTGTCCAAATCATTGATAAAGATGTTAAACAAGAGTGACCCCAATACTGAGCCCTGGGGAAAATTGCTTGCAACCAGCTGCCAGCTGGATGTAACTCCATTTGCCACCACTCTCTTGGTCCAGCTCTTCAGACAGATATTTACCCACCCAATAGTGCACCAATCCAAGCCATCAACATCCAGTTTCTCCAGGAGAATGCTGTGGGAAATGGTGTCAAAGGCTTTGCCAAAGTTCACAGAGACAACATCCACAGTCTTTCTCTCATCCACTAAGTGGGTCATCATGTAATAGAAGGAGATCAGGTTGGTCAAGCAGCACCTGCCTTCCCTAAACCTTTGCTGGCTGGGCCTGATTCCCCTGGTTGTCCTGTGTGGGCTGCATAATTGCACTCAACATGATCTGCTCCATTTCCTCCCCTGACACCACTGTCAGAGTGACAGGACTGTAGTTCCGTGGGTTGTGTCTTCAGCCCTTCTTGTAGATGGGTGTCACACTAACTTCCAGTCACCTGGGACCTCCCTCTTTAGTCACATCTGCTGGTAAATGATTGAAAATTATGTGACTCCACCAGCTCCTTCAGTACCCTTGGGTTGGTCCCATCTGGTCCCATGGACTTGTGTGTGTCTTAAGTGGTAAATCAGAAAATGATGGATAGTCAAGAAGCAATTATTTTTATCGCTTTTTCTAAATGTTCCTTTCTCCTGTAGCCTGCTCCTCTTTACAGATTTTACTTCTAGTTTACCACCTCTGTTTCTAATTTTGTACAGGTTGCGTGGAAGTGTATCTGAAAATGAATTGCTGGAATTTAAGTATTGATGTTTGTGGTTTGTACTTGTGTAGTCTATCAGAAGACTGGCCAGTGTTCTTCTCAGTGTTCAGTCTGGCATACTAGAACCAAATTAAAATTGATGATCATAAAGAAATCAGGAAGAGAACTTCCTCCTCAGTATCAATGCAGTATCTATAGATGACAGTCACAGGGACAACACATTGCCTTATGCAATGCAGTAGACTGCTGATAATTTTCCTCTTACTGGAGCAAGCTCCAGGTTCTGAGAACAGAATATCCAAGATGCAGAACTCCTGGGAACTGAGCAATAGTTTCTGTTTTGCTTCTCCCTGCTGCCCCCTGCCCTCAGTACAAATTTCATCATTTAGAAGTAAGTATATTGCTAAAGCTTTTGTGTTTAAAGCCCAGATCGTTGAAGGGATCTAAGCTGTATTTATATAAGTAATTAGTGGCAAAAGATTCTCTTTTTTTTGAGTCACTAAATCCCTCACTATTTCCAGTTTTCTATCTAATGCTCATCTTTGAAACATTAAGAGTTTTTCTGGTGAGGAAGACTTCATAACCAGAAGTTTCTAATTGCTAGCTAACATGTTTTGGCAAGAGCATTAATCTTTCACTTACCAGTGGAAATATTTGTAAGACTAGAGATACTTAAACAACTGGTATTTGCTTTTTCCTCTTTTACAAATGATTGCTGAATCAGTTTGTCTTGTACAGTTCAGTGGATTTGGCTAGGGAATGAACTTGATTTATTTGACATTGAGACCAGAGAGAAAATCAAGAATTTCTTTTTCCATAGGAAATGGAGGACCTTGAAAGCCAAGTAACAGTGACAATTGAACAGCTCAAGTGGGTTGGAATGCCTGAGGGTATAGTTAAATATTTATCACCTGGGTTTAAACCTCTCTGAATTTTATAGTGTCCTTAAATCATAAAAAAAAAAAAAAAAAAAAAAAAAAAAAAAAAAAAAAAAAAGATTATGTAGATCAGTTTAGGAATAAAACTGTTTAGCTAGAGCGAGAGAATGCTTTATCAATTCTTTAGCAAGGACAACAGGGAGAAAGATATCAACTCACCAAACCCAAAATATTAAAGGTTATTGAAAGAAACAGGAATTTCCTACTATTATATAGATGCAGGATGTTGCATAACAGTTATGGCATTAAAAACTTACGGTTACTATGCTTATGCTCAGGTAACATCTATAACAAAATGCTGGACCATATTTCATAATGTCAGAATTTGGGGAGCAGTGAACATCCAAATAGTCTCTTGTCAAGTAGTTTGCTGGTTGATTGGTCTGACCCCTATGCAGCTGTGTCCGTAGGGGGTGGTAACTCATAGCTTCTCCTGTAAAGGATCTCTCGGTCTTTATTTTCAGATCAGAGTATTAATAGACCTCATCTCTGAAGCCAGAATGTAACTGTGGTGAAATTGACATTCAAAAGACTGTTGAATGGGCAAGAGTGAAGTTATCATTCTGGGGCAAGAGTGAAGTTATCATTCAATCCTTAGGATGACCATGCAGAATCTATAATGTAATGGCAGTGCTTGGTCTGGTGATAACTAAAGTGACACTGCTGCTCTACCTTATCCTCCTTTGTGCATGGAGACTGTCCTGAGTGATCTCCAAACACTCCTTCCAACTTCACACATTGTCTGTGTGTGTGTTCTGATAATGCCCATATCTTATAGATTGACCCATTAGAATATGGTGCTTAAATAATTTGTGCCTGGTACATCTGTGTATAAGAAATAAGCTGGTCAATGCTTGAGGTCTTTGGTTTTAGGCTGCAAGATGTTTGAGCCTAGCTCTGAGATTTTTGATTTCTCCATAATTCTTAGGAACCAGAGGGAAGCTGTAGTTCTCTAAATTATCTTTCTTACTGTTTTCAAAGACAGGTGAAATATTTACTATTCTCCAGTACTGAGGGACTTGCCTGGTCACCATGATATCAAAAAGGTAATAGTTGGGGAGTAACCTTTCAATGCCATCAAACAGCCAAGCCAGGCTCTCTCAGCACTCGCAAATAGTCTTATTCACAGATCTACAGAATCAATGTAGCTCTTGTGCTCCAAGAAACTACTGGAAATGTTAGTTCTCAATGTTTCTGTTTCTAAACACTTTATCATAGTAAGTCTTAAATTACAGTAATTTTGTCCTTTATTTTCCTGCTTTGTGCTTTATTAATTTTATTTGCTACTTTTCTGCTTTGTTTATGAAAATGTGTTGCTTTGTTTGGTTTCTAGTAATTTCTTTGTTTATACCATTACTATTAATGTGCTCATGCTGACCAGTTCCCTTTCACTCTAAGAAGACCTAAAGAAGATAAATCTGAGATGTTTGGGGTTTTTTTCTGTCAAGAAGTTCTCAGATTCTGTTCCATGAATTGTTTTAGCAAGGAAATGCATGTTTCTGGAAGATAGAGATTCAATTTACTCATGTTCACATCATGCTCTTATTTGGGTGAAAATTGTGAAGACTAATGCTTGTAAAGCTAACTTCAAGACTCCTTTAAATGCAGTTTCTAGTTCTCCTCAAGTCACTCTCTGAAATTCTGTAGTTTGACCACGGCTCACTGACTGCAATGAATGAAAACAAAAAGTTTCACTTCTCTTCCAATATCCAGTGTTGTAGTTCAGAAAAGGCACTCTAATGGTGATATTAGATACTGTAGTCAATGAAAAGGCTTATATTTCAGAAACATCACTTATGGCTAACACACACTTCAATAGTATTGCCGAAGGCATTAGAACTGATGTTAGGTGATGAGATTGAGAAGAGAGCAAACCACTGTGCTCTGAGGGTCTTGTCATCTTGTCATTCTGAGTATATTACAGTAGATTGTTGTAGTAGGCATGGTTGTATCATCTTGCTTAGGGTGCCATCTTCTAAAAAAATTCTATAGTAAGAGAAAGTCAACACCTATACACCATGGCCTTAATGGGTTTCCCAATTTGTAGTGTTTGGTCTGGAAACACTAGGAAAAATAAGCCAACCAAACAAAAAAAGCAGGCATGCAGTTTATAATTTCATGCACATTCTTATAGTTTGTTGCTTTTGCTTCTGGCTACCTAAACCCCAGTTCCAGGGGTTGGATAGGAAGCCCCATTACTTTCTACAACACACAACAAAGGCCCATACAAAGTAATTTGTGGTTAAACTGGAAAGAGAATTTATATTTCAGATAGACAAGATGCACTCATGTAACTACATAACCCTTGAACTGAAACAAAGGAAATCTAAAATGATGACATATTTTCCATTAACTCAGGCTTAGCATCTGGAAAACATAGCTCCCAGAACCAAGTACAACCCCTGTCTTGGCATGCAATAAAAGCTCAGTAGTTTGTAGAACATGGAGGGCTTGTGCCATATCAGATAGCCCATTTCCAATGGCATTTTTAGACAAGGTGGAAGATTGTGTCATGGCTCATTCTTTGTTGGAAAAGAAGAAAGAAAAGAGGGAAATATGCAGGTATTTTAAAGGATTACATTCAAAATATATGCATATTTGGGAAGATTGGTTTGGTGTCTTTAGTCTTTGGACAGGTGAATTTTTAAGTACTTGTCTTTGCAAGTTAAAAATTCAGCTGTTTGGTGCAAACTTGAACTTGGCATTATGGGCTTCCCAAGCTTTATGCATGCTCTTTGACCTGTGACTTCACACCTTCAGGAAGACAGGATCTTTTTTAATTTCAGCAGTCAGGAGTGTTTTGAGCCACCTACTGTTTGAAACAGTGCAACCAGCACTCTTATTAAAGTTTCTCCTTCCACCCAGCTCCTACTCAACTTTCCACTCTCATCAATTGGAAAGACACCTGTGTGCTTTTGAGGAAAACCTTTCAGGGAGAAGAGGCGGCTTGGAGCCATGCATAGGCACATCCTGCCTAAAAGCCAACCACCTCTGCTGATATGACCTTCCCACTCACAAGTTGCATGCATTTTTCAAGGTAGGGCACCCAGCCTCTGCTCCTACCTCTACTCTGTGCTGGTGTGGCCTCACTTTGAGTGTTATGTACAGTTCTAGGCACCTCAATGTAAGAAAGGTATTAAGCCATTAATGTCCAAAGGAGGGCACTGAAGACAGTGGAGAGCTTTGAGGGGAAGCCATTCAAGCAATGGCTGAGGTCAGTTGGTCTGTTCAGTCTGGAGGAGACTTGAGGGGGGATTGGGGTTTCCAACATCCTCGTCAGGGGAGATGGACTGGCAAGTGCTGATCTCTTCTCTGTGGTGACCAGTGACAGGACCTGAGGGAATGGCCTGAAGATGTGTCAGAGGTGCTTTAGGTTAGGTATTAGGAAAAGGTTCTTCACCCAGAGGGTGGATGGGCACTGGAACAGGTCCCCCAAGGAAGTCGTCACAGCACCAAGCCTAACAGAGCTCAAGAAGCGCTTGGACAATGCTCTTAGGCACACAGTATGATTCTTAAGGGTGTCCTGTGTAAGGAAGGATAAGAGTCGGACTCGATGACCCTGATGGCTCCCTTCCAACTCAGCGTACTCTGCGGCTCTGTGACCGGAACATGGCTTGGGCCCAGGCCTGTCGGGGGCTCCGGACCCCCCTTCGCCGGCCCCGCGGCCCGGGGGAGGGAAGGAGGGGGCGGCCGGCACCGTGCCCGGGTGAGCATCCCGCACGCATGCGCTACGAGCGCGGCGCCCCCGCTCGGCTCCGCTCGGGCTGCACTCGGCTATTTCCGCCTCTTTGTTTTAAACTCCGGGCCGAGCCCTTTAAATCCCCCTTTTTCTTTTTAAAATTTTCTTGGGAAAGGGAAGAGGGGCCGGTGTTTCCCTCCGCCTCGCGCTTCCGGCTCCTCTGCTCTCTGCCCTGCGGTGGCGCTCGGAGAAGGACAGGCCGGGAAGCGGAGGGCCGGCGGCGGCGGGGGCAGCTCCCGCTGTAGCCCCGAGCGGCGGCCGCGCCCCCCCGTCAGGTCAGTGCGGAGCCGGGGTGGCGTGGGGATCCTGGCCTTTCCCCGCCGAGGGGCTGGAGGGCACCCGAGGGGCTCGGGGGCGGGGCGGGCCCGCCGCCCCCCCGCCCACCTGCGGGGTATTTGCGGTGTGGGCTGCAGAGTGAGAGGAGGGGGTGCGGGCCGGGTGTCTTCTCCGCCCCGACGGCGTGGGGAGCTGCGGAGGAGCGGGCTGGGGCTGCGGGGGCCGCGCTAGAACTTTCGGGGCGGGCGTGGTGGGGGGGGGGGTCACAGGCGGGGTGGGGGTTTTGAGGGTTCCTCTCCCGAAACTGTCAGGGAGTCTTCGTGGGCCGGGGGAGCGTCTGTCCCTGTTCTGCCTTGTGTGCCCATCGTGGGGGAAGGTGGCTCTCGGCTGCTAGGGGAAAGGAAACCCTCACACCCCCCGCCCCACCCGTTCCTACCCTCGGGAGGAGTTGCCGATTGTGTGGCGGGTCCTGGGCAGGCGATAGAATCCCACGGCTTGAGGAGAAAGGGTCTCTTTGAGTGAAGGGGTGAAGATGGCGTTTCCAGTAAGGCGGAGATAGAGGGGACATGTCCCTTGGGTGTGCGACTTCAGCCTTGCAGGTATGTGGCTCCAGTGCTGTGTATCTGTGATATGAAGTTGTGAGAAATGGGAAATTAACTGATACTCTCAGGGGCTGGAACTGTTTTACAGTTTAAAGTCTGTAGTCTGTTTTATAGTCTGGAGACAAATATACATATATATGCACAAGCACACACACACACGTATATACACGTATATGTATTCAGTATTAAGAAATTTGGAAACTTTTCTAAACCATTGAGTTCTAGTAACTTGTGGTGTCACATTTGGACTTTTAAGTTGGTCACTTCTAGCCTGAAAGTGTTGGGTGTTACTTCAGTGTCCTGTGTGGAAAGTTTTGCGTGTCCCAAAGTTAATAAGGTTCAAAGAAGGTTTGATTATTGAGGGTTATCCAGCACTTGGGCGTTCTTTTGCTACTTCACATATTTGCAATTATTAATATATAAATATTAAAATATTTACCTTTTTAATTTTTTTTATTTTTATGGTTACTAAACTGTGCAGGCTTTCTGTCAGATCAGTTTAGGCTCTTCCTGCTTTCTGTATGAAATGCATGCCTCTGAGAAACGAGTTCAAGAAATTCTGGTTTATTACCCCTACATCCTCTGGAATGTTCTGAAATTTTTTTTTTTGTGTTTTTCAAAATAATACTGTGTATTTTCTTCCAGAGTATCACAGAAGATTGAAGTCTCTGGATGAAAAGCTTTCAATTAAAAAAAAAAAAGTTGAGATAAGCCTTCATGTTTAAGGAGCATCCCATGTGTGTGTCTTCCATTATAGATTGGTTTTGTTTATACAGAATGAACATATAAGCATATTGGAGCTATACTGTTAAGAGTTGTTTTAGTACTAGGTAGTTATTTTAGTACTAGTAGTAATTATTATTAGTTATTTTGGGGTAGGATACTTGTAAAGTTTTGTGTTCATTCTTTTAGTGGCGGATCAGATTAGATCAACTGTGTATCAACTGTGATACTCATCATGTGTCTCATAAAGGTGCTCTGAAATTCTTGAAAGTCTTTGGTAACAGGGGGAATAGAAACTCAAACTTTGTACCCTTTCAGAAGCATTACTATTTCTTTTGAAGCTATACTTATAGACAGTTTATAATATGTTTAAGGGAATACAGAAGCTGTGCAGAACCCAAGATACTCAGTGGAAACACATAGTATGCATTAGAAGATGGTCAGGCAACTTTCTAGAGATGCATAGGAGTACACTGACAGAAAGCTTGGAAATAAAACATTTCCTAAACCAGTTTTTGAGGAAAATCTATTGGCTTTCTTTCTGTGGCTGATCTGGCTGCTTCAGTCTTGTTACTCTGCTGTCACCGTAGAAAGTCAAGACTAAGCACTTGTAAATGTTGTAATAAAGTCAACTTAGAGTTTGTAATTATCCTAGCCTAATAGTAATGCCAAGAATGGCAGAAATTAATTGCTATGGTATGAAAGATTTCTGCTACTAAGAGAATGTAAAGTACAGCATTTAGTCGCTGCAGCTGTCCTGCTCTTACATCTCTTGTCTACTTACATGATTTAGAGGAGATAATCTCAAAGCTTTATATTTGAGTTACAGGTAAGTTTTCTCATCAAGAACCATTCTACACTTACTTTAATAGCTTTCATTTCTCTTTTCCCATATGGCCATTTAATCTAGGTAGCTTGGCCTTTTTAGCTTTTATCATGTAATGAACTCCCAGGACTGAAATAATTCTGGATTAAATTCCTGAACTCCTTGGGTAATACTGTGAGAAGAAGTTGAAGCATTTCCATTAAAATTTTTTAAGTGGAGCTTCTAAGTTCTAAGCTATGAAGTGGATGTGGACATGATGTTTTGAAAAGCATGCATGTTGATAGCCTTTCACTCTACAACTACTGTTTTAAATTACAATACTGGATTACAAGAAAGTGTAATGACATCTTGTATTTTATAAAAGAAATACTTTCTCTACTTCTTGCTTTGGAAATATTGTCATTTGATATATGTATGTAGTAAGTCAGTAGTTACTAAGTGGAAGTTTATTTTGATAGTAGCATTTGGAGATGCAGTTGATTTAAGACTGTCAGCGTTCCTGAAAGTTTATTAATCTAAACTCTGGTCTCTTTTTGTCAGTGCCACTAAAGATGTTTAGTGATGCTTAAACTTCAGTTAGGTTTGCTGTTATATTTAAGGGAAATGTGGAGGAACTCAGGGCAGTTTGACTGCAGTAGGTTAGAAGCCAGGCAGAAGGTGCTCATGTCTCCTAGCTTTCACAGAATTTACTTGGAAGCTCTGTCTTGAAGTAGTTTTGCATTACTTACACCACCCTTTTTAAAATACAAGCTTGCTGTATTAGAGTAATATTTCAAGTTTAGCTAGTATGTGAAAGTCTTACATGCAGTACAAGAGAAAAAAGAAGCAGGTTATTCTGTGTTAAAAGCAATGTTACCTATTGTGATATGTAACATATTTTCATTGCTAACTGAAGAAACACTATAAATAGTGGTTTGTTCTATACAAACGACTTTGTCTGAAGAGCCTAGACAAAACTCGCTGCTTTTATTGAAATTCATAGAATCATAGGATGTTTGGCTTCGAAAGACCTTAAACATCATTTTGTTCCAACTTCCCTACTGTGGAGAGGGACACCTCCCACTACTTCTCCCAGTTCTCAGGGCAGCATTCAAATTGGCCTTGAACACCTCTAGGGATGGAGCATCCACAGCTTCTCTGGGCAACCTGTTTCAGTGCCTCACCACCCTTACAGCAAAGAATTTCCTTGCAGTATCTAATGTAACCCTCCCGTCTTTCACTTTGAAGCCATTCCACATTGTCCTGTCCAAGAGTACGTGCTCTTGTAAAAAATCCTTCTCTTGTAGGCTCCCTTCAATTCCTGAAGGCTGCTGTTAGGTCACACTAAAGCTTTCTCTTTTCAGGTTGAACAACCTTGAAGGTTTGCTCAGCCTTTCCTTGTAGGAGCTGCTCTAGCCCTCTGATCATCTTGGCTCCTCTGGACTTGCTCCAACAGGTCCATGTCCTTCCTGTGCCAGGACCCCAGAGCTGGATGCAGGGTTAGGGTTAGACCCATGTGGGATCTCACCAGAGCAAAGCAGAGGGGCAGAATCCCCTCCCTTGCCCTGCTGGCCACCACCAGCACCCCCAAGTCCTCCTCCCCAGGGCTGCTCTCCATCTGCCAGCTTGTTTGGCTCTCCAAGGCTTCCAGGTTTGGATGCAGCTCTGAGCTCTTGCTCAGGAGTCCCTGAGCTTGGGAACCTCCCTGTACAGCCTGATCTAGTGCTCATCCCCATACTTACCTCAGTCACTGCAGGTGATGCTGCCTCATTGTCTGACTGAAAATTAGCTTTTCTCAAGTTATTTTACTGAATAAGTGTGTCTATACTTAAATCAACAGAATACGGAATTGAAATACTCAGTGTGGCGGGAACTAATTGGACTGAAATCCTTATGTGCTACTGAAAGTTTGATTGAAGTTCGTAGAGACCTGAAGTTTTGCAATCATACCGAAGAGTCAGCATTGTAGGAACAAATAAACCAGCAGTGAGTTCTTCAATGTCATTATTTTCTTTCCCCCCCCCGCCTTGCCTTTTTTCTCTTCAATCAGAAACAATACTTTAGACTTGGAATTTCAAACTATATGTAGGAACTTAAGGGTCTCTTTATTCTTTGACAAACACAACACATACTTTTCAAAAGTAGGGGGTGGTACAAATCATTAAAGGTAGGGGGAATGACGAACTCTGGTGAGCTCAAGTTACTTGTTCTTTGTGCCAGAAAATTACTGTTCTCACAGTTATGACTGCCTCTTTCAAATCACAATTATAAGTTGATGGTGCCAGTGGGGGAAATTGTTGAGGGGGTGGGTGTGAGAACTGAAGTAAATCAAGGTATATGTGTAGCATTATGATAGTGCAGGGGTTGTAAGGAAGAAATATGCAAGAGTGATAATCAGTCTTTTTTGTAGTTTTGTTGCCAGTAGAAAAACTTACTTGAACTGGCTCTGACATTATTTTTCATCTCTGCAAAGTGACATGGAGAAGACTTACTCTCCCTGCAGACATTTCTGATCTTAAGAGATAACTATTTTGTATTCTGAATTTTTAACTGACAGTAACTTAGAACTTTGTCTACATTAAAAAGATCTGTATTCTGGAAGCTGTAAGGATCTTTCTTGTTTGCTACTGAGACTGTCCTTATTGCTGGAAACTGTTGCTTTATGAATAGCATTATGTTCATTTTGACAGAAAGAAGTCTGTGTATATTTGGTGTCAATGAGAAAATGCTGTGCAGTACCTGTGTAATTAGGAGAGGAAAAGTTAATTTTTTAGGTTAATGGAATGAGTTTGATGTTACTTGCTAACTTGCAACTGGCTGCTTTGTCAAGATTTTCACTTAAGAACTTTTTTTTCCTCTGCATAACCAGACTTCATACAATACCTTCTCTTGTTGATTATTATCAACACCAAGGCTGGTGATGTTACTGGATAATAATCATAATAATAATCAATTTGCACTTGGTACAAATTATGGTATTATACCAGTACAGGTCGTCTTTGTTATTCTTTTACAATATGCATGCAAACAATACAGTTTTTGTAATCATGAATGTCATTTTTCATGCAGATATGTCAATGCAGTGTTTGATGAATTTTTGGGTAATGTGTTGTGCTGTACAGTTTTTTCTGGTTTCACCTGAAAGAAGAAGATGAAAGATACAGTACAGCTGGCTAAATTATAAATTCTTTATTTATGAATAATTGTGACACTTATTGTTGTATTTGAACTATTGAGTACACAGATTGGCATAATAAAAGCCATGGATCAGTTGATTACTTAAAGGACATTGCCAAATTTATTTTAACTTACTAGACAAAATGTTTTTACAATAAAAAATGATTTGTTGTACTAAGCACTGGCAATCAGTAAAACAGATTTGAGGAACAGGAATTTTTTTATTTTTTTTTTCCTCAAAAAAATAGTGCCGTCTTTTGTTCCTTCAGAGTGGCTTTTCCCCAGAATTGTTGGAACATGGAGACATCATGTTCTAGAAGCTTGAGCTCTGCCTTGGCACTAACATCAAGATGATCTGGGATCCTAACTCCTGCATTTCACATTATTGTATTTCATAATTTTTTGTTGTGATAATAACTGGATTTTCTTTCATTTACCTTTTTTTCCCCCTTATCTATAAATTATGTTCTGGACACAAGGACTCAGATATTGATTTCAGGATTCAAAATAGAAGAGGTAAGGGAATTTTTATGTGCTGTGTAAGTACCAAATCATGCATGCTGCTAAAAGTATATATGCCCCTGTTCCTACATCCAAGTATTTACATTTTAGAACATTACTTCTGTTAAATCTGTATCTGTTAAAGATACTTCTAATAGTATTTCATCACTTTAAGAAAGTGCTAACACTGTATTCAAACCTGTCTGCTTAATGCTTGAAATGGTTTTCTTTCCATCTTTGAGTTATTCCCTTCCTCTGAGATCTGGACCCCACACCAGTGTACAGTGTTTGCCTGATTGCTTCTCTCTGTACTTAGGAAAGGCCCCAGCTGCAGTGCTGCAGCAAATGATTAATCTTTCTTGCTTTAGCATTGTACTAGCTGCTTGTTTACTGTCTGTTTTTTAAGCTTTACTGGACCTTTTTTAGGAAAAAGCAAGCATAACTTGTTAAATGCTCACTTAAAATTTCTTGTCCACATGTGCAAGTTGTTCTTACTGTGTGCAAAAGACTACACTTGTGGAAAAGTTCTGTGGTGTGGTAAGTGTAGTAAAAAATTACACTTTTGTGTGAGATCTGTGGTCTTAGAGAAAAACATCTACCTTTTTTAGTAACATTTGCATGGATTTATTTAATTTGTTGAGTGAAATAAGTAACTAAACTATCTTTTCCTGTAGCACTTGCCTTAAACTAATTGCAAAGCAGACTTCCATCTTAAATCAATTTGTGCTTTAAGATCATATGTTTTTTATTGGGTTGCCATCAGATGATGATTACTTCACAGATACTTAGTTTGAATATTGGTAAAATAAAGTTCTCTGATTTATGCTTGTTCTCAGACAAATTGCAGATGGCCAGTATTTTTCTGTTTTCCATTGAAAAAGCCACATAGGCCTTTTCTGTGACTGAAATTACTGTAGTAATAACATATTTTACCAAAAGTTTCAATCTAACTATTGTTGAGTAGGAGGAGTTTAATTGAAATGCTTTTTAATAACATGTATTCTTGTTAATAGTACTCTTAGACTTGGTAGCACCAGAGTAATTTATTTGCATATTAGTTTATTAATTTTCTGTTTCCAGTCTTGTACTTTTCTTTCTTGATTGACTAGAATGAGGTAGAAATCCCTCCCAAGATCAGGTTATTCTGCAACAATTTCAGAAAACTTGTGTTTATATTGGGAAAATATTTCATTTGTCATTCTTTGGCCATTTTTCACAGGAAAAGCAGCCTAGACTTGTATCAGATGTATTGTAAATGGCACCACAGCAGGTAGAGAGGACTCCAGGTGAAGCAGTTTTCTTCTCTTCACTTTCTTGCTTGTGAGATTCTTTCAAGTTTTGATAAAAGTCACCAGAAGCAGTCTCTACACTAATCTACGTGGTATTACTGTCTTAGAAATACATAGGTGTAAAAAGTACTGTACTAGTTGCAGTCATTTTTAATGTAACATTTTAAGGATAATCTTAGATACTGCCACTGGAAATTCTTTATCGAAATCTGTTTAATCTGTAGCAGTTACTCAAATTATCTAAGGTTATTTTGTCCAGACAATAATAGCTCTTGGCTTGTGTGATTATGATTTTATGACTAAAAGTGGCTTGAGTTTGGACAAAGTTTTGCAGATACAGGGAGGATAATACTTTGTTTTGTTTCCCATTGGTTTTGGTGGTTTTGGTTTTTCTTCTTTTTTTGGACAAAGATATATTTTACCCTGGCCTTTTTTCTAATTTACTGAATTTATCAGTGCTATGGATTGAAAATAATTGTAGGACTAATTATTTATATAAGCTCTTCTTGATCAAATATGTAAATTGATTGTGGTCTTCTTTTGCTGCTTCCCTTAGGGAAGAGAAAGTACATCCTGTCCCCATTCTTCAGTTCCTCTCTCCATCACTCCACTAAATGGGTCAAATTACTTTCATAGTGGAACTTGATGTACAATTCCAAAGCCAGTGGTCTCTCAGAGCATTTGTTCTCCAGTCGCAAGCATTAGTTGCCAATGATTTGAATTTCTGGAAGAGTTTGGAAAGTGTCATAGATTTTTTTTTTTAATCTTTAGTATGGGAAATCTAGGGTGTAAGTACATGAGAAAAGTTTCTGGAGTCCTCTTCTGTATTTTCCATTATTACGCCTGATGTTACCATAAGATATGTTTACTGTAAGAGCGAAGACAAGGGAAAATGACCTGCTTTTGCTTCTCCCCCAGATTCCTTAGCCATTTATGGCTTCCCATAAGTAACCTTCTTTTCTATTTACTCATCCATTATCACCATCTGCAGAGTTTGACAATTTTAGCATTCAAATGGAAAAAAAATCCAAATTGAGCTCTCTTGTCCCAACTTTAATCCAAAACCAAGGGAATGAATTTTTTTCTTTTTCCTCTGAAATTTCTTCTTTCTAGTATGAAGAGACCTATACATGGTAAATCCTGAGAACAGAAAGTCTTTCAGATGGCCAGGATTTGCTTTGTGGAAATCGCTGGGAGGCATGGTCCTTTCTGACCTTGTCAGCCAAACTCTTACTGGTACATGTTTGCTGTGATGAATGTTGTGTTCTGAAGAATGAAAGGAAGCAAGTGTCAGTGTGTGTGTCATCTATTAAAAACTATTTCATTTTTAATAAAGTTGGTAACTTATTTTGGTTGTCTCTTACGGCATAGTTCAGTCACCAAAAGCAGGTCTTCATGTATTGCAGAGAAGGACTAAATTCAAGCCTACAGATACTACTAACAGACTGCAGTAGTTAATAACTTGCAGTGAAAGATTTTCATTTATTTTTACTGCAAGTCATACATCCATCCATTTGAAATTTGTTTAGGAAGCAGTAGGAGTGTATGAAAGTGATTTGGCTTTAAAAAATTCCTGAGCGTAGTTTAAAAGTGTATCTGGAATACAATTATTAAGGTAAGTAGCATAGATAGGGTTTGTTTATTTATTTACTTATTCCTTGCATGGATTATCAGGCTCTGTTTAAGCTGAGTCTTTTCAGAGAATAGTTTATTTCTACAGTTTTCGAACAGTTTGTATCAATGTGCAGCTGAACAGTTTTGGGTGGTAATGGCTATCTATTTGAATGTTAATTATCAATTCTCTAAGTTCAGTGATGTTTCTAATGATGAATACCTTTTTATACAGACTGAGCAAAAGATGATTATAAAAAGCTGTACCTCATCAATGACTTGCCAGTGCTTTCTTTGTATTTTGCCGCTTTCTTATCTTAAACTGTGGATTAGAAAAGTTCATCAGTACATCAGAAAATCATTATGTCCATCTGAAATGCTGTCATGACTCCTCACAACATAAAAGCCATTTTAGTCATATTTTAGTAATTTATCTGCTTTCATAGTAGTTCTCCACATAGGTGTTTTTACTTCATTTTACCTGTCTGTTAATGCTGTCTTTTTTTACTTGAAATTGGCAAGAGGTAGCTGGTTATTCGGTTTCTGTACCAGCTTCTTTATTTTCACTAACAATTTCCCATTACTTATAAAAGACATTGACATCAATGTCTTGTTTTAAGGGATTCTCAGGAGTTTTGTGCAAAGATGCACAACATGCAGAACATGTCTTCAACTCTTTTTTGGACTAAAACTAAAACTGTAGAGTACCATTACCAGGACTGGATAAGGAAGAGCAACTTAACTTTTGCACTGCTCAATTATGTGTTTTCTATATTTCTGACTCCAGAGAGACAGGCTTCTGTTTGGCAAAATGACTATAGGCAGGACTGGAAAGGGAAACTTCTACTAGCTGCATTATCTGAATCTTCTGTTAATGTTGCAGCAGGCGCTGAGGTGCTTGTAAGAGAAACTGGTAACCGTTTACTTTCTCTGGGATTCAGTTAAGCAGCTGGTATTTGGCAATTGAGCAAGTGTTTCCTTGGCTACTCCTTCCTGATTAAACTATGACTCGTAATTAACTAGGGGAAGGAAATACAGACTATCATTTTGGCAGATCTTAATAATATTTGCTGTTAGAACAGCACTTGAGAATTCTGTCTGTCAGGCAGGTTGGTGGAGGTACCTCTTCTTACACTTGCCTTTTTTTCCTGAAGCTTCTCCTTGCTCTTCTGCTATATGAAGCCTATATTGCCATAAAGTTGCCTTCATAATAATTTGTGGCAGTATCTGTTAAAATAAGCATCTGACCTGTAAGAAGGTTTTGCTTCCAGGTGGTCATCTCCAGCAAGGGGAGTGGACAGTTCCAATCAGTAGTTTCTAAAACTGAAGAAGTGAGTTTGTCTAGGTTCTTGCACAAGTGAAACTAGCCTCTGGTGAGATTTTATTGCCTTAGTAATTTAGACCTTTCAGCTCCTGTATACTGCCAAGCAAATTTTCTTCATTTTAAGCCAGCAAATGTCACATCATGGCAGTGATTAGATCACAGCAAAGAATTCAAATGTAAGGGCTGAAGCATCTCATGCTGTTGTTGTCCACTGTGGGCAATGTCCGTCATTGACTCTGACAGACAAAGTAGTGGTGGTGTAATGGTGTCACTCTGCTTTTTGGTCAGAGTTTAAGGAACTATCTGTTAATAATGACTTTGATGCAATGTTTGGAATGATTGATATTCTCTATTTACTATCAGGTTTTCTTGAACTGTGACGCATTATTAGATTATGCAATGAAAAAAAATCGTAACAGTAAAACTTTGGAAATCTTTTCTTTCTGCAACATTTACAATGAAATATAAAAACAAACCCAAAACCCACAAACTAGCCAACAGCCTGAAACAAAACAATCAAAAAACATCAAACCAATACCCATCAAAACAGAAAAAGTTTTGGTAACTACAGATATTTTTTCTGTGAAGTATCATTTCATTATGGAATATAATGCATGTTTTCGTATTGCTAGACATTTTATCTTCTTCCTTTCGTTCCTATGTGCATGCAAAACATCAGATCTAATGATGACAAAGAAATGAAAATAAATAGACTGTGAGTGCTTTAAAGGTATCATTCTTTCTACAAGTGTAAGTTTTCAAATGCTGTTATCCTGCTGAGAATATTTTGAACTGGGAAGTGGAGTAATGCTCATTGCTGAAATCATGCATACTTGGAAGTGTAGTAGTTGTTTTACATGAGCACACATAGCAATGTAAAGAAGTTTCAGAGATGCCAGGCTCATGTCTTCGTAATTATTTCATTAAGTCTGCCACAAGCATGAGTGGAATCTTTCCTTCACATAATGGGACCAATCCTAAATACAAACATAGTAAGAAAAATTCAGAATACATGAAGTATGGCTGATGAAATCTAGCTATGAATGTCTTCTGTGTTTTGGTAGAAGATCCTTTGAAA
This sequence comes from Vidua chalybeata, assembly GCF_026979565.1. Taxonomy (NCBI): domain Eukaryota; kingdom Metazoa; phylum Chordata; class Aves; order Passeriformes; family Viduidae; genus Vidua; species Vidua chalybeata. Next base: position 46,051,441 of record NC_071570.1, read on the forward strand.
TCTCTGTGCTGTCTGCTGGTTCTAATGGATACAGCACCTAATTGCTAAAAAAATGTGAAGGTTAAAAAAACTCTCTTAGGACAACTGGGTTTGTAGTTTAGGGCTGCTCTTTATGTTCCTATTTTGATTTAATGTGGTAAAAGTGGTATGTTCATCATGTCAAAATAAGCTCAGATCTTAAAGGTAGAGTTTTACTGTATTGGAAGGATGTGGTTTCGTGCTTTTTGGATGAGTCTAGGGTTTTTTATGCCCTGTCTTAGTCCTCCTTTGTTCAAACTACTGTTTTTCACTTTCCTTTTTATTACCTGTTAATGTGTCCATTTCTTACCTAATTCCTCTCAGCTATTCCTTCTTCTGCTACAAGCCTACATGTTTTTGTCACTCTGTTGGCAGCCTTCCTTTTAGGCTGTTTATATTGAAGGCTGTTATTTGAGTGCAGTTGGCATTGGTACAAAGGAAGAAAAGGAGAGTTCTGCCAAGTTTGATTTGTCCAGGTTGCTGTATTTTCCCTGCCTTTGTAGGGCTGACAAGTGCTTATTCGTTGCCCTTGATTCTGCATAGGACAGATGGGCCTAAGGGGTTTTTGTGCAGCTGAGGAATAGTGTCTTACATTTTTCGGACAGTTCTGCTGCTCAGTTGCAGGCTGATGAAATAGCTTTGGGATCTTCACTGCTGCCTATCTGCTGTCTTTCAAGGGAAGTTCATCACATGTCATGAGTGGTACCTGAATGAAAAAGACTTAACCATGAGAAACATATGTGCAGTACAAGGCCTGTGGGGTTGACACTGAAAAGGGGTCTGCTGGAATAGGAGTGGATGCTGCTTTCTGACACATGCACTCTCACTAATAAGTGATGATGTTTTCCTGGTATATTATTTTGCTTGCAGTGACTGACAAGTGTGGCTTTATCCCATCTGTTAATGAATTAATATATTACTGAAATTATTTGTAGGTCTCCTTGTTAAAAAAAGGGAAGCTTTTAATAGTGTATCCTGGCATATATTTAACAAGGAGAAATCTTCCAGTCTTTGTAAATAACACATAAAAGCCTCTTGTGGTTTAACTCCAGCCAGCAGCCAAGTAGATCCCTGTGTTATCAACACTGTTCAGCAGTATCCATGTATTATCAACAGTGTTCATCACACATCCAAGACGTGGCCCCATACTAGCCACTCTGAAGAGAATTAGCTGTGCCCTATTCAAAACCAGCAGATTCCACCCCTTATTCCATACCATTTACATCATGCTCAGGTCCCACACTATTCCATCCAAGCTCATTAACCACCATTCCCCTCTCTCTCTGTGATAAAATACCCAGATGTCATTCCTGTAGTGTGTGGACCACCCCTGCAAAATGTCCATAATATATCCTTTGATTTCATTGAGTCCATGACTTTGGTATCTATCTCTTATGGTAGCCACTCAGGACGGGAGAGGAGATGTGTTGCATGCAATTAATTTAGTCCAATTACTGGGCACCAAAGCCAGCTCAGATTGTGTCATTGCTGCTTGGACTTCTTGGAAGGTTTCTCCTCCTGTAGTTTGAGTAGTTCCTGTTATATTTATTCCTGCAACATACAACTCAGATAATGGATTGCAACAATTTAATGATATATCCATTATAATCTTCACACCTGATCCTTTTGGGTTTATAGGGTGTAATATTGAGTGAAATGCTCTTCTTGTCCCCAGCCTGGCTGCAAGGGGGTTCCTGGTAGAGTCTACTGTTAGTGGAGTCCACATTGTAGTCCTCCCAGGGCTGCAGGGACACAGCCTACTTCACCATGGTCTTCAGCACAGGCTGCAGGGGACTCTCCTACTCTAGAGTGGGGCCCCACTAATGGGAAACAGTTGTTCTTGAACTTGTCCAACATGGGTCCTTGCCATGGGCTGCAGTTGTTCATAAACTGATCCAATGAAAGTCCCTTGTGGAGACACAGGTCCTGCCAGCAAACCTGCTCCACCATGGGCTTCTTACAAGGTCACAGACTTGTTAAGTCATTTTAACAAGCCTGCTCTAGCAGGGGATTCTACATGGGCTGCAGGTGGATCACTCCTCCACCATGGAGGAACACATCTCAGTCTTTTCAGCTCATCTTTGGACCAAAGTTCAACCTGTAAGCACAGCAGCACTACCCTGGCCATCTGCCAGCCCAGACACATCTATGTGGTGTTAACCAAAGTGTTCTCAGGCATAATTCAGGAAGGTGAGAAGCAACACAGCAGTACAGAAAGCAGTGAAAGCAAAAATGAAGCACTAGCAAGCACTAGGTTCTTAATACATGTCAGCAAAGCAAGCCCCAATGCAAGCACAGGAGGCTGCTGTTTACCAGCTGAACAGTACTAACAGCTATATATTCAGTCTAATATGTCCCAATGGAATCTATCATTATCTTGAACCCTTTGTGCCTCATATCTGGAGCAAAAAAGGACTGTCACAGTTTAACCAAGCCCCACGCAGCTGCTCACCCACTCCCCTGGAGCAGGAGGGGGAAGAGAATCGGAAGGGTGTACTGTAAAAAAACTCATAGGTTTAGATAATGACAGTTTAAGAGGGAAAGCTGTGTGCAGAAGCAAAGGAAACAAGAAAACAAATTCAGTGCTACCCATGGGCAGTTGTTCAGCTTGTTCCTCCAGGAACAGGGCCCCATCACTTTTAACTGTCACTTGGGAAGACAAATGCCATCAAGCCAAATGTTTCTCTTGTTCCTCTTTCTTCCCCCCACTTAATATACCAAGCATGGTGTCACTTTAACGATACATTTGTTTTGACAGAGAAAAAAAGATAGAAAATGTTGTCAAAACCAAAGTTTTAAGATTTCAAGTTAAGAATTAAGGGAATTAAATGCTGAAAGAAATGGAGGACTGAACAGCTATAGGTGGAAAGAAAAATAGCTTTTGTGCTCTACTGGTTAAAGTCCCGCTATAGTATTTAATATGAAATAAATAATGTAAACTGTTTGTTTCTTATTGCCAGACATGAAGATTGTGTCTGGGGGTAGGAAAGCTGCTGCAGCAAGAGTTCAAAGGAGACTGAGTTTGTTGTATCATTGCTGCAATTTATATCTGAAAGAGCTGATTGTCAGAATAATGGGAGAATCGTATGAACATAGTGCATCTTAGAGTCCTCCCAGGCTTTCAGGAACAAAAGAATAATTTTGCAAGGCTCCTTTATAATTTGAACTATATGTAGATAGATGATTTTATGTAATTTACTGTCTGTACATTTGAATCCAGAAAGACTCCAGAATACCTGCAAACCACTTGCAGGTTATGGAGCAATTCTAGCAACATTTTTTTGTCATCTGTTGCAGCAGCACAGAGGCAATTATTGGACAGATCAGTGAAGTTGAAAGCTTTAGTCACTTATTTTTTTTTAACCAAAGGATATGTAGTTTCTCAGGCCATTTCAAATCTTTGAATTAATTAACCATCAAGTGCTGCTATCTGGGCTTAATCTACATGGGAATGTGAAAAAGTGATTGTTGGTAAAATGTGTCTTCAGCTGAATTGTAGTACTCTCCTGCTTCTTACCAGCTGGTAGCTTCTGGCCTGTCACTACAGATTTCCATTTTAACAGCTACTCTTTTACTGGTCTGCCAGTGTACCTGGACCAAAAAGTGGAGTCAAGTGACTGAAAGCTTGAATTTTTATGGGGCTTTTAATAGATAACAAGAGAAATTGTCTTATTACAAATATTTGAAGAGTCTTCCTCTCTATTTCAGAAACTAATTGATAGAGAAAATTGGTGTTTCTGATACAGATCTGTGATGAAAGATATAAAAGTCCTAGTACTCAGGTTATCATACAGTTACTTGCTAGGGATACACATTTTTCCTGCTTTTGTTAATAAGTGGTTGATTTCTGGGGTTATAGAATGGCATTTAATTTCTTACATAACTAGATATTTTTATTGTATGATTAGGATTTTTCAACAACTTAAGTTAAAACATACATGTGTAAGTGGAATGAGGAAGGCAAAGATCACCAAAGCTTAAAGATTTTGGGGAGTTGATGGCACAGATCCATAAGGCTTCTTGCTTCTTCATGGTAAACCTTTCAAGCCCTGGTTGTCTTGTCTGGATGGAGTCAGAGCAATCAGTTCAAACATACACCATTGAATTCAAATGACAACTGAAAGTCATTTGTTATTTTGAGTTGTCCATCTGTTCTGCAGAGGTCTTCATAATGAACGTTACAGTCTGTTTCAACTGTGGTTAAGACCTTACATTACTTCTCTGAAGTGCATGGATATTAACCATTCAAAAGGCGATGTGAAATCAGGTAGTAAAATCTCACTGAAGGTTTTTTTTTCTTCATGAGATTCAGGGCTAGTTTTGATCTCAGTTTTAATTACTGGAAGTTAAGGATCTCTTGGTCTGTGTGAAACAAAGTGATTTTTTAATGACTTGTAGTTTACATCTCTAAATTCTCAAAATGTAGTATGCTGGAATATATTCTTCCAGTGTATGACAAATGTCTCCACAACATCTTGTCAAGACTTGATCTGGGATCAAGAGTAGTCTTTTCTTCAAAAACCTCCTGCCTCTAGCAGTGATTTTGATTTCTGATAATGAGCCATATGTTATTTAGAGAAGGTCATAGTGGTGTTCATTACAGAAAATAAGTTCACTTCTGCAATAATGCTTTGCTTTTACAATATTTTAAGACTTTGGGAACCTTGGCACTCTTAAGACTGCTTTCCAGTTTTATCCATGCTTGTAAATGGATGTTGATTGGAAATGACCTCAGCACTAAAAAAGAAAATAGCAGAATGTAAAGAGTAATTTGAATGTAATTAAATCACTGTTTCTTTGTCAGAAGGTGGAAAATGTTTAATATGATAAAATCTTGCCAGACAGATGTTTTTATTCAAGCTATCTTGCAGAGAATTTTATCTGTTGTTGCACAAATATTTTTCTGAGTCCTTGTATTTGTTACTTTGTTCTTAGGACTGTGTCAAGACCTTGTCATGAGCGTCTCATGGTATGAACAATTAAGCATGTTTTAATTGGAAGAAGGGTCTGGACAGCACTTAAATTAAGAGTTTTGAAGGAAATGCTTTCACAGACTGAGGAGCTAAGCTAGTGGTGTTTTGCTGCCAAACAAATTTCTGTTTTCAACATGCAGTGCATCCTCTTTGCTTGAGCATTCTCAAGTTCTCCATTAACCTTCCTGTGAATAAGTGAATTTAGCAGTCCTGCAGAAGACCATCTGCAGATTTGAGTCATTCCCAAAGCATCTCTAAGCTTTGAAACAGCACTACCTGTCTGGAAGATACTGTTTTAATGTGACTCTATTAGGAGATGCTTTGAACAGTACAGTGGTGAAATTCTAAAGTTCTGCTAATCAAGACAAGCTAGATGTCAGTTAAAAAAACATGTTTTCTAATGTAAAGTGCAACAAAATATTTTTCTTGCAAAGAATTTTACTGACAGTGTAATTTATAAAAGCCTTTCTAAGTAAAGATTTCATTAATGAAATTTTATTTTAAATGTGTACCTTACTAGTCTATACAAGACTTTGTGTACTCAATTGTACAATAGAGGTATTGTGCAATAAATCACAAATATAGTGGTAAGTCCATCTGATTCTAAAAAAAATCCACCAAATAACAACAAAGAATAACTGTAATATTTTAGAACTTTGAGACCATTAAATCACCATTTCTATTTGGATTATATTACAAATGCTTGAGATTCTCTTAGGTTTTCTATTACCAAATGAAACATTTGCTTTGAGGCAGTGTTTTCTCTGTTTATGCTGCAGCTGCCAAAATCTTACCCAGAATGAAATGAAAATGGCTTACATTACCATAACATGATTTCACATAGATACATTAAATACATTACTTGCATTAGATACATTACTTGCTATTAGTGAAAGCAACTGTGTCAAAATGGTTTCTGTGGAGGGCAAGGTAGTGGCTGGGCTGAAACACAAACTGTAGGTGTTTGTGTGTGGCAGTCAAGTGAGTTTTAAAAACCATGCCCTCCCTATTAACACATGAGTGCAGAAGTTGCGAAGAATAATTCTTTGCCCTATGACTCTTTATATTTAATACCTTTTTTTCCCTGGAGATGATACTCAGTCTACTGGGGTGTGTAAAAAAAGGGCATAAAATGCTTGGTAATAAATTTCATCCTCTTTCTAAGTGGGCTTAATAGTGTAATAACTGATACTATATTTAAGTATACATCCCTAATTTCTGTGATACTGAGTACAAGCACAGCCAAAACAAGTACAAGACACCAAGTTTTAAAGGTGTTTTGTTGTTTTCAAAATGTTTTTGTCTTGCCCTTTCTTTCCCTCTGATTTTGTGCTGCTGACTCCTGCTCTGCCCACTGCATTACTTGTCTCAGAGGTTAAAAGGGGCGAATTATTTGGAAGGCTGGAGCTGAAAATGAAAAAAATCACATTTCCCTTAGCAGCTGGCTCTGCAGGTACAACAAAACTTAGAAATTTTTGTGCTGTTGCAGTAGGGCCACCTCATATGCCCTCAGTTTGAGTCTCCAGATACACTATTGCTCATTGCAGATCTTTTGCCATACACTTTTCCTCCCAAGATACAGAAATTCAGTACTAGGTCAAAAGCTTATAAATTTGATCCCAGTAATTGGGATCTCATACTAATTCAGTTCAATATCTTGCATCTGAAATTTGGCTTGATTGCCAGTTGCCTTTATCCTGCCTGATGAAGGAAATGTTGATGTGGAAAAAGCAGGTTTAAATTATAGGAATTTACAATACTAAATATCCCTATATTTTTCTGGTAGTATGCTTACTACCATTTTAAATGTCATCCAAGAAACCTTGAAGAGCATAATCACCTTTTTATCCCCTTTATTGAGGTTTACAGTGTAGCTTTATGATATTAATATGTAAGACCAGTACAATTTAGGAACAGTGACTGTAGCATGCTGCTTTTGAGATGACTACTTGGAGACAAAATAGTGAACCACTGTATAAACAATACTCCAAACCCTAGTATCCTAATACACTTCAGTAAAATAATAGGAAAAAAATATTAGCCAATCTGAAAGTACTTCGAGAATTGGATTTATCTTATGTTTTGTACATTTTTGGCTAGCTACAGGAATACATAGTCTTTATAATGAATGTTTCTTTCTCTAGGATGAATGTTTCTTTCAGTAACCAGCCCCCACTTTTTTTTTTAATCCTTCTTTTGTAACAGCAGCAGTCTTTGGATTAGTTTCAATAAATTTTGAATATAGATTTTAAGATAAGATACCATTTTACAGTGAAATTTGTATTGTAACTTTCAAGCTCAAATAAAAGCACTGCAACTGCACTTACTGTAACTTTTTAAGTTAATACACTTACTGAAAGAAAACGGAAAGTACCTATACAAATTCTCATATAATGTATTACTTTATGTTCATTATCATGTTTTATTTCTCATAAGGAATACCTGCTATCTGTTGCCACTTGAAAAGCTTCTTATTGATGAACTATGGGAATGTGATCTCTTCCATAATAACACTTCCAGTGTGTCTTGGGTGGATGCAATACATATTTATCCCTTGTCTGACTCTAAGAAATGTTGAGGCAGTGGAAAAAGTGGAGGAGGAAGGATATGGGGAATAAGGCACTGGAGCTGACAGTTGTGATGGTAGGTGGGAAGCAATCAAATAAGTAGTCCAGGATGTTGCATTTAGTGTGTATGTATGTACATGTTCCTTACTTAAAAATCTGCCATTCTTTTATTTTTCACTCTCATTGCTCTTCTTCCTAAACAGAACCTTTTAAAATGCCAATTCTGTTTTAGTATTGGTGCTTTATACATATTAATATAAGACAATTTTTAATCATCATTGCTTGACATCAGGAAAACCTTAATCTTTAATTGCTTTGCGCTGTGTTTGCTTTTGCCTTCAGAACTGAAGGTAGCTAATGGCAAAATCTGTCTCCAGCTTCCTATAGAGAGGCAGGGTGCTTATTTATCTGCTCTGTTGAATTCCCATTTGTACATTTTAAATGCAGTTTGATTTTCTTTCCTCGTGATGTAGTCCCGCAGCAAAACTCCATAGTGGGCTTCTATAATAGAGATTTGGAGAAGTTACAGGTGGTCCTTATGGGAGGGGTTAAATAATGGTTGTGCTGCAAGTCAGAGTTGAGAGTATGACATTGTTTGCATTTGGTTTTCTGCAGCTGGTATGCTGGCAAGATAAAAACACATATATTGTCATTTTCTTGTGTTTGCTGTGACCTTGCTGTATCAAAGGCACCATCATAGAGAATCTGTAAAGTCTGAAACACTGGGTCATTTAGCTAACTTCACTCTCCCCCTGTCTTTAAGTTAACAAACAAGGTGCCTTATTACATTTCTACATTATGTGAAGTATAAGAGTATTACAGATATTTGGGAACATTTTTCTAAAGCCCACCTAAATATAGCTCTTAGTTTGCGCATGTGGTTTCTTTCCAGTGTATATTTAATTTAAATAACTCTCTCTGTTTTCTCCTCATCTTGTAAGTAACAGTCATATTACTTACCTCTCAGACCAGGATGTGATAGGTGAATATAGGAAAGACAGAGGGATTTTTTTACTCACACAATGTTCTTGGTCCAGTTTCCTGTCCTTCTTAATGCGTTCATCTAGAATTGAACATTATTTCAAAAGATGTTTTACTTAGTGGTTTACAACATTTCATTTAAGGCAGACTATAACTATTTAAGTTGGCCTATGATACATTCTGGATTAGTCTCTATCTGATTATGGCTGCAGTAAATATTGCCAATGCTTGAAGCCTGTGCTTTCACATGTTTGGATGGAAGGTACTGTCCATCTGTCCATGCGGGGTTTTTATACTGTTAAGTCTTGGCATCTATGAATTAAAATCTACAATGAATCTAATGAAACTCAATATTTATTGAAAATGAAATATGAGTCTCAGTGCAAGGATTATGTCTTTCTTCTTTGAAGTTGTATGTTATTGGTAGGTGAAGATGTAGATATGTTTTTAAAGTAAACGTTGTGTATAATAATGCTCTAGTGTTGCCATTTTTCTGACAAATAGGTATTTATTGTCTTTAATTGATTTTACTGGAGGAATAATGGTTACTTGATTTTCAACATATCTTCCTTAATTTAGTGCTTTATAAGCATCTGTTGTCAGTTGAAAATTCAAAGATCTCTTACTTTGATGATTTTGGTATTTGTTTATCTCTGGCTGCAAACACATTGATAAGTTTTGTAACCATTTTTTAGCTAAATTTAACAGGTTCCTTCATGATTCAGGATTCTAATGCAGTTAATTAATTTTAATAAAGACTCCAAATCTAAGCAATGTATAAGAGAAAATACTGAAATAAAACCTTATATTAAAATGTCATTGTATTCAACCCTAGTATTAAACAAATGTCTAGTAAATTAAATTTTTAAGATATTTGGCAAACAGATTGAATGGCTCTTCTTGTTGTTTGTGGTGATCGCTTTGTGAGTGGGGAATGAAGTTGATTTTTACTATGTTTAACATTTTAATAGTATTTATGTCTTACGAATTTTCTAAGGAAGTTAATTCCTATGACAGCTGGGAGGGGGTGGTGTTTTATGTTTATCATTTCATTCTTTAGATTGAAAAGACAGAAGATGTTACCAAAATTTGTGTGAAAGGGTGTGGGACCCAGTTTTGAGTCACTCAGTCACTTAGACTTCAACTTCATTGCTATTTCTCCTGTCTTAAATGAAATCCTTCTTTTCTTTATTATGCCTTTCACTAATGACATGTAAGACAGAAATTTTTAACATCTTTGCTATTTTGACAATTTACTGCAAGGCCTGTTTCATTTTCTCTGGACACGTGTTTGATGGATCAACCATAAAAGAAAATATGTGATGTGAATAAAGAGTAGATGGGTAGATTTAATGCTTCTATGTCCTGATTGTTGCATCTGCTTTATCTCAAACATTGTGTCAGTTTTTACATGTCATTTATTATCAGTGCTGTCTTTTATTTTACATTGAAATGAATGAGCTGTGTTTAAAAGTGAGTGTGTTTTGCTTTGGGGTGAACTTTTCTTAATCCACCTTAATGAAACTATTAGTAATTTGAATATATCTTGAGTAGTTCGTCTTTAACAAGTTAGTCAGGTCTTCTCAAAAAAAGAGCCAGGCTCTCTTGAGTGTAATAGATCAAAGAAATAAATACTACATGGTCATTTTCAAGGATGTTTTCATGAAAGTGGTGTGATATCAAAGACTTCTTTGTTTTGTATTACCTGGTAGCTGACGTTACCATTAATCATGACCCAAGTTCTCTGAAATAACATAGTAAACTTAATTACAAATAAGTTGGCTAAAGATCCCATTATTTGTGCTTTAGTTGACTTGTCAGCTCTTTGTCTTTTGATCATGAATGTGAAATGGGAATTGTCTAGTGAATAGTAAGAACTTGTAGAATAAAAATCTGACTAGCATAAAGCTCATCACTGAATCAGCCTCTTGGGTAGCAATATTGAAGATCAACTTATACTTCCTATGTATAGGAAATTTTACCACAGAGGTGTTCAGCTAGAGCTTTTTTGAGTTGCCAGCTGGTTGCAGGGAGGGAGAAAAAAATATTTCACTCATTTGTGTAGTTCCAGAACCAAGACTAGAGATGAAAAACAAAAACAAATAACAAAATCTAAATAGCCTTTTCAGTTACCAACTCACACAGTCACTTTAAAACTAGGATCATAAGCTTTGGTTTTTAAAAAATTTTCTCCAGTATACTTGTGGCAGTAGTAATGCTCTTGTATAAGTTAGAAATTTTAATATGTCTGTATCAGGGATGCTTTTACTTGCTGTGTGCAAAAATAAGGTGGGGTTTTGTCCTTGGTTGGTTTTCTGGGTTTTTCCCCCTTTTTTGATTTCCTCTAAACTGGACTTGAAATAAATAAACTTAGACTTGGGGAGTATTTCAGGGAGAAAAATATGATAGTCTAGAGCTTTAAGTACTGCTCCAGTTTTTCTTCTCCTATCACCTTCCCTTTTGCTTAGTTGTGTTCTCAGGGTTTATGAATGTGTTTGGTAAGCATTGTTCTTGGAATCAGTACCTCTGAAACAAGCATGCAGTAATATGCATTACTGGGAAGAAAGCCATAATTTTTCTGCATCTTATATAGTTATCCCTGCTAAAGAAAGTTCCTTGTTTATTAAGGAACAGTGAAATGTCCCAGCATGCCCATCCACCTTGTCCTTCCAAGTATTGGGATACGTAAAAACAAAATAGATGTGGATGGTAGCTGGAGTCAGAAGGCATGGTGATTTTCTTCCTAATCACTTCATGAAATGTAAATGCATTCTGATAACTTCTATATAGGCCCTGTATTGACCTAGTTTTTAATTTTGATTGACTGACCTGATCTCCTTCAGTGACAAGGTGACCCGATTAGTCAATGAGGGAAGGGTTTATCTTGTTTATATGAACTTTAGTAGAGCCTTTGGCACCAATTCCTACAGTATTCTATAGAAACTGGCTGCTTAGGGCTTGGCAAGTGCACTCTTTGCTGGGTAAAAAGCTCTCTGGATGGCCAAGACTAGAGACTGGTGGGAAATGGAACTAAATCCAGCTGGCTGTTGGTTGCAGGTAGTGTTCCCAAGGGCTTAGTATTTGGGCCGGTTCTATTTAATGTTTTTATCAACAACCTGTATCAGGGGATCAAGTGCTGCTTCAGTCAGCCTGCAGATGACACCAAATTGGGTGGGAGTGCTGATATGGAGGGCAGGAAGGCTCTACAGGGTTGTCTGGACAGGATGGATTGGTAGGCTGAGGCCAGTGATATGAGACTGAACAAGGTGCAGTGCCATGTCCTGCCCTTGGATCAAAACAACACCATGCAGTGCTATAGGTTGGGGGCAAAGTGGTTGGAAAACTCTCCAGCAGAAAAGGACCTAGGGGTGCTGGTCGACAGCAACTGAACATAAGCCAAGGGTGTTCCCAGATGGCCAAGAAGGCCAATGGCATTCTGGCCTGTATCAGGAATAGTGTGGTCAGCAGGACCAGAGTGGTGATTGTCCCCCTATACTCGTCACTAGTGAGGCCACACCTCGAGTTCTTTGTTCAGTTCTGGGCCTCTCATGATGGGAAGGACATTGAGGTGCTGGAGCAAGTCCAGAGAAGGGAAAAGGAGCTGGTGAAAGTCTAGAGCACAAGTCCTGTGAAGAGCAGCTGAGGGAGGTGAGGTGATTTAGTCTGGAGAAAAGGAGGGTCAGGAAGACCTTCTCACTCTCCACTGAAAGGAGACTGACCCCAGTTGGGGGTCAAGTCTCTTCTCCCAGGAAGCAAGTGGTATAAGAAGAGGAAATGGCCTCAAACTATACCAGGTGAGGGTTAGACTGGATATTTGGAAATATTCCTGTACTGAAATAGTGGTCAGGCATCAAACCAGGCTGTCTAGGGCAGTGTTGGAACTCTGAAGGTGTTTAAAAGATGTGTAGATGTGGCATTAAGGGACATGATTTAGTGATGTGCTTGGCTGAATCCATAGTTTATAGTGTCAGCAATTATAGTAAAGTGAGTGAGTGCTACTGACAAACTAGCCAAGCTCACCAGCATGGACAGGCATGTGTGTCTGTTAAGGGGAAGATGGGCGGAACTGACTGTTAGGGTGACCAAGTGAGTCTGGATGGCTGCCAGGGACACAGCAGGATCTGGAAGTCTCCATCGTGAAAATGATGGTGAATGTGTTGTTTTAATTCATTTTTTTTTTCTGTTTCAGAGCAGTCCTGGTTTTTTCTGTGCTCAGTTACTAAGATAGAGCTACCTGCTTTATTGAAGGTAGAGTACTGGTGCCGTCTGGTGGTGACACATTCTCAGGAATGAGAAAAATCACTTGTGAGGAATTCCACTGAGATGTGAAAAATTGCTGGCATGATACTAAAAAAAATACGTGGATATATTTTATGCCTAGCATGTAATTCTTCTCTTGAATTAAGTCATAAAAATCTGCACGTGTACTCATAACTAAGCTTGCTACAGCAACTTTAAATCTTTAAATTTCTTTCTGCTCAACAGAAAGGTTTGTTTCTATTAGTTTCTTTTATGAAACAGTGTTTTGCAAACACAACATAAGAGTTTTATTGGAGCCTACAATATTTTAAAACTCATTTTAAAAGACAACATATTTTCTGTTACGCCATTTTGCTAAAGCCAGCACAAACTTCTCACTGCTAATGTTTGAAGTCACTGGGCTCTTTTATAAGTTGCTTATATTTTGTTTCAAAGTAAAGGTTCAACAACATACATCTAACAACAGTTGAAATAAAAAACTTTGGTATCTGAAGCAAAAGCAACCATAGTACTGTTTTCTTTGTCCATCCATCTGTTGAAATCATATCCTGCATCCTATGTTGCTTACCTGAGGTAATACCTGAGGTAATATCCTCATCCTTCTTCAAAATACCATACAGGCTGTATTGACATTTCTAGCAGTGGAAGTAGGACTATGACTGCTTCTCCACTTCTCTTGAAGTAAATGTCTGACTGGTAAATATCTTGCTCTACAATGGAAAAACTTGTACAAGAGAAAGGTACTTTATTTTAAGCTGGTGAGGCTTTTTAATTAATTTCATTTAGCTGTTACTCTTCATCTGTTGCAGGTCACCATATTATTTTAATAAGTTACTTTTAAATAAATTTCCTTATGGAATAGAGGTCTGTTTGTTCAGTAATGAATGACTTCTATCTTTCTATTGCAACTGATTAGAATAACAAACTATTTTTGTTCTAATCCAGGTAATTGAAAAAGATAAATTCTGTGCTTGTATCTCTTCATAATCTCTGACCTCATGACCATACAACACTTTACTTGCATTGTGATGGAAGTGTGAATTAGACTTAGTTCTAATAACTAATTGCATTAGTTCTCTCATTACATGGTTGTGCTCATAATATCAGGAGCCATTTTTTAATTCTGTCTTTATGGAATAAGGTGTTTCCAGGCCTGTTCAGCTAGTTTGTGAATTCAGTTTGTGAATTAGATAGAAACAGCAATTAAAATTGAACATATGTAATAGTACTTAAGAAATTAATGTTAATATATATAAATTAATAGTTAAAATGTTAATTTATCAATATTTTTGTCATCTTTGAGAATAATGAAACTGATTGCCATAGTAAGGGCTATATTCTTTTTCTGCACTTTAATTCAGCTCATTGAAAATCTAGATTTATGTACTGAGTGAGATGCATGACTTTTGTGATCTCACAAAAGTGAGATGCTTATGCCCGATGTAAGCCACACAATCATAAGCATCAAATTTGAAATTTTTCTTTTCCACACTTAGTTTTGAACCTGAACAAAATTCTATTGTTGTAATGTTTTGTTCTTAGAGCTGTGACTTTCATGTTAAATACACGTCCTTGTGAATTGAGGTACACCTGTTGCTTCCAGTACAGTTGTCATTCAGATTCCGGTGCTGTATGACTTTAGTACCTTTCAGCAAGATTATTCAGCTAAATTGTTATTATTTGCTTCATTTAGCTGGTTTTCTCAGGGTTTCCCCACTGTGAGCATTATCCTTCTGTTTTTGATGAATTAACAGTATTGTGCTATGTTTCAGCGAAAGAAAAATATGTATGCCTATTCTGTTAAAACAGAACAAAGTTGTAATGGTTTGTAAATCTGCCATTCTCTTCAGTTCTGAGTTTGTACCTGGTAAGAGTAACTTTATCTTGTTGTACCACAAAGCTAGGTGGTACAAACAACAGTTACAGTTCAAGAATCTGACAAGTTATTAATAACAATCACAGCACTTAACAAATCCTTTAAAGGAAATACTAGTACTCAGTTCTAACTTACTACAAGATGAGTACGATGATCCACTTTCCCAGTCTCCAGCAATCATCTAGATCTAAAAAGAAACTGAATTTCCCTGTTGTTAGCTTTCATACTGCGTCACTCTCACCCTGTAACTAGAACTGGAAGAACATGGTGATGATTTAGGCCGATTTGGTTGTTGACACTCAGAAATTGAGTGTCACTTCCTTTTTCCATGAACCAAAGCGTAACCTTGTCCTCTTCCAGCAGCAGTGAGGGAAGATGCATGACAAGGCCTTTTGGAAGACTTGTTACTTCAGTTCATGTTGTAATGTGCTTTTGGAGTTGTGATAAGCCTCTGAACTGGTTTCTTTAGAAGCAGAGTAACTGCTCTGTTCTCCACATTTTGCTGGAGAAATAGATCATTTAAATAAAAATGTCTTAAGGAGTTTATTCTACTCTATGAGAGGCTTCATGTCCTCAATGGGGATCTTTTTTGTGGATTCCAACAAGAGAGCATCTCCTGCAACTCTGCATTGCTTTCAGTTAATAATATTTTTTTTATTTTGAATCCAGTTAAAGAAGTTCACAGTGGAACTGCAAAGAGATTTTTATTAGCATTATTCTGAACATCAAGTGCTATCATTAACAGCTTGTTTTGACATTGTTTTCATTAATTCCCTTAGCAATATAACAGCAACATCAGTAACTACTATGCCTTTGATTTTTTTGGAGCAGGAAGACAGAACTAATGGTAGTCTTTACCTGTCACTGTAACAGCTGAATCTTCCCTGTATGAATCAATAAGAAAAATTGCTTCTGTCAAACTTACCTATTCATGTGAGATTGTATCACCTTTAGCCAAAGAATAAAGATCTTATTTTTTTATTATTTTTAAAAATATACTTTTATTCTGGCAAATACCAAGAGGTTCTGGAAATACTAGTTATTTCTTTGAAAGGATTTTGGAAGATTAGGATACAAAGAGCAGATTACTTGAAAACATAGCTTGAAAACTGAGAATGCTGCTTGTCTAAATGTGCATCTTCAATTCAAAATGTTTTCTTTTCTTAGAGACTTTCTAGTCCATAGGTTGTTGTTAAAGAAATCTGCTTATTTATTTTGTTATTTTCCCTGTCATTTTATATATATATAATGGATTTCTTTTTATTTTTCCATCACATAGTAACAGGACTTCTTAGGATTTCTTTTTTGAGCAATTTTCCTTGTCTAGTAGGGGACTGTTAAATCTTAGTTTTCTTTCTTTTTCCTGAGGATCAAAAATTTTCCCCCTTTTCTTGCTTACAAGTGCTTCTGCCCCATTGTTCTCTTAAATTAATAGAGATACCTAATTACTTAGGTGAATTTAGTGAGGTGAATATTTCTTAGTGGCAGCTGTATTTTGAGGAATTTTGGATGTTAACTTTCAGACTATTTTTCTGTCTTTTCAGGTCTCTGGATGGCAGACTCTGAAAAGAAATGCTGTTTTAAGAGGTATGCCTCATGTAGGCCAAAGTATTCTGGACTTGTTTTTGTATAAATGATAAGTTTGTACTACTGAGGAGTCCCTCAGCTGATTCTCACTGTAATCTTGCATGACTAATAGTTTCAGTGCTGACATCCCTCTGAAACATGAAAGCTTGTGCTGAGATAAGCAGGTTTATCTTACCAGTTTTAGTGTAGAGGCCTGTGATAGGTTGGTTAACTTTTTGCTTGATCATTTTAAGAGAACACTGCCTTAGTGGACAAAAAGGATGAAGCACAAACAAAACAAGTTGACTTTCTGAAATGTGCATGTCCTCTTTCAGCCTCTCATGACTTTGTGTGTATGTGTGTTTGTTTGTTTGCTTGTTTTTTAATTGTGAATATAGTCCAGATTTTGTAAATACCCTCACTCCCTTTTTGGTGTTTTGTAAGACATCCAGACAGTGAGAGGCTGACACCATGTCAGCAGTGTGGTCTAAAATAGTGTCAGTTGGAACCAAGATGAAGAAAATACTAATCTTTTTTGCAAATGATCTTCTTTTCATGTTAGCTGAATGTTAGGAACATTTTCTGTGTTTCTTTGGGGTTTCATGTTCCAGCAGTGAAAGAAAGTGTCTCTGATCTCTCCATTGTTGGTATGTTGTTTTTGAATAATTTGTGGCTTGGCATCTGTTAAGAAAACCGTCTCTTCAAAATGGAGTTCTTCTACCAGGTCTTCCATCCATTTCAAGCAGATGTGGTGGCATATGTTAGAAAAGTAGGCTTTGTCTTTGTAAGAGAAAGATTGGTGTGAATATCTTCTTTTTTTAACTTTTTTAAACAGGATCTTTCAATTATTTTTAAGCACTTCAGAGGGCTTCCTATTTCTCTAAAGCAGTGCAGTGCTGATTTGTTCTGCCTCCAAAATAATAACCAGGATGAAGTACTAACAACTGGGTTAAGAGTGGCTCTTCAGCTATTGAGTAAGATTTTGGTGTTGCTCTTTTTTATGCAGTGTTAACAAAACTCCTAAAGAAGGTGATGCTAAGAATTAGGGAAGATGTTACTGCTATTTTCTACATGACCTGTGGACAGAGATCAAGATGATGCTACTGCACTACTCTTGAAGGTGCACGCTTGTAGGAAGAGAGACATTGTACCCAAGTTGCAATGCAGAAGATTCCTATGAGACAGTAGGAGCATTTTTTGCCAGTGAGGGTGGTCAGGCACTGGAAAAGGTTGCCCAAAGAGGCTGTGGAATCTTAATTGTTGAACATTTTCTGAGTGAAGCAGGAAAAGCCCACTATAACTTTATTTAAGTGGGCCTGCTTTGAGTGCAAGGTTGGATTAGAGAAGCTTGGAGAGGTTACTTCATTATATCCATAACATTATCCTATGAATCTATATAACATGTTGAAGAGAAACTTTTAATGAATTTTACATTTCCTGTAAAAACAGTTAAGGCTCAGGTTGGTGTGTTGTATGTCTTTTTAGATGGAATTGGCTTTTTGTTTTGTGGTTTTTTTCGTTGGGTTTTTTTTTTTTTTCATTTTTTTGGGTTTTTGTTTGTTTGTTTTGTTTTTGTGTTTTTTGCTTTTTTTGTGTTTTTTTGGTTTTTTGGGGTTTTTTTTGCCTTTTTTTGTTTTTTTTTTTTTTTTTTTTTTTTTTTTTTTGGTTTTTTTTTTTTGTTTCCTTTTTGGTTAATTGGTTGGTGCTTTGAGTAGAGTTTTGTGATTATAGAGCTGTGGAATGACTTCTTACTATTCCGTCAACATGGTTTTGAGGGAGAAGAACTGTGTTTTGGCCCCAGTGTTCATTTGTTGACTAAGTACAAAACTCTAAATTTTTTTAATCAAGTGTCACAGTTCAGTCAGTGGATTGAAAGTTTCAAGATTATCTACAGTTCTTAAAGTTTGAGATTGCTTGCTGTCATAGGTTACTATTTGAGCAGGTAAATCTCAGAAGAACTAACAATTTAATTTAGAAGAACTAAAGAATTTCTGTTTTACAGAGATTTGCCTTTCTTGGCTTTGGCTTTCTAAAAACTAAATTAAGGTATGGTATTTTCTCTTGTCTGCTAACTGCTATGGGAGTTGACTGGGAGCCTGAGGTTCACAGTGTTCAAATGAACTGTTAGGTTTGGAAAATGATACTGTAAATGTTCAGAATTTGGTCTGTCCTTTGAATTTACCTGTTTTTATATAGGATGGTAGCTTTCTGTGAAACTTTTACTTCTGAACTTGACTGTAATCCTGTGAAAGATTCAGAAGCTTTTGAGCATACGTCTTCTACAATGCATGATGGTTCACATTACGAAATAAGGCAAATGTAAATGGTCTCTTTTAGAGAGAGACCATTGCTCTTGCTACTCCTACTAAATCCTGCACAGGCTAGTGAGTCTCTGAAAAAAAAAAAAATAGTAGTGTCAATTAGGAGATAGTTTTTGGTCTGATTTTTTTAGTGTATATATATATATATATATATATTTGGGTAAGAAGATATCAGCCTAGGTTATGCTTTGGAAAAGTAAACTTATCTCCTATTATTGGTTCAAGCTGGTGTGCATGACTTCAATGTCAACCTGATTCTGTGTGTTTTCTTTTTACAGCAGCCAGTTTTAGTTGTTGAGCTCATGCAGACTTCATTGAGTTGGTGTCTCTATGATTGTCTAACAGTTATCAGCAGCTTGAGATCAGTCAATATAGTAAGAAGTTCTGCTTGTTTATTACTTGGATAGGCAGAGGTAGTAAATTCATAGGATCATATGATGATTCAGATTAGAAAAAGATCATGTCCTTCATGTGAGGTGGTTACCTGATGTAGGACCTGAGGGAATGGCATGACCTGTGTCAGGGAAGATTTAGGTTAGGTATTGGGTGAAAGGTTCTTTCCTCAGAGGGTGGTTGGGCATTGGAACACGCTCCCCAGGGAAGTGGTCACAGCACCAAGCCCAAGAGAGTTCAAGAAGCATTCAGACAATACTCTCAGGCACATGAAAGACATTAGGGATGTCCTGTACAGGGCAGGATTTGGACTTGATGACTCCATGGGTCTCTTCCAATGTAGATATTCTGTATAATCCGGCTACTCAAAGCAGAGTCAACTGAGGTCATACCAAGCGGCTAGTGTGTTATCCAGATATCTGTCTGTGCTTTTAAGATGCTCGATTTCTTGGGAATATGTATTTGGACTTGTGTGGTTTTTGTTTTTAAGGTTAGATTACTTGTTTTGGAGGTATGTGATTTCATGTTTAGCTTTCTTTTCAGCATATAACTGTTTGAGAGATGGGAAGATGAGTTCCGTGAAAGAGGTCATCTTGAATTCAGATTTGAAAAAATATCCCTTTTTCAAAGGGAAGTTGTTTAAAGGAGACCTGGATTTGTTTGGAAAACAGAACAATAGCTTGTGTGATTCTTAGTCAAACTTATGTTTAATGTTGTGTAGTCTTGTTGTTTAGTTCCAGTTTGTATGAGATTACTGGCATGGATTTTGGTGGGGTGACCACAACTTGGCTGTCTTACATGATAAAAGACGTGCTTAACTTTTGTTTGTCACTAGGCTGTAGAAACATGGGCATCTTGGGATGCCTTCCCAAGAGCAGATGCGTGGTTTAAGTAGTGCTATTACCCCTTCTGAGCCGATAGTGTATTCTAGATAGGAACATGAAAGACATCCTGTATTAGCCACCTATCCACATGGAGTGTTTCTTCAGCATTGTGAGTAGTAGCTTAGCTTTCTAGTAGCTAGTATTTCCTAGTATGACTGCATATAATCTTCAAATGCAGTAAAAATAAGAGAAAAAAAATAGTTGATGGTGAAACCTGCAGTTATGTTACTTACTTCTCTCTGAAGTGATACAGAACAGGCAAGGGGATAAATGTGGAATTACTTTACATTATATGGAATTACTTTGTTTTTAATTAGTTGCTATGATTAGTGAATTTAATTTCTTATATGAGGTTGTTACAGTAGTGTCTCTATTTTTTCTTCATATGTGTCATTAGTTCTGCTAAATTTTTTTTTCTATTTCCCTCTAGGAAGCAATTCAAGTTTTCTGCAAAGTCTGAGCATTTATGTTATCTGACTGAACTGACATCTTGGTAATATGCCATTTTTTGTGAGCTTCTCTCTACCTTTCTAAATAGATATGAAGTGGTCTGCCCTTTTAAAAATTTTATTCTTATTAATTTTTAAATTCTTAGTAAGTCCTCTTGTAACATGTTAACTGTTTTGAAAAGCAAGAGAGGCATTCTGAGTTCTTTTTATTTCCCAAGACTAGAGGATGTGGGTCACAGTTGTAGAAAATACAGGCTTAAATAAAGTCTGACACTGCGAGCTTGCTTATAGACCTTAAAAGTTGCATTGTTTATTTGAGATTCAACGTGTGCTGAAGCAACCATGTTTGGATCTCTGCACAAGAGAGAAGAGATCCTTCTCATGTTTTAGTAGCTGCAAGAAAGCAGCATGGGGACAGGCCTTCTGGAGAAATCTCCTCCTGTAGGTTTTATCAGCTTTTGAGGTGTCTACTGCCCTGGAAAGACCTGTTACCTTTCTGTTGCTTCTTCCAGTAGATCTTATTTTCAATCCTTTAAACATCTAATGAGAGCAACTTTCTGTCCTCCTTCAAAGGTGTATGAAATTTTAATAAGGTTGATTTGATAGGCTTGCTCTTGATAGTCTAGAAGATACTCATTTTCCAGTGCCAAAATGTGTATGATTTTTTTTCTTCTTAAGTTGGAAAAGTGTGTATTATTCTTGATATCCTGTTTTGTTTCCCCTGGCACGATGGGCTTTATTGCTATTTTGTATTATTTTTGCCTTTGTTGTATGGTTCAGTCACTGTTCTCATAATATTATACCCCATTTGAATTTTTTTTTCTTTGTTGATGGCTCTTCTAGTGGCAGCATTTATCTCTACTGTAAGGGGGAAAAATTGTAATTTTTTTTTCCTAGAAAATAAACAAATTATTTGGTTCAGATTTCACTATTAAGTCTTTGGCTCTTCTGCCTTAAAAGTGCTTGGATTTCTGCCTGTGGTTTTCTGGAACACTTTCTTCTGAATTCCTGCCTAGACAAGCAACTAGTTGTATTGATACTGCCTTTTTCAGGACCTGTTTAGGCTAATTTCTCCTTTGTCTGTCATGAATTGTGTTTTTTAGTGTGCCCACTTTCAAATTAACTGGTGGCTTGATGCCATCCCTTGATCTCTTCTTGAAGAGTGACATTGAATAACTCTTCCTCAGCACCACAGAAACATACATACCTCATGTAGTAGCCTTTAACTGATGACCTTATGCACTAACTTGCAAGGATTTAATGTGCATCTGGTTTTCAGAGGGTTAAAAATAATTCTGCAATTAGGAAAGTAATTCAGGTTCTGAGTATATGTTTCTCACCTATTTTGTGTGCTGCAAAACCAAGCTGCTTTTTTATTCTTTAATGGGAGGTTACTAGATTTGTAACTAATTCTCAAATACTATAAAATAATACTGATTTTTTTTCTCCCATTGTTTACTTCTTAACCATGAGAACTGGAAGTCTTTCTAGTCTTTTTTGTGTAGGACAATGTAGATTTAAATGGATGGGTGTTGGATATGTTTCTCTACAGTTTACAGTGGAACATATGGTACCTCTCTGCACTGGAGTAGTTCAGATTGGTGTGGAAGTTTGCTGTTTGATAGTTCTTTTTTCTTAGTACCACTTCAATGAACATAGGGAAAAAAAAGATAACAAAATTAAAGGTCAGACAACCTTGTTGCAATATTTCAGTGTGAAACTTGCGGAACACGTGTCACCATTCAAATTCTGAAATGTTTTCCAGATGAGCTAGATGAAAACTAGTATTTGTGAGCCAGGGACAGTAAAATCACTTTAAAGGAAAACAGTGTAATTTGGTGACTTCTGCAGGGCAAGAACTAAATATAGTAGGTTGTAAGCAAGTATAGCCTGCTCTGTTAATTAACTAGAATGCTGGTCAAGTTCTTGTAACAGTACAATTTTCAAAATATTTTGAAAAAAATAATAACAGCTGTGTTTAAAACGTAGCAGTTTATTTGTTAAGGCATGGGCTTTGTGTGGTGTTTTCTCTCTAAGCAATTGGTGTTACTGCTAAAAAAAGAGCTTTTTCATTTTTGATTTCTAATTTTTTTTTTTCCTTTTAAAGATGCTTATGCCATCCCAAGCTTAAAAGAAATGAAAAATGTCTAGTTCAAGTTTTAGCACAACCAACTGCTCCTCTGCCAAAGAAATTATTTTAATCTGTAATGTAGTCTTCAATTAACGTGTGTTTAAATAGAAGCGATTTCAGAAGGTTTACTTTCCAGCCCCATTATTGAGAGACAGATTCAAAATTATGCTTTAACATAGTGCCACAAGGCAAACACTTAAAAGTGTGGTTAAACTGAACAGTTGCTTTGACTTTTCAATTGTCAAAACACTTTTGAATCTGAAATTACTTAGAAGATTTTCTTTCTCCATATTTTGTGAGTTGTCCGTCATTAGTAGACTGAATATGATGACTCATGTTACCAGGATTATAGGGTTTCAACTTAAATCTGAGTCTGTTTGTTGGTAAAGGAACTTACTAGTAGAATACCGGAAAGGCAATTTTCTATGCTCTTGCAGTACTGGCTTGCAAAATAGTGTGGGGTTTACATTGTTTAGTTTCTGTGAAGTGACATAAAAGTTAGTGCCACCACTGTGCCCTCACATCTGTGTACATTGTACAAAAGTCTGAAGCTGGGTTAGCACAAGTTAATCATTTATTCCAAAATGACTACAGCTATGTTACTTTATGATACATCTCTTCCACAGACACCAAAGATGCTAACAAGGAAGATTAAGCTTTGGGACATTAATGCCCATATAACTTGTCGTCTGTGCAATGGGTACCTGATTGATGCTACTACTGTAACAGAATGCTTGCATACTTGTAAGTAGAAATATAATTAAGTTAAAGTTGCTGACTTGGTTTCTGTTTGTTTTGTTTTTTTTTTTTAACTTGATATGCAACATGTTGTAATGGTTTTCAGTTGAAATTTAAAATAGCTATTGTGCATCAGCCAAAAAGAATGTACTTTACTAGACGGCTTTTCTTTAACAGATGATTTGCTTTTTTAACAAAGCAAATGGAGGGAACATTAAAGCTGTGCTGCATAAACTTGAAGTCAAATACAATTAGTGGTAATGTAAATATTCAAGAATGCAGTCTGTCTTCATGCTAAAGGAATGTGGAATACCTAGTTCTGTCTTCTGTGACAGTAGCATATGTTCTCCACCTGGAGCCTTTCAGATGTTTCTTTCTCTCCCATTCCTCTGCAGAAAACAGAGTAGTTTATCAATAAAGAATAAGTATGTTGTATTGTATCCTAGAAATAAACTTGTATTCCAAACCACTGTGATAAAGTAGTTGTTCGTTGATAAGTTACTCCGTGAATTTCTATTTTCATGTAAGCAAAGTATGACTTAAAACCTTGCAATCCATCCCATGTTTTAAAATTGTTCTGCCACAATATTTATGTTTATTCTGATAAAGCTAGTAGGTTGTTTAATTAGCTTAATGACTTAGTCCTAAATTTTCTTGACAGCAATAATTTGGTGACTGTGTCTTTATCATAAAACAAAAAGCGTTAGCACCTTTTATATCTGTCAAAGGGAAAGGGCAATGCTCATGATTTGTCAGTGATTATGGTTTTTATTATATTCCATTTAGAAGCTCTGTTTATCAGCCTTGATAAATTTGTTGCACTTGTCATACTTCATGTCATTCTAAATATCCTCATAGAATCTAGGATAGTAGAAGGGTTTGTTCCATGATTCCAAGAATCACAGAATGGTCCTAGAATCTATGTTCAATCCCCTGGCCATGGGCAGGGTCAGCAACTACTGGATCGTGTTGCTCTAAGTCCCATATAGCCCGGCCTTGAATGCTTCCAGTGATCACAGCTTCTTTGCCAGTTACCCTCACAGTAAATAATTTCTTTCTAATATCTAATTTGAACCTATCTTCCTTCAGTTTGAAGCCATTCCCCCTCTTTTCCTGTCAGTACATGCCCCTGTACAAAATTAATCTCCATCTGTCTTGTCGTGCCCTTCAGCTTTTGGAAGACTGCTTTAAGGTCTTTCCAGAGCCTTCTTGCTTCCTGTCTCAGTTTCTGTAGTATTGTTTTCAGAGCTAGACTTAGTTTTGCCCAAATTTCTTTACTGCTGCTAGTTAGAAGAGTGTATCCAAAATGAGTATCATAAAAAGTTAACATAGCTGACAGAGAGCTATAGAGAGGTCATTTTTAATTGTTCTTTAAAGATAAAACAAAACCTCACAAATACCCCTCAGCCGATATCATCCGCACCATCTCTTATATTTGCTTGTGGAGGGGAATACGTAGATCCACAGCTCTACAGCACTTGCTGCAAGTCAGGAAATGCACCTTACTACCTTTTCCTGCTGCTTTTTCTGGGGTTTTCTTTGGCTTTTTTCTCCCTTATTTTGACAGTTTATATTTTATGTAGTTTATATTTTATTTTGACAGTTTATATTTTTATCTGTGCCCTGTAGAATTAGTTTTGTGAGAAGAAGCACAGAGTCTTGTCTTTTTAACAAAACTTCATACATGTTGGCATTGTTTGTATTGTGTAAGATAATGCTAATAATGTACGTTCCTGGAAAAACATCGTAGCAAAATCCATCATGGAATTACTGTCTGTTGAGATAGTGAATTCTCTTCTAAATTATACCACCTTGAAATTTTCATTCTCTTCTACTCAGACTGTCTGTTCGATTTTTCTCTAATTTACTGATCTTCAGCCATTCAAAGACTCTTCAGTATTAGATGAAGTTCTTGAGTCCTTTAGTGAAAGTAATTTGGAGGACCAAGGCCCGTCCTCTGGAGGAACAGGGCAAATTTTTGTAAAACTGTGTTTAGGAGAAAACAAAGTGTTTTCGCTTTCTTTCCTACTTATTTCTCTGCTGTGGTTTTAGTTTGCTGGTAACAGGTAGGCCAGTAAGCCATTTGCTAAAAACTTCACTAGTAGTAACTAAAAAAAAAAGTCTTAAGTCTTATTTTAGTTTGTATCTGTTCCTTGATTAAACTTCCAGGCTAGATGATATATGCAGGTCTTGTTAAACTTTGTGTTTATAATGTCAGTTTCGTTAGTGTTTACATGTGAAAGCTGTCCTTCTGTGTTATGAAAGGGAAAACCTCACATGAAACATATCATCTTCTGAATACATCAGAATGATAAATGGGCGACTTGAACTAGACACAGAAATAAAAAAAGTCAAGAGAAGTGAAACTGTTAAAATAAAAAAGTGAGCATTAGCCTTGCCTCTTCCTGTTGTGATTAAACCTTTCTGATGTGTTTAAGAGATCTGAAAATGTACAGCTCAGTTCATGTCCACAATCAATGCCTGTATATCTGGGTAAACAGAGATCAAAAACCTGGAAAACCAAAGTAATGGAAAATTCTAGAAATAATATTGTTTCAGACCACAGAATGATTTCAGTGTTGCCTGTCCATTACTCAAAAGACTTCTAGTTTCAGGAGAGTTTATAATCCCAACCTGACCCCAGAAAAAAGAACCTAGATGGCTGCAGCACAATTCATAAGGCATCTAGTAGCATTTATTTGGATGCTGTGCTCAGACTGAAACCTGCCAGAACATTAGCTAACTTGTGACCAGTTCATTTTAGGAGGGCTTAGTGTTTACCTAGTCCAAGTTGGAAGATGTACTAATATGGGATGATGTTTTAGATATCACAGAATGCTTTGGGTTGGAAGGGACGTATAAAAGTTACCTAATGCATCACCACTGCAATGGGCATCAAGTTGCTCAGAGTCCTTGGTGAAGCTGTGCTGGCTGTCTGGAGTCACCTCCCTGTCCTCCACATGCCTTAGCAGAGCTTCTAGGAAGATCTACTCCATGATCTTCCCAGGCACAGAGTTAAGACAGACAGGTTGGTGATTTCCAGGTCTCTCCCTTTATACCACTTCCTAAAAGTGGAAGCAATGTTTCCCTTTTTCTAGTCACCAGGGATTTCACCTGACTGTCAGGACTATCTCTGTTATTCTTTTTGTGTGTTGCCATCACACACACTTGTTCTGTATGTGGCCGTGGTCAAAGCAAATATGTTTTGTTTAGTATCTTAATGGCAAATAGTTCCTGTAATGTCATCCATGCAAACTGAATGTTGACCCGCTAGAAATTGTTCTAGTAAATTTTGAAGTGATATTTTGTTTTGGATACTGTGTTAACGTTTTTGATAGGTGTGGATGCTTTAATTCTAGTGGATCCTTTTCCTGTATCAGGAAAATTTATGAAAGGTACTGGAAACTGTATTCTGCAAGATTAGACATCATACACATATATAGAAAAATGAACTTCATGTGAATGTCAGTAATGTGCATTCTGTGACTGTATAAAACCAGACTTCTCTTATGCTACTTTTATTTCTTTTTAATTGTGAATGTCTTTTTTACTAGTCTGTAGAAGCTGCCTAGTGAAATATTTGGAGGAAAATAACACCTGTCCAACCTGTAGGATTGTTATACATCAGAGCCACCCATTACAGTATATTGGGTAAGTATAAAAGCAGAAATGCAAGTAAAGTAGCTTCACTCTAGACTGGTTCATCCCTTTTGATACAGTACAGCTTCTCTCAAAATTTTCATTCTTGCTTCTTATTATTAACATGCTGATGCATGTTAAACATTGAAAAAGAAGTATGAAGGAGATTGAGCAGGAGATACAGGATGAAACTTCAGCTATGAGTTTGCATGGCCTTAGAATGGCAGCTTGTCCCAGACCTACAAAAAAGTGAACTGTATACTCAAATGTTTAATTTCTGTGTGATTTTTAATGGGATATAGTCATTCTTCATTTTGTATGCTTGGGTTGTAAAAATTATATATATGAAACATTTGTAGGAATTACAGTTTTACAAAATTATCAAAAATCAGTCTCAGTTGAACAGTGCTTTTCAGTGTCTGACAGTAATAAGAGAAATAATTTTCAGCTTTATTGTTCAGTTAATCTTTCAAAGGTCTACTTAGGTTGTAGGAGCAGATAAAATGTCATAGAATCATCATAAAATGGTTTGGGTTGGAAGGGACCTTTGAGATCATCTAGTTCCAAAAACACTGCTGTGGGCAGGGATACCTTTTACCTAGACCAGGTTTCTCGAAGTTCCATGAAGCCTGGACTGAACCTCATCCCCCCTCCCCTTTCTGGGTGTGGGGTATGCACAACTTCTCTGGGCAACCTCTTCCAGCCTTGCCACTCTCACTGAAGAATTTCAACCTATTATCTAACCTATATCTGTCATCTTTTAATTTAAAACCATTCCCACTTATCCTATGACTACATGGCTGTGTAAAAAGTCTATTTCCAGCCTTCTTTTGGTTTCCCTGCATCTACTGGAAGGCTGCTCTGAGGGTTCCCTGCAATCTTCCTTCTCCAAGCTCTACAGCTCCAACTCTATCAGCTTGTCTTCACAGACGAGGAGGTCCATCCCTCTCATCAATTTCATGGCTCTCCTCTGGACTCACTCCAACAGGTCCACGTCCTTCTTATTTGAGGGCCCCAGAGCTGAAAGCAGTGGTCTAGATGGGGGCTTTTGCAGGCAGAGTAGAAGGATAGAATCACCTGCTTCCATCTGCTGCTGAGTTTCTTTTGATGCAGCCCAGGTTGCAGTTGGCTTTCTGGACTACAAGTGCACATTGCCAGGTCATGTTGATTTTTCCATTTGCTAATACCCCCGAGTCCTTCCCCTCAGAGCTGCTCTCAATCACTTCTCTGCCCAGCCTATATTTGTGCTTGGGATTACCCCAATCCAGGTGCAGGACCTTGTGGAACTTTGAGCTTCACATGGACCCACCTCCTCAGCATTCCTTCCTTCCAGCATGTCCACTGCCCCACACAGCTTGGTGTCACTGGCAAATTTGCTGAGGGTGCCCTCAATCCCACTGTCGCTGACAAAGATGTTAAACAGTGTTGGTCCCAGTACTGGCCCCGAGAGACAGCACTTGTGACTAATCTCCTCTTGGACATTGAACTGTTGATCACAACTCTTTTGAGTGCAGCCATCCAGCCCATTCCTTCTCCAACAAGCACTGCATTAGTCAAATCCATGTCTCCAGTTAGGGACAAAGCTGTTGTGCAGGACAGCTTCAAATGCTTTGCACAAGTCCAGGTAGATGCCATGACTCACCCTGTCCTCATCCACGGTCTCTGTAACCTCATCATAGAAGACCACCAAATTTGTCAGACACGGTTTCCTCATAGTGAAAGCCATGCTGGCTGTTGCCAGTCACCTCCTTATTTTCCATCTGCATTTGCATAGTCAAATTGCATGTTCACTAAGTATTTTTTTGGGTTTTTTTTCCCCCTTTTCTTGTCAGAAAATACATTCTCTTTCTTTTTATTTGAATGCTTTCTTTCCATTTTACTCCTGCTGATGGAAATACATTGTAATGGTGTGCCTGCATTAGCTGTTGCCTATCAAGTAGTGTTTTGTCTTCCATTATAAAGAACTTTTGTTTGTTCATAGCATTTTTCAATGTGCCTTTCTCACTTCCATAACAATATCTGAAACAATGGTTTTATCAAATGAGTCTGATTGCTGTTCTACAGAAAACTGTCAATGTTCTATATACACTTATATTGCTCAAGCTCATCCTTATTCAGAAGCCTGAAACTAAGTATGCTGTATCCACATTTATATAATACACTCATACTCCTGTATGAGTGTATAATTAAAGGGACAGGTACATGCAAATAGGCAAGAATGAATAAATGACATGTAAGACAATATGTTTGCCCTGGTTCAAAAACCTGTTTTTTGTGCAAAAAGGGGCCAGGAAACAACATGATATTGACAACAGCTAGAAGGCAATTTGTTATTTGTTTTTTATTGTTGAATACACTTTAGCTTAAGTAAGCTGCTTAACCTAGTTGTAAAATATTGCCCCACTGAAACTGAAACAGACTTTGTCCAGCCTACTTTTGAATATATTTATTTATCTTTTTTAAAAAATAATTGACAGTCTGGAGTTTCACAAGGTGTTTGAAAATGGAGATTTAAACTCCTATTCATCTCTGTTTGAAAAATAGGTAAACCAAATGTGTCTCTTTGTTTACATTTCTAAATACTGTTAAATAGCATGATAGAATCTTAAATTCTTTGGGACCTTAAAGATCATCACCCCCAAATTGTCATGTCTCATTTAATGGTGATGTCTTACTTACATATTTTTGTTCAAA
The DNA here is from genome assembly GCF_026979565.1 of Vidua chalybeata. NCBI lineage: Eukaryota > Metazoa > Chordata > Aves > Passeriformes > Viduidae > Vidua > Vidua chalybeata. Next base: position 46,080,931 of record NC_071570.1, read on the forward strand.
TAATTTTGGCAATGTGTATGCAGTCCATATGTGACACTTCATAATCCCAGCCAGTACAAATGGGATTGCTACTGGTGAAAATGACATTAATTTAGGATACGTGATATTCTTAATCTTGTTGTAGTGCTACTTAGAATATTGTAATTACTCTTTGTAAATGTCTTGATTTGTCACCATTTCTGTACTTGGTTACTGATCTCCACTGCTGTGAAGTGCTCATGTCAGGCGATGAGAAGCCTGAGACTAGTCTTGTAAGCCTTTTCTGTTCAAGTCTGAATCAGGACTTGATACTGCAGACACTTTGGAGGTAATGACATTGCAGCAGCCAAGGCAGACCTTGAAGTGCTTTTTATACTATTTCTTAATTGTAATTTAATGTAATATTTAATTTTTTTGAGATCATAACTTATTTTAGACTAGAACAGAATTTTTCTAGGTGAGCTGGGGATTAAAGTTTAGAATCTTAACTGGCCCTACAGTTCTACTTGCAGTGGGATTATTACCTTTTTTTCATTTGAGCCACACTACCTCTACAGGCTACTTAGCTATGTTTCTCACAGTTACTTTGTCCTTTTTTTAAAAAAAAGTAAAATTTAGTTGTTGTGGTCTTCTTCTGTGAACTGGTCTCATGCATTTTAGAAGAATCCTAGTAACGATAACTAATGTAGAAATGTGAGAAATTAGTCTATAGGGGTGAGAAACAAGCTATTATTGATTCTTTTGTAATAAAAATTAGTTCATCTCTAAGTGAAAAAAGAATTTTAGATTATTGCTGACATACTTGTCTTGGTGCAGAAGGACATACTCAGTGGGGTGAATTCTTCTACAGCCTAGTCTTTCTCAAACTTCTATTTGTTTTCTGTCTTAGCTTGTACTTTTTCATAATTTCTTTGTGTTGGTGTTCTTTCTGGTTTGATAGAAATACTGATTGAGAAGTAAAATTCTTCTTAGGTGAATTTAGAGATTTTTGCATATGGTTAGTACTGGAACTTTTTGAAGAGAAATGTTTTCAATCAAGATCGTGAACTTAAGCTTTTGATTTTGTTTTTGGTTTTTTGTTGTTTTTTTCCTTGCTAGTCATGACAGAACAATGCAAGATATTGTTTACAAACTTGTGCCAGGCCTCCAAGAAGGTAAGTTGTGGTGTGACCTTTTTAAAGGTCAGTTTGCACACACTTCTTTGATACTAAAAATAAAGAAAGTTTCAAGTGATGAAAAAAGGAGTGGGGGGGCAACTGAGAAAAAATATAGTGGAAAATCAGACTCTTTCACTTGTGTAATTTTTAGCAATTAATTTAATTTCATACCTGTACTAGCAGCAACTCAGTGTGGGGGTGGTGGGAGGCAATATGGGATGTTTCTTCCAAAAGCAGAATTATGTAAAGCAGAATAGTCATTCAGCTTTTGAATGCTGCCATATCATAACTCTAATTTGTTTTTGTTAAACTGTATACCTGTTGTGCAAGCTTTCTAGAATTCTCAGAGGTAAAATGCAATTTTAAAATGCTTTTGGTTTCTGCTATTTTGAGAGTTCTTTCTTATTAGAGAACTTTCAATTACTGTTTTCATAATCCTCTTTGACACTAGATCTGTTAAACTAAAGAAATACTTCATAAATATTGCTCAGTGCTTTTTGTCTCAATGTATGTTAAAGCTTTCATTTAAATGGAGTATTTTAATCTATTGAAGCTGCTTTTTAACCAGAGCATTTTCAAATATCAGTGTGATTAAACAGGTACTTAAAAATTATTTTTGGGATATTGAAAATCAGAACCATGAATAAAAATTCAAAAGCAGTGTTTTGACTGAAATATGGTCTTATTCAAAATGGGGAATATTCAAAATTAGCTGCTAATTTAAAATTAGTATTTTAAATTCCATCTCATTCTAGCAGTAATAATATAGTAGTAACTATACAGATAACTTTATGCTTTTGTAATTCTGAAAAATAAGACCTGGATGTCTGAGAATCTGCTGTGGGAAACCTGGTGTTGAGCTGGTAAGGAATCCTAGTCTGAATGTGAGTGTGAGGGGTGTAGCTGTGAAGGGGCTTCAGTCTCAGCTTAGGTGGTATGAATGTGACTGCCAGAGTGGCTCCTGGATGGTCAGACAGGTTTTCTTAACAGCACTCTTACTACCTTATTACATATAGTAATAATAATATAGTAGTAATTATACAGATAACTTTATGCTTTTGTAATTCTGAAAAATAAGATTAGACATAACTTGATGCGATAGGAGGGATAGAAGACAGTAAATAATGACACCACCACCACTTGTTTGCAATCCTTAAGTGGGAAGGGATTTGGAATAACTTCATAAATATTGCATTAGAACTTTATTATAGGGATTAATATTTGCAATTTTAAACAGCGGAAATGAAAAAGCAAAGGGAGTTTTATCACAAACTGGGCATGGAAGTTCCAGGGGACATCAAAGGGGAGACATGTTCTACAAAACAGCATCTAGATTCTCATCGAAATGGTAAATAGTCCTTTATTTATTCTGTCTTTGGTGGGTGACATAGAGTAAACTGATAAACAGATCTGTTGTGAGTATGTGCCCAGTGGGTATATTACAGTCATAATTGTTTCCTAACAGTGAGGAATAGAGTCAGCATAGGATTGTTGCCTTGTCCGTTATTTGTGCACAGAATTTTTGGTTTTAGCTGTTAATAGCATGTTGCTTGTGGCAAAAGTTGGTCTCCATAGTAGTGCCCACATGGGAACTGTGAAATGACCCAGCCTTTGGGCTGCTAGCAGCTGAACTCCATAGGTGTTCTCTTTCATGTCATGGGCTGTTGCCTCCAAGTGTTGCTTGAGCTGATAAGCACAATTTGGGAATAGCAAAGCTTTTTCTATACTGCGGTCCTGAAATGTGCTGTTTTAATTGTATTAGCACTGTAAGCTGCTGCTGAGTATATCTGGGGTTTATATATGAAGATAATATATATGTATCCCATATATCTGGGCTTTTTTATCTAAGGTGAAACTAAAGCAGATGAAAATATAAATAAAGAAACTTCGGAGGAAAAACAGGAAGAAGATAATGACTACCATCGAAGTGATGAACAGGTGGGCTCATAGGGCATGCTCTAGTTTTATCTTGTGTTTTAGCTGTTGTGTTTTGGAAAGGTAACTTTGATAATCTAACAGAGAAGAAAATAAGCTTCTTTCAAGCTACTTTTTCTGTTCTCTGATACAAACATGTTGCAGTTCGGGCAATGCTTTTTTGTAAGCTTGAGGTTTTACCTTTGGCTTTTGGCAGGAATAGAGAATATGTTCAATTTTTTATGCAAATGTCTATAGTTCTGACTGTTTATGAGTCTTCAAAGTTTGCTGTCAAACAAATTCATGTAATCTTCCACCTTCTACAGGAGTGTACCCCAGTGTTACCATGATACGTTAATGTATTGATAATTAGGAAATACACTGAATGTGTATTGATAATTAGGAATTAAACCTCTGGCACTGTTAACACATTCAGTGCAGTTAGCTCAGGATGCAGTTGCAGTGGGAGCTGCAGACTGAGCCCTGGATGGGAGCCAGAGGCAAGAGGCCATGAACTACTGACCCTTGGCACAGGAAAGGGCACAGGGACATGTGGCACCAGCCTGGGGACTGGACACTGAGACACAGCAGGAGCTGAGACCCCCAGACTTTGGTGCTGTGAGGGTATGAAAGCCCAGGGGTTCCTTTGTTCAGGGCCCCTTCTCAGGGGCACCAGCTGGAGCTGTTGTTATTTATGTACTGCACCATGATTAGCTATTTGAAGGACCTGGATGTCTGGGAATCTGCTGTGGGAATCCTGGGGTTGAGCTGGTAAGGAATCCTAGTCTGAATGTGAGTGTGAGGGATGTAGCTGTTAAGGGGCTTCAGTCTCAGCTTAGGTGGTGTGAATGTGACTGCCAGAGTGGCTCCTGGATGGTCAGACAGGTTTCCTTAACAGCACTCTTACTAACTTACTGTATATTTTGTTTTCAGCCTTTAATACTAAGTCAGTATTAGCTCCTGTATCATAAAAATATCATAAAAGCAGGGAAGCCCACTGTTAAGTTCTAAACACAAAGCTTGTTTGAAGGTGAAAACTCCTTTGGTATAAACAAGCCATGCCTTTTATGTTTTCTGATTATGTGTGTCCAGAGTAACTTTAGCTTGGGTTAATTTTCTTCTCAGTTGTCATGTAAGAGAATTTTCAAAGGGATTGTACTTGTTAGTAGATCCTCCTAGTGCAAGACAAGCATACCATCACAAAGAGTTTAGACAGTAATGAATAGCTGGATGGGAAAAGAAGTGAGAATTGGAAATATTTGTCATATCATTTGTATTCGTTCTTTTTAAACATACTAAAATTAAACTAGATTAGCAGTTGCATTAACTGTAAGAAATTAAGTTAGAAGCAATCATTAAGAATTGACAATGGTTTTCTTACTGTTTTCTTGCTCTAGCTTTTAACATATGGTCCTCTTAAGCTATTGACAACCTATGAATTTGGACTGAAGCAGCCTTGTTCCAACATCAAAAAATACTACTTGAACATTTTTTTCTTATTACTTACCCCTCAGCTTATGAAATCTTAGAAAATGTGATTTTCTTAATAGGCGTTTCAGTTTAAAGAACACTAGTACTGTAGTTCACTATATTGGATTAATAAAAACTACATGTGGAGTATATAAGGGGGACTGCAGAAAATTGTTGCAGCCAACTCTTGATTTTTTGCCTGTTCCTGAAGGTAAGCATCTGCTTGGAGTGCAATAGCAGCAAACTGCGTGGATTGAAACGAAAATGGATTCGTTGCTCTGCACAAGCAACAGTCTTGCATCTAAAGAAGTTTATTGCCAAAAAACTCAACCTTTCTTCCTTTAATGAGGTAATATTTTAATTTTAAAAAATAAGCTTACAGATATGAGAACTTAAAAGGGGTGAGTTTGTTCCTTTGCAAAAGGATGTCTTTTATTCTGATTTTATTTTCAGAAAACAGAAGTATACACTGCTTCTTGAATCATATGTTATATACTGATTTTCTTGTCCTTTCTTGGGTCTGTACAGGACTTTCCACTTAGTTTGCAGTGCATCTTTTCATGTGCATTTATAGATAGTTGAGCAAAAAGGTTTGGTTGTGTGCTTCCACATGTGTTGAAATGGACTCTGGCAAGATGATTTGTTTGGTAGATTGTAGTTGAGTTTATCCCCAGTGTTTGCACTCTACAGGGGCCAGACAGAAACCAACACTTCAACACTGAAGCCTAGTTGAAGAGAAAGCAGCACAAATACATTGTTCTTTTCTGTGCTCTTAGTGAAACTCAATCTGAAGTTGCTGCCTACCACAACCAGTCTTTGCAGGGTATCATGGGAATAATTTAAGTTGAAAGGTACAGAAGGAAAGGCAATATTTTGAACTTCTCCTAGACCAGATTCAAAAATTAAAAGTGGCAAACTTTGAATATAGCCCCTGTTTATCACTTGGCTGGATCTTGGTAACAGTTTCTGGACATCTCAGTTGACTCTCAGTGTGACATCTCTCAATTCCATATTATGACACCCATTCACTGAATTTTATTAAGACATTTCATCCAAATCAGATCATCTGCTTTCTAGACCAGTGTGTCAACACCTTGCTGCTCGAACTTGTCAACAGCCAATTTGCATCTCTGTCACTTTTCCTTCATAGCTTCTGTACGCTTCAAACTAACACTCTCTTTATCTTATGGTTCAAGTATATCCCCAAACTCTGCCAGTCTTCTTGAAACAAAACCATGTATCCCGTCTTGTCCTCAGCTAGCTCAGAGGTGGTTGATTCCTGGCTTTAGCCCAGCAGCCACATAGCTACAAGGATTGTTCAAAAGGTTTTTTTTTAAATATATTCTTTTGGTAATATATTTTAATATATTCTTTGGTATATGTAAGCCTTCCAATGCAGTGTGCCAAGATGTGACTTAAAAATCTACTTCTTTCTACTGAACTTTCCTGGAGTACTGTTTATTTCTTTGTTACCCCTTTCTGCCTTCTTAAAAAGTACATAAATGGTTGTGTAATTGTTGTACCAGTACCAAGTAACGTAGAAGGAAAATTTGAGCTTGTAATTACTTGGTTGCTTGATACAGACTATTCTGGGTTTGAGTTACTGCCATGTAAGTAGACTGCATGCACATTCTGACCTTTCTGGGCTATGGAGTAAAGCATTGTAACATAAGCCACCTTGGTGGAACTTCCTGTTTTCATACATATTCCCTGTTTTTAGTTCAAGTTCAGATATTGTAGTTCAGCTGATTAGTAGTCATGATCCTCCTGCTTTTATGTTGAGATCTTCCCTGTTTCTAATATCAAGATTTTTAAAGCAGAGATAGAAAACAAAAAATACTTGTTGAGTATCTGTAAAACCCTGTAAATATAGCATATAAGTATATGGCAGACAGTGTTTTTTAATAAAAGTCTGTCCTTGTAACAATGCTACCTGACTGGTGTTAGCTAAAAAAAAATCATAGTATGCTAAATAACAGCTCTCTTTGATATTTTTGTCCCCTTGTTCATGTATTCAACCTTTTTAAAGGCATGTAAAGCTTTCAGGAAAGGACCTTAGTACTGCTTGGAAGATAAACATTAAATCAATATCATACTGTATTTCTTAGGCAGGCATTGACATGGTCTTTCAGTTCTTTATGTTGAGAACAAATGTTACCTTTTCTTTCCTGGTATGATTTTTGTCTGCAGGGCAACTTCAGGATTACCAGCTCCAGTATCTTAAGAGAAAAAAGTCTTGTCAAATGTGTAGTATTATGTGAAATATGTTTGGTGCACTGGGTCCCAATGAATTAACTGTCACCTTTATTTTGTCAGCTGGACATATTATGCAATGAAGAGATTCTTGGCAAGGACCATACGCTCAAGTTTGTAGTTGTTACTAGATGGAGATTTAAGGTATGACACAGTGATTCAATGTAAATCATGAGGTGGCCAAATAAAATTCTTATAAAATAGTGATAATTTGGAACTATACTGCGGTATACCTTTATAGAAGGTATTTTTATGAATATTTACTATAATATTCTTAGATACCAAGTATTTATTTATTTGTTTCCAGTAAATGAAGGAAAGGAGAATTAAGTATTCATTGCAAGAGAAAAGAGAACACTGCATTAGCTGTCAAATTGTTATCAAGTCTGTCAGAGGAAGTAGAAGCTACAAAAAGTATTATTTTTAACCCCTTCAGGCAGTAAGAATGAATAACAAAACTGAACACTTAGGAGGGAAGTCAACACCGAAGAGTCAGTATATGTATACATGGAATTACTGGAACTAGAAGTTTGTATTTGTAATGCAAAAGCAACACATTCTGAGCATACAGTGTACACTGAGGAGAAATCACTCAGTGGCTTTGGATGCATATCTAGAAGAGGAGTAAAGAAGCATTTTTCTATCTTGGAATTACAAAATAATTGACATGTGTAAGAGTCACAGGATAAAGTCAATGTGTGTTAAAAATACAGAAATGTCACATGTGGAATCTTGCTGGAATCTGTTTCATATGGTGTTTCTGAATGACCTGGAAATGGATTTGAGTAGTTCATTACCAGTGCAGTGACATCATTGTCATTAATTTGGTTAGTGACAGATTGATGATAAAGTATTGGATGAAGTCTTTACAGTTCTGAGTGACAGACACCTGAAGTTGAATGTAGGTATAGATAAAAGGATATAATGCAAACGTTAGGGTTTTGTGGTGTAGCAAAGAGAACCAGACATGAGCATCAAACTGAATGTGCATCTGTACATTTTGCTCTTCACCTGTGAGAGATCTGTGTAATTGTGAGTCATGTGGAAAGCAGAACTGTAAACTGCCTCCCCAAGTGAAAGAAGTGGTGGATGTAAGATGGAACTGAGACATGGAAGGTCCAGAACAAAGAAGCTGAAGTAGTTGTTTTTATGAGACACAAAGTCCGTGGTGCAGGATGTTGTGGTTGTTAGAAGTTTGCCTATTCGTAAAAAAATCAACAGATGTTTTCACAGAAGAGGAATCAAGTGAGAGCTGTTAAATGTGAGGTACCACATACTCTAATGCTGCTTTCTAGACATCTCTTACTTCAAGGAGTTTTCAAAGATAAACAGATCTGCTCCTGAGATAAAGGGGAAAGGGTTCTTTATCACTTGTTTGAGTCCCACAGATGAAGTTGCACCTTTTCTTTGTCTTGGTGAATTTTTGACAGATCAGATAGTGTTCTTGTCTTTAATTGAAGCTTTAGTTTATGACACAGAAGTTTCCCTACTGAACAGATTAGTTCCAGATTTGTTTCTTAACTTACTGGTATTTCTGTCTTGCAGAAAGCACCTCTACTGCTACATTATAGACCCAAAATGGACTTGCTGTAAGGGAACTTTATTGTCCTTCTGGACAGAGCTTTTTGCAGAGACTATCATCTGGCACCTTCTTAGTGCATCACTAATCACATGACACAAACCAGCTGAATAATTTTGGAAGACTGGAGGGCTTTCATAGTGGGCTGTCCTGAATATTTCTTCTAGCGATGTGTCACCTAGACTTCTGGGCAGACAATATTTATACTTTTTTTGTATGGAAGAAAGAAGTTTCAACTCAGCATGACACTACCAGCATTAAGTTTACAGATACTGAAAACACTTCACAGTTCCATGTAGCTCCGCCTGATTTGTCTCTTACAGTTACACACAGAAAAAAGTTTGAGTGTTGTGGGGTGATATAAATATGTTGCTTTTGACACCAAGTTGCATTTATTTACTTCTCGCATTCTAAATCTTTAAAAACTATATTTTTGCAAAGTGTTATTGTCTTATATAGTGTGCCTGATTGCATTGGCTTTATTCAAATTATTCTGTAGAGCATTGAACATAACCTGATAATACAGCGACTGGTGATAATTTATTATGCTGCATTGAGAACTTAAGAAAATCTGGGAAACCAGTAAATTTGTCATTTTTGCCCAGTTATTGCTCTCCTCACCTTGTGTTTTAATAAAGTTTTGATACTTCTGTATACGTGCTAATTTGGTAAGACTAATAGAAATAGTTTCAGTTGATTTTAATGTGCTGTGATATATATTTTGGTATGGTATAATTTGCACCACGTAATGACAAATACTCACAAGTGCTAGATTTGTGAATTTCTTAAAAAATAAATAATTATTTTGTATTTGTGGCTTGCAGAAATCAGTTTTTAATTTAGAGAAAATTTGCTATCACTAGCTATTGAAAAAGTGGCTCTTGGACAACTTTGGGAGTATTGCAGATTTTTCGTTTCACTGATTAAAACTTACGGGCAGCTTTAAATTTCTTTAGCTGTTTTCTTATGAAACCATAGCGCTCTTAATGCAATTCCTAACTTACATAAGGTGGGGAGGAAGGGGAGTCAAGACAAGATTATTTTAGCACCTTTTGGCCTTAACTAGTAATTTTGCTTGCATCAGCCCTAATGGATGCTAGGTAATACACATTAATACATGTTTGGGTACATACATTTATATACACATGTAACTATGTATGTTATAGAAAGCACCCTCAATGGCACTTAGCAGGGCTCACTGCACTTTTTTTGTAAGGCTTTTGGAAAGAATTGACTTTTAAAAAACTGTAGTTGAAAGTGATTTCTGCAAGCTATATCCACCATATATCATCCACAGTACAATTGTAACAACATTTGTCTGGTGCAGGTGTGAAGTCACTGAAAACACTGTATTACTGCCAGCTGGAAATAGTTAACCTAATTTTTGGGAGAGTTTTCTTGTCAGCTGAAAATGCTAGTTGCTATTCCTATTATTAAACCCTGTTATTTTTTGATAAATTTTCTTAGGACAAGAAGCCCTGCTTCCTCTTGCTGTGCTCCTTTGCTTCTTCTGCTAGAAAGTGTTACTTGGTAACCGGAAGGTGATTCTATAAGAGATTTATCTAAGCATTTAAAGTATTCTTCCTCTTGAGTTTTCAAAGCGTACCTTCCTCAGCACATTTCCCTTAATTTCCTCTCTGGAGTCTTCAGTTCTTCTTTCCCAGCTCTGCTGCTGCTTGTGCTTACCTTTGACAACAGGGCTCCTTTTTGATTACAGTCACAGATGTGAGTAGGAAGGAAATGAAAAAAAAAAAACAAAACTATGTGAGCAGAGAATGAAAGGGAGCCTCCTGAGTTGCGGAGTTGGAAAGGAGAGCCACACAAAGGCCACACATGCTGCTGTCCTTGCGGGTGAAAGTCTAAGATAACTGCATTTGAATGTTTAGGTTACACAGAACTCCACATCTGGTTCTTGTGTGGTGTTCGTGTGCATGTCTGTGATTCATGGAATCAAATTTGGCTCTGATTTTTGTCTTGCTGTTTCTGTATTTTCAGCTTTTTTTCTGTCTTTACTTGATCTGGCAGAAAAGAACAAACAAGATCATCTGTCTACCATTTCTAAAACTTTTCATGAAAGCAGTCTATGCAGGTGGTATGGATGTGTACACAAGCTGATATACTGGGCCTCTCTGGAGCTGTTTCTTACGTGATTGTTACTGTTCTAGTGTAAGTAAGAGTCTGGCTTTGCCACTGAGGTCCTGAGAATGTGGACAGGACTGTAAGGGTCCCAGCTCTCTGCACCCAGAGTATACACGCAGTGGCTGCACCTGATGTAGACATTAAACTAAAGCTGCCAGACAGCATTCTGATTAACCACCTTAATGAGAATATATATATATATATATATATACACACACACACACACAAACAAAATTATATATACATATAAATGAGATCTGTCTACCTCAAGTGTGTGTACTGCAGAAAACTTTTGTATGACTAGATATTGATGCAGTGCTGTTAAAGTACTTTGGGATTTCATTTCTTTCTTGTGTACTTGAGCAACTGAGAAATTAATTACGAACACACAAATTCAGAAGCCTTTCAAATCTATCTCTTGCTGTAACAACTTAAAATACAAAACGTATAAGTTTATAACCATATTTAGAATCACTTGAATTTGTTATGGTGCTATCAGTATATAGAAAACTCTGTTTATATGGATACATAAATTCAAGCCAGTATTAATACCTATAGCTGGGGTTTTTGCTTGTAATTGTGTGTAACTGCTTTTGCAATGTGTTTAATCTGATAAAAACACACCAGTAAAAAAAAAAAAAAAAACAGAAAAAAACCCAGAAAAACAAACAAAACAAAACAAAACAAAAAAAACCCCAAAAAAACAAAAAAAAAAAAAAAAAAAAAAAAAAAAAAACAAAAAAAAAAAGAAAACCAAACAAAAAACCCCCAAACCAACAAAAAACCCCAGAGTTACTCAGTTGTTTTTCTAAATCACATGTGATAACATCTTCACTACAAAAATTGCCCTCAGGAATGGTGTGACTGTATCTGTACCATACATTAGTCTCACTAAAAGACTACAGTGTAGAGTGAGGTCCTCTTTGGGTCAGAGCCTTGTTTAATTTCTGTGACACTTATGAGACAATTTATATCAAGATTATATTGGGTAAAGTAACCCTGATACTATTGAAAATTGAACTGAAATTTGGACTTGGCCATAGATATTTCTTAGTCCTGATGAGGTCATGGTAGTTGATTTTGGGTTTTGTGAAGATGCCATTACTGTGAAGTAGTTTTTACAATTTCTTATGCTGGTAAAGAGTTGCAGTAAGGAAGTATCTTGTTGCATTATCCTCAGCAGCAGTGAGACTGATGAATCACCTGGGCTTAGAGTCTCATTAAGTATACTTTCATTAAAAATAAAGAATTCAGATAGAATATATAATATTGAATTTAAATAAGATTTGGGGGTTTAAATTTTAACTTTATAAAATTATTTATTCTATTTTAAGCCTTCTGTCTTATTTTACCATCCCAGTATCTTTGGTTTTAGTGGTCCAGCTTTATTTACATATAAATGGAAATTGTAAGATGTTTTTACAAGCTTCTTCCTTTTACATTGAGTTTGGCTAGCTTTCATTTGTATGTTTTTGTTTTGTATGGATAAAGAGCATTACTTATGCTTTTGTGCAATAGGTTTGAAACATGCATTTATTAGGCTTATGTTTAAATTGTATGTTTAAATGTAGCATCTATTTACCATTACATTTAAAAGGAATGTAGATGGCTTTTCTCACTTGTTCAAATGGAGTTTTATTTGGGGCTGTTATTTGGGGGTGGGCGTGTGTGTTTTATGCTTTGTTCCAATTTATATTCCAAGAGTGAAATGGGGGATTTAAAATTTCTGTAAGTACAAGAACTATCTGTCAGCAATATTTTAAAATAAACGATCTTGCAAGAAACCTTAATGTGAATTGTAGAAGCAATCAACAAGACTTGCAGCCTATCTGAAAATGTTTTGTGCCATTGTTAGGTCTGGTATATTTGTGTACTGTCACACCTGGGAATATTTTTTCTACTGGTTGTGCAATAGTATACACAACACTGTCACTCAGGAGATATGGGACCGTAAAAAACATCAGACTACAGCTATGATGGTGCTATTTTTTCCAATAGGCTATGAGCCTTTGAAAGCTTATCTGGCTCTTACTGTCTTTATAACAACACAGTCCTAGGGGATTTACAGGTTTTACAGATTTTTTTTTTCTACTAGATGATAAATATAACTTGCTATTTTACAGCATTCTGCATATTACATTGAGATAAATATAATAGGAAAAAGCCAACCAGTCTGTACATCAGTGAGATGAATCTTAGATACACATTTTGTACAGAAGGCTTTACTGAACAGAAAAATCAAGTTTCTACTTTTCCTCAGGTAATCACTTCAGTTTGGATGTTTCACTGAAACCATTAATGCAATTTTAGTTAGTCTGCCTAAAGCTGGTAACAGAACTTGTTCCACACACAAGTCTCCCTACATAAGATATAATTAGTTGTTACTTGGATCTTGAGATCCGTTTTTGAACAAAAAGCTGCAGAGAACAACACTAAAGAACATGGAACAATGCTTCAATCTCTGCGCTCATCAGAAATTGCAGTCAGGACAAAAATTACTTAGGAACTTGAGTCTTGTAGCAATTCAACAGGTAATGTTTTACCTGTTTATTTGTATACAAATTAAAGGTATGATTCTACCATTTGTTCCGTATTTTATCCTACTCAGAGTGTTTTGGAAATCTTTTGAAGCCACAATGACCTGTCCATGTCCTGGAGGTAGGGTAGGAACTAAATGTCCAATTCTATGAACATTTACATTGGTAACTTTACTAATAACCTGGATGGTTCCACAGAAACCAGTGGGGTCATTCATTCAAACAGAGGTATGGCTGAAGGAAGAACTCCTGAGTTTTGAGTACTGATATTCAACTATTTTTTTATTTCTGTTTGAAACAGAAAGTATTGGTTTGATGGAATCTTTAATTCAAGTGACTTATCTGAACAAAAGGAAATTTTATTCTTTCCTTCTGCAAACAGGATCATTTTGCAGTTAAGGGACAATTAGCCAGTACAGCCACTAAGCCTTTTATCCTCATATATGGCATAATAAAGATTCTGTAACCGTCAGAGTGTAAAACCATATTTTTGGCTTAGCTTCATTTAAAAGTTTACAATTTTTTATGCTTTGTGTTGCTGTGTAATTTCTGTACTACTGGTGGCTAGTTTTGTCTGAATAAGCCTTTTGGGGATTAATGCTTAATGTTTTGATTTTATGATAGTGAAGCTTGTATCCAGTGTTTTGCCAATGAATATTATATGCTTGTTAATAAAAGCAGAGAAACTAACTGAAATGCTGTGAGGCTGAAAGTTTTTGTCCCATTCTCTCCTGGAAACATAAGGAGCTAACAGTCATTGTATCACTGAATAAATGCAGTGTGACTGAAACAGAGGTGGTGTCGCATTGCATTGTCATAAAATCTGCCTTTTACTCAAAACAGAAGGATGGCTTAAAGTATTACTCCACTGTAATGTCTGTGGCAAGTGTGTGTCAAGTAACTGCCAGATAGGAAATAAAGTGGCTTCAGTCACCAAGAGGGAAAGCAGCATTATCCTGGTGTCTTTATGTACCTGGATAAAAAGGTACTTTCCTGACTTGTATGTGTTCCTTTCAACCTTAACCTTACCCTGGTTGAGACATTAACAATGCAAAACAGATGCTACAGTAGTTGAATTTCTTGCAGCATCTGCATTACATGCAGCATCTGCATTACAGTAATGCAGATGTTTAGCTTGTGAACTGCTCTACATGCTGAGAGGACAGTATCTTTACTTATGCTCTTGGCTTCTTAGGAACTGCCAGCAACTCGGGGCTGCTTTGAAGTCAGTTTTATTCATACACACATTTCTTATTTGCACTGGTATTACCCATGCATAATTGTCCTTTTTTTGTGTGGAAATTGTGAGGAAATTAGGCATTTACCACTTACTAGCTTCATTTAAATATCAGTATGAGAGACTAACTGCAGAAAAGTCCCTTTGCTTGTGTATAGTCACTTAAAATTGAATGAAAATTAGCACTAATTCAGCAAGTGTTACATTTTGGAAGTCCTCCATGCCTTTATTATATAAGTGCATTTAATACTTACTTGAACTTTGTACTACTGGTTGCTTCCATCTATATGTGAAGTAACCAGTGCTGGGCTTGGCTCCCTCCCTTTCCTGAACATAGGGTTAGTCTAATGAATAAATAAATAAATAAAGAGTAAAAACTTCTCCTATTTGACTGAAATTCCCAAGCATCACAAAAAGAAATTGTGCTAACAGTTGTGTTTGCTAGCCCTGAAAGCATAAACCTGCCCTGCAGGCAGTGGGAGCTAACTACATTTTTTTCCCCAGAGGAAATACAATATGAAAAAGTTTTTACTGGTATTTCTTATTTTATATGTAACTGATATTTTCTTATTTTGCTGATTGACTATTCTGCCATAAAAAAATCATTACTTTGAGTGTACTACCTCTTTTTGTGCAATAGCTTCTTTGGGATTAGAGCAATCAGAGAAGAAATCCATATCAATTGAATATGTGCATTTTAAGATAGATAAATTCAGCTGTTTAAACCCAGATGTAGACATAGTCACTCAGGATTCAATTGGTCACAACTCAAGTTAGGCTTAATCCAGTGCCGCATATGAATAGAGGTATATTGCAGTGCAAATCCCTGTGTACCTCCATAACAAGTCCCTGCGCATCTTTAATTTCCAGCATCATCCTCGTTTTAGCTTTTTATATTCTCGATTTTTTAGGCTTCCTTTTGATTCATTTTCCTTTGAGAAAGTCAAGCTATGATCTGGCATTAGTGGAACAAAAGGTTTACAAGCATAGTCTGAGAGATTTGGCTGCTGAAAAGAAGATGTGGTCCATGTCTGTATAAATATGTCTGGTCTTTCACATGGCAATACGCTTGCACTTGTCACTATGTAGAGGTGTTTTACTGAAGGGCTTGAATTGGACATATCTGTCCAACTTTGTGTGTTTTGTCTAATGATTGCATGTTGTTGTGTCCATGGAAATAAGAACAACAATGAAAGCCACTGGCTTCAGTCTGAAGACTGATGGGGTGATTTCTGTGAGATGTTGCTGTTAAAGCCTTGTTGGTTGTTTCCTGCCCCTGTTTGTAATTTGCAATTGTTGACACACCTGAAGAAAGTGAAACTTCGATCTCATTAAATTCTTTAAGGCTATTTGTTTGTTTTCTTCTTTGATGCAAAGTTCACTGTCCCTTGCCTGAATCCTTCTTCCAAGAGAACACAATGGCTGTGATTCTGGGTGGTCCAAGGCTGCACCATATGACAGTTTCCATTGCTGTTGGGAACAGTACTGACTGCTGATGCAGTAAATAATGTCTCTACTTATGGTCTTTTCTACTGGTTCTCAGCGGGGTGCAGAGCAGAAGTTCTGCTTTGGTGTATTTTGTAATACAACGTATTGTCCAAATGCTTCTGTTTTCCCATTTGAGCAATGCCTTTGTAACTAGCTGCAGTGGATTGTATTAGCATTACTTGGATTATTGTTTAAATGCATTTTGCTGTTTTACAGAAGTGCCTGGAAATAGACTAGTACAAGAGTGAATATTGATACCAGGTAGAATGTATCCCTTGGACTGCTCTCACACCTGGAAAAGATTCCTTTCTCTGCTTTGTGTCAGTGTGGCAGACTGCAACTGCAACATCTGAAATTTGATGATTTCAGCTGAAATGCTCAGCTTTGAGCATCTCTCTAGATTTTATTGCAGCTATTGCAGTGGGCATTGCTTAAAAATGGTCAGTGCTGATTTGAAACGCAGACGATGAGTTGCTTCTGGATCCTCTGCCACTGGCACCTCAACAGATCCTCTGTGTTGTGACTCAAGAGAAAACAGGCTCCTCATTCTGATGACTGTCTCCTCTTTCCCTAGAAAACAAGCAGTCCCAAGTCTGTGAATTCTGATATGACAGGGACTGCTTCAACTTTTCTCTCTTCAAGAGCTTTTTGAGATTAGAATATCCTTTACAGACAAGGTTTGAAGTGATACACGGAATAAATAAATAGACTCCACAACCTGGAGTAGTTATGAAGTGATTATGTATTGTCGGTGCCCAGCACAAGTGAGATAGCTCTCCAAAAACTTGTGCACCGAGCCTCAGTCTGACCCACACCTTTATTCCCAAAGGTGTTCCATATACAATACATTACACAATTTTTCTATGCATATTCAACCCCTGGCCCTGCCTGTCCTCACCTCTCATGCTAAATAGGTCCACGCCCTTCTAGGCATGCGTGGTTTGCCATGGTGGTCTGGCAGGGGTCTCTGGTGGTCTCTTGAGGCTGAAGATTGGGGTCTTCTTCTCAGATGAACTTTTGAACTTTCCTCCTTTGTTCATGCCCTTTTGGTGCTTTGGTGCTTATCTGAGTATGTCTGTCAGTCTCGGTAGGCATGGGAACACAGGAGCCTCTTTATCTGGGTTCTTTGCATCTTCGGTCCTTTCGGTATTGTTCTTTATGCAAGAAGCTTCAGAAATTTGCATTTTCTTATGCCCTTTGTACCATGGCAGAGGTTTCTTAATTAAAAGGTTAAAATTTAGCACATAAATCTACAAGCTAGAATATAAATGCTTAATTCATTTTGTTAACTTAAGTGAACTCCAAAAATCTCTGTTTCAGGTTGTCTATTCAGGCTCACAAGGCCTCACAAGTAATTTTGCTGGTTTTAATCAGAATGGCTGGAGGCTAAGCAGGTGCCACGAGTTGCTCATAGGGCTGTGATGGGCGCCTGGGGAACCTCACATTGCC
The DNA here is from genome assembly GCF_026979565.1 of Vidua chalybeata. NCBI lineage: Eukaryota > Metazoa > Chordata > Aves > Passeriformes > Viduidae > Vidua > Vidua chalybeata. Next base: position 46,098,133 of record NC_071570.1, read on the forward strand.
TTCAAGAAAGTTCTCAGATCTGAAATAGTAGATGGGTCCCACCTTCAGCATTTTTCATAGCTGATTGGTACTGTTTGTCTGATCTCTGAGGGTCCTTCTTAAGAAAGTATGCTTTCAACTTGCCTTGGGCCTCATCGTCTTGCTTCACTGGCCTTGGTGGGTTGACTGCCTTTGTTGCTGCAGTGTGGGAGCTGTTCCTGCTGGATATGACAAGGCCTCATTTCTCCATCTTTCCCTGTTCAGTTACTCTGATCTATACCCCACTTGATGTTGCACATCATGTTGTAAGTGATGGAGGTGACAGTTCAGCTTCCTGCTTCACACTAGGAGCAGGAGCCAGTTCTGTTGGTGCTATTACAATCCGCCCCTGTCATGGAGGAGCAAAGAAAACTCAGTGAATAAAGCAGGACAAACTCAAAGGTTCAGTTATTCCCAGAAACAAGAATAAAATGAAAATGAGGTTAGACACTGACACCAAAAAAATTTGATATATTTTATTTAACAGTAAAGAGGCGAAGAGAAAGAAGAGAAAAGTTAGAAAAAGCTAAGGTTACTTTAAAAAGCATAGTATAGCTCACCACCACACTGTTGCTACCTTTTCTTGCCACTGATACCAGATTGGGATGAAGCAGTTTGTGCCTTTTTTTTCCCTTAATTTCTGCCATTTGGAGTGTCTTATTTGCCGTCTCCAATCTCAAGAGCAGCTTAGCTGGAAAGCAGCCACCCATCCTTCAAAATGCAGGCACGGTGCCTGATCCCCATAGTCAAGCCTTGGTCCACTCACAGTGCTCTCACCACAAAAGGCAGGAGCAGGGAGATGGGGGGTTTCCACAACTCGCTTGTGACTTGGATCCAAGGAAGAAGGATCAGAGGGTTCTACTCAAGCTGGCAGCATCGGCTCCTGGAGGCCTCGAGGTGTCTTGCAACAGTCGATGGTGGGTGAGGGAAGGCAAAGGTCAGAGATTCTGCCCTTCTCTTTCTTCTCCACACTTTTGCACAGGTTTTGCCTTCCTTTTTATGGATATCAAGCTGGGCTGCTCGCAATCCATCCTGCACATAGTTTTCAGGTGTTCAGAAGAGCTTTTGATAAGCAGACTTAATGATGAAGCACTTTTTGTAGTCTTTTTCTTAATATCAGGTTCTACAGACACAGGTATTCATGATATTAAAAATTGTCTACTGTTTTCTGGATTTTGTGCTGGAATTGGAGAGGAGGCTGATTTTATTACTAATCAATCATTATCCATGGAAAGGTAAGAACTGTGTTTAGACTAACACACTAAATGCCTGCAGCATACAAAATGTAATTATTGTGGCTGTGGATCTGAAAGGACAGCCATTGTTACATAATTGAAGATAGGTTTAATTTAAAGTCAAAGAAAATAATGGAATTCTGCAGGAGATTCTGAAGGTCATCCAGAAGGGTAAGCTGACTATGAAACAGTGAAGTTTGTGCTTAGATAACAGAAAAAATATAGGCTTTGCAGGGGTTACTTGGGATGTCTGAGAAGTCTATACACTTCTGGGTGCAAAGTACTTGGAAAAAGACACAAAGGAAAAGAGAGATGATTGGGAAATGCCTGTTTCAGTACATGAGGTTGCTTTGGATTCTGTGTCGCGTACCACTTAATGTCTTGTTGCACGTTGGAGGTGCTGGGCCGGTGTCCCTGCACAATTCCTGATGACCTAGCAGCCCCAGTACAGAAGCTGTGCAAGAAGGCCCTTACTGAGTCCTGTGGCTGTGAGGGAATCAGGTCCTTGTTTAGAAAGGAGGCTCCAAGGTGGCCAGTCACAGCTAGGGGAGAAGAAATTGTGCCCTGGGGTATTCCAGGGTCGTCGGATCACTTCTGAGGTGGTCAAACAGCCAGTGGGAGGGGTAAGCCCTGGAAGTAGCAAGAGGGGCAGCCAAAGACAAGCATATAGCTTTATGGACAGCTACCAGCCAGACAGCCTCAGGCAAAAGAAGGCATATTTTTGAGCAAATGGGTATGCCCACCATCAAAGTGACAGCTAGGGTGCAGTCATTAACTGAGAAGTTAATGGTCCATCTATCATCCATCTGCCCTCTCAGATCAGTTTTATCAGAGATGCATGCAGCTATTTTAAACTTAGTTCTGATCCAGAGCCAGTGTCAGCTAGATCCCACCCATCTGCTGGTAGGTACTCACAGGAGCTTTAGGAGCACATGTCTGCAAGATTTCAACATGAAAGCAGGCACAACTTGGCATTCTAAGACCTCAAAATTTTATACTTACATGTTCAAGCTCTTTGCTCATTCCACTTCTGTTAGTCTTCTTGGTCTTGGAGTCCAGAAATGGCTCTGATTATTTTACAACTGGATTTTCCTGATTTAGCTGCAGTTTTTCTTTCTTTATCAAATCACTCCTTAGTTGGTTTTCCCTTACTTCTTTTGTTTCACTTTAGGGCATTTTGTATCACACTATGGCAGCTCCTTTCCAAGTGCTTTTTTGGTCTGGTTCATTTCAGTGATTATTAATGGTAGCAGGGCAGTGTTGGATTGCTCAGCTGACCACCCTCAAAGCAAACAATTGGGCCAAGGCAATGGTGGATCCATTCTCTGAACTGCAGCATAGAAGCAGTTAGAGATTCCCTTATAACTACAAGGTCTAGAGATCTACAGATCTCAGAGGAGTGGATGGGGTAGATGATGGCTGCAGATAATGTGATGCACTAGGGACAGCTGACTTTGTCACTGTACACTGGGCTGTATGCTAACACATCTCTTTTACCACTAGAATTATAATTCAGGAAGCCTCTTCTGAAGCCTCTCTATTCTCCACTGTTTATAGACCCAACTTCTTGACAGACATGAAAGCTGAGTTTCATGGGCTTTCCTTGACACTCATGCATGTGTTTTTTGTCTTACTGTGCAATGGGTCTATTTGAAAACTGTTCCTTGCTAGCCATTTGCAGCTTGTTTCAGAGCATAATGTGTAGCAAAAAATTATGTCATGCATAATGTGTAGCAAAAAATCAAATGCTGAACAGCACACTACTTGCAGAAGTGCATTTGTTAAGGAAGAGCAGAGTTTTGAGAAAAACAGGCACTTTTTTCTAAAAACCAAAGACAAACAAAAGCTCGGAACTGGCACCGGTAGCAGAACATGTAGCTGTGTGTGCTTGTGTGTGCTGGGGCCTCTGAGCTTCAGCTGTAGTCATTCAGGGAAAGCATTTACTCAGTACAAGGTGGACTGGACTCAGTCCCCTGCCTGTCCAATAGCTGGACACCAAATCCCAGTCTCCCCAGTTGCTGTTGCTTGGGCATACATGTCTTGGAGACCACAGCTCCATTCCAGCTCCTGGTACCGAGCAGCACGTACACATCACTCACCATCCCCCAGATACCTGCACACATAGCTGAGTGCCCCTATGCAGGAAGGGAGTGGAAAGGAGTTCACTGTGAAAGATGAGACAGATGCACACCAGGTACACGGCACAGTAAGGCATAGGTACTGACAAGCTGACTATTTACACAAACCTGGTCCTTTTAAATCCTTTTACAGCTCTGTTTTCTTATGGGTTTTTTCATGCCTCCAATCAACTAAGCCTCTCCCTTTTCCTGCCTTTGTTTCCTCCCCTAAACATCCCATAATAAGTCATGTACCATCCAGAACTGCTTTTCCCCTGCACTTCATAAAACATCTCAAAGCCCTAGACAGCAAACCCCCTCAGACACCTGATCTGGAGAGCTGCTGCTGAATGACTCATGAGGGTGGGTATGACACCTGAACATTGGGCTGATGTTTCTCCTGGGACAGCCCTCAGAGGGGTTGGACAAGGCTCCTCAATAGTCATTAATTTTCCTGCCACTGTGTCCCTGTGTCAGAATTAAATAAAGCCTAAAAATAAATCATCCTGGTGCAAAAGTGATTCAGTTTTGCTGCTGTGAATGTGCAGTGTAGAGGAGGAGTAGTAGACAAGAGCTGGTTGCAGATCTTTCTTGCTTCTCTTTTTGGAGAGACTGGATGGGATGACCACTGCTGCAAGCTATCCTTAAAGGACAATGAGGCGCATCTCAGCTCAGCTGCAGTCAGACTTTGTGCATTTATGAATTTTCCAAGGCATTTTGAATAAACTCTCTTTAAAGCCCACCACTAATTTGTAGAAGAGAAGAAGACTATTACTTTTATCACTATCAAGCATACCTATGTTAAATACTTCCCATCTCTTGCAGTGGGGTGGCAGTGCTCACCTTGGCAGGAAAATCAATTCTTCCTGGAAAGCCTTTTTAGGTGATCATCATGAGGTTTGTTAAGTGCTTTGCACAGATTCCTCTCCTCAGCTGTTCAGCTTTGCTGGGGATGGAATATATTTCTTCAGGGCAAGAATGGGCCGAGCTGCCCATAGGCTTTGAGTGCAATAACAGCAGTGTGGCATCTGTCTGATGCCTTTTCAAAGCAGGCATTCTAGAGGTTTTCTAGACAGACTGGAAGTGGGGTCACAGTCAGGGGTGGACTGTTGTGAAATGTTGCGCGAAGGAGGACTGACATTTAGAGAGCACTTAAAGTAATGGCTTTTTTTATGCTATGCCTCCTTCTGGCTTACATTTTGGGGATATGTCCATGCTTGTGCTTTCAAAAGTCAATTTTCTTGAACTAATTGCGGGTTCTGCAGAGCATATCCTAGTCCAGGGAGTGCAAAAAAAGCTGAGTTTAGTTTATGTGCTCTTTGATATCTTTTCTTCATCCTGGTCAGCCTTGCATTTCTCTTAACCATTTTGTAAAACTTCCCTCATCCAGCCATGCTTTTTATGTGCAATCTGTGGGCATGAAGGTACTTCAATAGATTTGGCTCACTGATGGAAGTATTGGATTATTGGACAAAATGAAGGGGCCTGGGGACAGGACAAGCAGAGCTCTCATGGTGAGTTTGGCAGTAAGTTCGGAAGTACTTTGGTAAAGCAGACCTTTTCCAGATTTTCAATAGAAACAGATTGTAAGTCTAAGTCAGGTTAGTCATGGAGGTCTGGATCATTTTGGAGGTCCTTCCAGGCTTTCATCAGCTTTCTGGAACATAACCTAAAGCTCTTTGCAGGACAATTCTTTCAACTGCTTTGCACTAGAGGGAACCAGCAGTGTATGCAGAATGTTATATGCTGACATAATGAAATATTTCAAGGGCACCTCAGATGGCTGGGCTGGTTATAAATAGTACTGGAGGAAAGCTGCATGAGAGTCACATCAACCATTCCTAAAAATCTCTGCAGGGAGGTATTTTTAAAACCCACCCACTGCAGTTTCATTAGCACCACCTGTCTTACATTTGGAGAAAGACAGAGATGATGTTCTCCAAATATTTGTGGTACCCTTAAAACCAATGTATGCAAGTGATTAAATATTCATAGTGTGCCTTCATATTCAAATGTTTCTTTTTTAAGCCTGCAGCTGACCATTGCCTGCCTTAGAGAGACACTTGAGGACTGCAGGATTCTGTGAGATTTTATAGCTAATATCTGAAGCAAATTAACTGTTGGCCCTCAGAAACTTTCATTTGAGATGTTTGCAATAAACTCAGCTATGAGAAACCAGCAGAAATTCTTGCATATTTTATAGTTAAAAATTTTATTTATTTTTCCAAAGGAATATTTGAAATTATGATAATATAGTAGGAATACATAAAATTCAGGGGGCTAATCGAGTAATACATTAGCTTTTTAAGAGTAGAAAATCTCCCATCTGTTCCAGGGAGTTAGCAGGGGACATTTGAAGCATACTGTAGCTTGGTGGCTGCTCTGCAGATTTAGTTAGGATGAGTAAATGGAAGATTTGAGACCAGTCTAACTGATCCCAAAACAGTTACTGAAATTTTCCTCAATATACAAACAAACTTTATCAGACTTCCTCCTGCTTCAGATGTCAGCCTCCTACAGTAATGTAAGATAATTTCTGGAGTCCATGTCTAGTCCACATTCCAGCTTTTCTTATAAGTTAAGAACTGCACTGGTTCAGTTCAACCAGGAAGTGGCAGTGTTTGAAAGGAATGAGAAGTCAAGCCTGCTCTGCAGCTCCCATAAAGGCAAATTCCAAAGGAGATGGATAATCAGATGGGACAGTGGGATGGAGTGTCTGACCCAACCACCAAGGCTGTGAGTAACCTTTTTGCATCACTACTTCAACTCTGAACCCTCTGCGGTGGTCACCTCTATTCAAGATTTAGCAAAAACATGCAATGGCAGAACTAAATCACTGGTTGCTTTGCTTCTTGCCCTTCAGACCCTCTACCAGAACACAGATAATTTGGCAGGTTCCTTCTTGCAGTGCCTATGTCTTTTAGTGTTTCAGAAGGTACAACACAGAGAAGATAAGACATTCAAGCCCAGGTTGTTCTCTTAAGGCATCACATCTCTTCTGGAAAGCCTTTTCTTCTTTGAAAAAAAAAATCAGAAATGCTACTGAGAGATTGACACCTGCAAAATTAAAGATGTTTCTCATGTTTTGCATGGTGATCTGGTGGTGCTGCTGTTCAGTACTATTACCTGTGAGACAAAAGAGAGCACTTGAAAATTTTCAAAGCATAAAACACTGATTTAACTCTTAGAAGTTGATTTAACTCTTAGAAGTGATTCCTTCAGAGAGAGAGAAAAAGAGTCTCTCTGCCCCAGGAGCATTTATTTCACAGCTTCTCCTCTTGTGGACCACTGATGTAAGCCTTAGCATTTTCCAAAATTATCAAATACCAAATAGTCATGTCCATAGTTGCCCCTGTGCACTGCCTGTTTGGTCTCTTCCTGTAGCTTGATGGCAAAGAACTGATACATGATCACTAGAAGGAAGACACCAGGCAGGTTGGCCCTTGTGCAGCATTTGAACTTTGGAGTCACCAGATGTATTTCTCTGAGACTAAATTTTCAGCAGCAATTTTTGGAACTTATTGAAGTTCACTACATTGTAGAAAAAATGTCATTTTTCCTTTCCACTCCTTAGCTTGTCTTTTGTACAAATATGCTCTATGTAATGACATGCTTTGATAAACTGACTGACTTAGGTTTTTGGAAGGAAACAGTTCCTTGATTTGAGTGTCTGTGCAGCTGCCCAGCAGCATAGTGCCATTGTATGCCAATGTCACCATGCAGAGCTCTGGGACTTGGCTGGTGGGAATGTGCTGGTGAAAAACTGAGTAAAACTCCTTCTCTGCCATTGCAGAGATTTGCATCCTCATTCCATGCAGACTGTGTTTTTCACACTGTGGCTGCAAAGATTTAGGGGTGCATCAGTCAGAGCCTCTAACAGAAGTGACCTGGGAGAGGAGTATGTGCATGGACACTGCTGATGGATTTCTCCCATGACCCTGTCCATGCTGGTTAGCATTAGGTATGTAGAAGTAGAAAGATAAAGCAGTCCTAAAGACTGAGGTATTGTCACAAACAGCTTTTTCTGGTCTTGGTGTCCAGGTAATTTCATTCATTCAAATCTGCTGTAGTATTGTTACAGGTTATTTGACCAAAAGTTTGTGTTAGATTTCTTTTAGGGAGGCAGCTGAAACAGCTAGCTCACCACCCAGATATTTTCAGTGTTAATATTTCTTCTACATTTCCCGACCTGCCAATATAAACTGCTACTGAGGATCTCCTAGCAGAGCTGTAGTAGTAAACATATAATTCTTTTGGCAGTCTGTAGCTGCTTTATAAATTTAGACAAACTAAAATATATAAGCATTTCTGAGTAATATATTGAGGTTCCAAAAAAATGATCCATCCATTTGGGATCATTTTTTTGCTAAATAAAACATATTTTGTTAAGCAAAAAGGTGGTCCAAAAGAGAAAGTTAATAATCTAGCTTTTAGTTATATCAATAATCTTCAATGTTTCTTTCTACATATCCATCTTTTACAGTTCTTATGAGAATACTCATATCTCCTCTTGGGAGAGTACTGTATTTAATTAAATACACATATAATGGTAGTGCAGTGACTCACATTTAACTTTTCACTCCCATATAACCTACTTTGTGTGATGCATTTTCAGTGCACAAGGCATTTAAGACTTCTGGTCTAGGCATATTTTTATACAGGAATTCTTGTATCTGGTCCTGGGGAAACCTGTAGTTTCAGACTTTCCCCTCAATGCTGGAACAGGACTGTTTTCTCACAAGGCTCCTCCCTCTGGAGAGAGACCAGGGCTGGTGAAGGGTCTGAAACACAAGTCTTACAAGGAGAATCTGAGGAATCTGTGTGTGTTTTGGAGAAAAAGAGGCTTAGGGCTGACCTTATCACTCTCTACAACACCCTGAAAAGAGGCTGTAGCCAGGTGGGGACCAGCCTCTTCACCCAGGCAGCAAGTGACAGAACAGGAGGACACAGTCTTAAGCTGCACCAGTGGATGTTTTGGTTGGACATTAGGAGGAGTTTCTTCTTCACCCTTCACAGAAAGGGTGATTAGACATTGGAAGGGGCTGCCCAGGAAGGTGGTGCAGTCACCATCTCTGGAAGTGTTTAAGCTAAAACTGGACATGGTACTAAGTCAAAGTAGTCTTGATTGGTCAAAAGGTTGGGCTTGATGATCTCAGAGGTCTTTTCCAACCTAATCAATTCTGTGATTCTGTGCCTGTGCTGCACCACCTGTCCCCAGCAACGATATGGGCTGCCATAAAATTTACCTTTGACAAAATCAAGGTGCTTTCTCAGTATTTTGACACCCCAGACCAGCCTCTTCACACTGTGAAGAGCGAGGCATGCACCTGCTGACAGCGAAGACCGAGCCTCTGTGAGGGCAGCTGGCTGCTCTGGCTGCCCTTGGTTAACGCTACGAGCCAGTCCACCTGGCAGGATTTCCCAAAGTACATTAGCAAAACTACTTCAGCACCGATCGATGACTTTATTCCTCACTTAAATTCCATTACTTAATTTTGGAGGCCACAGCCTGAAAGTCAAACTGCAGTAATGTAATTTGGATAATAAAAAAGGAAAAGGCAAAACCATCCTTACAAATAGTCAAGAAACATCTATTTTGCATAATGCTATGGGATATGTTCTAATACCTCTTAATTCAATGCAGAATAAAGTTTATTAATCTAGGTTTATTTTCCTGCAAAGTTGTTGTGTATTCACTTTATTTGAGGGTGCAAGCCATTGTCTTATTGCTTTATTAATGCAGAGTATGTCACTGCACATTTCCTAGCTATCTTCTTTAGTCTGACTTCTTTATACCTTCGCTTTGCTTAGTCTGCCTCCACATGTCATGTCAAAAAAAAAAAAAAGAGTTACAGTTGCCCCAGGAGAGACGGTTTCTATCTCAAAATTCATGGTAAAATGAGTTTTCTGCAAGTGGTCTGATAAGTATGTTATTTTTTAATTAAACTTTTTAGCCTATCAAGACTAAGGAAGTCAAGCTGGTGATTCAATACAGGGGAAAGCACCACTACATATTTTGATACTTGCACTTCTTATTTTTCTATGATTTATTGCTATTATATACCTTAGAAGGGCTGAGAATCAGAATAAATAATTTTTATTTTACTGCCAGGCTGTAAGAAATGGATAAAAATACATGGTTTTCTTTAAGAAAAGTTATACTGGACTTCAAAACATACTGCTCATGGATTTAAAGATAAGATCTTTCTCTCTGGTTAGGAATAGTGCTTGTCTTCTATTCAGTGTTCTTCTATGGAATTTGCAATAGAGTGGATGGGATTCTCACATTGTCTTCATTTCCACCTGGACAAGAGACAAAGAAAGAAGCTCAGAGTTGGAAAGAACAAATCATTTCAGTTTTTGATTGAATAATTTGGGACAGACACAATCACTGCTTACAAAGTTTACTGTACTCGGTAGTGTGAGTAAAGAAGAGTTTTGAGTTATTTTGTTTGGAGCCTTTTTCTCTCACAAGAGAAATTAATAAAAAAATTTGGTCACAGTAAGGATTAAATGGGGGACAAGTGTAGAGCTCCTGATAGCTCTGCTGGAGGAAGAAAGAGTATTGCTGTGACAGACTAAATATAAAAATTATGGGGAAATTATATCCCTGTAACACATCTGGAAGCAAGTTCCCTTGAATAGCACTATGATTTTACAGATGGAGTCCAATCATGTAGCATGGCTCTAAGTGAAACACTGTATTTCACACTTTTTGGTTATTGCTTGATGGATCCTTGTCTTATGTCATCCGAAATCCCAACACAGCTTTTGACCAGAACAATTCATGTCTGACTTGGCTGAGCAGTGTGGCCAAACCTGCAGCAATCTGCAGTGGAGCATGCCAGCACCCTCTCATTCTGTCTCCAGGAAGACAGGAAGGTTGTTTTCACATAATTCATCACAGTGGGGATAGAAAAAAAACTTGAGGAGAGCTGGGGAGGAACATTCTCCACAGAACCTTTGTCACGAGAAAGCAGTGTCCCTTTGGGTTGGTACAGAATGAAATCCCTCCAAGGCCTACAGGCTGGCAGACAAAGACTTGGACACTAATGCTCCACTGAGCTCTGGCTGGCTTTACATTTCACCTTCCCTTTGGCTTCCTCCTCCCCACATACTGCTGATGTTGCTGTTGTAAGACATTAATTAACATCTCCTATCGAAGCAGCCATTTCCACCTGATGGAGACATGTCTGCTGTTGTTACTCATTAGGTCTGCAGGATCAGCTGTGAGCTAGAGGCTGGGAAGAGGTTTCTGACGAACTGCCCCAAGGCCTGCCTGCCAGCTTCTCTGTCTCATTAGGTAACAGATTGAACACTCTTCAAAAGAAGAGTTAATAGCAAAGTAACCTAGAGTGACATTTGGTCAGCAGCCCAGCAGTTGGAGGCACAAACTGTATGATCCCTCTTGCAAGCATTTTGATTAGTCACCAGCAGCTCTGATCTGCATGTGTGAGGTTCCTGAGACCAAGAAGTTGGAGAGAGCTGCCTGGGATGGTTCTCCTGGAGCTGTGCAAGGGCAGGTGGAGAGAAAGCTACTTGGAAATCTTGATAGCCATGTCAACATGGAAGAATTTCATTTAGCAAAACCAAGAAACTATTCTCCCCTTCCTGACAAGGACCCTAATGCAGCAATCTCAGATTCACTGCACACTGTGTGTGCAGGGCACTTTATGGATGAGGGCAAATAGCTACGCATTTCACTGATAATTCTACAGGGTGCTTCAGAATATTGGCCATTTCAGGGTTCTGATTCTTCTTCCTGATAACTGAATTTGATTTGCCATCACACTCACAAGATTTACTTGAATGTGCTTCCTTCCCACCTTGGGAAAGTAGAAACTCGAAGAGGGAGAAAAGGCAATTTCCCCAGTTCAGCTAGAAGTCAAGATTTCAGCCTCTCTCATGCTATGATAATATATGCTGTGATTGGTCCATCACTACTAACACAAGGCAGCTTAAAGTGCACTGAAAATGGAAATAAGAGACAGAGAGACATCTTAGGACCTCATCTGCTCACAGCATCCACTTCTGCTTTAAACCTGTCTCTGGCACAAACTGAAACAATCTAAGTGTAGAACTTTGAAACTTCTAGTGAAAATGGGGTGCATAGCAAGGGGGAAGACAGTTTGGTCTGTGATCGGACAACAAAAGTTACTTGTAAGACATGGGACCTGTGCATTTTGAGGTTATATGGGAATGAGCATTTTTTTTTCTTTAGAGGAAAGTTTAGGTAAGAGGAAAATAGCATTACTTGATTGAAGCAGTAGCAAAATTTAGAAATTGGCTTAGCTTAGCTAGGATGTTGATGAACCCACTGGAACAGCTCTGTTCTGGTTTGTTTCCTACAGTGTGCCAGAGCCAGCTCTTGGCAGGATTATAATTATATTGTTTTTAATTATGTCTACCTTTTGACATTATTGATTTTGTAAGGTGCTACTATTCCAGCATGCTAGGCTTTATAATCTATAATTAGATAGGTTTGCATATGGCCTAGGAAAACATGCTGCAAAGAGTGACCACAGTGTCACCAAGAGTTGTTTAACCTGGAAATGCTTCCTTCCTTCAGGTATTAATTCTACTTCCTTCATATCCTGTACTGCCATTTCCAAGATGCTGTGCTATGCTGGTGCATAAGGAATGAATTCAGTGATGACAGTTAACAGATCAGGGAAGCAAGTTGTAGTTTATATCTGGACTAGAGTTATGTAGTTACGTATTTACCTAACTATAGGTCTATAGTACAGAACTGGTGTTTTTGGTGTATCATCAACTAAGATACGATTCCTGAAGGGTTACTATTATCTCAGATAGCATCATTTTATATATTAAATTGATGGCAGTATTTTCCCAATGCATATGCATAATTTTGTGCTTATCCACATAGAATTTAATCTGCTCTTTTATTGTCTAGTCACTTGATATTACCAGATACATATGCAAAGTCAGCTCCTGTCTGGATAACTGTGATTAGGCTAGTGAAGTTTCTGGCCTCCCTGCTTCTCTTCTGACCTTTTACAAGCTTATTTGAGACTGTGTTGAACACCAAAGGTCACTGATACGCACCTCTCTTGAGATTTTCCTCTGCTGAAATAAACCCCCACTTTCTCATGTTCTTTATCTTTTCTCTTTTAGCCACTTATATGAGGGCTTTAGCCTGCCATCCCATGGTAGAGTTGTATCCCTTGAGGGCTGGGTTGAAAGCCATCCAAACTGTTTCAAGTTGGCATGTTTACCAGGCCATCCCAAGAACACAAATAAATTAGTAAAGCACATATTTCCTTCACAAACATGACTGTGACCTGTTCTTAGTGCCTGCAGTTTATCCATGTACCTATAAGCTCTGTTGATTAGAAGATTCTCTGTGAATTTGCCAAATACAGACATAGTGTTTGCAGGCCTGTGACTCCTCAGGTCTCATGACTCTGGCTCTTGGTGACCTGATTGTCTCTAGAGAGGTTCCCAGTCAGCAGCAGAGTCTGGACATGTTAATCAGGTCAGATAAATATAGATTTGCCTGAGAACATGCTGGGAAGAAAAGCAGAGGGAGAGGTGGCCACATAGGACCTTCACTGTCCTATAAAGCTCTGGGCAAAAAGGAACAGAGGAGCTTTCAACTCTCTGCTATGAGTGGCAGAAGAGTGAAGACAAAAGTTTTGTGAAGGAAGTTAGGTGAGGAATAAAAAGCCATTCAGGGATAATGGGAGAACTGACAGAATGCTGCTTTTTGGGAAGTGCACACAGGTATCTGTATTTTCATTTTTGGCTGAACTGGAGAAATGAGAAGAATTTCCATCTCCTTGTTACTGATTTAAAAATAAAATAATAATAAATATAAATAAAAGAAGCAGCAACATAAAAACAGTCGGGTCATTTTTCTTAATTTTCAAATCAAAGTCAGGAGCTTCAGCAGAGGAGAATTGATGATAGATTCACAGTGGTATGGATATTTATCCCTGGTTGTGGTTGTGTTTCATGGGTGCCAAACTATTCTGGCAGATAGAAAAAATGATCCATGGTTGTGCAAGCTTCTGTTTGCATAGCTAATTCTCTCCCAGTATACAGGCAAACAAATGCTTGGGAGAAATACCTTGGTTACCTGATTGCAGAGCTGCCTCCAGAGTAGTTTTCTACATTCAGCTTTGGCCATCACAACTGCTTATCCTATCTGCCCTTGACTTCTTCAGTTGTTCTTGCTCTTCTGGCTGCCTCCAGCAGTTTCTGCTCAGGACACAATACACCTTGTGTGAAACCTTGTGTGAATTCTTGCCCCAGTTATTGGATGTTAAACTTTTCTCATAGTACAGAACATTGCCAAAAGCCTAGTGCAATCATCAGTAGTAATATCAGAAAGTTATCATTTTACATGTGACTAATAGAGTGAAGAATAGAGTGAAGGCTTCATTACAGTAAAGGCCTTGCAGACAGAAAAAAATATTGCCACCTTGGAAGGCTTATGGCCTAGGGATGCATTTCATATTCAACACCTTGTGATTATTTCTCTGTTGATATAATAGAAATATAGTAACTTTGTCTTCAGATCGTAAAGGCTTCTGAAGTTCTAACAAGTAAAGCTGTAAATTCCACCCTCTCCAAAGCTATTACCACTGATTTTGTAATTTTCTGTTCAGTTTTCAGCAGTGTTGGTCTCATAGTAACAAAGACATTTTCTTCTAGGTTAATGAAAAAGAGCTGTAAGAGCACCACAGATCTTTCCTGTCCTTTGTAAAAGACCAGTGTACACATACAGACATATCAAGATCTCCAACCTTCCCCTAGAACCATAGCTCAGTATGTGGGTTTCTAGGTAATTTTTTTGCGTTCTTTCACTGCAGAGCTGGCTTTCCCTAAAGATGTTGAATGGTTAGTGATGCTGATAAGATGAATTCACAGTAACACCATTTTCATGACAGCATCTCCTCTTTTGAAACTCCCAAACCTCTGAGGATTAATAAGCTGAACCACAGTTACTCCTAGGCACTTCTATGATGCCAATCAGGTTCACGGGTTTCCATTATTCTGCCTATGATATGGCCCTGTGACATCCTGGAAACAGAATTGCATTTGGCTTGGCACACCTCTGCATCTCCCTCCTGCTCTGGTGTTGGTTTGAATTATCAGTTATGTGATTCAGAATGACCTGCTTGCTCTTCTTGCTGTGCTCACATGGCAGTATAGAGCAGGCCCTGTGCATTGTTGTCACACAAAGAAAAGGGAAAATGAGGCAGAGGTGAAAAGACATTACGAAGAAAAGCTGCTGTGGTACATGCACCAGCAAATGAGATCTGTGAACTGGGAGAAGAAGATTATGAAGCTCTTTCAAAGATGCATCATCTAATAGTGAGAAAAAAAAGTAAAGGGATAGTTTCTAACCTCTTCTGTGCTTTAATCAAATGAAAACTGGGAATCATTGAAACCATAGGAGGAAAGCCAAGCAAAGTGCAAAACCTGTGCATGCACAAGAGACTCATAGAATAGGAGTTCACCAGTGGAGAAATATTCTTATATTTTTGATCATGCCATGGCTTATCTGACTTGGGAAAAATAGCAGTGGGAAAGCTGTTTTGAAACAAAATAAATCCTTTCAGCCATTATGTACATATGGTAAAAATATAGGTACTTGCCAAAGGTTTCTGGAGTTTACATAAACCATCTGAGTGAAATGTTACAGGGGTCTTTGAACTTATTTCTGTTGTAGGTAAAACCCAGACGCTGATGGATGATATGCATCAAATTTCTGCAAAGCACTGGAAAATTCTTCAGAAGCTTAACTGATGCCTGGAGCTGGAGTCTTTCTGGTATCTGAAAACTGTGAAGGAGTTATCAGGTTGTGCCATGGGAGAAACACCCCACAAGCATGGAGATTTCTAATGATCTTTTGGCTCTCTTTCAAAATCTTTTGTCTCTCTGTTGACAGAACTTTGCACAGAATCAAAACAAATGCCATCTCCTGGCCCTGGCTGTAACACTCTTGAAGTGCCTTATCCATGTGCTCAGCTTGCTTGATTATAAGTGAGGAGAAAAAAGTATTTGCTAAATTCAGATTTTATTGCCTTAAAACAGAACTTTCCCAGCTGATGGGCAGTAAGGGCTCCATACGTTTGTGCCAAGAGTTTCGGTGTGCAGACGATAGAGGAAACTGGATAAATTTAGAAGGACCAGGGAAAAAGACACAGACATTTCTGGGGACCTTGTGGGACTGTTTTATCTCAGGAAGCAACTGAAAGTAGTTGAGAACATGGCTGGAGAAAGTGTTTGCAAATGCTTTATTTCAGTCTGTTTTCTCTGGCATATTTTTTTCTCTGTTAGAGAATTACTTAGTTCATTGTTTTTCTGTTCCAGTAGCAGAACAGAGAAAGCTGCATCTAAGGATGCTCACTAGCAAGACATGGGCACTACTTCCTGTCAGGTTTTTGCACCTTCAGGAGTGCATTATGGCCTTCAATACATAATTTCCTGGGAAGAGCCCTTGAGCAGGTATCCTCCCACATGTCCATTGCCTGTGAGGACTGTGGGAGATCTTTTGAAGAGGAAGGAGACAAATGGGTCCGTGTGCTCTGCTCGGGCAGCTGTTTCCCAGCTGCTGTATTTGAGGAAGAATGTGCAGCTTAGCAACCACTGTTGGAGTCATGCCAAACCCCTGTACTTGTAAAGGCTTTATAGTCAGCAAGTGTAAAGCAGCAAGTGAGCTCATTGTGTTTGTCATCTGGACAGTGCCTTTGTGAAACAACTGAGACTGAGAGTCGCTGCTCTTGCAAGTGAAAGGACTTGAATAGTCACAATCCATGTGCAGTGAGTGCTTGTGTCCATCTCTGGCCAGAGTTGCTTCTTTCAAGCCATGCTGGGTAAGTGCTCCAGAACCAATGAAATCTCTGAACCACATGGCAATAAGTGGCTCTTGGTGCAGTTTCTGAGCCTGAGGAGAGCTTGGAAGGCCAAAGCAGATTGTGATTTAGAGTAGTTTTGTGTATTTAAATTTTGAAACAATCCATAGTCTAGCTTTCTAATGTCAGCATGTGCTGTCCTGCAAAATTTCTGTGTGTTGCATTGAAAATGAAGGAATCAATCTCTTGTGAAGAATGTTTTTTTGAATGAGAAACTAAGGAAGCAAAAATGAGAAACTTGTTGTGTCCATAATATTTTCCTGGAAACAAGCTAAACTCCACTTGCAAGTGAAAACCTGCTCTCTGTTGTTTTTTTTCCCCTTGGGTAACATAAACAGCTTAACTTGTCAGCAGTTACATCAGTTGTATACAGAAGTGCTTGTGTGGGTTTTGTGTAAAGCAGATTTCTTTATTTGGAGTTATTTCAGCGAAACATTTCCCCTTTTCCCTATGTCACCAAAGGATGTTTTGAGACTAGTGTTTTCTAAGCAATTAGATTTTCTAACCTGATGTTCTGCTCTTTACCAATCCATGCAACTAATTTTAGATGGGGAAGTTTGAGCTAGCCTGCCTGCTATGGGGCTTTTGCACATTGCAACAACCTGCAATGAACACAGCAACAGATAGAAACACTGTGTTATGTGGTCAGGAAGGAAAGCTTCTGAAGATCAGGGCTACAGCAGTCTGTGAGGAGGGAGAGTGAGCTAAAATAATGCCACAGGAAAAGTTATGGGGATGATCTCCTAGGGGCCTGAAGGAGGGTGAGGTCACTCTGTGTCTACCTCAAAAGCTGGTGTTATGTAACACCTTTTTTCTTCTTTTTTCTTTTTTTTGCCTTGTGGGAATTTTCACTGCTTTATTTTATTATTCCCTTCTGATTCAGAACAAAAGGTTAGGTCTAAAAATAAACTGTGGACTGGAAACAGGAAAAAAGAAACCACCAGCCTACAAATACACACACGTGTGCACACACACACACACACACTTTCTCACAAATTTCAAAAGAAGGGAGTTAAGTATCAAAGTTGACTTACAAATGTTTTTAAAACAAAGAAAATTATAAGCTCATCTTTTCTTGACAGTTTATGGGGACCATTGTGTTTATGGGCAGAAAAAGGAGCTTTTACAACCAGCTGCAGGCTGATGACTGTTTTGGGTTGTGTTTGTTCTTCTCTGGGATCCACTGTTCATTCCTGCACTTGTGTTTGTTTAACTGATTCCATGGGACTTGCTCTGTAGTATTTATCCTTTGGGTAGTTGATGCAATTGTCCATTCATCTGCAGTTGGTCTCCCTTGAGACTTGCACCAATTGGGAATTGAATCTGTATTTGAAGAGATTCCCCAATCTTCATCACCGGCAATGATTTGTTTTTTAGTTTTTCACTGAATTTTATGTTTTGGATGGCTCTGCCTTTTGCCATGTGTGTGTGCAGATTGGGAAGGTATTGCCTTCTTTCCCAGCCACCTCTTCCATGCTGTTTTCTTGGGAACACACAACCTGGTTTATTTTCATTCATTTGCTTTTCATATCCAGGTTTGTTTTCTTAGAGTGCTTCCAGCCTCACCAAGACTCTTCTCATTTATCATCACAAAGACACAGTGGTGATTCCCAAAGGAGAATTTCAGTAGTGTTGAGATGCCATAGTGAGCCAAGGTAAGTTGCACCGGAGAGGTGCATGCCCCTTTCTGTTGAGGTTTCCAGGCTGTCTCCTGCCAACTGGCATCAAGCCTCCTCCTCTGCGAGTGAAGCATTGTCTTCAGGAAGCTCTGTGAAAGCTTTTCACCATCAGCAGAGGACCAGGATAATAAGTTTTCTCTGGAGTGCCCCCTCAAGTGGGCAGAGGTGCTGCGCTGTGACAGAGGCATTGAACTCAGTTATGTGGTCCTTGTTTCCACATCTAGATTTTTGAGTGACCTTGCATTGGTGAAACAATTCCTGCCTTTATCAGCAAACCCTGCCCCTCCTGGCTCAACCCCTTTACAGCCAAGAACAAAGATCACTACTAGCAAGTGGTTCTTCCTGACCCCAAAATGTACATTCCTCTCTCACCATTTTTTGAAACATTTTATCTGTTAGATATAGCTGAAAGAAGACAGCACCTGTAAATACCTGCTCTTTCATCATGTATTACATACAAAAGGACATGAAGAGTTTGTACAAGGAATCTTAAGGGGTAGTCTGGAGTTTTCCACAGGGAATTAATTGTGAATTATTTTGGTAATGTTTTATTCAGAGCCTCCAGGATTTTAGGGGTTAAAGGGAAGTTAGAACATGTGTAAAGTTGTCCATTCTCATTCAGTTCAAGTTCTGGAGTTTGGTACTTGGCAGAGAATATATGAAGGAAAATTTTCATGGCACTCCAGCAAATCAAATTTTATGCAGGAGCAGTGTGAACAATATGCGATTTTCTAAATCCATTTTCTGTGTGCTTGGTAAGAAATATTACTTTTGTTTTGTGATTTCTCTGTTAAGAAGCATTTCAAAAAAAATCTGTACCACCTCAAATAGAACACTTTGATTCCTACAGAAAAGGGAATGGAAGAATGGTGTTTTGTCTGCTTGTCCACAGGTTGTTTTCTGAAACTCAGTAGTCTCAGCTGACTCCTTCCAGATGAGATTTGCTATAAACTGGAGGCTACAACATATTATGGACAGTCAGGGAAGATTTTTGGCAAATTAGAGTACCATAGTAAACATAATTTTACTGTCTATTGCTTATTATAGTATGTACCAAAGCATTTAGTGTACTTTAATGCTGATGTGTGTTTCTCAGTACTATCTGATATTTAAACTTTGATTACTTCTTATGCAATCTAATGTATATTGCAGCAAACCTTCTGTCAGTGCTTGTGCTCATAACTTGACAGTTTGAGAGATGTATCCCATTAATTTCCAAATAAAATGTAATAAATATTGTCAGAATCAACACAGTTAAAATGGTCATGAAGAGAGCATCTTCACAATGTGTACCATTTGTTCAGGTAGACAACGCTGGAACCTAAAGGAAGAAAATAATTACAAGTTACTAATGGCTCAGTGTACTCTGTTCAAAGCCCTGCCCAGGTATCTGTGTTCGTGCTCTAATATGTTGTAAAAAGGAAAGTATTTTCTTTTTGGAAAGAAAATTTTGACAGTCTGGAAGATGAGATTTCTTAGTCTTCCTCCAGTTCAGTCTCCTGTGTTTGTGTGCCAAGTATCTTAGACAGCATTTGGTAGGTGTGGATAAGAGATGGAGTTGAGCTTGAATTCATAATAAGTTTGAATTTGAAAATAGATTTTTGAGGGAATTGACTTTTTCTTCTAATCCAGAAATATGCCAAGGAAGAGTTGCTGGAAATTGCCAAGGCTTGCAGCAATAAAATGAGTGAAGATAAAAGTCTAAATCTACAATAAAAAATATTCTTTTAATCAGTCAAATCTTTGAGAAAGGATGGTTCTAGTGTGGTACACAGTATGCAACCAGTATTTGCATCTCTAGCTCTCCTGCCCGCTTGAGCAAAGTGTGTCCCAGTTCCTTACTTCTACAATTTAGTGTAGTCTTGTGAAGAACAGATTACCTTCTCAAAATCTGACACAGCAGGTCCTCTCCTGATTCCC
The DNA here is from genome assembly GCF_026979565.1 of Vidua chalybeata. Taxonomy (NCBI): domain Eukaryota; kingdom Metazoa; phylum Chordata; class Aves; order Passeriformes; family Viduidae; genus Vidua; species Vidua chalybeata. The sequence goes on from NC_071570.1 coordinate 46,117,986, forward strand.
AGGCTCAGCCTGCTGGTGAGTTTCTCCATGGCCTTGTCCTTGGAGAAACTACAGATGTGGATCCACATGTCAACGAGTGCCTTGTAGGTCTCAAGCAGCCTAAAGTCTGCTGCAAAGGTCTGGTTTCTCTGCTTTGGGACTTCAGTATGGGACAGAAACACAAATATATGTAATTCAACAAAAGGTCTGGCTTCTCCTTTGGGACTTCAGTGTGGGACAGAAATACAGATATATATAATTCAACAATTTAGAGTACCTTGGTAAACAGAAGTATATAGTCCATTGCTTGGTCTATGAATATATTAAAACATTTCTCCTAAGGAAGATAATCCCATTCTGTTGTAAGGAGGAACACCTCTATAAGCAGAAAAATGCATTTTGCAGAATAAAGAAAGCTAGGGAGGGGGATAAGGAAGCATTCTTTGAGTTTTGCTGCATAGAAAGGAAGTTAAAAAACAGGTTCTGCAACCACAGCAAAGTACAAAACTGTCCCTTGCTTTGACAAGTCATCAGTTTATCAGAGATTAAAGTCTATGTCATTGCTGAGTACTCTGTCCTTGAATTTTTTTTGCCATCAGGACAGTCTGACCTGTTCCCAGGAATGGCACAGACATCTTCAGGTGGTTGGGGAGCTGTGCTCATACATAAATACGCTGATCTTTCTGATGTGGATCTCACAGCAACTATTGATTTTCTTTTATCTGAAAGTACACTGGAGAGGAAAAATGAAAGCTTTTTCTTGTGCATTTGTTCTTCATTGGACATTTATTATCTGTGAAGACACAGTTTCTATTTCAAAGGCATTAGAAGAGAATTTTTATTTAACCCATCAGTATCTGGACTGCAAAACCTTCTCTTTATCTCCTTTCTGAAGATTTCTGAAGTCAAATTTGAGGCAGTGAATAAGAAAATTATAAATGTGTTGCTATAATCAAAATCTTTCTCATCTAATGATGCATTTCCAGATTTTTTAACTCTGGGTTTAACAAAGTAGTTCAAGGAAGTGTTCTGGATAAAAGTTCCCTAACAGGAATTTTTAAAGCCTGTCCTTCCTTAGCTGGTGAAGCTTAAGCATTCATAGCTGAGGAGCCCTAGCTCATACCCTCATATCCATGGAGTCCTAAGTCCCCAGCTTTTCCCTTGTGAGCTCTTACAAACCTTCCAGTCTATACTATGGACCACAGAATCCACAGCCAGAGCGAGATGGAGGTGAAGGAACAACTCAGACCTCAGTGTTTTCTTATTGTGGTGTCATTATTGAAGCCAGGCAGTGTATGAATAGCTGCAGCTTAGCAAACTTTCTATTCAGTCAATTGCACACTGTGAGAAGTATATTAATTATGTGAATTTCCTTTTTATAGTCCTGTTAGTGGTCTCAGATTAGTTGAAAAGGTACAGGAGAACTAAAAAGTGAGTGGTAAAGGGTTTAGCTGTTGAATTACCTGTTTGCACTTGAAACATGCTAAGAAGTGATATAGCTTGTATGGAAGCAGAATTTAGAAGCAGCTGTGAGCAGATTTCTTATCTCAGACCACCTTGGGAATTAAATGTGTCAGAAGATTTCAGCCCAAATAAATGTGAGACATTTAAAAATTCCAATGAAAACAGCATGTGGTACTAATAATTGAAATGCGACATTGCCCAATCCCAAGTCCTCTGGTTAAATGCAAAGCAACTTGAATAACTCAAATTAAACAAATAACTCAAATTGACCAGTACAGCAGGAGGGCTAGACTGTATGAACTCTTACATTCACGTGTAACCATGCTTTTAAAGACTGTGAGAGGTTTAGTAGCCTCTTGTGATATTTGAGCTGCAGAAAAATTTCCATAAATAGGACGCTTGTTAACAAGTAGGTAACTACTTGAGAGTAGAGAAGTGCCAAAGTAATATTTGGAATTGTAGTTATTTAGTCCTTTCAGGGCTTTAAATCTTCACAAGCCTAGTAAGACTAGGTTAAAAAAGTTATAATCCATACTGATGAAGGAAGGTACATAGGCATCAAGTGTGAGTACAGCTGACTTGTTTATATAGAAGATGCTGTGGGGCATTTTTTGAGCTGCCACACTCAAAAAATGTATGAAATCTTGCAGGAGAGAGATACACACTCCAATACAAATACCTCAGTAAAACTAACTAGGCAATGTAGTGGATATGAAAATTTACTCAATCTATGCAAATATAAAATAAAATCCTACAGCAATATCCATGTAATGCTTAAGTGAAAAGGAGTTCTATCTCTTATGAGGAGCCAAACTGCTATCAGGGAGAAGCTCAGGGTTTTGTCTCAGAGAATTTGCACTGACTATACAGTAAGGAAATACAGACCTGCCCAGAAGATTTACTTTTCTGACTATTTTAACACCTGTAAAGTGTTTTAAGGATAAAAGTCACAAATATTTGTTTTAGTCATCGTTTGTTGCCATGTCCAGTGCAACTATAATTTCACAGTTGTGTTTTCTGCTAGATATGTCAGACCATGAGCAGAGGGGTTTGTAGTCTCTTCTAAGTCTTTGTTTTATTTCTGATTTATTTTTATATTTTCTAGCACTTCTGAGCATTACATTTTTGCAATAACTTCCTTCCAGTGCACAGGGGAAGAGAAGAATTCAAAGTATTTATAAGACCCACTGGCACTTCAGTGTTGGTTGAGGCTGAGCTGGGTTGGCATGTGCTGTCATGGTACCTCTAACTCAGCAGATGGCAGTGCTGGGGACCATATTTGTGCCTCCTAATGTCAGACAGGACCCAATTATTTCTGTGAGAGGTTATGTGGAGGTGTTGATGGGTGAAGCTAGCTGCTACCTGATGGGGGAAGACAAGGCTGGTTCATTTCTGGTTTGGTTGAGAATGCAATGATGGCTCTGTAAAGGCAAGTTTGTCTTGAGCCACAGCAGATTAACAACTGCACCTGCAAGGCAAGGATGGAAGAACTTGGCTGTTGCTGGCTTTTGCAATTTAGGACACCAGATGCGCCTTCCTCAAAGCTGAGGCAGGGGCGTTAAAAACCACAGAGTTTAGAACAGGTTTGTGCTTTCCTTATTCACAGTTTCCTCCAGGAGAAGATGCGAGTGACACATATAGGTGACTCCCACTATTATCTTTTAGGAGACTGAATGAGTGTGTATGTGTGCATTTGGGGTTTTTTAGCCATGCTGTCACAAGTGTTTTCTATGGCCAGTCACCTCCAATCACACTGTGGGTCCAATGCTCAAATCTTGGCCAGACTCTCCCTGTGGGATCAGCACTGCTCGTGGTGGTGAGAAGCCTAAAAATGGTTACAGAACCTGTGAAAACTATGGAGAAGGTTTTCATCTCTCTATCAATCCCAGAAAGGCTGAACAGGGCACTCACATTTCTTTGCATCCATGAAAGCTAGAAAGGGAACTTTTCCCCAGCAGAAAGGATTTTGGTAGAATTTAATGATCACAGGAGGTGTAGATTAACATGTATGAATCACAGATATTTCTGGCTCTGGATGCAAGCAGAAGTACTATACTCAAGCATACGTCCATCTCTCTGTACAGTGCAGCAGCAAAATTAAGCACAGAGTTTCAAACATCTTGTCAAAATCGCTTGTATTTTCTTGATTTTACCTTAAAGACTGTCTGTAATTTAATCTAGACTGAAGCAGCAGAACTGATTTCTGGGTATGAAAAGTGACAGTTTTTCTCAGTACCACTTGCAGAATGAGGAATATGTTGAAATTATCTTAAGTTGGGATATTCTTTAAATACTTTAGGTTGGCTAATTAAAACTTTCCTATATCAGCAAGAAAGGATTCTTAATCAGTAGAACAAACAGTTAGCATTCCTTAGTCAAGGATATCTGGGAACCAAGCTATAAGAGTATAATAAATGAAGCTGTTGTATGTCTATGAATGTCACTGAATAAACTTCGCAAATGACTCAAGGACCATGTATCCCTTAGAGGAACTGTCTGTATTGTAATACCGAGTCATGCCTAAAAGTCAGAATGACACATGCCTTCCCTTCGGCTTGTGTAGAAGTTAGGATTACCTTGTTTAAATGGAAGCTACTAACCAATCATAATGAGTGGGCTGTACTTGGGAAGTTGCTAACTTTGAACTTCTGAGTATAAATAATGCTGCAGAGGATCCTACCAATGTGCTTTTTTTTTGTGGAAAACATCCGTGCACACAGCACAAATCTGAAAAAAAGTGATCAATGCCTCTGTCAATGTGTGACTAGTGGCTTGTTGCACACCAGGTAACAAATCTAATTTTGTGGACAATACCACCATGCTGCCTCTGCTCAGAAGGGCTCATGCAGCAGTGGAGAATTCTGGTGTGAAACAGGTGGCTCAAGCAAAACAGGGAAGCTCTTCAGGGACGTCTTCTGTTGCTCATCTATCTCTCACAATGCATGTTTTTGAACACTGTTGAGAAATTATACAGGACATAGAAATTATGAAACCACTTTCCTGAAATATTTTGATTCTTCCAGGAAAGCATGACATCTGCAAGTGCTTCAGGCTGTTCACTACGTAATGTTACTTAAAATGTAGGAAAACAGCTGGAAAACATTTTTATGAAATGCTGATGTGACATTTACAGATCTTTAGCAAAACTGATTTTCCTACAATTTTTAAGCTGTGAAATTGTTGGGGAATTTAATGCTTCTAAAGGCCATTTACTATTTTTAAACACCATTAGTCACACTATTTTTACCAGTAAAAGCCTTCCTTGCAGCTGATGATAATGTACTTTCTCTTCCCAACTTTAATGAGAGAAGGGTGAAGGGATCAGAGATGGGAGGCTGAACCATTATGTAATTCCTCTCTACAGCCTTGGCTATTGTAGCTTGTGTGCACAGATGGGAAGATGAACTATGCTTGTTTTGTCTGGAGTGGCATCAAGTGTACCAAAATGCTGACAAATTTCAGAGGTGAGCTGGTTAAAGCTGCAGTTTCTCTCCTATAGAGATATTGTGACATTTTCATGTATTTTTCACACCTATGAAAAGGGGAAATGACACATTTCTCCTGTAGCTTATGAATTCACTTTTGAGTCACTTTCTCCTAGATTCCAGCAGCCTGTCTGAAGAAAGCTGGGAGCCCCAGAGCCCCTACCTGTCAGGCACTTAGCTGAAAGACTGTCTGGATGACTGGCATGTTCTCCCTAGCACCTGAAGGACCATTTGTTCCTAGGAAAACCTGGGCTAAACCCTACCCTACACTCTCAGAATTGGACAGCATGGCCCAAAGGCTGTAAGGGAGTTTTGACAGTAACTGATCCCACTGTCTTGAGCAGCCACAACACTAACTGAGCTGTTGATGAGATATTTGATGAGGGTGCCAACTAGCTTTTTCCAATGATGTTAAGGACAGTTGTTCCTCAAAGAAAGCTTCAGAGAGAGATTTCTGCTTCCCTCTTCTTATGGGGCCCAGACACCTCTTACCATGATGGGAAGGAGGGCAGAGAGCTGGTATTTTTAGGTCTCCTTTAAAAACCCTTTCCTTGCACTGATTTGCTGCCCAGTAAAATGTGAAAATGCAGAGATTTTCTGACATTCCTGTTGATGTTTCAGGGATGTAGTCACAGGCTGTCACTTAAAATGTGAGGTGATGTTCCCAAGTTGCATCTTGTTTCTTTGATGCCCTTTCTGGGGCCAGGCACTAGATTTGGGCATAGTTTAACTGCTGTCCTTGGCATGGGAACCTCTGAGAGAAACAGTCCATCCTTTTTCAGCTTCACTTTCACCAATTCTGTCCCATCTGAAAAGAAACTGAATGTCTGCAGGTAGTAGCCAGAATCACTGAGCAATGTCATCCCTGCTGTTTCTTGTTGTACAGTCTTGTATTAGAGCTGTCTGTGACATTTATTTTGTTTATGAAGCAAAGACTCCTACACCCACTCCTGTTTTTGTTTGTTCAGGTAAATTACGGTACTTTGCAACTTAATTGCTATGGACTTTATGAAACTGCATTAAAGACCATGCTAATTGTGGGCTTGCTCCCTTCCTATTTCTGAATAGATTTTGAAATTCTGTAATTGGATGTATTTAATTTTTTGTAACTTTATATAATGAAATTGTGGATTAATATGAAAGAAGCAGAAAAAAATCTGTCTCTGCATCAATGCAGAGCTGTTTCTAGCAAAAGGTTTTGTGTTCTGGGAGTTTAGGCTGGTTTTCAGAGCAGTGATTCTGGAAAATACTTAAGGGATTGGGATTTGATAACTGGAGAGAAGGGTTCTACTCAAAAGAGTACCTGTTTGTACTCTTACAGGTACAAACTGTGGAACCTACCCAACCTTCCCACCTGTCAGAACAATAGGTCAGGGGAAGTGGTTTTGCTATGAGGTACATGGCATTTGTGGAGGTACCCAGAATTTGTGGAAGTACACGGAATTTGTAGGAGGTATTCAGTGACATAAGCCATTTGGAAACATGAACATTCAGATGGTGGGTCTGGCTCACTGCAGGACAACATCCTAGGTATTGCTGTAACAGGCAGCAGAGGGCTGAATCCTTGCTTAGGAAATATTCTTTCAGAAAAGTTATGCCTCTGCATTGACTTGGGATGGCAAACATCCATCAGTCACTGTTTTCTGTCTGTCTTTATGAGCCCATATACTAATACAAAAAAGATCAACAAATTTGGTGAAGACAGTCTTTCCACAGACGGCTGGCCAAAGCTCCAGGCTGTGGATTAGACATTTATATCTGAATTATCTGTCAAGTCACTTCATCTATTCTGGTCACTGCCTCTATGCAACTATGAAAATTGTATCATATTCAGCAGTTCAGTGAACCAATCCTACTTTTTGCTGATCCAGTCTTTCATGATGCAGTTAAATCCACGATCGTGAAGAGCAGCAGATGGGCCCGACAATTTGCAAAACATTATTTTTGTCTGGTAAAATGTCTCTGTTATTTTTAATCCCATTTCATATTTTATGTTCTTCTTTCTGTTTTATCTAATTCACTGTGGAAATGAAATGCTGTTATTTGGTTTTTCATTGCCAGGTTTTAGTAGAGAGGAGGGGAGGGAAGGCAGCTGTAGAGGTAGTTGCTGTAAGAAGCTGCTGGAAGCTTCTCCAGTATTTGTCAGACTCAATGCCAGATGGCTGCAAACCAGACCCACCACTGTGGGTCAAGTATGAGTCAATCAGAGATGGCAGTATATGACTCTGTGATAACATCTTTAAGAAGGGAAAAACTGGTGAAGACCGTGGTGAAGCAGCTGTCCCCACATAGAACATGGAGGTACATGGAGGGTGCAGAGATACATCCTCAGCTGTGGCCAAGCCCCATGCTGAAGCAGATGGATGCCTGAGAGGAGGCTGTGACCCCGTGGGAAGCCCAGGCTGGAGCAGGGTCCAGACAGGGGCTTGTGGATATGTGGAGAGAGGAGCCCATGCTGGAGCAGTTTTTCTGGCAGGATTTGTGACCCTCTCTGGAGCAGTTAATGAAGAACTATAGCCCATGGGAAAGGCTCAGGCTGAAGAATTTAATGGAAAACTGTTTCGTGTGGGAGGAACGCCTTGCTGGAGCAGGGGAAGGATTCCTCTCCCTGAGCAGTGGCAGGAACAGTGTGTGGTGAGCTGACCATAACCCCCATTCCCATCTCCCTGTGAAGGTAGAGATGGGAAGAAGGGAGGGTTTGGGGAAGGTATTGATACTAGATATTTGTTTTGCTCTGATTATCATTATCTTGCTCTGATTTTGATTGATAATAAATCCATTAAATTTCCTCAGCTAAGTCAAGTCTGTTTTGCTATAACAATATTTGGAGAGTGATCTCCCCATGTCCTTATCACAACTCATGAACCTTTCATTGTTCTTTCTCTCCCCTGTCCAATTGCAGAGGGAGTGATAGAGTGGCTTTAGTAGGTGTCTGGAATCCAGCCAGGGTCAAACCACCACAAACACATGATAGCATAAACAAGAAATCTAACCTATACAAGAAATCAAACTTACATCGTCCCCACTTGCCCCCCAGACAAAGACTGGATGGTTGACTTACAAAACAGGATATTTCTGTATATAAGTTAAGCTCTATAAACTGAACATCAAAATGTTAGGTAAAGGTTTGTCAGCTAGGCTTTTACCTTAAAGCAAAAAAGATTTCCACCTTCCAAATGTTTGCAGGATTATCTGCATGATTCACATTACATCAGCATTATCAGCTCACCATACTCCAGCTAATATGTGTGGAATATAAGGATCCCTGGTTTGTAGTGATATCTAGTTAAGGGCTATTCGGAAAAAGAGACAAATTTAAGAGGTAGAAAAAAAGTAATAAACAGACGTATATACAAGCTTTAATAAGTTGACCAGAGTTGTTAGGTCAGGTCTTTGCAGGAACTAAGCGTTTAACTGGAGACATTTCCAATAAATGAAAAAGGGGGGGAAAAGATTGTCTTTGGTCTCCTGGGAATAAGTAAATTTATTATGAGATATTTTAATGGGCTTGCACAAGTGCACAAACTTTCCATGGGATTTCTTCAGGGGATTATGGAAATGTATGGGAATCCTCCTCAACTTTTCCTCCATGCATGTGGTTTTGCTACTCTTTCTTGGATGCATCACTGTCAGTGAGACAAAACCTCAGCATTCTCTGGGGTTTTCTATTGGCCTGTTACACATTTGCAGATGTGTGAGGGACATATATGTGGTCATATGTCCATGTGGTGTCAGATCAGTAACAGATCATCCCTGCCCAACCAAATGGATAAACCTGTTCATGGTATTACATTAATCAGAGTGGTTTGTGGAATAAGTTTTTGTGTTCTTGTGGTTACAGATAACAACAGCTACTGCTTAAATATTATTTCTTTTGATCATTTATTTTGGTCTGGTATTGGAATTCATTCTTTTACTAGCTGAGAATGGAAATTCAGCTGGAAATAATGATTATGAGCCTTTTGTAAGATGTGCATCAGGACAAGGTGAGGTCTCTGTGTGTCCTGTCCTTCATTTTCTCCACCCAATTCTTAGGTGAAGTGACTGTAAAATAACTGGCTTTTCCTTTGTTTTTGGAGGAGCACAGGTTTACCTGCCCACTGGATTGGTCCTGTGAACATCAGTAAGAATGAGCCTAGAAGAAAATCCCTCAGAATATTTTCTCAAGGTAGAAAAACTCCAGCCTGCTTTTAACCTAAGTCCAAGTTTTCCTGTTCATAAGAAATGTATTTTAGTTTGGTTCAGTTGTGCAGGCCTTTTCTGTGAGTCTCTTTTTGAGCTCTTATCTCTGACAATGCATGTCACAAGTATATCCTTGCATCAGTGATGGCCCACCCTGTGGTGGGCTGCATCACTGAAGCATAAGCAGCTGAATTCAATTCAATGTGCAATTGCAGGCAAAAGATTCTAGCTATATCATAATTCAAAGGATTTTCTCTTTCACCCTTCAGGATATGGATTTTGGGGCCAAATTGAGAGCCCATGAAGAGATTTTGAAGCATGGCTTGGGATATTTCTGCCTGTCTGCAGTGGTCAGTACTTTCAGCTTTCTGGCTAGATTGACTCTGTGTGTTTCTCTTCTCTGCCTGCCTTTTTATGTCCCCTCAGTATTCACTGTGGAGATGTAGAGGCAGATGAGCTTGGATTTGCAACCTGCATTAGTTCTGTGAGGGTAGAACAAGAATTAGTCTGGTTGATGAAGAAGTTTGGTGGGAGAGGTTCATAGAAATGCTGTTTGTAATGAAGTTTGAATGCATGAACAAAGCAAACTCCTGTCTTCATGGCAGGAGTATGTATGCTCACTGCAGGAGTCTTTTAACAAATACAAGTTTGAATTGCTAGCTTTCCTAAATTTCATTGGAGCTGTGTCCATAAACCACTATCTATCTCCTGCTTAGCAGAACCAGATTGTATCACTGGCAGTTAAAGAAGATGAGGAAATTCCTGAGTAACAGTCAAGCAGCAATAAGGGAGTATTTTTCCAATGAGTTCGATCCACAGTGTAAGTGCTCTCTCTCTCAAGGATAACTAATGTGAAAAGCAAGCACTCTTCATTGGGAAGTCGTCTTTTGTTGGGTAAAGTCCTCTTTGGATCCTAAGACTGTATTCCAAGTGACAGGGAGTAAGTGTCGCTGTGGGACAAGGGGCTTTTGCAAAGCACATGTAAAACTCCCAGATGAACAGCAGAATAGGTTCATGAAGAGAAAACCTGCTTCACACATCAAGGGAGAAGTACTTGTCTTGGTGCATCTTGGAGAAGCTGAAGGGTCGCTAAGAGTGAAACAGAGTAAAAATTTAACAGGGTAGAAAATCCATTTGGATTTAGGTGAAATGTGCCACTTTGAGCCTGCTAACATAAGTAAAATATGCCGTTTAGTCTGGTAACTGCAGCACTAGCAAAACTGCCCCAGCTAAGGAGAAAGAATGCAAATTTCCAAGCTAAAGAGATAAGAAAGACTCCTTGGACCTTGAAACAGACAGCACAGAGTGACCCAGGAGTTCTTTCTGTACTTTCTGACAAAAACTGAGTACAAGTATAACTAGCTGTAAGTGTAACGCGAAATCAGCAGAATGAATATGCATGAACCTATTGTGAAATTCTATGAATATGTAAATTAGTAAGAGTAATAAAAAAGGATCGGGAGTTCTCAGGGGTGCACATGCCCTTTGAAGGGAAATCTCTGAGTGCATGCAGCGCTGTAAATAAAAACATACCGTTCCATACAAATCTCTATTGGAATTGTGGGGTCTTGATTTTTCACCGCAATTCAAGAGATGATGCTTGCGCTGATGCTGGAGAATAGATCTTCTTTGCCACTTTCTGAACATACTCAGACCAGCATTGTTTGGCTGGGTGCTCCTGTCTACTGAATCATTCTTATTTCCCCTTTGAGTACTTGTAATTTACATTTGCAAATGCAGCCCTGTAACTTGGGCAGATTAGGAATAATTTCAAGCCTGTCAGTATACCCAGGGCAATTTAGGTGACCTTAGTAAAATGTTTCTCCATCCAAAACAGCTATCCTTGATCAGGTACAGCAGCCTGTGGGAGAAACCTCTTCTAAAACACAGGATAACTCTTGTGCATGGTTGGAAACTCTTCTGCTTGTCTCATTTAAATGACTCTAGTGCAGACAATCAGATTATCCAAGGATGAGGCCTGATCAGAATTTTATTAGATTTACTTGCCTCTATTAATTTTGATATCTGCATCTAACCCACTTCCAGACCCCACCCTTCCAGCATTACAGATTTTACTTCTTCAGAAATAAATGAAATGGTAAAAAAGGTGAACTCAAGGAAGTTATTGGAGGGAGACATGAGATGAGAATCAGATTATGCTTCCTTTGTTTAATTCAGTGTTCTGAAAAATCTATTTATTTAAATGCAGATTCCATTGAGCAGTTCTGCTACTGCAAGTATTTAGTTATATTTCCTCTTTGCTGTCTTCAGGTTGACCATGCAGTGAAAAAAAGAGCACACATCAGACTTTAAGGAGGACACTGTAAATCAGAAATCCACTATGACAGAAAATATAACAAGACTAATAACTCTTGTTATTACTTATATTAACTCTTGTTATTAATGCTGATTGTTTCCTTTCCTGAAATAAATGGTAGATTTTTTTCAGGGAGCTGTATGTGGATTTAATAATGATGTGGATATTATGCTGAACTGGAAGTGAGACTGTGAAGTGGTCCTGACTGCAAACAAGTATGTAGAAATAAAGACTCTGGAGGAACCATGAAATAAAGAATACAGTGGAAAATGTGACTGCAGGTGAAAATCTCTCAATACTTTCAAGACACTGATGGGAAAATAAGCAAAACTTTAAAAAATGTAGAGCAACTCTGTACACTGTGAATCAAAAGGAAGATGATCTGCATTAAACTACTGAATGCATGCAGCTGGACTCTGCATCCACTTTGCACCTGCATAATGAGAACTTTGGATGCAAGGAGAGAGAGGGGCTGGGAATCAGTTCTCATATGACTTCTTCTGAATTAATGTTGACATGTGCAAGCCCATCCTCTTAATGTAACTATTCCTTATCCTACATTTGGAGAAAGTGGGGAATTTAACAGTAGACAACTTGGGATGTGTGTGGAAGGTTCAGTCTCCTCAGGAAGATGACAGGCACAAACAGCTACTGAATAAGTCATGCAATAGACTGCTAATGGCAAGTGATAATTTTATACCTAGAGCATAAGGAAGTTCAAAGCCTTGAACATGACTGGGCTCTGCTTTGGGTAGGAAAGAGAAGGCATAATATTGAACAGAGGAGATAAGCAAGAGCTGGGGAAGAGATAAATTTTGCCCTTTTATCTGAAATTAGTTTTGAGTCATAAGAAAGCTCAGGGCTGAACTGAGTTGTGTTGGACTTGCATGGCAAGATTTTGGCAGTGGACTGCCAACAGAGCCAGTGCCAGATGGCTCCAGGACAGACCAGGGCCGAGCCAATCACAGATGGTAGTAGTGACCTAGTAATATATTTTAGAAGGAAAAAAATATTGCACAGATATAATTGTGCTCAGAGAAGTGAGGAGTGCAAAGTGAAAGGAAGAGCTCTGCAGACACCAAGGTCAGTAGAGAATGAGGCAGGGGAGGATGTACTCCAAGTGCCTGAGAAGACATTCTCCTTCAGTCCATTGTGAAGGCCATGGTGAAGTAGCTCTGCCCCTGCTTCCTGTGGAGATCCCTGGGGGATGCAGAGATCCACCTGTGACCCATGGAGGAGCTCCACACTGGAGCAGTTGGATGCCTACAAGGAGGTGGTGACCCTGTGGGAAGCTCATCCTGGAGCAGGCTCCTATCAGGGACCTGCATACCCATGGAGAGAGGTGCCCATGCTAATGCATTTTTCCTGGTCAGATTTGTGACCCTGTTGGAGGATTGTCCTGGTTTCAGCCAGGACTGAGCTTGTTGTAGTGTACAGCTACACAGATGGAGCAAAAAGCTTTATGAATTTGAAATGGGAGTTTCTGTTTCCTAAACCTAAAGCTGGAGTTTCTATTCTGTATTTTTACGTGTATTTACCCTTCCCCCTGAAGCTATTCCCATTGGATTTTACCTGTAATGTAAAACCCAGACTGGTTTTACAAACCTGTAACTCAACCCCAGACTGGGGTCACTTGTACGTGCAGCGTTCGAGCAAATACAATCTACTTCGGACTGCACACAAGTGTCCAATCTCTTGAGTCTCTTTATCCCGGTCATGATCGTGCTCTCCAAATAGCTCTGTCTGTATCCAACGAACCCACAAAGGGGCTTTTCGCTTTTCTCCCAACTGCTCCCAGAAGCGCCTGGCCAGCACCCCAGGAAAAAGGAGCTGGGCGAAAACAAGGAAGTTGGAGAGAGAAAGCGGCAAGTGGCGCCGCAACGTGTGGCCCTGATACAGCAGCTGTTTTTAGGGTGCGGCAGATAGCGCTCCGGTTTGGGGCTTTTCCAGACGCTGTTTTCCACAGCCGTCACCGCGGGAGACACGGCCACTGATGCCGCCACCATTGAGCTGTTAGGGCCATGGTCCGCCCGGCGGGAAAAAGCCCTTGGACCACGGCGAGCATGAGGGGGTTTCTGCTCCTTCTGCTCAGCTCCAGCAGCACTATCACTGCTGAGAAACTGTTCCGGCTCCTGCCCGGTTCCGGGTTTCCAGTGGAGTGAAGACGCAGCTTCTGCACACCCCAGAAGATGACTTCAGACCGGGAACCACTGTTGTTTTTTTGTTTTCTAAGGGTCGACGGTTCAGTAAGATTCAAAACTAGCGCGGGAGGGCCCCGGTTAGTGGATCTGGGTGGAGGCATCCCCATTCCCGTGGAGGGAAAGGAGCATGTGAGCATGCAGCGTGCTGGGGTGTTGCCATCAGTTTTTAGACCTTTTCAGGTTTTTTTTCTTTGATTTTTTGGCAGCAGGTGGGTGAGGCTTGCTGGTGGGCAGAATGGGTGGGAAATTGTCCACACAGCAGAAAGAGATTTATAACCAAGTAAAAGTAACCCTGACAGAGTCAGGAGAAAGTTTTTCTAAAAGTTTTCTGAAAAAGTTTATTAAGTGGCTGATTTTGAAGTTTCCAAACGTTTCAGTTCAGGATGTGAGGCAGAAAGTTTCTGGAAGGGGGTTGGCACCGCTTTATCAGAAGGCACCAAGAAGGGGGATCCTTCAGTGAAGGAAGGCTTGATGAGGATCTTTTTGTTAGTGTATGACATTGTTAAAGAAGGTGCAGACAGTCGGGAAATGCGGGAAACTGAAAAGAGCTCATCTGCTTTATTCCCCCCATCTCCCCGACCTCCACCGTCTGAAAATGCTAATTGCTCTGCTGAAACCTCTGTTTCTAACCCCTTTCCTGATCCCTTTCACAGTTGTGGCTGTTCCCAAAAATGCTGTACCCCTTCTAACCCCTTCCCACACCCCCCACGGGACGAATCGCCACAGGATGGTGGCAGCCATGTGGCGGGGGGTCTTTGTCTCTCCACAAGGTAGACAAAGAAGCGTGGCGGGGACTCTTCCTTCCCAGGTACCCCCCCCCCCACGCCAGTCCCTGATCCTCCTTCCCTTTGTCCTGACCCCTCCTCCTCCTCTCTTGCAGCAGACCAAACCCCTCCCAAGTGCTATTGCAGGCCTCCGCCCACAGCACCGCCCCTCCAGGTGGTTCCTTCAGCTCCACCCCTCGAGGTTGCATCACCCGATCCCACACCGCTCCACACAGCATCACCAACCTCAGCCTCTCCCACAAAAACCTCCACCCCCGAGCCTCCGGACCCTGCCCCCCCATCCTGTTTCCCAAGCCCCAACCTCTGGTTCCCATGGCGACAGGAAAGGCGGGGAAGCCAAAGCCGGGAAACAGAAAGCAGGCAGAGATTCAAATTCTCTGTTCATAGCCCCCGTGTTATACAATGCAAGAGGGCAAAACCCCAGATGGGAACCACTTTCATACAAAAGCATAAAGGAACTCTGGAAAACAAAACATGAATTTGGACAAAAAAGCGAATTTTTTAAGAGCATGTTAAAAGCAACTTTCAATTCTAACACCTTAGTTCCTGCTGATTTGAAGTGCTTGTTTAGTTGCTTACTCCCTCCATCAGAATACAGAATGTGGGAAAGAACTTGGAAAAGGTTTGCAGGAGACCTTCTTCCAGGAATTTTGCAGAGTGCTGATTATGCAAAAGATATAGAAGATGACGAGATTACCCTCAAACATCTTGTGGGTGAGGGGGATTGGAACCAAGTCCAAAAACAAGCAGCAAGGATTCCAAAACCAGTGTTAGACCTCACAAAAGACGCAGCAGAGCGGGCATTTCTTAGTATGCCCTCAAAGGAACCTATAATACCTTATATCGCTCTCCAGCAATCTGTTTCAGAGCCATTCATGGATTTTGTTGATCAAGTGAGAGACACGGTTGAGAAAAAGGTGGAAGGGCAAGAAGCACAAGACGAAATCACGTTAGAAGTTGTCACCACAAATGCAAATGATGCCT
This sequence comes from Vidua chalybeata, assembly GCF_026979565.1. Lineage (NCBI taxonomy): Eukaryota > Metazoa > Chordata > Aves > Passeriformes > Viduidae > Vidua > Vidua chalybeata. Next base: position 46,133,383 of record NC_071570.1, read on the forward strand.
GTCGGCGAATCATCATGGCTCTTCCAGCATCTCCTCCACCAACGCTGGATCGGCTCATCGAGGAGTACACAAGAAAAGCCACCCTGATGGCAGAAGACTTGGTGAAAAGTCCTCAGGAAAAAATGGTTGCTCCAAAATCAGCAACCCCAGAAACTCCAACATCGAGTTCTCCTCCTCCCAAATGCAGGTGTTATTACTGCAATGAGGAATTTTCATCAGCCAGTGCCCCTTTCAGGGGGCAGCGCCTCCTCAGGGGAGGAGGGAGTGGGGGGAGAGTTCTCCAACCAGCAAAAAAAACTAATTGGGAAGCGCGGCTCCACCCTGCGCAATGATATAAATGGGGTGGGTCAGGGGGTTGTTGGAGACCCCACAGATGACGCAGTTGCGTCAAACAGGAAATGCCGCAAGGGAGGAAGAGAACCCTAATTCTTGTTTTTCCTTTATACTGGTAGAATTTTTATAGTTAGTTTACCCTGTTGTATGATTTCATTTTTCTTTCAGTCTAGCAGGATGTCAATTTCTATGTTCCTGTTCCTCGTTTGGCTCCAGAAAATGACCTTCTACCTGCCCACAGAGGACGCGTGGATCGTCCCTCAGCCATGGAAAAATGTGTGGGTCACCCTTGTCCAAGCCTTGAAACAAGAACACCTGTGTTTAGCCACTGCCTCAGCAGAAAATCTGATGTCCACATTCCTGGTAGGGATTCCGAGCAAGGGGCAAGAATTTCCAAAGTCCTTGATCCATTTGCAAACTGAGTTAAATGAAAACAATCCACTGAATATTTGGGCAGAGTTCTACAAGCACAAGGGTGTTGTAGAACATGTTAAAATACCTGTTCAGAATCCCCTGCTCCTGTGGCAAAAGTTTGTTCTAGACCTGCCCACTGCTGATGGGGAGCCCCAGGAGTTAGAACTACTGGGCTCCACAAAAGCTGAATTTTACGTTCAGTTTAATTTTTCACCAGATAAAGAAATAAAACGATATGCACAGGTCAGACAATACAAGATGGAATTCAGAGCGGGCCAGTGGTGCACAGTTGTTGCTGTTTTAGAGGTCCCTAGCACCACGGATTTCTATCCCCGCAAGTTGGAAAAGGGAATGTTTTTCATCTGTGGGGATAGAGCATATCCAGGAAACCCTTCTTGTCTTATTGGAGGTCTGTGCACTCTGGGGCGTCTTTCCCTTGCTTCCCCCAACACGACTCAAATTCCAATTGGGCAAACAAAAAGAGAAACAAAAATTATTAAACGGAGTGCAAGTCAATTTGACGAACATTGTGACACCGAAATTTACCATTGGGCAAAATCAAAAAGGGTTGCTGTCTCTGTGTTTCTACCATGGGTAGCGGCAGCCAAAGCACTGAGTGAATTAGGCAATTTGGAATGCTGGGTGACGAAGCAGGCAAATTTAACATCAGCAGCCTTGAGTGATCTCCTTGCAGATGAGGAAATTACCAGGAAAGCCGCCCTGCATAAAGGGCAGCTACCGATTTCCTGGTGTTGGCACATGGGCATGGATGCAAAGAATTTGAGGGATTGTGTTGCTTTAATTTGTCATCAAAAGGCCAAAGAGTTCAATCATCCATCCAGGAAATGAGAAACCTCATTGGGAGCGTGAAGCAGGAGAATGAGGACTGGTTCGAGGGCATGTTTAAAGGCTGGGATCTTTCTGGGTGGGTGTTGTCCCTTTTAAAGGACATTTGTTATTTTGTAGTTGCAATCTTTTTAGTTTTGCTGCCATTTGGGATTCTTAAGCGAATCATTTCTAGCATTGCTTCCTCCAAGTTTGCAGCCTCCACACCTGTTGTAGCTGCTGCTGCCACCACGGGAGGAGAATGGTGGGAAGATGGAAAACAAAACAACACTGCAGTTTGACAGCTGCAGTTTCTCCTTCCCTCAAAGCTCCGTTCATTTTATTACACAAAAAAGAGGGAGATGTTGTAGTGTACAGCTACGCAGACGGAGCAAAAAGCTTTATGAATTTGAAATGGGAGTTTCTGTTTCCTAAACCTAAAGCTGGAGTTTCTATTCTGTATTTTTACGTGTATTTACCCTTCCCCCTGAAGCTATTCCCATTGGATTTTACCTGTAATGTATTCATACTGGGCATTGTTCTATTGGTTTCACCTTATCTCTTATTTTCCCCTATAAAACCTGTAACTCAACCCCAGACCGGGGTCACTTGTATGTGCGGCGTTTGAGCAAATACAACCTACTTCGGACTGCACACAAGTGTCCAATCTCTTGAGTCTCTTTATCCCGGTCATGATTGCGCTCTCTAAATAGTTCTGTCTGTATCAAACGAACCCCAAAGGTGTTTGTCGCTTCTTGCCAAGCCGTGGGGGCTTGTAGCCTCTCGGCACGAAGCTCAGATAGCTGGTACATCTGAGGGTCCACCAGAAGAACGGGAGGGACACTCGGGTTGCTGAAATCCTGCTCGTTTATTGAAGGGTCGCAGAAGGGGCAGACAGGGAAACAACGAAGCAGAAGGGAGGCAGATTCCGAGAGCCCCGAGGGGCGGGGTGAGGATTCTTTTAACTGCGTAAGGGTAGGAGGGTTTAGCATTCAAGGGTACAATCGGGAAAAGGCTAAAGGGAGGGGAAATATAACATTAACCAGTGGGGAAAAGGGAAAGGAGTGTTCTTGGTGGAGGAACCAAAGGGAAAACATGGAACAGAGAAGATTCTAGGCTAAGAGGCAGACTTGAACAATAACTGACAGGACAGGGGGAGGGTACAATTCTCTTACAAAAGGGGGTGGAGAACTCATACAACTGCTGTTTCCCATGGCAACCCTAGACTGCCTTCCCCAACCCCTCCTCCTACAGCTTCTCTCCCACTGCTCCTGGAAGCGCCTGGCCAGCACCCCGGGAAAAAGGAGCCGGGCGGAAACAAGGAAGTCGGAGAGAGAAAGCAACATGCGTTATTTTTTTTGCAGTATGTGTGGAGAGGCAAAGCCCGAAGCCATGTGGACATGTCTAGATTATTATTCTATACCACTTCAAGTCACAGCCAGAGGTGGAGGTGAGGGACTTTTGGAAAGGAGGGCGTGGCTTGCGGTCAAAAGACCAAAAAAGTGCGACAGAGTAGGGAACCTAACTGCCATTGTTTCTGATTGTCTCATGCTTGCTGAGCATTTTTTATGTGTATCACCCTCTATCTGTACAATATTAATAATTTCTGTTATTCATATTGTTGCTGTTCCTATTTTTTTTTTCTTACCTTATTGCTCCTTCTAGGGAATTTTTCTTACCTCAACCAGTGATCTTTGCCTTTTGTACCTCCAATTCTCCTCTCCAGCCACTCACAGTGGGAGCAGAAGAAAGGGGAAGGAGAGTGACCAAGCAGCTGTGTGGTTTGGAAAGTCTCAGTGGGAGAACTAAATTGGGGAGTAGCACTCCTAAATCACAACAGGGACCAACACTGGAGCAGGCTGTGCCTGAAGGACTTCACCCTGTGGAAAGCAACATAATTTGGAGTAGTTTGCGTAGAGCTTTTTCTCATGGTATGGACTCACCTTGGAGAAGTTCATGGAGAATGGTCTCCCGTGGGAGGGACCCTATTCTGGAGCAGGTGAATGGCTCCTCTCCCTGAGCAGCAAAATGTATGATAACCTGAACACAACCCCCATTCCCTGTCTTCCTGTGCCACTGGGAGAGGAAGCAGACCCCAGGAAAAAGGGAGGGGTAGGGGAGAGATGTTTTTAAAGACTTGTTTTACTCATTATCCTGCTCTGATTTCATTGGTAATAAATTCAACTATCCCCAAGTTCAGTCTGTTTTGCCCATGATAGTAATCAGTAGTGATCTCTCCCTGCCCTTATCTAAACTCATGAACCTTTCATTTCACATTCCCCAGGCCACTTAGGGAGAGGAGTGATAGAGCAGCTTTGGTGATATCTGGCACCCAACCAGGGTAAACCACCACATGAGTAATGGAAAATCTGCTTTCAAATTTAGCTCTTTTGCTCTCAGACAAAAGAGCTGTCTCACTCCTTCCAAGCAGTGAATTTAATTCTCCAGGAGGACCTCTCCAAGTGGACTGACCGAAAGAAGGAAGCAGAGAGAATCTAGCATAGGTTTTTGCAGAGAGCATTGCCTTATCTGTGAGGTACCTGCACAATCTCTTTTTGTCTCTGTCCTGGATCAACAGCATTTTTCAATCAAGCCCATTTTTCAGACTTCTACATTGGGTAGTTATAACTTTCAGAGAATTGTCTGTTTCCTGGGCTAGCTTTTGAAAATCATGTCCACCAACACCATTTGTTATTCTGCTCCTACCTTTCCAGCCTTGGTATGAGTGCCCCCCTTCTACCTTCTCAACCTTAGATTTAGAAATTTCTGCTTTGCACACCCATAGCAGATAATGCCACCACTTTTCCACCTGTTCCAAATTCTTTCTCTGAGGCAGCACACCTTTAGCCTTGTGGTCCATTTATACTCTCAAGCATGGCAGCTGTGTGGCTAGAGGGAGGTTGCCCTCTGACTGATTACACTTCATTACTCTTGAAGCAGAAGGGGAAGGAGGGAGCAAAACAACTGTAGTTGTTCCAAGTATCACCCTTGCATAAATAAGCGTCAATAGCTTTGCAGGGACTGTGATTTTTACTGCTGCTGCTGCAGATCAGTACAAATTAAAAACATGGATGTGTGGATTACCAACCTCCTTGGTGAGAGAGTCATCTTGTTTTAATTGTAAGGTATCATGCCTGTGATCATGGCTGCAGGAAATAAAATATCATTGTGTGTTCGTAAACAAAAGTACCCTGGTAAACTTAGTCTGAAAAACAGAAGACACTCATTTATAAGCAGCAGATAAAATAAATATGGAAAATCTGTCTGTAACACTTCAAAGATTTGTGAAGACAAACATTTGAGTACCAGAATTTTGATGTTTAAACTGGCTTTGGCTTTTAGAGAATCATTCTGCAAATTGCACACAACAAACTGAACACTAGAGTTCTGAGAGGCTCCACTCGGAGGTGCTGGTCACAGGTCGTTGTGGTCCAGGTCAAAGGGTCTCACCTAAGATCACTTTGTGGGGTACAAGACAGTGGGCTTTAGTCATAGTAATTTTCCTTCATGTCTGAAATTCAGATTGGTAGCTTTCTTTGAAATAAATTTTGATGATGAAATTATTATTCCACTTTGGTTGTTATTCAAGCAAGAGAAATAAGTTTCCAATGGTGTTTGTTAAAAACATGTGTTCATTAGATAGCGTCAGTTCCTGGGAGCAGACTAGGTTTCTGATAAGCTCATGAGGAGCTGAGACCAGGTGCATTCATCAAGGCTGAGGCCTAACCAGCATTTCTGAGATCATAGTGTGACTCCAGGTTTGAGATGGGGAGAGAGGATGCATCACCACAGGTATAAAAGTAAGTCCTTGAGGCTGGGTAGAGGTAGGATCTGGCTCTTCTGTTTCACTTGACCAATATATGTATCACCTTCTTACAGCCTGAGTAAAATGCAGAGAGTTACCTTCCTGCAGTGACTGCTTCTCTGTCTGCATTCGTGTGGACTGTGCTTTTGGCATTGTCTCTGCTGAGTGGGCAGGCAGAGGATCACTCCTGTTGATGATTGACAAGCTTGAATGGTCATGAACTGTGAGTGAGCTAAAATGTTTGCTTACAATAGATCTGTGAACCTATGCCCAGGATGAGAGATATAGTCTGTTTCTTGGCATAGTGAATGGGAATTTCTGTAAATGGTGTTTTAGCAGATGTCCAGTGTTGTGGCACATGCTGTTCAGTGTTATTTCAGTGCTGATTCAATACTATCAGGGTCCAAGTCTAGATGCTGAAAATTACATTAAAATGCTAAATGTATCTCTGACTACCACAAGAACCTCTCTGACCTACTGTTTTGTAACATAATTAATGTACTCTTAATGTGACAGCAACTGTTATGTACTTCCCAGGTGGAACTTTCATTATTTTGGTTATTGTTAGTAGATCATAGGCAATCCCCACAAGTTCAAGTGTCTTGCTTCATGTAGCATGCGCCTGCTGTTGAGTGCATGTCATGTTTCTGCTGTGAGTCGTGCAGCCTGAGAATGAACTTTCTGCTTAGGCAGGAGCGACATATGGGAGGTGGCACTGGGATGAGTGAAGTGCCAAGAGAAGGACTAGAAACAGACAGACTTGGAGAAGAAATAACCAGGCGGAGGAGTGCAGAGCAGCAGAGGCAGTTGGAGTAGCTGGGAGATTTGATACTAAAGAGTTCCCTATACTAGAAAAGGAGGAGGTTGATGGAGACTTCCTGAAAACTGCTTGGAGGCAAAGCCTACCTGGTGGGAATCAAACTCTGTAAGGGTACTGGAGAGCAAGCCAAGTTGTGGAGAAGCCTGATGCAGAAAATGTGTATGAATAGCTTGTGGATAGTCCTGTGGAACACAGTAAAACTGTCTTTAGGACTTGAGAACAGACTTGAATGCCAAAGGAGGAGGAGAAAAACCTTTCTTATACAGTCAGTGGAAGAAGAAATGAAGGCAGAGTGAGAGAACAGGGGTCCTACAACAAGAAAGGTCATACTGAGAGCAAAATCTGTGCAAAGCATGTGGACAGTGTTGCTTTCCATGCCCTGCTCTTGAGAAGCACTGGCTGAAGATCAAAGAGACCTGGAAAGGTTGTAGCAGGACAGAGGCTGATGAGGAATCCTTGTGTGGAATAACAGGTCTGAAGATCCTGAAGGCAAATCTCTGGTGAAAGGTACTAACATGGTTCTACCTGTCTTCTAAGAGTACTTGAAACAGTCTTGAAAAGGAAATGTTTCACCAAACATTGTGTCTTCTGCAAAAGCTTGCCGTTAGCCCTGTAAGCTGGGCTGCCTTCACGAGTTCATGAAGAACAGGAGAAGGATATTGTGTCCATAATGTCTCTGCCATGTTTTGATGAAGCATCAGATACTTGAGGGATGTCCTTTTGCATGACATGATGACAGATCTGCTCTGCAGCAATTTCCTGGATAATTCCTGGAGAGCAGGCCAGGGGCCTGTGGGACTTCAAGAAGTAACAAAGGGTCACTGTCACCTGATTCCTTTCATTTTGCTTATGCTTTGAAGAATGGCCCTGGTAACTGTTGACAACACAAGCAAAGGTTGCTTTAGCTGGTTCCTTGCCAGGCCATTCAGCTTACAGGAATGTGTGACCCACAGCAGTGCAGGACTTATGGCTCCGAGTGCCAGGGGAAAGTGTCAGGTGAGGAATCACACTAGGGCAGCATAGCTGTCCAACCAAAATGCTGAGGGTGAGTCCAGGGAAGATGGAATTTCAAGGCTGAGTGGAAGGACAAAAGCTCACCTGTTTTCAAATTCAGATTTTCTGTGAAAGACAGGCCTTATGGTACATCTGAGTTTTTGTTAATTAAGCTGCGTTTAGTAGGTCATGAAAGCTACCACAGAGATGGCAGGGAGTCCAAGTGCTTATAATAACACAAAATTGAAAATTTAAATCTGTTTGGGTTTTTTTTCCCCTATTTGTGTCTTGTGAGTTTAAAGAATAATTCACTAAGCTCTGGATTGTTCTCTCTCAAAAGAGAAACATGACCTAAATTTTGGCTGTTGCAAGAAAAGTTAGTTACAGCTTTAGAAGCAAAATAAAAAATAAAACAAAAAACTCCAACACTACATATACATAAAATCTGTCATGGTTTAACCCCAGGTGGCAACTAAGCACCACTGGCTCACTCTTGCCACAGTGGGGATGGGGAAGAGAATTGAAAGAGTGGAAGTAAGAAAACTCCTCGGTTGAGATAAAGACAGTTTATTAGGGAAAGGAAAAGCCATATACACAAGAAAAGCAAAAGAAGAAATTCATTCACCACTTCCCACTGTCAGGCAGGTGTTCAACCATCTCCAGGAAGGCAGATCTCTATTACATATAACGGTTATTTGGGAAGAAAAACATCATCACTTTGAATGTCCCCTCTTCTCCCAGCTTTATATGCTGAGTATGATGTTCCATGGTATGGAATACCACTTTGGTAAGTTCAGATCACATGTCCTGGCTGTCTTCCCTCCCAGCCTCTTCTGCACCTGCTCACTGGGAGAGCACAGGAAACTGAAATATCCTTGACTTAATGTAAGCCCTACTTACTAGTTGCTAACACATCAGTGTGTTACCAACATTATTCTCATAGAAAACCCAAGATACAGCACTGTACCAGCTACTAAGAAAACCAACTCAATCCTAGCTCAAATCATCATGTCTAAATGTTTCTCAAGGTGCAATTTAAGTATAGTAATGATGTTCAAACCACACAAAAGCTCATTTTGTAGGGAGAACTAAGCATTAATTGTTAGTTATGCACCCACAAGAAACGTTCTTTGTTCACAGAAGAACTGGATCTTTTTTCTGAGATGCAGGAATGTGGCAATTTTCAAGGGAGCCGTGCATTTCTTTTTCCTGTTTTTCATACCACTTCTGATATCCCAGAGATGGTGTTAACACTTCCCAGTTCAATGTTTCTGTGAATTTAAATAGCACACAGCTGACCCTTATCTTCTAGCTCATTAATAAAATGCTAGAAGATACCTGACTTATAATCTGGTTCTTTTGAGAAATACTACTACTTGACTTAATTCACTGCTGTTCAACACTGCCCTTTATATGCTAAATCCCTTCGTGCTGCTGAAACTTACGCAACAACATTGACAGCTAAGATGATCTGAGTTAACAATCTTGGGTAGGAATGTTACAGTTTTTGTTTTCAAAACCAGAAAGAAGCTTAATCACTGTAGTGCATCTATAGGGAGAATACATGAGAACTGATGTAGTAGCTATATAGTTATTACTGGGTTAGCTATTTGTTTTGAATTATAGAGGTCCTACACAGTAAGTTATAGCTAACTGTTAGCAAAAGAGTGATCAGTAATTATTGTTTCTTTAAAATCTCGGAGTGTTTGGAAGTCATTGGAAAAACATCTGACTTCTGTGAGCTTGGGGTTGGATTCTTTGCAGTTCAGGCCTCTCATACTGTATTTGCACTGTTAGTGGTTGTGGTGGTCTGTGATTGTTTCCCAGTGAGGCCCTAAATGCAGTGTAAGTAATCAGTACAAGCTCATAAGTGTTAATGTATCTTTTGCCAGCTTATTACAGAATCTCCTGTACCCATCTGGATGGTGGAAATAGTGTTGGATCTTTTTTACTCCCTTGCATCCCCATGGAGCTTCAGAGAAGTAGATGACACATAACTCGATCCACATTCCTTCTCTGAGTCCCCCTCAAGTATGGTTGTTGGCTAGCTTTTTCTGCCAGGGCACCAAAAGAAGCTGTTATCCAATGTTCTGGAAGGAGTTTTGTCATCCATTTGTTTACAGTTGCCAGTCTGTTTTTAACTTGGCAACCCCAAATCAGTCTGAAGCCATAGAAATACTGCTGGTGATTTTTGGCTTGAGGTAGGTGTAGATGCACTGTGCAACATGCCACCAGTCAGCAGTCACATTGGCATCTTTACCAGTGCTGAGAAGAAAAGATATCAGCCCATGAGTCTGAATTTAGATATTCAGGGGAAAGAAAGGCAGGAAATTAGGAATATTTGCTTCTAATTTGAAGACTGATTTAGAGAAGCACAGATGTAGGAAATTAATCAGAAAGCCAGGGATGAACACTGTTTAATATTCACTCTGTTGTCCTCAGGACCTAACTACATGCTCTCTGAAACTGGGGTCTGAAGAGCTTTATGGGAGCAATTTCTGGAGAAGTGTAGCATGCCAGGACAGAACAGGGCTTCAAAGTCGAATGGCACTTGATGAAAGAAGATGCCCTCTATTCTCTCAGAGCTTGTGTAGTTATGGCTTGCTAAATAAAGCCATTATATAAGAGATGTGATCTCTAGCCCCCTGGAAGGGGATGAAACTGTCCGGTGCCAAGTGACCACTAATATTTCTAGCTGAGTGACCCTGTGGTTCTGTCCTAGCCCTGAGCCATAACCTCTCAGCTGGCCTGTGCTCCAGCAGCTGTGTACAAAATGGTGGTCCCTGCTTATTTCCTTTCAGTTCTTCAGATAAGGGATTTTTGTCATCGCCTTGCCCAGGAGTCGAGTACTGAGGACATTTTCTGGCTTTGTGTTATTTTTCCTAAGGTTTCCTGGATGTGATACAAGGACTGGGAAGAGGAGCAGGAGTCGGCTTTCTCCTTCATTTGGCCAGCATGGGGTAAGGTGATGTAGAGATACCAGGGCTCTTCTTTATCTGTTTGTCTTCAGCAGATGGCTGAAGCTATGTGAAAGGACTGGATGAAAGTGTAGGGGATGATGCAATTTTCTCTGTTGAGCAGAGTAAGAGGAGAGAGACCTCTTTCATGAGTCTCTAGTGTAGCCATCTCTCACATATTGCTTCCTGGGAGTACGGGAAGAAGTGGAGATGTTGACTGGATTAGTAGGAAGCTTATTAGTTTGTGCTAGAGAATCTCTTGCTCCTACTTTTTTGCCACTTTTACTTGCGTCAGCTGAAATACACCATCCTGGTCTTGTTTATTTCAAAGTGCACAGGGACTTAGAAACTCTGCTTCCCATTTAGGCATTATAAAGCTTTCATTATCATGGATCATCAAGTGTCCCAAATGCACAGGACATTAGCCAGCATCTCCTCCATGCATAACTATTTCCCATGCCACTCTGGCTTTCTTAATTTTTTTTTTCAGTGTTGAGCCAAGAACTTTTCACCAAATGGCTTATATTTATTTCTGTTGGAGCTAGAGCTTCAAACACTCTTTTGGTTTTATTGTAATCTCAAAAAAGCAATTGTACTTGCCTGCTGGTCCACCTGCATTATTTCTATTAATAATAAATATATGGCATTTAAACAGGGGCTTTTTACATGCTAAGTGCTTCATAAACAATTTCAAAAAGCAGTGTTAAAAGTGTATAAATGTTGCATGGCTGGGCACTTGAAAGCTGGGAAATGCTAATGTGAACCTGGCTACCATGGTTATGTGCTTTATGCATAATTATTATTTATTAATTCTTGGCTTATACAAGTCCCCAAAAGTTCCTTTTGTTGGAGGAGGATTCCAATGAGCTGGAAACACACAGAGAGTGGAACCAGGGATATGTGGCCTAGGGAGAGTACAGGGAAACAGTTCTGATGTGTAGGGATGGGATCAGCAAAGCTAAGACATAAATGGAACACAACTTGGCAAGGGATGTAAACAATAACAAAAAGAAACCACATGTGTAAATGAGTCAGAAAAGAAAGGCCAAGGAGCGTGTACCCCCTGATAAATGAGAAAGGAGAACAGTTGTCAGAGGATCTGGAGAAGGCGGAGATACCCTGAGTTCTTTGCCCCAGTCTTCACTGGCAATCAGGCTTCCCACTTCTCTCAGCTCCCTGAACCTCCAGGTGGTGGTTGGGGAAATGAAGTCCCTCCCAGTGTAAGCAAAGAGCAGCTTCAAGATCACCTGATGAAACTGAGTAGGCACAAGTCTATAGGGTTTGACAACATACATCCCAGGGTCCTGAGGGAACTGGCTGATATTGCTACCAAGACATTCTACACTGTATTTGAAAAGTCACAGTGGTCAGACAAAGTCCCCGATGATTGGAAAAAGGGGAATGTCACTCTTATTTTAGAAAGGGGAGAAGGGAAGATTTGGAGAACTACAGACCAGTAAGCCTCACTTCTGTGCCTGGGAAAATGATGGAGCAGATCCTCATGGAATCAATGTATAGACTAGGGTGTGATCTGAGACACTCAGCATAGCTTTCTTTACTGAGGGCAAATCATGCCTGACCAGTCTGGAGACCTTCTGTGATGGAGTAATGGCAATGGTCAACAAGACATGACTGATGTATGCCACCTACCTAGACTTCTGTAAGGTTTTTTATATGGTCCCACATCACATCCTGATGTCCAAACTGGAGAGACATGGATTTAATAGATGGACAGCGGTTAAGGAATTGGCTGAATGGGTGCAACCCGAGAGCTGTGGCTTTATGTCCAAGTGGAAGCTGGTGAAAAATAATGTCTGTCAGGGCTCTCTCTTGGGACCTGTGCTCTTCACTATCCTCATAAGTGGCAAAGACAGTGGAATTGAGTGCATCTCCAGCAGGTTTGGAGATGACACAAAGCTGAGAAGTGCAGCTGACAAAACACAAGGATGAGATGCCATCCACAGGGACCTGGACAATCTTGAGAATTTGGCCTATGAACTTCATGAAGTTCAACAAGTCCAAGTGCCAGGTGCTGCACCTGGATCAACAATCTCAGATGAAAATACAGACTGGGAGATGGACCCACTCGCCTTCCCTGCTGAAAAGGACTTGGGGGTTCTTGTGGGTGAGAGGCTGGACACGACCCGGCCATGTGCGCTTGCAGCCCACAAGCCCAACCTTATCTGGGCTGCACCAAGCACTGTGGCCAGCAGGGTGAGAGAGGAGATTCTACCGCGTTCTACTCTGGTAACATGACACCCCACCTGGCGTACTGCATCTAGCTCTGGGGTTGTCAGTGTAGGAAAAACATGGGCCCTTGGAGCAGAGGAGGTCCCTGAAGATGATTAGAGGGATAGAGCATCTCTTCAATGAAGACAGGCTGAGAGAGTTGGTGTTGTTTCAGCCTGGAGAAGACCTGGGGAGGGTTGACTTCATTGTGGCCTTCCACTATTTAAATGGGGCTAAAAAAAGTAGATTAATTTGCTTTAACTGGAAAGAAGACAGGTTTAAATCAGATACTAGGAGGAAATTCTGTATGAGGGGGTGGTAAGATGCATCAACAGGCTGCCCAGAGAAGCTGTGGAAGCTCCATCCCTTGCAGTGCTCAAGACCAGGTTGGATGGGGCCCTGGCCAGCTTGAGCTGGTGGATATAATAAAGCTGGCCATGACAGAAAAATTATCTTTAAAGTGCCTGTCAACCCAAACCACTGTGTGATTCTATTTATTCTGTAACTCTATGATTGACAACTGGTTCTTCTTTTGAAAAGGAACAGAACAGGAGAGGGATTGCAGGATAAGAGAGAATAGACCCAGGAAGTAGAGGAGTACACTAGAAAAATAAATATAGTCTGTAGGTGACGCTGAAAGTCCTACAAGATGCATACTTTTTCTGTATCTGATCATGTCACTTGTTTCAAAAGCAAGACCAGTACCTTCTGCAACATTTGGTTTCCATGATACAGGGCAATTTAATTCTTGTGAAAATATTTTACCCAGCTGATGACACATTTTATTTGAGCAGTGTTCCCTTGACCTTAACTGGACAGTTAATGAGAGGTCTTCTCATTAGCTTGCTGAACCAGGGAAACAGCTGAATATACAAGTTAAAGAATTTGACTCTGTCTAAAAATTAAAGAATTTGTTTTTACGAGTCTGATCTTTCAGCAAAGAAAAAAAGACAACCAGGTTTTCATTTTTTTTCTCCTCTTTTTTTTTTTTTACTTGCACTAAATAATGATTTCTAACTAGAGGATGTAGTAGAGTAGGTATCCTGGATTAGTAACCTGGGAAAGGGAGGAATTATTTTGGCTGCCTGGCTTCACTACCTTTCCCTGCACCTCCATATTCCTCTCTTTATTCTCAGTAGTGCCTAAGCTGTAGTTGATGACCCTGCTGTAGATAATATTGATTTGGGCTTAGGTTTGCAGTATTTAGACACCTCTTCGAGAAAAGCTTTTGTGCATCGGCCACAGTATACAGATACGAAGGACTTGCTTCAGGTAGCAAAACACAGTTTAATATCTGTCCTGTGCTTGGCAGAGGCTGTGGGGTCAACACAGCTTGTGTCTAGCTGGGTTTGGAGTTTAGTTATTTTTAATGCTGTGTGTGAGGACAGCAATCTTATGCAAAGCCTGAGACAATCAGCACATGTGCTGGTTGTACCCTGCGTCAGCACAGGGGTTCTGCAAATCTGGCAACTTGGTGCTAGGCCACAGGAACTGTATTTTTGATTGTATTCAGGCATGTCCTTCATGTCATGTCATGTCATGTCATGTCATGTCATGTCATGTCATGTCATGTCATGTCCATCTTGTCATCAAGGAAGACAGAGTCAATATTGCAAGAAACAACACCAAAGCAGATATCCAGGCCAGCTCACCCAATCTTCTTTTCCATTGTCCTTCAGCAAAGGGAGTTCCCAAATTTAGTATCGTACAAAAAGAGGGGGTTAATACATGACAGCTCTTAACAGAATGTTGTTTTGTGGCAACCTTTCAGAGTTTTAGATGCTATTTTCAATTAACATTATATTAATATTTAATTATAATTAAATACATTGCATGCTACATTAGAAATAATTTAGTATATCATTTATATATACATGAATATTTTAAACCAGGCTTTCTTGAGGAGAAAGGTGATGAAATAATGTATGGAATTGTGCAGAATAACTATACTAATTTTTCTGTTCCCTTTGAAAATTTTGAACTTGTCAGCTGATTTCAGCAGACTTGATAAAAGGACACAGGTTTCACAGAAGAACTGCTTTAATCTTTTAATAAAAGTTTCTCTCAGTTAGATAAAAGCAAGACACTCAAATCTGAGTCAGTGTTAGTAGAAAAAAAAAATTACACTCAGGCCCTTGATTGGACACCAGATATCAAGAGTTATCATCCCCTCACCATCTTTTCCCAAATACAGAACAAACTTGTTTATACTGGAAATCTTGTGCCACACAACAGCACTGGTGTGGTGTACATAATTTCCCTGAAATTGGCTCAGGTCTTACATATTCTTTAAGTTCAATTCTCTCCTGAAAGTTCTTTGTGTAATTCTCGTTGTCTCTGTCCTAAGTGAAAGTTTCATATCTACTCAGTGCTTCATTGAAATCCAGACAAAGGAACGCATGTGCATTTTCTTTGTCTAGAAAATAAGTGATTAGAGAAAGACACCAATTCAGCCAGCCATGATGTAAAAGCACAAGCACTGTATGATAAAAGCACAAATTTATGTATGATAAAAGCACAAATTGTGCGTGGTTTCTTCTTCCCCTTTAAAAGTGCTCCTCTGTTCACTGTGCTCTCCCATTGGCTTGACTGTAGGCCAGGTGACAGCCTGTGTGTTTTCATTTCCTTCATGCAGTGTTACTATACTGGCTCTCTTGGTAGAGCTCCTGATTTGATAAGTTTATTAAAAAGTTTAGAAGTCTGGAAAGGAGGCAATAGGGTTCCCATCTATAATCAGATACAACAGCCTTAACAAATCTGGAAAAGCACTGCATCTGGAATACAAGGATTCTGATAAGGAGTCAATTCCAGGTTAGCCTGGAGTTTTTTATTTGGGTATGTCATTTCAAACTGTGGCTGCAGACACTAATAAAAAAAAATAGAAATGTATAAAGACCTTTGTCCAAGATGCCTTTCCACTTTGTGCCAAAAGTCTCTACTTTGGAGATGTTTCTTTCTCAGAGAAGTTTTTTTGTAGAAATGACAGCCAGTCAGCCTCCTCATTTACAGTGATCGATTTCTGCAGCGTAGTTTTCTGTCTGACTTCATCCCAGAGTTGTCAATATGTTTATCTGCACCTGAAGCTGTCCTCTACACTGTGACAATTTGCTTAATTTCCCTTTGTTATCATTGCCCCCTACTAATAGAGCTCCTCAGTGTTAGATATATGCATCATCCCTTTTCAGCTGTTTTCATCCACACAATTATTGAAAAATATAGACTAGTTTGAGAACAGCCCAAATCTTCTCCTCTTCCATTCTCAACCCTGAAATCAGCCATACCATTGCTCCTAAATGCAGGACTAGAAATCAGTCATTACTGCTGTATGTAGGTAGTGTCTTGTCAGATATATAGGACTTATTTCTCAGAATTCTCAGAACTGGTGTTCCCATTAAAATCAGATTTCTTCCATGTCCATTACAGTGGGTTATGCAAACTTGTTTGGCTGGATGTACATGTCTCCATCCAGACTTCTAGTGGGCACTGTAAGCAAGGAATTATTACTGTTCTTAGGTGGATATCTGAAAACTGGCCATGTGATTTGGGCTCTAAAAATAGTAAGTTCTCTCCACAAGTCGAATGATGAATGACTGTGTCTGAAGTAGAATACAGGTTAGGTCAGATGAACCCAATTACATTTAAAACTATGTGAGTTGAATTAATTTTTGATCTACTCAGTGCTTCACCTGTGTATGAAACCCTACGATGTTGGTCTATGTTTGCACCATAGTCTTTGAGCTTTGTCCTTACTAGTTTCTGATGACCTGAGCTGATATGAACCAGTGGACCCCAGGAGAGACAGAAAACACTGATCTAACTCAAAGAGCACCACAGCTGACCAAACACTGGAGTGGGGCTTCTGAGATTTTGGTTCTGCTGAAGATTTCTGTGTATCTCCAGTTTTAGATGAGCTTCTGCCACCCACTGTTTTATCCCTGGTCAGAGCTGCAACCCACCTCTATTTTGTCTTCCTACTCCAGAATGCAGGGTCTCTGGCTTGAAGACTGTGCAACACCAGCCATAGGGGGACCCTGTTTATTGTTACTTAACAAATGAACACTCTACTTTACAAAGTGGTTGATTTTAGGCAGCCAGTGTTCCTACTTTTATCTGTGTTATCTCAGTCACAGTCCTTTTTCTTCTGTGGTACGTTCACCTATCAGAAAGACTGTTCCACTCAAATTTTCCACAGAAGCTTGAATATTTGTATCTTAGTTATATGTATTGAAAATGACCACACTATAGGAAACTTGAGTGAGGATCCCATCATGCCCTTTTGAACTTTTTTGTAGGGCTGTTTTCCAGCCTAAAAAGTGATATAATTCTACATTGTCTGGTTAGGAGATAGTGTCTCAAACTCAGTTCTTCATGATAAATAAGCTCAGTGGATGCCAGCCAGTTCAGTTCCCAGACATCTATTTACAAAACCCAAGGTGTACTCAGCTATTAGAAATAAGATACGTTTGCATGTGTATTTTATATATATTTAAATAGGTGAATACTTTTTGGGTCTTCTTGAAGGAAATTCTGTTTAAATTATATTAATAAATAATTTCTCAGACATTTAAATAATATTAAGCCATATTTTAATTGGTAATATGTTAACACCTTTATAAAGCATAATAATATTTTAATTATTTATGAGTCAGTGCTTTAACACAACAACTGCCAGACAAGGCCTGAAATCACTATTTCTTGACTAGGATGTGATTGAATTGTAGAAGGAGGTGTGAAGAAGGCTTGAAATCTGAGCAAGGCTGATTTGGCATTAGAGATGAGGCAGTCCTTCCTGATAAAAATAGGTTTGCTGCAATGTTTCCAGTTTAGTCTCGTGCCTTGTAATGTTTTGCTGTGTAATGGTAGTTCAAGACAGAGACCATTCACACTCTTTTCGATCTTATCCATCTTGTCTGGGAAGCAGTATGGGATTGCTACAAGAATAAGAGAAGTGCTGTGATGTGCTGTGTTTTCTGCAGAGCTCTTCTGCTGTTTCTCCCTCTCTGTGTTACAGTTCAGGAGTACAGTAACAGCGGGGCTCTGCTCCTGCTTGGACACGGAGCCCAGTATTTTCAGGTGTGCCCTGACAATCACAGGGAAATCTTTCATTTGTTCTGCAGTGAAGGTACCAATCACTTACAGAAGCTGTTCACAGCTAAGTTTTCTTTATTGAATGCTTGATTGCAGAGTTTCGCTCTGATGCTTCTGAGGGAGTGTTGTAAAGTGTTCATAGAACTTGCCAGTATTGGCCTTTGTGAGTGAATTGAATTAAACTCTCTCCTGCATGTCTCTGAGGCACAGGCATGTCAAGACTGATCTGGGGAGAAATGGGGCTGCATTTGTTGATGGCAGCTGAGTTAATTGGTCTTGTGGTGCAGAGGAGTGCCAGGCTTCTCTCCTTGCTCTCAGAAAAGTCAAGGGAAATTAGTATCTGTCAGGAGATTTGGTTTTTCAAAGTGAATAGTTTTTAGGTAAGCTTGTACATGCCAGAGATGCAAAACACACAATCCTTGGAGGCTGTTTTTTCAGTGATCATGGAATCATAGACTCATTAAGGTTGGAAAAGGCCTCTGTGATCTTCAATGTTAGATTTAAAATTGGGATGACCTCTGGAAGGAATAAGAATGATGGGTGTAAGCAGCTCAGTTTTCAGCACATGGTCATTGCATATGCACTATTGTCCTGTAACGTGATCAGAGCCTAATTTTCATATTTTACTGTGGCATGGAGATGATATGATCCGGTGTAATACCAATATAAATAAATAGACTCAGCTAGTGTTAGGACAAACAAGACAGAGAGGAGAGAAATGACCTTGCCAAAAGTATTGCTTTGGCTGCATGGTGAGGGAGTATGTGCTGAGTTCTGCATTTCTAGTCAAAAGAAAATCTCCTTTTAGTGTGCATCCTTTTGATCAACTTTATCTCTTCTCTGCTTTGTTGCACCTCTGCCTTGACTTTCCTAGTGACTACAGTTTTGGCAATTACTGCAGGTTTTGGATTACAGCACCACTTGGAAATTGTGGAGCAAAATCATCAGGAAAGTTTGAAGAGTCTCATATTTGCACATGGGCTGTCAAGTTATCAGAGAGTGTTCTGGATTCTTGGAGAAAGCAACTTTGCACTATTTTATTCTTTATTAAAAGGCAAAGTGACATGTAATAAGTACGCATACAGGAATAGAGTTTGTACTACTGATTCTGTAACAACTCAGCTCAGGAATAAATAGGTGCCTTTTGACTGTAGGCACTTAGCTGTAGCTCTGCCACAGAAATGGAGATATAATTTCAGAGGAGATACAGAGGCTGGAGGTGGGGGGAATATCAGGCTGAATGGTAACATTGGATTAAAAAAAAAAAAAAAGGAGATCTGCTGCAATCTTTTTACTAGAGGAAAGCAAGGACAATCAATGTTAAGCAACATGGTTTGCTGCAGCAACTTGCTAATGTCAGCACGGTCCCCATCTCTTCCTGTTTGTTTCAAGAGCATAGGTCTCTGGCTGGAGTGTCAGGATCTGTCCTTTTTCCTTTCATTCCTGTGGCTTGACTGCCCTTGTGCTCTCCAAGAGACAGAAAATACTCAGTTCTTTCCTCTTATTGCCTTGTACTTGGAGGACAGTTGTTGGTTCTACATGCTGTGCGTTTCCTATTGCTACCTAAGGGCTGCTGCTTCCCTTCTCCTGTTCATAGCTGCTGCTTTTCATTAGTGTATTGGGGTATTCATTAGTGCATTAGGAAGAGTCTGGATAGAGAAACAGAAGCAACTATGAATGCTGGCGCTGCTGTTGTGACCAGGCTGCACGAGTTGGAAATGTTTCTCTATGAACAGGTAGCCAAATCACAAAGAATAAACTTTGACTTTTTGATAATCCCTCAAGTTTTCCAAACAGTTTCCAAATCAGATTGGTACCAGTGTGTGGAAGGTATTAAAAAACCCCAACAAACTCCTGGAAAAACACAATTGTGGCTGTGAGTTTTGTCTGTGGTTTTCAAAATCACTCATCTTGAAATACACAAAGGGACACCTAAGGGACAGATCATCGCCACAGTGAAAGTTTCTTCATTTTTTTCAATTCCTTTGTTCTTATTCACTCTGATTGGCAGAGCTTTTGCTCTGACACAGGCATTACCTGAGGCTCTGTTCTGGATTTGTCTGGACTAGAGTTAATTTTCTTCACATGTCTAGCATGGACTGTGTTTTGGACTTGTGCTTAAGACAGGACTGATAATATAGAGATGTTTTTGTTATTACTGAGCAGGGCTTACACAGAGCCAAGGCCTTTTCTGCTTTTTGTACTGCCAAGCTGGTGAGGAAGTTGGTAGGGAGGGTGGGGAGGAGACACAGTCAGGGCAGGTGACCCAAATTGACCAAAGAGATGTTCCAGACCATCTGACATCCTGCTCAGTGTTTCAGTCTGAGAGGAAGAAGGAGGAAAGAGGGTGGTGTTTGGAGTGATGGTGTTTGTGTTGCCAAGTCACTATGAAGGGGGATGAGGCCCTGCTGTCCTGGAGATGGCTGAACAGCCTGCCCATGGGAAGCAGTGAATGAATTTCTTGTTTTGTTTTGTGTTTGTGGCTTTTGCTTCCCCTGTTAAATTGCCTTTATTGGAAACTTTGAGTTTTCTCACTTTTATTCTCCCACAACCCTCTGTCTGAGCAAGTAGCTGTGTGGTTCTTTGGTGTCTGGGCTTAAACCACAACTGACATACAGGTATTTCTGCACTGATGCAACACAGTATTTCAGCTTGGAGTAATGAGAAATGGCAGTAATATCTTGTCCTGGTAAGCATTTTCATGGTTTTTTTTTTCAAATGCATTCTAGAAAATGGCACAATCAAGAGAAGTAAACCTCTTGTTTATGCCTAGTATAACATGAGATATATTGCTGCACATGTTTGTATTTGCCTTGCAGGGTGTCTGTTTTGTCCCTTTCACCACTCTGCATCAGCAGTGATAGAGCAAGAACAGTCCAACAAAGCCTGGAAAGTTTAAAAATTAATCTTGTCACATAATTAAACAATGGATGTGCAAGGATACATCATTGCTGTTTATTGCAGTTCTAATCAATTTTTCTTAAGTACAAATATAAATAAATGAATAAATAAATAAAAATAAATAAATAAATAAATAAATAAATAAATACACACACACACACATACACACACTCCACACATATTTATATGGATTTAACGTATTTTGTTTGAAGCAGCTCTGCTGATCAAACTTGCTGCCACACTGGTAATACTCTTCAGCACTGGGTGAAGAGAGTAAGATGAGTAAATAATAAACTGAGTACCTCACTGCCATTTCAGAGCCTGCTTTTTGCATGTGGCACTGTACTTGGAGAGCTGGACCCTACCATTACTTTCACAGCTGTAAGTTGCCCTGTGCTTCTCTGCAGGTTGGAGTAAAGAAGCCTATTCATGGTTCCAAAAAACTGACATTGCCCTGTGCTGGGCAACCAACCTGACACTGTTCTCACTCATCCCACAGCCTCAGGGGCACATGGGCATAGCTCACCACATTGGTAGTGCTGTCTGTAAGAATGTGGACAGTCACCTCAGAATGGCTTTTTACTTCTATTTGTAAACAACAGGTTTTGGAGTGGGATGACACGGAAGAGTTTGTGCATGGTTACTTCAAGCAAACAAATCTCATGAGTGATGTGAGTTTTATGGTCAGGTAAGGAATGCTGTCTGCTGCAGGCAGTTCTTAGGCTTCTATTGCTTCTCCAGTGCCTTGCTATGTATCACTTCCATAATGTCCACCTTACTGTGCTGCAGCAACACCTTCAAAGAACCTTGATCGAGTTTCTGCACAACAAAACTAAAATCAGAAAAAGTTTCAACTTAAGCATGTCTACGTTTAAATGCAAAGTAAACAACAAACTAGAGATGGGATAGCTGACCCTTCATACACACACACACATATATAGAGAGAGAGGGAGAAAAAACTTCCTGAATATTGCAGAAATTATTGATATAACAGCATTTATGGAACTTGTGTGGTGATTAAGGTACCTAGAGACAGCCAAATACATATCCCTGGGAATATTTACTTTCAAACATGAACCATCACATTTGCTTGTTTGTACAACTGCTGATTGTACAACTGCTAGGATGCTGTCAATTCTGATAAAAGGTGGCACTGCCTAGACATTTGATGTGGAGACCAGGATGGGCTGCTGGAATGTCTGTTTCCTTTTTTTTTAAATTCTCATGACCCAAAATGCCCTTTGTTTTGCCTAGATTTTAGCTGTGATAAATCATCCTTTAGGCCCTGGTGAATGTCACAGAGCTGTGTGGGATTTTCTTACAGAATTTATACCATGATCTACTAGAGTGGCAACCTGTCTATAGAAAGAGCACATAGATAGATAGATAGATAGATAGATAGATATAGATATAGATATGTATAATATATGTGTGTACACACACACACACACACACACACACACACACACACACATATATTGGCAGAAGGAAGGTAGCATCAGACAGATGTGGAAACAAGGACTGAGGGGCAGAGTAAATTATGTCCATGACAATCTCTTCCATAGGTCATTTGTGCTACATGGGAAGTCTGAGTCATTATCCCGACAAAATGACATGTCTGTCAGATTTGTCTGCAGTAGTGGACTGCCTGCTATCATTGCTTCCCAGATAGCAGCTTGATTTATTATCAACAACATCACCACTGCCATAATACTGCTTCATGCTGTACCATGAGTGGCTGTGATGCTATAAGATGTGACACCAAAGTTATGTAACAACAGTCACACCACAAATGGCCTAGAGGGACTTGATATAAGTGTAATCCATGGAGATTTACTGAGGGATTCATGAACAAAGGCATGTCAGCATTTTCCTGTATTTTCTTGAAGTAAGAGCTAAATGGAAAAATTGGTGCCAAAGTATGCCTTTATCGCATGATATTGAAAACCCCAGGGGGAAATTTTGTTTATATCCTAAAAATTGTCAGTACCACTTTGAAAAGAATTTCTGTTGCCTCCTTTTGTTCACTTTTGTTGTACTTTAACTGTGCTGTCTCAGCATTGCTTTGTTGTGTGACTGTGTAGCAAAAGGGAAGGGTAATTCCATCAGCCAATAAACAGTGTGCTTCTTATCTAAATTTATTCTTATTTATTCTTATTTATTCTTATTTATACTTTCGACCAAGCTCAAAAACCTCTTATAACCTCTGCTGACAGTCAGAAGGCTAGCAGTGCAGAGCAAAGAGCCAGGCAAAACAAAAGTGTCTAATCTGTGGGTTTAAGGTTAGATTTTCCTTTTTTTTCTATTATTTTTAAAAAAATTTTGGCAGTTGTGTTATTACCAGCTTTGTGTGTGCTATCCCTTATGGAGATCCTGATATTTGGTGTCCTTTGGGAGAAGGTAGAATTTCTGCAATTAATAACCGTGTAGTAAGTTCTCACTCTTCTCCTTTTCCTTTCATCACTTCTGCACCCTTGGCTGATGACCTACCACTGAGGATGTGAGCAGCACAACCTTTCTTGAGTTATTATCTTACTTTCCCAGAGACAATTCATTTTCTTATGGGGAAGATCTATCAGAGTTAGATCTCGGAAAAGACAAACTCTTCCTTCTTCTGCCTGAGGGACTATTAAGCTTACTTCAATCTTATTCTTTGCTTGGAAGTTTTCTGGACGCGTGGTGCAAATCTTCTAAACCCTGATGGATAGTGAGGAAAGGCAGGGGATATGTAAATATCTGCACTAGGTTGAGGGAGGCTCACACAGTTGGTAGGAAGTCCTTAGGCATTCTGGTTCCACTGTTTTTGGCTTCCTCCTGGCAGAAACACAAATGGCAAGTCGAAGAACATTTCACAGTGTGCTTTGGATTCATGTAGGTAGTACTCTTCTGAACTAAACATGGGAGGGAGGGAAGGAAGATGGAAAACTCAGCCATCTGTCAACATTTTTAAAGTCATATTGAGAAGGGACATTTTTATTCTCAGGGCTTTTGGAAAACTTTCCCTGACAGCACATTTCACAGAGGACACTTTCTGACAGGGAAACTGCTATCTATTTAGTGACACATCTGGGGAAGCAGATTGCACTGTGCAGAGCTGAAATTCACTGCAGGGCTATGAGCAGTTCAGGGAAGTGGAAGATTGAAGGGAAAAGAAGCTTGAAGTCATTCTTGTGGCTTGACTCTCACACTAAAGTGCATTTTTAGCTGGTGTTTACTCTCTGGGAATATCCACTGTCACTCAACAAGGTTCTGAAAACCTACAGACAGATTTTCTATTGCATACACTGATAATAATTAACAAACTGAAAAAAAAAACAACTGTCATGAAGACAGCTAAGCACTTACTTCCCTGGTATTACAACCAACCCTCCCAACCTGCTCTGTCTCCCAGCTTTTTGTGTTTTACAAAAAGCATGCAGAAGAAAAAACTTAAAATAGTTAACAGAATCATCTGGATGTATTTTGCTCTTCAGGGGCAAAGAATGCATTAATAGCAGTGATAGTAGTAGGACACAAAAAATAGACCTTCTGTATTTCTTCCTGTATTTGCTGTGATGGAACACAGTCTCTTGTAATGTGTTGTGTATGGATGTGAAAAAAACCTTCTGAATTTCCTGTTGTCCATTGTTACACTAAAAATATTGTTTATGGTCAAGAAGGAAGCATATCAAGGAAGAAGTAAAGCAATAATTTTATTGTTAGTATCATTAAAATATTGAGAGACTATTCTGTTTTATTTCATCTCTAATTGTTGTGAAAATGAAGGAATAGCAATGTAGCTGGAGTACTGCTCTGAAATTGTCACAGACACACGGAGACACACACACAGAGTTTCTGCTTCATTTAACTCCTTTCCTTGATTCTTTGCTCACTCTTCTACTAGTCCATTTTATTCTAGAAATTCCATACTGTTGGAGGTCACAGGGGGATGTTATTGGGAGCTTTCAGCACACAGAGTCCTTTGCCAGGAAGAACATTCATGTTATGAATTCTTCTTTGTCTGTCTAGGATCACTTGGGATAATTTGTATATGTTGATGAGACACTGCTCTCTTCCTACACTGGTCTGCAGCTCCAAGTTGAATCCAAATTAAATACACCCTGGGCCATCTCAGTATGTTCTCTCTCTGTTCTGTTCATGACCCCTGAACTCAGCTTGTCCAGCTCCAGGTTCACACTTCAGCTGTCTGCAGCTGTGCTCCTCCATGCCACATCCTCTGTCCTCCTCAAGGCCTCTGCTGTCCTACCAGGCCTGGGTTTGTCAGCACTTTGTCATCAAGTTGCTGTTGTATAAATCTCATTGCACATGGAGTAGCAGCTTGTCATTGCTGTCTATGCAAAACCACGGTCACACCACACCAGGAGAAGCAAAAGTAAAACAGAACAGGCACAGGTACCTGATCAGCCAGAGATGCAACATAAAGCTACAGGCAGGCCAAGAAAAGTTCAGAGAGGGCAAACCTGAGAGATCTCAGTTCACAGGTCTTGCACATTGCTTGCAAAGCTTACAGTCTAATTTACTAGCAATAGCAATGTTCTGAAAGAGGGTCACACATACAGGAGAGAGAAGGAGCAGCAATACTTGGTCAGCTTTGTGCTGGAAACACCTTGGCTTTGACAGCACTGGGTGTGAAATTCTAGAGAGCCTGGAGGCAGGTTCAACTCTCAATTCCATGTTAACCAGCATGCCTGCTTTCCAAGCTGAAAGTGCAAGTAAAGAGCCAGAAGAGGAAGTTAATTTTCTTAAACTCTTCTTAGAAATATCTGGGTGCTCCTGAAGGCAGGTTGAGAATGTGGGGTGTTCTGTATGGAGACAGGGGAACTTGTGCTCAGGCCTTTGCATCACCAGAGGCTCCCCATGCACCCTTAGCTCAGTCATCTGGTCTGTGTTACAGACCCTGTGTTACACTGTGTTACAGACATCTGTGTTACACTGCCCTCACTGTTAGCATCTTGCAGCAGGCATTGGAAAGGTGGAAATGGCTGGGTCTCCAGGGGCTCACTGCAGCTGCTGGAATCAGGTAAGTGTAAAGGAGGATGGACAGGCACACTGGAAAAGTAGCATACATACCCACACACACAAGCACAGAAGCCTTGTTTACACAGAAATGCATCCATCTTTCCCTAAGTACATGGACCTTCAGATGGCATTTCCAGATTTTGGAAACTCTTAATATTTTAATTTTACCTCTGTTCTTTACGACAAAAGCATTTCTGGTTGACTGTTCTTGAAATGTTTCTGCATTTCTTCTTAGGTGGGATTTCCACTTAACTACTACAACCTAGGCACTACAGAATTTTGTCTCTTTGAACTCCTCTTTCTCCTTCCTTCCCTCATTCCTTCCTCAGTGAATAGGCTGTTTAAAGCCCTGCAGAAGAAAAAGTCACATCCACAGAACTCTACAAAGAATGGCTCAGCTGTGCTGCATTATCCTGCTGAAGATCATGGACCAGGGAGAAGAATACAAGATGCTGTAAGTGCTATATATGTGACATACCAATGTATCTGTGCATGCTGATAGTCAGCTGTGACCTGCCAGGAAGACAGAGACATGAAAAATGGCAGAAATAAGAAACAGCAAAAAGGAGAGCACTTGTTTAAAGAAGCTGTTAATAAATGATGGGTGTTGGGAAGAAAACGACACCATATAGATCAAGTAAAGGTAAAGAAAACCTGCAGACTCCCAAGAGAGTACTTCTGCTCCCAGCAGCCCTGCTGGATACAGCAGAATTGAGCTCCCCATCATAACAGCTGCTGTCCTTAGCATGGGTCCTGACAGCCTACTCTCCCTACCCAATCCCCTCTGCAGGCAAGAAGAGCCACAAGAGGACCAAGAAGATACTATGCCATGGCCCTCCATTCTCAACCAGATCTGGGGAGACTCATTTGTCCTAAAAACCAGCTACTGGGAGAGCACTGTAACTGAAGAGCTGAGTACCAGTGACTGGAATGGGACCACAGGTCACAGCACGTGTACCGACTGCCAGCTGCTGGCAATGAGTGTTTGTACCTTCCCCAGGAGTGTGAATGAGTGTGTGTGTGTTGAGGGGGTGTCTGTGTGGTGTCATTAATTGACAATCTTTAATCTCAACCAGCTGGAAAGTAGAGGGGCCTCAGGTCCGGGTTTCTGTGTGGAGAGTCCTATGATTTTGGGGAGCCTGGGGGAGAAGCCCACGAGGAGGAGGGGACTTGTCTGCCTGTGCCTCTGCCTGTGCGAGTCTGGTGTGCAGGTGCTGTGAGGGCAGCTTGTCAGTATCAGTGTGTGTGACTGCTCGTCCTCTGTGTGTCTGTGTGTGTGACTCTGGGGTACATGTTCCAATTTGATACTAGCTGAACCTGAAAATGAGAAAGAAACAACCACATTCCTCAGCCTAGGCATGGGCCCAGGGCACTGGGCTGGGCTCCAGTAGTTGCTCCTGATGGAGTCTATTTTCTTTTGGCTGCATGCTGTCTCCAAATAAAGCAGTATTTCTGTAGTTGCCTGTGAACTACTCAAAAGGTAACTCCATGCTTCTGCCTGAGAAATAGCAGCCTGTCAATTGCTGTACCTGCACTCCTGCTCCCTTGGGAAATTGGCTCTCCATCAGATGGGCCCTGAGACATTCAGAAGATCCTATACTGTAAAGAGAGAGGCTCAGAGAAGGTTGTATCTGACAATGAAACATTTTAAAATGAAATTGCTCTGTTAGTCAAAGCGGGTGGTTTCAGGACCTCTTCCTGATATGCATAAATTTTAGTGAAGTTAGCCAATGTGTTTATCATCAGAACCTCGTCTCTGTTCATGGATGGTATTAGCTGCAGTCAGTCTAGAGCTCGATGGACTGAAAACAGAGCACCTGGGAGATGGAGAGGGCTTAAATTTACCAGTTTTACTGGTCCTTCAGAGTAAGAAGATAACTGCCTGCTTCCCGCTGGCTGATGTGAGAGAATGAGCATGGCCACTTGAGGGGTAGAAGATGCACTGCCACTCCTGCCTGTTGCTGTCTCTTCCCTTTTTCTGTATAGCAAAGTGATGCCATGTGGCTACTCTAATGAAATTAGTCTTTTTATGTGTCCGTTCATGTTCATCCAGACATTGCACAAACATCAGAAATCTCGAAAGCAGTTTTCAGGCCATGGAGGGCCAGGAAGAGATCAACAGAGTCTGACAACATGCAGAAATTTTCTGGTGGTGTCATTTTCCTGAAACATCTGCTGTGAAGTGCTTCTCCTCCAGTTTAATTCTTGATTAGCTCTTTCTCTGTGTCAGCTTTATTCTATTTTTATTGGTTAGAGTACAACTCAGAGCTTAAATAATTTCTCAGATTAATAGAAGAAGAGTATTTCTATCCTTCAAAACAGGAATGAAAGTAAGGAAATGTCAGCACTTTTAATACAAGGTTGTGGATTTCATGGGGGCTTCTGCTTAATTAAAGAACTTTTAAAGTTGTGACATCCTTCTAGTACTCTCTTTGGTCCCTATGAGGTAGAAGAAAAAATAAAAACATAATAGTTTTTCATGCCTTCCTGTGCTAAATGTGAATAGGCTTAAATGTGCTCTCATTTTTTGGTGGGCATTTTATTTCCAGACCATTTGAGAAAGTAGTACTTAGATTTGTCTGTTATCACACAGAGTGGAGTGTTACTTCTGCAGTATCATAAAGAAGTGGAACACTAACTTATATTCATAATTAACAGCACAAACAGCTGCACATGTTCTGTCTGGCTCCTCTCAATTCCTGTTAGCTTCCTTGTTTACAGTAATCCAGTGATCACTTAACTACTGTTAAGCAACAGGAAATGTTTCAAGGTGATGCTGTGGAGATTCCCATGCATGCTCCCTGCCCGATATAGCACTCCTTTCCGACACAAGCACTTCTTTCTTTGCAACAAACCACCACTGAGACCAAGCACATCCAGAAACTATGCTCTGAAGTTTTTAATGTTCAAGTCTGAACATGACTTATTAAACAATAAATCATGAAGAAATGAAGATAGAAATTCAAAAGCTGTGTTTTCCTAGTACATCTTAAAAACAAGCCAAATTCTTCCCAGATTCTCATCACTAGGTCAGAAATGTCCCTCTTATGCTTTGCCACTGTGCAGGAGGGAAGTGCAGAGCTGTCTGCTTCCATGGCAAAGAGGATTCTGGGCATGACACTGGACCCAGGGCATCTCTGGTAGCTGCAAACTGGCATTCCTGCCTATGAAAGGGGCTGCCAGCTCTATACTCATATTTCAAGCCTATTTTCTCAGGTCCTTCTGCCAGTAGTGACTGTTTGTGGCTGTTTTCCTGTTTTCTTCTGAACTGCTCATCCTTATCCCCTCATCTACCAACGTGCTGCCATTCAGCACTTCCCTGTTCATTTCTAACATATATGTGGTACCTGCAAGAAAATGGGAGAATCCCTATGTCAGTAATTCTTTAGCAAAAAGAGTGTCAAAGCACTGCTCTTTCTGGTGCTACAGTTCAGAGACAGAGTGAGAGAGCTGTGGACTGGCTCCTACAACCCCAGCTGCTAGTATCTGTAACACTTGAATCTGTCTTTGAAGTCCTTTGCCTGGGAGAGCACTCCTGACATCTATCTGAGATGGGTCTGGCGAAAAAATAGGGCAGAAAAGAACTGTGAAAATTACATTGCTCATTTCCCACCTTAGGCAATATGGATCTTCATTCTTCTTCATCTGCTTCTGGGGTTAAGTTTGAAAAGTATGGTCTAAATGGTCCCTATCTGGCAGCGAGACAAACAGTATATATTTGTGTTGTTCCTGCAGCTTTACTCTTGAGTTAGCTTTTGTTTTACCTTTCACATCTCTTTTGGTTGAATTTCTTTAATATCTATGAAAAATTGCACTGCCTTCTCACAACTTCCTTCTGCAAAGCTCTCAGCAATATTTTGTAGTTTTCCATATTTCAGTCTCAGATCTCAAGGTTATGCTATTTTACTCTTTGAAGGGTTGCATGCCTCATATTTACTGGCTGAACAGCTATGGATTTCAATTTTTTGTCAATTCATGCAGAAGCATTCCTTTTGCTTTCCATGGCACTGAAATTGTGGAAATTTTAAAGTGTCTTCCATGTCTTTGATCACATGATTAAATCAAGTAGATAGAATGCAATCTTTTGTTGGGATGTCCACACTATCCACCCAATCATGGAAAATGGTTCTCTAAAATGAATTCTGAACACTTTAAACCTGATTAAATCTGTAAAATCTTTTTTCTTCTCCACCTTTCCCTTGTAAATTGTTTCCTAGTACTAAGTAAACAGTTCACGCTAGATTACTACAGTTCTAAGTTCTTGCCTAGCAAGGAAGAACAGTAATCTCTACTAAAAAACTTCATGAGAAATCTGAAAGATACAAGAGTGCATTCTTCCATGTGCCATCTGTCCTTTTCTTTGTTTGCTTCTCAGCAAACAGATGACTAAAAGTGCCTTCTTTTTTTTTTTTTAATTTTAGTGTCTTATTTGCTTTTTAAATATCTTGAGAAAAGGGTTTTTTTTTTTTCTTTCCACTGTTCCATTGTTTACATCTGGACTCTCAGGTCTTTGGATACACTGACATGAGTTACATCAGTGTGACTATACAGTATGACCACATTCTTCTAGATAGTCCATGCATGGAGAGTGTAATGTTTAACACAATTTTTTTTTTTATTTGAACATTCCTGATGTTACCCTGGAGTTTTCATTTACCCCAAAATGTAGGTTACAATTAGCAATAATACACTTCTTCAATACACAGTTCTATGAAAAATACCAATGTGGTTCAGTTACTGTTCTCTGTAATATGCTCTCCACCCTGCTGCTGCCTCTTCCCAGTCTCACCAAGATGAGACACATGGGTGGAAGCCAGCTCTAGACCATTGCTGTCTATGTTTTGTGCCTTAACTAACTTGACCAGGACAAATTGTTCAGTGTTGCATTGTCATAATATTTTAAAGGTTTTCAAGTGGAGTCAAAATCATGTTGTCATGTTGGCAGTTTTCTATAATGTATCTAAATTGTCTTGCTGGCAGGCCATACTTTTATCAGCAAATTGCAAAAAGAGTGGTATTTTCAGCTGTATTTAATTTCTTCCCCTTATTAGAGAAACTACTCTTTAAAGAACCCAAACAAATTTTCAGCCATTTTTGATAATTTTGAACAAATGACCAAAGACAGTACAGTGAATTTCATTATTAAATTTGAGTTGTCTTGTCTGAAAAGGCTTAAGATATACACCTAAATAAATCCAGGCTGAAAACAGCTGAAGGAATTAAATTAGTTGCTTTCCTTGGCTATTCAGTCTCCTGTTCAACTATAAAATTGTTGAAACTAATTAATATGGCACAACCATTGATTATAAAAATACCATATTTCTGAAATATGAGCTATAAATATAAGTGTATTTTAATGAAAATTGACATCCCTGTTCCTAGGTCTTAAATGAAATATGATTCCTTATTGTGCAAATAGCCTGTAGTGAGGGAATGTTGTGAATTACAGAAAGCTCTGTGGTAATCTATGGCAACAGGGAATAAATCATACTTAAGGATCTCTACATTCCATAGAGCTTTTTTTTTTCAAAGTGTCATTAGAAAAAGAAACAAGATGGGAGACTCAAAAGAAAACCCAGAGGACCTGTAAGAGGAAAAGAAAGTGAATTGAAAATGAATATTTTAAATTAAAGAAAAAAAAAAGTAGGATAGATAATTATTAGCAGGCATCCACCACTGAAGGAAAAGTCTAATCTCTAAGACTGACAATTTAAAAGGTCACAAGAGATCTGTAGTCCTACAGTTATGTTATTATTTTCTCTTAAATTCAAAAGAGCTATGACATTTGCTAAGGAATACATGTAGTACCCAGTTCAGTTTGTTGAAATAGAATAAGATCTGCTGGGTAGCAACACACATGATATTGGAGAACAAATTTTTTTCTCTTTTGAGGAAGGCATGGTAAAGATTTTCTGTTCTAAACAGGAAGATATTGCACTCTACTGCCTGGCAGAAACAAGCTCTAACTTCCATTGTAAGCTTTTGGATAGTCTGCAATCATGAATTAAGAGGACGACTTAATCAGCTTATGGTTGACACTTGTAATACCCTGGAAATTTATGAGTGACTTACCTCAAAGTCTATGGAAAAACATGCATTTTCAGTGACTTTAGTGAGGTGTGAGTGTTTCAGAGGTGAACCATGGTCTGTAACACATGATATTTTGTGGTTTTGTTAGCCTTTCTAACACACTTCTATTTAGAAACAAGAAAGAAAAGAGGGGACAACTTTGCTATGACAGGTGTACGTGCACCAGGTTTGACTAATACAAATAGCTTAAGGGTCCTCAAGGGCCTTAAAAGCACTGCCAGATTCACCTACAGATCTTTTCAATTGCATATCACACTGTGACTTGACCATAATGCCATTAGCTATACAATTTCAATCCAATTTGCTGTCACTGAAGACTTCATGCATTGTCCTTCAGGTCTACTTTCTGAAAGCTCTGACAGCCCAGGTGAAGCCAGCACTCCCAACCTATTTTTAACACAGTTGCTTCTCTTGCTGAGCTTATAAATTTATTAATAGAGTTCAATTCTTTCAGGCTTTACATGTTAATGCAAAATGAGACTTATGCAATCAAAAATCTTAGTTGTCAAGTAGCTAAACTTCAGGTAGTGACAAGTGGTGACCTGGTTAGTGTGTGATAGCTGTTATAGCTACATTAAACTAGTAGTACCTGCAATTAAGTTGTGAAATCCATCTCCCTGTTTCAGCAATTTAACAGGCAAATTCTGTCAGTATTGGATGTAGCAGGAGAAAATGAAAGGCAGATAATGGTCTGTGTATTATAGAAGTATTCTGGAGACTTTCTGAGGACATATTGTGGATGCTTCATTCTGCTGTTAATCCCATGCTTTGGTTATGTCATATCTCTAGGCATCATAGAAGAACGTGTCCAGCTTGCCTGTAGCCCATATATTGAGTATTTGCACACTGTTCAGTGCCTATCAAAGCATATTCCTATTTATTAAATGTCCAAAGGTTAACGTTAGCCTCCATTTCATCAACAGCACCAGCCTCCATAAATAGGTTTTCAGTCTAGCCACCAGCTTTATCCTGGCTGCTTTAGTACTGAGCTGGAGAAGAGATACCTTGATAGTGTCTACAAATCTTTCTCAATTTTCCTATAAACAATTCTACTTCAACATTCACCTTTGTTATGTTGCACCCAAATCTTGATATCTGGAATAAGCTGCAGCTGTTTTCTAAGGTATTTGTCATGGAAATTTGTCATCTTTTCTCTGCAGTATTTGACTGCTGCTGTCCTATCTGGTTTGAATCAACTTATTAAAGGGTTTGGGCAATAGGAGCCATTTCTTTCATTTTGTGGGATCATAGTTCATAAATTAAATTCTGTGCAAGCAAAAGCAGTAGGAATTTTATCATCAATGACTGAGAAAATGAAAAGAGATAGTAATTTGGTTTCACCTTTAAAATTGCAACCAATTTAATTCTGATGTGGAAAATACATCTCTTTTTCTAGTTTTGTTTTGGTTTTCAGTATACTATTTGTAGTGGCTAAGCATTCTCAGCAGTGATGGGGCCTCAGAGTATAAGAGAGATGCCCTGTCTGTTAGAGTAAAAGATAGACACAGCCAAACAAGTACCATTGCTTAGGGAGAGTGGTGCTCTTGAGTCTGACACAAATGGTTTAAGGTCTCTTCTAGCTTGTTGCAGCTGGTGTAGTATACTATGGACTTTATTTAAGTAACTGTCATTTATAAAAAACCACTCATAGCCACCAAATTATGTGTTCAGAAGGTTTTGAGCTTTTGTCTTGTCAAGGACAATTCCTGTTGGTTTCCAGTTTTCATTTTTTTTTTTTTTTTACTGAGAAGGAATATAGATCAATTATGATTTAGGCTTTTCAGAAATTGTTATTTTATTCTTGGCTCTCTCTGAACTTCTGTCACTGGTAGCACTTAGGCTGGAGTTTGTGTGCAAGCACTCCTAGTGTTTTGATCTCTAATCCCTGCTCTCTTTCCCTTGAAGCAGAAAAAAATAGTGCTTTAAATTCATATATGAGTTATGTTCTGTTCCACCGCCATGAGTAAAACAGAAAAATGACCCTAAAAACATTGCTTAATCTGTTGGGAAGATAAACTTGCATAATGGCAGGAAGCTGTTCAGCAAAGAGATTAAATTGGAGATACATTTTTTAAATTTGGTTTTCCCATCATCTTAATATAATAAGCAAAACAATTTTGTACAGCAGGTCAAACAGTCTGCAAATGCAATTTATCAGTACCAGAGGGATATGACAAGAAATTGTAGCACAGGGGCTCTTTTGCATTTAAGGAAAATGAATGCTGCAAAGCCCTTCTTCCTTTGCTCTTTGGTCTTGCCTGAGCACTCAATTTAGGATTGAAGGTGGAACTAAATTCCCATTTTGTGTGCTTGTTAGGGAAATCATGTTATTCTCATTATTCTTTAATCTGTGTCTCTTTAAAAAGGATGGATGAACTCTTTATGTCAATCTAACATGTTTAGCTACTCAGTATTGCTAGCAGCATTATTTGAGGAATCCTCCATGCTAAGAAACTGTTAAAGTCCTAGGACTTAAGTACTGGATCAAAAAGGCATTAAGAAAGTCACTTTTAATATCCTAATTCATGTAAGCTCATTCCAGAATTATCTGGCTGCCTCTGATTATAGTTTCTGCACAATATGAGATAATTAACCACAGCAACAACAAAATCATGTTCAATGCCATCCAGTAGTCTATAACCATGTTACTTGTGGAATTACAACCCCCAAAACATTTCTTTCTAAGCTTTTTGTGCCCCAATGCTCTGCTGCTAACAATAATGCTAAACTTCACTTGGCATGATTCACTTCAGTGGTCTGTGTCAGCAACCAGTCAAATCTGCGTGTTTGGTGAAACATGCCATTCAGACCTGCTCTGAGGTAAAGAACATGGATATCACAGGCAGATGTTCTCCAAATAACCTCTCTTTAGCCTCTGAAAACTTTCTCAGCAAATTTATTACTGTGGCACACAAAAAGGATTTAGAGCTGAACAGAGTCAAGTGCTGAAGGAGATGAAGATCTAAGAAGATGAAGATCTAAGGAGATGAAGAGTCTGGGTTTTTTCCACAGAGGTGTAAATGTGTGGGCAGGTCTTTGCTAACTCTTAGCTGCTGGAGAGGAGCAGCAGCTGAAGGAAGTGATGCGTACTGACAACTTTATGCTTTCTTCCCTCAGACCATGCCTGTCAGGAGGACATGTGGCCAGGTCCATGCCACCCCTCATCCCAGTGCTGCTATGAAGGCATTAACACCCCACCTGTCCTCATGCATGGTCCCAGCTCTGCAATCAGCAAGGACCAACTTAGTATCCTTGCCTTGGGACTGACTTCTAGGTATGTTTTTTGTTCCCCTTCAAGTTACGTCCAAACTGTTTATGCTACATATGCAGCAATGTGGTATGGAAAGCAAGCAGTGAAGTTGATAATTTCAGTCTTGAAGGCAAGATTTAAAAGTCACCAGTGGAACACCTTCCAATTTAACACTTCTTTTTTTATGGGATTATCTATGTACCAAATTGACCAGAAAGATACACTGTGGGGAAGGAATTACCTTCACACTGTTTTTCAGCTAGATCAAGTGAAAAGTAGGCTGTTTCAAGAACTTCAATTTTGCCAACAATAATTTTGCTGTCTTCAAAGAGCTCCACACAAGTGTCTTCCAAACATTTTTATCTGTCACAGGAAACTATTTGTTCAAGTGTTTTTATGTGGAACTTGTAACACATAGAAGAGTGCAATGGCATGCTTGCTGCAAAGTGAAAACCACTGGTTCAGCAGATGCAAGCACTCTTTCCCAAGCATTGTGAGCATGCAGAATTTCAAGCTGCATGGGAAATGGCTAGAGTCCCAAAACCTTGGCAGTGCTAATCTGGTCGTGATGAGTCATTGCTTGTTGATAATGGAATTCTTTAAAGAAAAGAGTGAGTCATCTTGTGCAGGTCCAAGCATGAATTAAATTGCCTCTGGGCATAGAATTACAGAAAAGTAAAGACCGGTAAATCCTTTTAGTGCTGCAGTAAAAGCACACAGATTACAGGTGCTGATGCTAAATTGGTAGTCAAAGAGAACAGGACAGACATGTGACTCTTAGTGCAAGCCAGCAAAAAAATTTTAGCTAGAATGTCCTAGATGACCTCTCAGTAGAAAATTATGTATGGTTTGTTGATATCCTGGTTTCTGGCATGGGAATCTTGTCCAAGTCTGTCAGAATGATCTGAAAGCAGTCTTTATGATAGCACAAAATCTTATCTCAAAGCATTTTTAAACTGGCCCTAAATTCAGTATTTAATGAAAGTGCACAGAGTGGAAAATTTTGTGGCAGGGAATCATCACCCAGGGTCTGGAGCACAGGGAAGAACATCTGAGCAGCTTAAAAGCTACCTTTCTGCCTTCTTGATCTGGAGTTGCTATGAGAACTGCACCATCTCCTTGGGTAAATTAACACCTGTGTAGTGCCTTAATGATTTCAGGGCTACCTGAAATTTGTATAATGCTGCAGATTGAAAGTTGTGTCTTGTATCCTCAATGCCATATCTTGTTGAATTGCGGTGACAAATCAAAACATTACAATTCCAATAGATTTGTAAGATTTGGTATGTATTTAGTACAGCGCTGGGCACACGCCAGGGTTTCCCTTCAATGGGCATGCACGTGCCTTGAGGATTCCCGATCCTTTTTATTACACCTTACAATTTACATATACATAGGATCTCACAATAGGTTCATGCATATTCATTCTGCTGATTTTGCGTTACAATTTGCAGTTGGCCCTTTGTACAGAGAACTCTCTAATCCCTTTGTTCATTTCTCGCAGACTTAGTTTTGGTTTCTTTTCTTCTTAGTTTTCAGAGTTCAAGGAGCCCCTCTTACCTCTTTACCTTGGAGACTACATTCTTTCTTCTTGGCTGGGATGATTTTATAACCACAGTATAGTTAACAGACTAAACAGCATATTGTACCTATGTTAGCAAGTTACTATGCAGCACATTTCACCTAAATCCAAATGGATTTCTACCTTGTTAAATTTTTACTCTGTCTCATTGTGACAGTAAAATGTGCTTATTTCATAGAATCACAGAAGGGTTGAGGTTAGAAAACCATCTAGACATTCTGAATCCAGGCTTACTACTAAAATAAGGATCAGCTAGAGCAGGTTGCTCAGAGACATGTCCAGCTCAGTCATGAACATCTTCAAGATGAAGATTTCATAACTTCTCAGGCCAGCCTTTTCCAGTATTTGATCACATTCCAAGTAACTAAGTTTTCCTTTAGGTTTTTTAGTAACCATTTTTTCTCAGACTTGCTCTATATAATTAATCTATAGCTAGACTGGAGTCTCAAAACTGTTGCAGATGCATTACTTATCAGCAATAAAGGTTTTTCTGTGCCTTGCTCAACTATTCTACCTGTACAGGGTGTATACCTGCTTAGGGTATAATTCATCAGAGGGGCTTTGCAGGTTGCTGCTGTGAGAGTTGTAGACACTGTGCCACTATCAGGCAGCCTGACCTACGCCACGATGCATTTCTGTAACTGCAGCAGTGACATCGCTGCTGCTAAAAGTAACCACCTGGTAATATGGAATGAGCTGATTTGCTTGTAGGAGTGTTCATGTAACTTCTTGCAGTCTGCTCAGTGCAGTGTCTCAAGCGTACCTGGTTTCTCAGTTCATCTCTGACTCCTGCAGTATGGGAGTGCCCACGAAATAAAACTCTTGCTGCTTTTCCCAGGCCTGGCCTTTCTCTAGAGTAAATTAAGGGCTAAGGGCAGGTGTGTCTTTTTTTTCAATCTCTGTCACAAAGTGTGAATATACTTTCATTTTTAGGCCACTTTTTGAGACCTGTACTGCATTCCAACCAATAATGTCCCCATCTGTTCTCAAATTCTGGCTTTGGCAGCCTGTTGGTTCTGATTGGTAACACATCCCAGGTCTGGCCAGGAGGACTCCAAATCTTCCTAAGAGCAGAGAACCCTTACTTACCCCTGACATCAAATGCTGGAAAGACAGATGCCCAAACAAGGGTCATACCAGCACTGTCTTTAATTGTGTTATTATTTCTTTTGGTAACAGTGGCAAATCATCAAAAATTTATAAGGATACACAGTACAAGGCAATTTGGAAAAAACAAGTTTCTGTTTTGGTTTTGGTTTTTTCCCCCCAAAGTTTTGGTAGGTGTACTAACCAGCACATTCGATGCCCAGTTTATGCCAGCAAACTGAAATGGCAAATGTTGCCTGCCATTGTGCTCACAGCAGTTTTCATTCTTTCTTCCAGGTTTTTATTTTCTGTGATGTCCTCAGGAGAAGTTAGTGGTGCTTAGACGTACAAACAAACTGAACTTTCCCTTGTCTTCTCCAGGTCTGAGATAAGGAAAATAGATGTCAAGTGTGTAATAAACTTGGGGCTCATTAGGCAATCCTTGACCAACTGGCCTGGCTGCTTTCTGAACTGAGAGAAACGCAGGTTTCAAAGTAGGACATGATGACATCTAATCCACGTATGTGAAGTTGTGTGGAATATTTCCCTAGTGGGTAAATTTGTAGGTGTGGGTAAATTTGTAGCTTAGACATTTTGAAATACATTTACACTGACTTCTGTATTTTATATAATCTGTCTAATATCATATCTTAGTCCCTTTGGATTGTGAGGACTCTTTTTTTGGTCTGTAGGAGAATACCAGTACAATAGACTTATGAAACTACTTGTTTGACTGAGGTTTTCTGATTATATTCACCATCTGAGTACTCCACCCAAAATCTGAATTTCTGGTTTCCATATGTGTACATGCATATGTGTATGATCTGTTTTCATCCAATATCAAGTTTTTCAGATCCCTGTGGAGAATTACCTGCAACATAAGAATGTAGAATATGAAAACTGTTTATAAAAAGTGCTAATACTAAGTTTGAGAATATTTGTTCCATTGTCTGAACACAGTAAAGAGTATTGGAGTGGCTTCTGCATTTGCTGAAGCAGAAGGAAAAAACACCTGGACAACATCAGTGCTTGATGGTACTTTAGGTATCAGATTAGAAGAAACCACACTGATGGTGCTAGACATTTGCTGCCTATGTTGTTGCACAGCAGGTGTGTGAGCATAAAAATATTAGTGAGTTGCATGCAAAGATGGTTCTTATTTCCAGCATTAGAAACAGATAAGACTCACAATACTTCTCATTTCCTGTCAGCTTCTTGAAAACACTGGTGAGAAGTATTGATGCAGAATGTACAGGCTGTGGGGTTCAGAACATGGGACTTCAGGGCCAGCTTTTTGAGTTCTAATTGGGACCAGTGACTTTTCTTTTCTTCTACAATATTTGACAGTTTATGTTGAAAGACAAAATATGTTTTATATTACATATATCATGTGCAAGCTGGCACAAAGATGCTACTCCTGAAATTATTCTTTAGTAGTTTGTGCATTGGCTATCTTTTGCCGTTATTTGGAAAAGGGCAGGAGGACAGAGGGAAGAGGAGCACAGGCAATCTCTCTCTGTACCATTTCATCATTCACAACATGATGATCAATGTGAACAATTGGGAACATGGTTTCCACTGTCAAATACTGAGTATGTGGCATTTTGTTTTCCTTTGCTATGCCTACTGGATGGTTTTGTTGCTACATGCATGCTATCTTCTTTTGATTCACTTTCCAAGTAGGAATTGGGGTTGAATGTTTGTCATCTGCTTCTGAAAGTTTACAAAGCATTAGCCTTTTAAATTTTTTTCATTGTAACTGCTGTTTGCCTCGTTTTCTTCTTGTCTTTCAGTGTCCCTATGCTTGCCTTCATTCCTACTGGGATTTCAGAGGCGTGAAGCAGCAGCAGTGCTGATCTGCTGACTAACAGGGTCATGAGAACTCTATAAATTCTTGTTGGTCTAGTTTGGCTTTGCTTTGTAAGTAGAGGAGTATATGCTGGTGTCATAAGTACATCTGAAGTTTCTGTCTTCTGCTATGATCCTTCAAAGAGTTGTGTGTCAGATGGAGTAAGATAAACAGCAAATTCACAGCCATTAATATGTGCTGGTTTCCATCACAATCTGAATGTAAACTGGATGTCACTTATATACATAC
Source organism: Vidua chalybeata (assembly GCF_026979565.1). Taxonomy (NCBI): domain Eukaryota; kingdom Metazoa; phylum Chordata; class Aves; order Passeriformes; family Viduidae; genus Vidua; species Vidua chalybeata. The sequence goes on from NC_071570.1 coordinate 46,172,873, forward strand.
ATATATATATATATATATATATATATATATATATATACACTGGATGTCAGCAGTATATATACTAACAGTATCTATATAGGCTGTAGTCAACTGATTGGAAGGGCCAGATACTTGACCCTGTTTTGTAGTTCTATGAATTAGTGTTAACTGGGATAGCAGATGCCTCAAAAGTAAATTACCAGTAACGGTCAACTGGAAATCATATACTTCCCCAAGCATCCTATTTTCTACAAAGAGAGATAAATCAGGGAAGGATGTCAATAGTTCTTAGGCAATTAGTTATTCGGTCTTTTTTTAAAGAAAAAAAAATTTATTTTTTTCCCCATAATTCAACATCTTTTCATATAAAACAAAAAAAAATCACAAGGAGAAACCCTGTATTTTTCAAAAGCCCATAATTCTGCAGAGCATTTTGCAAACATAAACATCAAACTTTGGGTGGCCTACACAATCAAAAATACATGTCTTTGCAGTTGCCAGCAGCAGGAGTACGCCAAGAACTGAGTCAGAAATCACCCCCAGGAAGTTTGTTTTTGAAAATAGGCAGGTTGTATTAGGATGCATGGTGAGCCAGTGGGACTAAGAGGCTATCCATGTACCATGAGTTTGAATGTCATTGTTGCACTTGCTTAGGTTTGTAGATTGTGATAGGGCCCTTGAAAATGCCAGCGAAATAATAATAAAAAAAGACAGCTAGGGATCTAATCCATGTTTATTTTCTTTCAGTTTTCTTTCTTTTTTTTTTCCCTTTTTAAATACAGTTATTAAGTACAGCTTCTAGGAGTAAACAAGGAAAACTAGTAGCTTTCCTGCTTGAAAACTCCCATATCCTCTGCTATATTGATATTTGTGTTCCTGGTGCTGTATTTTGTTACCTCTGCAGAAGATTATGCTGTTTTCTTTCCCTTGATAAACTACTGCTTTTTTTTCCCCTGTCTTTTTTTACTACAGTTTGGGCTTTATTCAGGAACTGAGATCATAAATGTATGTGCTTGTATTTTAACTGTTAGCAGCCATCTTGCAAGTATCATGAGTTAAAAATATGTTCAGGTGTTTTTTAGGACTTCTGATATGAAGCAGTAATACAATGCTGTTGAATAAACTGCCCATGCAGAATGCTAGAAGGTGAGACTTGTACTGGAGCTATGATATTGTATGTCAGCTTCTGATAAAACTGCATAAAAATTATAATTTTCAAGGTACATTTATCCTACAGAGTCATTCACAATCCTATCCCTGAAGAACAAACAATAAAAAAAATCCCTCTCAAAAAACCCTCTCATATTAAAAGATGTATATTACTTAATCTGTATACATATATATGTGTGTGTGTGTATATGTATGTATGTATGGTAAGATTATGTAACTACTGTTTCTTTCCCTTTCTATTTTAGTTTCTGAGCATGACTGCAGTTGTCTACAGAGATAATTGGAATATTTTTGCTCCTGTTGCCCTAAAGAAGGGGGGCAGGAGTGTTGTTGCTGCTTCACAGACAAAGAGAAAAGAGGACAAGTGGATTTTCTCAAGGTCACACAATGACATCTGCAGCAGAGCTGTGATTTGAAGCCAAATCTCCTGAACCACAGAATTTAGACTATTAAAAGATCAGAATATATTGGATGTAACAACCATGAAGACACCCAAATCAAATGCATGGTTTTCATGCCCTTCACCCTCCTCCCCCTGCCCCCCACCCCCCCAACACAACAGAAAATTGTGCGCTTTGTTTAAACATTGCTCCAGCAATATAATAGCTCTTTATCATTATACTTTGCAAAGCTTGATTGGACTGTTCACCTAGTACCAAATTTGTCGGCATGGGAATACTGCATGGGAACAGCAATTTTCAAAAGAATATTTATTTTGAAGTAGATATGTGCCTCATAGTTTCTTTCTTTAAATCAACTGGGTAAGAAAAGCTAAGACATTCAGCTCCTGCTCCTGAAAGGAAGGATTCCAGCCCTTTCTCAATTTCTATCTTTAAAATGTACCTTTGGTGAGCTATTTTCGGAAAAAGTTTCATTTATCATGTCCACAAACTGCCATTATGTGCAGTAGTGATCTATTTTTCCTATGTCTTCCTGCTCCCGTTTGGCTTTTTTCCTTCAATCAGTCAGCATATTTGGACAGAACTTTTCCTGCTATCCTATGCAGCCTTTTGGCTTTGGAGGCCTATTGAAATACAAACTAGAAATAGGCAGTTGCATCCTAAATGCCCCTTGCCTTTCCCCCAGTAAGTGGAGTTGTCTCTGCTGGCTCAAATCAGCACATAAGCCTGAGAGGATGCCAGTGTTCTGCAGAGTGGTTCTGCTTACCATATTTAGGGGTAGTTCTCTTCTGATACCTTAAATAACCTGATTTTCTGACAGCTTGGTCTATCTACTTTAGCACTCAGCTCTTGCATTTTAACCTTGTCAGGGTTATCCCCTATTCTTGTGCATTGATTAGTTGAGAAAATGGAGCTAGGTTAGTTCTGGTGTGCAGAACTGTAACAGCTTTCCCCCGCACCTGGCAGTTTTTGTTCTCATTGATAAATCTCAGCTCCAGAAACACTGCATTTTTTTCTTTTTTTTTATTGCTTTTCTTTTTATCCTTTTCATTTTTGGTGGCTTGGTTTGCTTCTGAGCAGTTTTCATTTAGGGCCATATATCTGCTGACTGCAAAGATTCTGCTGATTTCTGTTGCTTCCCTGACTAATTTTGTCCCTTGCAAACAGCTGGTGCTAGGCTCTCTTAGGAAACTTTACCACAGTCGGTGACTTGGGCAAAAGATATAAGTATTTTTAACTTTGAACTCTGGAGGTCATAGTACTCTGAAGCTTTCTGGACACAGTACCTTCCTGTCTTCACTCACAGAAGGAAAATCAGAGGGAAATGTTATGTATAGTGGATTAATAGTTCCCTTGGTCCCTAAGCATTCATTTCTGTAGAGAAGAAAATTGTTCTGAGATGGGAGGATTTGCAGTCCTGAGTTTATGTGAAATACGGAGCCTACCAGTACAGTGCCAGGACCTTAGTGATTTTTTTCACCTGAACTGGCCTCATTGGTCTGTTTTGAGAAAGTCACTGTGTTGCACTATTATACTTTAATTGATACGTCATTGAAATGCACTACAAGGTGTATCTCCAACCACACTTTACTCATATCCTCCACTGGTTTTGAAGAATGCTTTGAAGTTACTAGAGACATGGATGCTCAGTGTGCTTCTATAGGCAGTAAGGTATGTTGCCGGTTTTCAAGAAAAGAGGGATATTGTCAGATTTTGCTATTTAGTGAGAAAAGATGAAACTGAATAATACTCAGACCCAAAAGTTTAGGTGATCCCATTCATCACCAGACTTTTCTGGTCTAGGAGAAGGATGTCATTTAAAAGTCTCTTGGTGGCAGGTCAGACAGGGGAGTCCGGGACTGGCAAATTCCTCTCAATACAATGTTTCTTAGCCCTACTACATAAGTGTTCAAAGTAGAGTTTAAAAAAGGTATCTGTAAATAAGCAGTTTGGCACAGCCATGGCAGGATTTACTGTTTTCTGCAAAAGCACATGCTAAGTCAAGTCCCTTAACCATCATTTTTTTGCTGAGTTGTCTTGATTTCGTCTGCTATTTAGAATATTTCTGTAAGAGCACCTGATTGTTAGCCTTATCTTCTCTGCTCAGGACTTGGCTTGGATAATTGTGAGTGACTTTAATACCTTTCCTCCACCCAACCTTTGGACAGAACAGTACACGAGATTAGTTCAGCCTTTCCACTAAGCAGGTACATAAGAGACCTCCCTACTCAGAAAATGCTGCTGAGATTTCAGTCATGTGGTTTGTGGGAGCAGTAGAGGAGGCAACGTGTTCTTTAAATGTACTTCTGACAGGAGAGCAAATGGCCTCAAGTGGCAGCAAAGGAGGTTTAGGTTAGATACTAGAAAAAATTTCCTCTATGAAGAGTGATCAGGCATTGGAACATGCTCCTCAGGGAAGTGGTGGAATCACCATCCCTGGAGCTATGTAAAGAACATGCAAATGTGGTGCCTAGGGACATGGTTTAGTGGTGGACATGGCAATGCTAGGTTAATTGTTGGACTTAGTGGTATTTTCCAGCCTTAATGATACTATGATTCTATGGTGCTATGATTCTAAATATCTGCAAACTCCGTCTGTATGCAGATGAAGTTTGTGACTCTGGCCTTGTTGACAAATAAACACTATTTCTGAGGCAGAAAAAAACCCCACAAGAACAAAACATGGTGGCTTTGAGTGGATGCCTGGAAAATGTGAGAACATGCCGAGTTATATATTTTTCTGAAGAACATACTTGCTTGCATCTGCTCAGGGGATTTTCTGAATAAATTGTTTCTTTCTGTTTAAGAGAATCTGTTCTTAATGTTTATGTGGTATTCTTCAGGTTCTAGCAAACTTCAAGAATTTAAATCTTTCGACAAGAACTACCAACATAATGATGATGCTTTAAGTTTTAGCTTTCATACTTTCCAGATTCTGTACTGCATTAATATATAACTCTGAACCTCATATAAAGTGTTAGCAAGTTCTCTTCACAGTTTAGTTAGACAAAACAATCCTTTTCCAGCCCAAGAACCAAGGACACCATTGCAGCTTCAGGCCCAAAAAGTATAAACAACAGCAAATTGAGGAGAGCAATCTGGGAGGATGGGACTTCATAATCTAAAGCTGTAATTGAACAATTAACCCAAATATGTAAATGGACCAAAACTTATAAAGTGTGAACACATGTGACCTATCATCCATCTTGGGTGTAGCCTCAGCCAGGCTCTTGTACTACCCAAGGTGTATCCTTTCAGGCCTTTTTAATAAATACCTACTTTATTCCTTTTACACTGTCTAGCCTCTGTTCTAGGTAGCCTCTCAAGGTATCAATGAAACATTGTATGAGGAGCTACCTGTTCATAATTATTTTGATCTTGGTCTCTCATTTTTTGTGTAATACTTCTTAGAAGTCATGGTGACCTTGTGATCACTCCAGAAGAGCTCACTTTCTTCTTCGGTTTCCGTGTGACCTCATGTCAATTCTAACATTCCCAGTCTGTTCTAGACACTCTATCTAGATATTTGATATTTAGATATTTAAGAGATTTTGAACAGCTCAGCAGAACAGAGACATTTTTCCTACTTCTGTCTTAGGTCCTGTTTTTGTGCTATGGTCTCTGGCCAAAAGAAGGCATCTTCTAAAGAAGATAACAGAAACTTACTGTTTTGCAAAGGTGTTTTTCTGTTAAACACTAAAACACTAAAACACTGGATGAGTGTTTTAGGTTGCTCACAGAATCACCAGCAAAGGTACCTAGCAAAACCAGGTTTAATGTAAAAGTGAAACCATAATGAAGTTCATTACTTAGTTCACTCTATTACTTGCTATATGGTTAAAAAAAAGCACACAGATGAAAAATTGGACTGAAACATAAAATCAATTAATCTGAAATTAAAAGCAATCAAAAATTATCTCTGTGGAGCCTGGGGATGGAAAAGTAAAGATGGGAAAGGGTAAGGATGAAAACAAAAAGGGAGGCCTTCACACTGAATCATAAGTTTCAACATGGACTCCTGCGCAAAACTTAGCACTGGACTTGAACAGTAGTTTGTGCCTAAAGAGTTTAGCAGCATTAAAACAATCACCTAATTTAAACAGTTTACAAAAGATTGTATAGGATTTACTTCAAGCTCTATTTATAGGCCTGACTAAACAATCTAAAGTACTTAAGAGATTCCAGGTACATTTTCTGTAGCATATTCACACAGACCTAGAGTACATAGAAGGTACATGTGAAAACTCTCCCTTTAGCTCAGTGAAGTGCTCATGTCAGATGTCTGCATCTTCTCAGCAGGCAAAGGGCTGAGCCTCGAGGAGTGGGGGTATTGGCCCAGGCTTTGTCATCATTGTTTGCCGGTGCTCCAAGTACAGCAAATCTGAGTGTTCTCTGGCTCTGAGAGGACCCACTCAGAGGGAGAGGCTGGAAGTCAAAGGGTCTCACTTAGGACCACTGTTTATAGGTTCACAAAAGCATTGGCTTTTAACACATCGACGTCCTGGCCACAATTCAAGTCTGTAACTTTCTTTTAAAGTTCAACAACAAAAATGTTGTTCCTCTTGTCTTGTTTTTCAGATGAAAATCTAAGTTTCCAATGGTGTTTGTTAAAACCAGAAAGTTTTTAGATGGCACCAGTTCCTGGGAGCAAACATAAACTCAAGAGCAGCTGAGATAATGTGCTGTTCATCAAGATTAAGGACTAATGAGCATTTCTGAGATGGTAGTGTAGCCCAGGGTTCAGGACAGGAAGAAATGCACTACCAGACTTTCTAATGTTTCCCTTTTTTTTTTTTTTCAGTGCATTTGGAGCATTTTTTGATTTGAATGGGTTTTAAGTGGCTGTTGCTTTTACTCTAATGGGCCAAAACTAACTTCTGACTTCTAATGGAAGGAAATTTGTGTAAAGAGAAACTTTTTTCAGTTCTCAGTTTCCTTAATTTGATAGAAAAAAAAGATGCTATAGGCTGAAATATTGTATTTTCACTTACAGCGAAAGAACTATTTTAAATGCTTTTTTCAACTTCAGAAGAAATTTTGAAAATGCTAGTTGAGGAACCTCCAATATACAGATTGAACTTGCTGCCATGTAACCATCTGTTTTCTGTCAAATATTCCTTGACACAGCTTCTGTCCATAATTAATCTCATGAATGGAGCAAACACTAAAAAAGTGTTCTGCCTACAAGAAACGAGTCAGAAGTCCTGCACTGTATAAATAGTCTTCAAATGCAATTCAAACAACCATTATCATTAATAATAATAATTTTAATTCATAATTCAATAATAGAATAAAATGCAAAATATTAAATATTATTATTCTATTCACTTAATTTAAATGTAAAGTTACAAGGGGAAATGAAATATAATTATTAACTTTTTAATGCGGTCACATCTAAAATATTTTGTCCCTAATCACAGTAGGAAATATATTTGGAGAATACTCTTCTGATGTCCTAAGCGTTGTCACCTGTGTATAAGGTTGATTCCTTTGCCAGACTTTTAGTCAGTTTTACTTCCCCACTCTAAAGTCCTCCTTTGTGGAAGTCCTCATTTTCCCAGCCTGTCTGTAATGTCCTTATGACTGCCCTATGGGTTTTCACCAAAAGTGCTCAACACATTTCAGAAGGACTGTGCTCCAAACAAATGCAGTTTTCCTAGTATTTCTGCTAAGGCTTGATGAAACAGAAGATTACTCTTTTCTCTCAGCAAGTCTATCCCTGTACAGCATTGGTTTTTCCCCAGCAGTCCAATGAAGCGTCATCGCTCCCGGGCTGTACTAGACTTTGCAGAGTCTGGAGTGGCACTCTGGTATTGTCCACGCTGTTATTTCCACCAGATTATTCTTTTGGGCCCTAGTCCATGTTCAGAGTCTTCCTTTGTTCATTCTCATCTGATATAATAAGTAGCATGCTACTTATATAGCTATCCTGAAGACCAATAAACTTTGGTACTTAGTGGCAGCTGTTAGTATGGGCCCTAATACTAATTTCTGTGCCCCTGAAGACCCTTCCTACTCCCAGTCTAGCCAGCTGGAAGCTTTGGGGGTGCTCAGAGTGCCATCGTCTAATGCAGTGAAAATGCCGTTTCTGATCCCTGACTTCTGTTCTTTGTGTTTACTGCAGCTGAGCCCATAGCAACTGCAGTGGTGAATGTGAATAGCTTAACAGATCATCCTGAAGATGTGTGTGACTATTGGAAAGTAGACAGTTGTCTGGACATGCTTGGCATTGCTAATTGCTGTTTTATGTGCCTAGAATGGATGTTCTGCCTCAGAGCAGCAGCCTGTATAAATAGAAATAATTAATCCACCTCCAGTATCCCAAAAATTGCCTGCAGGATGTCCACAGAGCCCCAGGGCTCCATGCTGCTCCCATCAATATCTGGCTGTGAGGATAACATGCTTATGAATTGCAACCAATTTGAGGCATCCACGCTGAAATGCAGTGCTGAAGTGAAGAGAGAAGAGGGCATAGAGGGCAGCGAGGAAAGGCAATTTAAAAGGATGAAGTTGCTCTTGAACTACTTGATTCTTTAGGGGTGAATTAGATTGAAAGACAGGCCTAGACACCTACTGCAAGAGTACATCAGCAGAAACTCTGACCCTGAACCTCTACAGTTCAACAGCTTTCAAGCTGTCTAATTCCTCTGCCCTTCCTTTGGTGTGGTGTAGCTATGTCAGGTGTGCACAGGACCAGCTGTCTGCTCAGGATTGCTCATCTTGTGGGGTGTATGTATCCTGTGGCACAGACAGGTCTCCTCATGGATTTGCATTTTCAGCATGTTATCTGGCACTGCTCTGTTGGCCTCCACCAGGTCCTGCCACTGTAGTACAGCATCAAAGCCTTTTCTCCTGCAAGGCCATTTTTTTGTTTACCCTTAACCAAAAGAGGGTTCTTTCCCTAGTCATGGTCCTGAGGGAGTAGTACCAGGTTCTTCATCATTTGCAGGATCAGCCCTACATTTATTTCACCTGCTCTGTGGAGTCATATCTATTCTTGTCTCATCTGTATAGGTTTAGTTATAATCTTCATACATGGACCATAAAAGATAGATTGCACCAACTATGGAGGACAAATTATGAGATGGTTAACTAATGTATATGTTAAGATTGAAGCTTGTGCCTTACCAATAGCATTAAAACCACTGTTTTACTACTATTTCTTGAATATTCTGTTTTCATGCAACTCTTAAGCTAGTATGAGAGGAGCTGTTTTCTAAAAGCATATAAGAAGAGGATGTAGGGGTCTCTCTTGAGCCTCTGAGCTGACACGGGAATACCAACTGAAGTAATGGTTTTATGGATAACAGACATAGTGCTGGACAAAGCAACACACTGATTCTAGCATCACATATTGTTGTTTGGGGTTTTTTGCAAATATAAGAATGAAATCTCATATTCCACCCACAAAAAGATATTAGTCCTTGTCAAAAAGCCCTGGGGAGAAGGGAAATCATGCTGGTTTAATTTTTGCTAGTTGACCATTGCTTTTATTTATATAGGCTAGAGAAGCTAGAGGTTGGAGAAATAAATGGGAATCATTACTTGTATAAAGCTGGTGAGCTGGAATTACCACTGACTCTATTTCAGTTACATTTCTTTCCTCATCTTTTATTGCCTATTGTTTCTAGATTCAAAGGAGACACAGTGTAGAATGAAATGCTGCTAGTTTTGTAAGAAATACATTATCCAGACTACAATGGATTAGAGGATTAAGCAATGAATGCTGGAAAAAGCAATTAATCTGCTGTGAAATAATTTTCCAAGTGCAACATTTTTTCACTGAATAGATATTTTAAGAGATGTCTCATTATTTAGGCCTCCTATAGGTTAGCACCCTTCTCTCTTTTAGAGAAGAGGTAGCCTAGATTCAGACTGTACATATTCCTCTTCCTGCAACTTAAGCAAAACTTTGATATCTTGGAAAAACTTCAATTAACTGATTTTTTCTCAGAGTTTCTGCTGCTGTCTCTGTGTCCCCCTTTCCAGGGAAATTTGAGTCAGGGGTCCAGTTTGTCATGCTGTTAGTTTAGGATAATTTTAAGTCAGCTTCCGTGTCCTGATCTACATGTCATCTCACTGCTTCCTTCAGTCGTCTTGGAGAGGCAGTCACAAAGCTGTTCTTTTGTTCTCCTTCTGTGTGCTGATTTGCCGCTAAAGAAGGTGTAAGGTGGTGTGCTAAATTCCAAGCCAAGTGTTTTCCCCTGATTACTGTCCTGCCACCCCAGCTGCGTGCCTGCACCTGCTCTGTGTTCAGGCTGCCTGTGCTCCTCCTGCTGAGGCTTCCATTAACTACACTTTGTGGGAAGCTTTTTGTATCCATGGTGTGGAGCAAAGTTGCTAAAATGTATTTGGGGGTGGAGAATGAAAAGAAGATGAAGGGTACTTCATCAGTCTTAATCAACCTAGTTTGGTCTGAGCCAGCTCCAATCAGCCAGAAGGGGTAGCTTTCCCTCTCTTTTATTCAGTATAACTCACAGCAGGCATGCTGGACAGTCAGTGTACAACTTATTAACAGTGACTAGGCCAGGCTGTGACCTTTCACTGCCTGCATAAACGACACAACCAGGTCTCAAGATGCAACAAAAAAGGGAAGGTGATTCTCTGCTTCAAGGTTCCACACTATGTTAAAATTGGCTTTAGACAATCAGTTCAGGGACATCACACTAAGAAAGCTTAAGGGCCCCTACAGAGAGAATAGGCAGCAATTTGGCTGTCTCTGTGATGTTATTCTTGTGAAAGCAGTTCAGCAGCACTGTCACTTTCCAATACAATCAGGTGTGTAACATGAAAATGTTCTGCTAGACAAATATGCATGCCTAGAGTGTTCCCTCCCTGTTCGTGAATTATTCTCAATCCTTTCCTCCATCTTCTTTAGAGACAAAAAAGGCAACTGCCTTATTCCTACTGTTACCCTATGCTGTTGATCATGTCCCTCCCAAAACAAATCTCATATCAAGATATGGAAGGTAGAAGCAGGAGGGACAGGCTTTAGACCCAGCTCACAGCTACATCAAAAGCACTAGGCTATCTCAGCATTGTACATAGCAGATTGTTTTTAACAAGAAAAAAAAAAAAGTCTGTAAATTCCTAGGTGTAAAGGAATCACAGTGAAGGATCTCATCCAGAAGTTTCTGTGCTACCTCACTTTGTACTGTCTGGTGTTTCTCACCATAGAATCATAACGAGTCACTATGCAGTGTGGGGAAAAACAGTCTTGTTCTAACATTCTGCAGCACAGAAGCCCTCTGGAAAATTCAAGCCGTGACACCTGTACCTGTTGTTTTTGGTCTGTTTGTTTTTGAAAGTATGAAATAAGTAAAAAATTCTGAAGGAAATGTTCAGCCACGATAGCCCTCCAAGTGGGGTCCTTTCCTGTCTGGTGATGTCCAGCACAGTTACTGTTTTTAACGGGCATAAACAAGAAGGAAACAACACAATGGATGAAAATCAAATCCTGCCCAACAAAGAAGGGGTTGAACAAAAAGCCATTAAAAGCCACACATATGTAAAACTGTTTATCTGTGGAAAATGAACCACTGAGCTCTGTGTTTCTGTAACTGGTGAGAGTTAACTGCACAAAAATAAAGGATTTACTTGAATTGTAGCATTACTTGGACCCAGAGTCTTTTCTATCTACAAGGCACCCAGCTAAAATCATTCTTCATTACTAACAGTGAAACAAAAAAACATTGCATAAAAAGCTTAAAGCTAGTGTCGTGTGACTTCGCTTGCTGTAAATTGGGGATTTTTTTCATTAGTCTTAATTTGCTGGACGAGAAAGAACCATATGCATCAGCGTTGCTGCCAGATTCAGTGACAATGAGTCTCCTTCTGCTTTCTCTTCCCTGTCTTCTTTCACACCACTCTACAGCAACATTAAAAGAAGGATTGAGAGAACCTTGAATACAAATTGGTAGAGAGAAAGTGGGAATGGCACTGCCCCTCAAAGCTAGAAGCTGCAAAAGCATCACAGGCACAAAGAGGTGATGAAACAGCTATAAAGAATTTTAGTATTTGCTATGTGTAAAATGAAGTTGCAATCATTGGTCCTGCTGTGTCCATGGAAAATTGCATTAAGGCTGATTTTGAAGCTAGTCACTAGTATGTTTATGGAAATTAAAAGTAAGAGTTCCTCTTTTAAAGAGTCAAACTATTGTATAAAGAGTTCTACAAAGGTAAAAAAACAGTTGAAGTTGTTGTGTTTTATCTATCTTTGTAGTTTTGTTTTTTTGTTTTTTTGTTTTTTGGTTTTTTTTCATTTTAAACATCTAGGCTGTGTGTAATTAGTTTTATCAAGCAAGATCCTGTGGAGCAACTCTTCAGAGTCTGGAGTACTGGCAAGATTGAAGAGATCAAAATTCAGGGAAATAAATACAAAAATTGCTGATGAGGGTCTTAGCACAGCTTTCAGGTATGCAAGATGTAGCTAGTGAAGTTTTCTGCCATCTGAAAGACAAACAGCATTTCCTTTCTTGTGCTGTTGTACAGAGTGAATCTGCTGTATTGGAAAGAAGTCTTGATTTCATGCCACCTTCCCAACCTCAGAGATTTTAGACCTAGAAACCCCAAATATCCTCAGAGATTTCTTGAGCTGTATACCACCCTCCCCTGCCAGGGCTGTGCACAAGAGTGGAAGGTCTGTTGCTCTCGATTTTTTTTTTTTTTTTTTTTTTGATAACTTCATGCACCCCAAAGAGCTGGGGGAGTGGGGAAAGATGTATTTGTTGATTTTTGCTGAACTGTGGTAATTCATGCTGCTTGTTCCTTCAGTGGCTGTTTGGTACAGTGATGCCAAATTGAATTTGGTGTTGCTGATATTTCCAAAGTGGAAAAAGCTTTCATTGCTTCAATAAGCCTTTCAGTGTACTTCACAGAAGAGCAATTTAAACAGAATGCAACACTGAAATCAAACCAACTCTTCCACCGTTCTACTGAGCACTACCACAAAGAATAGATAACACTTCATGACTTTCTGCTACGCACTGCCAGCTCTGTGCCTCAGCTAGACAAACAGGAATCTTTTTCCTCTCTCAGAGAATTGGTTTTGCTCTGTTAGACAATTCCAGGACATCATCTTTAGCAACAACAACACATCTGTCCCTGGGATACAAGTCATGTCAACCAGTTGTTGCCTGTGTTTCATGCTATGCTAGGTTTGATTTATAATATCTGCTTGGCACAATTCACCCAAGTCATGAAAAAGGTACAGTGAATGCACACCATACAATTGAATATGCCATCATTCATACTTCTGAAAAAGGCTGCACAAAACCTTCTAAAGGATCTGACTGACCTTATGTGGGAAGGGGTTAAAACTGGAATAGTGCATTCATTAATGTGTGTGGGGAGAATGAAAAGGAAACTCAGATGAGTCTATGCACTTTTCCCAGAATTTCTGAGATTATTGACAGCAATACTTAACTTTAAAAAGGGAAGTATATAAAAATCAATATTATTTCTGGTAAACATTATAGAGCAAATAAAACTCTGCAGAAACACAGAGAAATGTTCCTGTCTTAAACCTTGATAATGGTAACAAAAATTCCCACACTTATCATTATGTCTCATCCATGCAATAGGCATGTGGTACATTTTTCTCTGAGTGATGCAGCTGCTGTCTGCATCTTCCTCGGAGACCCCTTTAGACTACATAAAATGTGAAGGGGAATTACGCTGAATAAAAGGTGATATTCTTCTGCAAAACACCAGATTTACAGGGCCTTTTTGTACTTTATCAAGTCTACTTTAAATCTGTAGTCTTCACTAGTTGGAGACATTCTCCTTGATGATTGCAAGAGAAGCAGCCCTCAGATTACTTGCTCTTCTGCAAAACACCAGATTTACAGGGCCTTTTTGTACTTTATCAAGTCTACTTTAAATCTGTAGTCTTCACTAGTTGGAGACATTCTCCTTGATGATTGCAAGAGAAGCAGCCCTCAGATTACTTGCTCATAAAATGAAACTGTTTCACTGCTGCAGACGTACATTGGGTGGAAAGGCACAACACTGAAGTACTCTTATTGACTGCAGCTCCATAACCTAAGAGTGACTGCAGAAGGGTGTGCAGAGAATGGCCCAGAGCCTTGCCATGCTCCCTGCCCATGTTAAAGGACAAATTGTAACCAAAAAATTCTTACAAATCAGAAAAATTCAAAATAAAAAAACAACCCAAAACCCTCAATGTGTTACAATTGCAGCGATCATACCTACAGGCTCTGGTCCTGTTGCTGTGCACCACTTAAAGACTCTGGCTTTTTCTTGTTTTCAGCTTCCCTTCAGGTTTTTGCATATTGATGGAGACCCTGCCTGTCTTCTCTTTTGCAGGCTGAACAGATGTAGCTCTCTCAGCCTTTCATTGTAGGTGCCCCAGTCAATCATCTTTGTGGCATTTTGCTGCACTCTCTCTAGTATGCCCATATATCTCTTATACTGGGGAGCCCAGAACAGGTGTGCCCTCACCAATGTGTGCCCTTACCAGTGCTGGGAAGAGGGGAAGGACCCTTTCCGCTGACCTGCTCACAATATCTTCCCAGTGAAGCCCAGGAGCAACACTGTCCTTCCTTGTGCAAGTACAAGGGTGCAGAGCTGACTCATGTAATGCTTGGTGTCCACCAGAACCCCCCAGTCTTTTTCTGCCCAGATGCTTCCCAAATTGCATAGCTCTTAGCCTCTCCTGGTTGTTCATCCCCAGACGCAGAACTTCACACCTGCCCTTGTTGAAATCTATAAGGTTTCTGTCAGCCAACTTCTCCAGCCTGTTACTATCTCAGGATGCCAGTACAATCCTGTGGCATATCATTACTGCTCCGTTTTCTGTCAGTTACAAACTTACTGGAGACATACTCTGAGCCATCATTCAGATCACTAATGAAGATGTTGACTAGGATTGAACCTTGTATCAACACCTGGGGTACAATGCTATTTGCTGATCTCCAAATATGCCTTGTTCCAAGGATCTCCCTGTGCATGACCTGACCCTACATTTCTTTTTCAATCCATCTCATTGCCCTTTCATCCAGCCTATACATTAATATCTTGTCTAAGAGGTTCCTATGGGATATAGTATTAAAAGCTTTACTGAAGTTCAGGTAGACAATATCCATTTCCCTCCTTTCCTCTATGGAAAGGTAATCGTCCCATACCATTCCTCAGTCCTGAACTAAAATTTCCTTCTTGCTTCACTGACATCACATGCTAACAGCTGACTTCACATGAAAGGTTGTGTCTTATTCATATCAGGTAAGTGTAAATTGGTGTTTCACCACCAGGACAGTAGGGCAGCTCTGTTTACAAGAGGAGTTTTTATTTGAAGTCAGTCAGCTGGACACTGAATAACAGGCTAGTGTTGACCTGAATTCCTCCTTCAGTTTGTTATCCTGGTTAATTACTGGAAGGACTGTTTGGGGAAGACATCACCAGCAGGAAGTAGCCTGTCTATCTCCCTTTAATTCCCATGCCCAAATCATCCTTATTAGGGAGTTACATACTTCCATGTACCTCCAGAGCTCATAGCAACAGGGAAGCTGAAGGGAGGAGGAAAGCCAGGCAGATCTCAACAGATTGTTAGCAGGAAGCTATGATGAGTAAAGTGCAGATCAGAAAAGGAAGGACACAGGCTTCAGAAAGAAGCCTGGGTGCAGTCCAGCCACCCTTTATCCTGTCCTGGTCCTTCTGAGGTAAGGGATTTGGCTGATACAAATTTCTTTACTGCCCCCTTAGTGTGATGAAGAATCAAGAATGCAAATGTTTCCTCCTCAAAATGACATTCCTGGGAAGAAATTAAACTGGATGCTCTGTAGTTGCCTTGTCTGCATCTTTCATGAAGTCTTCATCTTTCAAGAAATTTCCCCACTGAAGGTGAAAGCTTTTATAGCTGAAGAAATATATGGAAGTACATTTTATTTTTTTTATGAAGTACTGCTACTGTGTTTGAACACTCTCCCCCCTCAGTATAATTTCTTGAGATAATATCACAGCTTTTCATGAGACTTATTTTTGACTGGTTTCATTATAATATCAAGTACAGTCGCAGAGATAACTGGATGTCTGGTTGATGGCCTCAGCTCAGTTCAGTAAGTATTCTGTTAATACACAGTGTGTGGCTGCCTATTGTCATAACACTTCTATTCTGATCAAATTGTCTTTTACAGCTGTAATATATTCATAGGGGGGTATTTAAATATAAATTCCCTGGAAAGTCTTTGGATTAATGTTATAAATAAAAAGGACTCATTCTAGCAATATTGTTCATTGTGCCTTCGTTACCTTACATAAATATTTTTCTTCCCCAACTGCTTTTAGAGAACATTTTGTCTACACAAAACATTGATTTTATTTGGTGGTTTTACTTACTTTATTAAGGTTGAAATTTTAAAAATATTACTTTAAATATGATATTATAAAAATGTGGATTGATATTACTGTGTGTTGCTTGGCCATTTACATCTTATGCTTGATCTCAGGCATCCCTCAGAAGGACAAGATGTTGATCTCATAATTAAAACAGCTCTTGGTAGCATGGGTAAGAAACTATCAGACAAGTGCCATAGGATTTTCAGTGTCTTCCCACGCAGACTGTGAAAACTAGAGTAATTTTCTCTCATCTTCATCTATTTCAGTGGATTGCCCAATGAGGCACCAATATGTGTAGTGACAGCTCTTGTGGGTGTGATCCAGTTATTGTAAAAAAGTATGTCAGTGGAGAGAGGAAGAAAATGAACGCACACCCAAGTTCCTTGTTAGACTGCAAGGGAACCATCCTGGTTATTCCTTCTCCCCTCAGTGAGTTTCTTGGTGGCTTGAATTACATATTTTTCTAATGTCAGATGATCAGAAAAATTTGGATCTTTTCGTATTCCCATGGTTGAGGGAATGATATAATGGATGAGGTATATATTGAGATCAGAAAGCTTATAGCACCTGAGAACCTAGTCCATAATGAGGAAGTAAAAAGATCCCAAATCTCTGTTACCCTAATAGAATTATGAGAGGATATTTAACCTTCTCTCCTTCCCTTCCTGCCCTTATCTGTACTGAACTCCCAGAATCACTGAGAATCTTTTCCACTTAATCTCTTAAAAAGAGCACTCAAAAAAATTGCTGTGCACTTTGACAGAGTTAGAAATGTAATAAAACTGGCTGTAGAAATGTCATGTTTGTCTATAAAACTGCAATTACTGCTGGGAATATTTATTCTTGGGGAAACACCCAAAAACAAAGAGGAAGAAAAAGGAAACCAAATTATATTTTAAAAATAATACAGTTTCATATGAGGTACAAGCTCAATCTTTTATATGAAATTTGCATGTTAATTCATTAATTCTTCCTAGGGCCTGGTTCAGCCAAGTAAATTTCCTCTGATTCTACATGCTTTAGTAGTCTTGCTAAAGTCTAAAGGAATCAGTTATTTCATTGTAGATAATGAATTGTTAAGCTGAGATAGAAAGCTCAAAATCAGACAGAAAAGGTCTGTAAAAGAGACATGTCTCACCGAAGGGCTACCTCTACTTAAGACATCCTGACATATCATTGCCTATTGACATATCATTGCCAGGCTGTCTATAAAGCTTCCAAAGGTGAAGATTACAGCCCATTTTCCCTGATTTCCTTTCAACAATCCATTTCCCCTGATTTTCCATAGTGTTAGGTCCCTTAACACACAGCTTCCTTATGTTTATTTAATTCCACTGCTTCTTGTCCTATCCACTTTGTACATAAGAAATGTTATTCTCTGCCTCTTTACAGCAGCCCTTTATGTGTCTGAAGCTGTTGGTGGAGGTCCTTTCAAGTCTTTTTTGGGAATTCCAGCTATGTAAACATCTGCTTATTCTTTCTGCTTGCCTGATGTGCCACATATATTTCTTAAAATGTCAGGTCCCTATACTATAAATACTCTTTTTGCTGAAATCTTACCTGGGATTACATCTTGCATTCTCTAGAAGAGATTTTGCTTTTTTATGTTTAATTTGGTGTCATCTGTGGATGAGATGAACCATTTATCATGATGTGGAATCAATCTGATGTGGAATCAGCAATTTGTACATTACCACTGACACAACAGTAAAATGCTGAGTTCCTTATAAGCTGATTATGGCAGAAATAATGGAAGCTTCAGGCAAATTTTATCAGAGAAACCCCCCCATTGAGTCATGAAGTGCAGAAAGGACCCTCCTGTTTTCTGAAGACTTAGGATCCACACTTAGCCTCAGAAAAGGAGAATTTCCACTGTAATAAATTCTTCATGAGCATGTTTGAATCTAGACAAATCTAGAATCAGCTTTACCTTTCAAACATCTCTGTATTCTTTATCATGGATGTAATATTAAAAAAGTGAAAGCAGTAAGTGTAGGGAATTTCCTTGCTCCAAACTCTCAGCCACAGCAACAATAGAAAAGGCCATTTACTGAAAATGCTATCTGAAGACATGAAAAATCTTTACTGAGGGGTGGGGGGGTCAAACAGCGTCATAGGATGCCCAAAGAGGTTGTGTAGTTTCCATCTGTGGAGATACCCAAACCCAACTGGATACATTACTGGGTAACCTGCTCTAGCTCACTCTGCTTCAGCAGGCAGGCTGGACTAGAGGATCACAAGACAACCCTTTTAAACTTAACTGTTCTCTCATTCTGTGAAGTGAATGAGCTCTGTTCTGTGGATTAACTGCCTGTTGCCTTTTGGTGCTGCCAGTTTTAATAGGTTCTGGCCCTTCTGAGTGATACTTGGATTTTACTTCCATTTTGCTGAGTGAAAAAGGCACTCTTCTGTTTAAAACCATCAACATTTACTGTTCATTGCTCCTTACAAATTGCTGCTATTCATTGCCCTGCAACGACCAAGCTGTTACATTGATAAACTTGTTTATGGACAAGAAGGAAGCATATTTCATTTATTAGTAAAGCCAAAAATCTAATGTTTGTTTAACTGAAATATGAAGGGATTCTTCAGTTTAATCCAGCTCCAAGTGCTGCAAAAATGAAGGAATAGCAATGCAGTGGAAGAACTGCTATAAAATTATCATCACATATACATTCTCTCACTCATTTTGCCTCTTTCTGTATTGTGCTTACCCTTCCACTGCTCCCCTGTCTTGAGAGGTTCCTCACTGGTTGAGGTTACAGGGGGATGTTATTGGGAGCTTTCAGCACCCAAAGTCCTTTGCAAGGAAGAATGTTCATGTTATGAATTCTTCTTTGTCCCTCTAGGATCACTTGGGATAATTTCTATAGGTTGATGATTTGTATATGTTGATGATAACTTGTATATGCTGCTCTCTTTCTACACTGGTCTGCAGCTCCAAGTTGCATCCAAATTAAATACACCCTAGGCCATCTCAGTTTGTTGTCCCTCTGTTTTGTTCATGACCCCTGAACCCAGCTTGTCCAGCTCCAGGTTCACACTTTAGCTGACTGTGTGTTCTGGTTTGAAGGCAAAACCAGTGAGAGACTCCAAGTCAGAAATACAGTTTATTAGAAAACAGGAAAATAAACAAAATACATGCAATAATACAAAAGAAAGATCATGGACAAAGTCAGAATACAACCTGACAACCTTTTGGCCAGCGTGTTGGTAGCAGTCCAAATTGGAGTGGCTGCAGTCCTCCTGGAGTGGCAAATGTGGTTTTGTTGGAGCAGTGACCCTGTAGAAGGGTGTAGTCTTCCTCTGAAGGTCCGGTGGAAAACCCCAGCTGTTCCTCTTGGGAACCAGTGGAACCAGTGGAAAGGCTGGCTCCAATGTCCCCAGGACCCAGATTATGTCCAGTTAGGAATGCTTGGCTACTCCTTCTGGGCAGAGCATCTCACAATAGGATGTTATAGTTCTATCAGTCACACAGTGACATTCAATAGCCCATTATCTGCAGATGTCTTCTTCCTTGAGAGAGGATTGGTTGTGAAAGAGATAAGGAAAACTGCTCACTTAACAGAAGACAACTGCCATACAGTTGGGAATTGGAATACATCTTACTTCTCAATCTCGGACACCACAGGCAATCTGTTTGCAGCTGTGCTCCTCCATGCCATATCCTGTGTCCTTCTCAAGGCCTCTGCTGTCCTACCAGGCCTGGGTTTGTCAGCACTTAGTCATCAAGTTGCTGTTGTATAAATCTCATTGCATATGGAGTAGCAGCTTGTCATTGCTGTCTATGCAAAACCACGGTCACACCACACCAGGAGAAGCAAAACAGAAGAGACACAGGTACCTGATCAGCCAGATCAGGTACTGATCAGGTAACCAGATCAGTACCTACAGGCAGGCCAAGGAAAGTTCAGAGAGGGCAGATATCCATCAGACATGGGCAAAATCTCCCTGGACACTTTCTTTTGGGAAATTAAAAAATATCCATGTATCAGTAGACACCTTTTCAGGTGCAGTTTTTGTCTCCTTGCATACAGGAGAAACAGCCAAGCATGTTTGTCATCTCTTTTTGTAAGCATTTGCTTCACCAGGTGTGCCTCAATAAATAAAAACAGACAAAGGTCCAGCCTACACAGGAAAAAAACGTAATCACATTTTTAAGAGAGGGCAGACCTGAGAGGTCTCAATTCACAGTACTTGCACATTGTTTGCAAACCTTGTAGCCGTTACTAAGAATGACAGGGCTGTGTTACAGGGCTGCATGATTACCACACCACTGGTATCTGGGCCTGTTCAAAGTTGCTGGCATACTGTTATCATTAGTGGTTGTGTCCTCATGCTGCAGTCCTGTTTCATCTTCAATTAAAACCTGTTTCCCAGATAACACCTTCTCTTTACCAACCATGTCCCAGTGAGGGTTACTCTCTCTGGAAAACCTTTCTTAAGCAGTCTCTTCTAAAAAAACCCTCATCAGCTAGATGAGATATAGGACACTTTCACCTGATCATGGTACTTTTCCAACTCTCTTTTTCAAATTGCTATTTATTCATCCCATTAATTCATGTACTTAGCTGGAGCAAAAATATTACCGTAAGCCCTAGGTTCTTACCTACTTATCTGCCATTGAATTATCTTTTTTTTTCCATCATTATCTTTGGCAGACTTATGCCTATTGGCTGGTGTGCTTGTTTTCAACATAAAATGAACAAATACCCCATTTGCCTCCAGACTGGTAGTCCATTTGTGATTTGATACAGCGCTGTCTCCTGCTTCTGTAAACAATCTCTCTGCTGTTGTTTCCAGGCTCTTTGTGCTACTCTGTTTTTGAATGCCCAGAGAGACTTGTAGGGAGATGAGGCTCCTGCATCTTGTGCCACCATAATCTCAGTCTGCCATGTCTATTGCAGCAAAAAAAAAAAAAAAAGCCCACATTGTTTCCTATCTTAGGACCTCTGGATACCTTTCTGTCTTTGATATTTCCATTATTTGGGCTCCTATTTAAAATGGCAAAGCCTTGTGGTCCTCATTACAGACTTATCATGATATGCAAGGCTTCCTCAGAATGTAAAATTATCATTGCTTTATCAAAATTTAATTTGGGATCTTACATGATGTCTTCCTCTTCTGCCACCACCCTTCATATCCCAAGAGTTTTATATCTTTGCTTTTCTATAATATATATGTGGTTCTAGCCCTACAAATAGAAAGAAATATTCTCCAATCTTATGTCAATTGCAAAGTTTTTTTCTACCTGGATTCTTCTTGTATTACATTAACAAAACAATTGTTTTCTGGACATCCAATACCACTCCAGTACATTTCTCTCACCCCATTAATTCATTTCACTCTTGACAGCTTACACTGTCTAATAATCAGTCAGTACTAACTAGTCCAGCAGGGATCTGGCCCTGTTGCCTTCTCTGCATTTTCCTGAGTGGAGAGGTGTAACCAGAGCCTCTTCATAACACAGCAGCTGGTTTGAATCCACTTCTGAGAGTGTGACATAGACATATGTTTCCCCACCCTCTTTACATTAGTAACAAAAGCAGATGGGCACATTTAATCTGACTTTTCTTTTGATATTATATTATTCCACCTGATGCAGACTTAGACTTTTATCTTATTTCCTTAAAAAAACAACCATCTTCTTTGTATATTTACCCAGAGGTTTTTTTAACACCTCTTCTCTTTTCCTTCTCACACCTAATTTTAAGTTTTAAACAAAGTTGAAATTGATTGAGGTACAGAGATCTCCAAGAGGAAAGAAATCCAAATACCATGTGCCTGGCTCAGGGAAAGATGGGTGGAATGCAGCCTTTTTCAGAGGCAGCAGTCAGCTGGTCAGTACTTCTGTTTGCATCAGACAGTGCTCCAGGAGCTCCAGGTCAGTTGTAGCACACACTGCCTCTAGCCCATTAAAATGGAGAAAGGAGCAATGGTGGAGAGGTAAAGGATGGTGGAGGATGGGAAAGGTGCTAATTTATGAGGAGATATCAGGGCAGATGACACAGAAATCTCTAGACTGTTTGGCCTCATCTGCTTTGTGGCACTTAAAACTGCCTCTCCAACTTGCAGTGCAGGGAGTGCATTGTGCTACATGGCTGCAATTATGGTCATGGACAAGGGGGCCAAGTTCTGGAAGTGCTCTTGAAACCTTATTTTACCCATCTGTCAAATGGAATTGATAATGACTGCTTTGGACATGGGCTTGATTAGAAACTGTAGTGTTAGGTTGCAGTCTCTGTCATATGTTACCCTTTTTTTTTTGGTGCTGTTTTTCCTCTAGAATTCCAGTATTTGAAAGGTTATTGTCATCCTGAACTTGATTCTTGAACATCTCTGAAGCACAGCAACCAGTGTTTGCAGGAAGAGATCACTCATGTTGGGAAAAAATATTTATGCCAAAACATTCTTGCAGGCTCTAAATGTACAGATCTGAGCTAAGAGAAGTTTCTGACTCAAAAGGATCCTTGGACAGCATTCAGAATTTATTAAATATGTGGGTGTGGGTACCTTTACTTTATCCATGTTTGAAAGAAAATTGTGAAATTATACTGCTATTCAGCAGCCCTCTTTTTGCCATCATCATGGGTTCTAAGCACAGAATAATACAGAGTTAAAAACACATTGAGCAATAGTGTGAAGTATTTTGTTGTATGCCTTTTTGCTCCCCTTGCCAAATTTCCTGGGTAAGTAGCAAAATTACTTGGACACCACTCCGCTAAATGAGGCGTAGATAACACACAGTTTGGTTAGCTCGTGCATTGTAAATATAGCTCTCATCAGATATATTAGCAGCTAGCACTCTACTTATTTATTTTGCAATTAAAGGCCATCTGCGGCAAGTTTTCTTCACATTATTTCATGAATTAGCTGTAAAAATTCCAGCACACTCTGCAAAACACCATTTGTCATGTTTCTTGCTAAACTAGACATTGCTAAATTGGACTAATCAGTGCAAGTGATTTCCATTTGTGCCTTGCAGAGTCTGTTTCACTGTGTTTCTACCTTCGCATTACTAGAGTAAAAAAAAATAAGGAAAACCTCTTAACTGTCCCCTGTGCTGGGGATCCAGAACCTGGATTCATGCTCATCCTATGCCTTGTTCAAGGCTAAACTTGTTCCACAGGGAAATCAGGAAATTATTTATTAAAGAAATATGGATATTGATCTAGTACCGATATCCAACTGTGATGGACAAAAACTCTCTAACAGTTTAAAGTTAGAAAGTGTATGTTTATTGCAACGCTGGGCAGCGTGCGGGATAGTTCCCAAATACACACCGTGCCTTTCAGATGATTACAGAGTCCTTTTAAACATACAAGTATTGAACACTCAAAATACAAATACATATTCATAATTTTGGTACATACCATTCCTTGCTTCTTATGCTAATCATTTCCAAAGCTATTAAGAATGTGTAGTTTGTTCCTTGAAATGGGTCGCTGGTCCCTTTCATGGGGAGGGGTCCCAAAATGAGGAAGTAAATGAAGTCTCCCTCATTCTGACCTTTCTACCTTTTCAATGCAAATATGACAAATGAACTCTTGGTAGAACTCCCATTCCCTGTCTTCAATTGGTTTCATAACAGAGGAGGCCCACAATTGTCTTATGTTCCTAAAAGCTATTTGTCAGTTTCTATATTCTCCATTATAAACCCAGCTAACTAAACATTGTGTTGACAAGCAATCAATTATTAGTTAACTACTAACTCTTAACTTCATCGAGACCTACTCATTTATTTTAATTAACTCTAGTAAGGCTTCTCTCTAACTAAAATCTTAGCTCCTCTAAAATCTCAAAATCCCCTAAAGTTTATGTTTCAGAAAGGCCATCAATTGTTTCACACTCAGAGCAGCCCATGTTCTCTGATGTGGAATGTGAATTTTCACATCAGGGGTGCACTGACCACTTGGGTTCTGCTCTGGTTTGAGAACAGTGAAGTGACAAGATAGCACTTGTCATCTATTTCCATCCCTTGGGAAGCCCAGATGAAGGCAGATCAATAGACCCCCCCCATTTGCCTCTACCTTGCATTTGGGATAATGTATGTTACAAAATTCCAGAGGAGTGAGTTCATCCTTATTTGAAGAATTGTGTCTTTTGAGATATATCTGAGACAGCTGCCTTTGGAGGTTAAAAGCACTTGATGCCCTCCCTACATTCTCAGTCGCTCATGAGAAGTATCCGATCTAATGTGACTTATGCAAAGTATGTGTCTTATTGCTTGGCTAAAAAGGTTAGGTTTGTCTCTGAGGAATGATTTTTAAAGGTTACTTTAATGTCAAATTAGTGGTTTTGATTTCATAGTAATACAATCTTCAGTGTTTTGTGGATTCTTTTAGTTAAAATAGCTATTGGGTGACATTTTAAAAGCAATCTGCTGTTTTGCCTAGCTGAGACTTTAAAGCATAGTGATTAAAAATGGAAGGTCACAAAAGCATTACTAAAATAGTTGCCCTTAATTTTAAATGCTGAAGTATAATTTCTCTCCCTGGACACTTTGTGTTCACATGCTTATCCAGATCCATATCTTAAGTATTATGTATCTTCAGCAGCTGCAGACCCTGACTCAGAATTGGATGCCCTCCTTGTGCTAGACATAGGCACACACTTAGTGCCTTTCCCTGCTCCTGGAAATTTTCACATGTAAATTCAGAAGGGCTAGGAAGAAATATGTTGAGAAATGGAGGGTAAATGGTTTGCATAAGGGCATGCTTCAGATCAGTAGCTAGATTTGGATTACAGCCCAGACCTTGTACACCTCTATCTAGTGTGCTGGCTACTCAACTCCTGGCTAAACTATGCAAGAATACATTTCAGTCACCACTGAATTAGAAAATTTATTTGCTGTATCAAAACCTCCTGTGATGGTATAGTTATTAACAGTGTCACTTCTATAATATTTTTCAAAAGAAAGGGTTGATGCCCAACATTTTTTAAAGTAGTACCTGGTTTTGAAGACCAGAAGAGATACGAGTATAACTTAGCATAGTCATGTAGTCTAAAATGTAATCATTGGGAATTAGTTTATCACGTAAGTTCCAAGGACTCTAGACAGTCATCCCCTCCAGAAGTATCTATTCACACAGTAAGATCCAGTCCCCAGGTTGTAGAGTTTGAACCATGAATAGCAAAACTAGACTTAAACTTTCTCTCTCTTTTTTTTTCCCCCCATAGTTATTGGTCTGTTTAATAGGGTTCTTGAGATAATGAGCAATTGCTACTGGTACATTACCTTACATTGTTTTAATGGACAACTTCCATTTTCCTTTTCCTGCTTAGGAAGACTGAAAATCATCTTTGCTTATTTTTTTTTTCTCATATGCTCTACTGTCTGTGGTATGTACTTCAAAGTGATTACCCGGGCAGAAGAATGAAACCTTACTAGTATCCAACTTCTCTTTCCAAACATGTTGAGGCACAGGTAGATTTACCAAATGGCTCCTGTGGGCTTTGTGCATGCTGGATCTGCATGTGCAATCTCTCAGTTTATACTCACACATATTAGAACGAGGTGCCTGCACAAATGTGAGAGTGGGGCTCATTAGCTTACCTTGGATGCCAGCCTAACTATTGAAAGCTGGTCCAGAATGTAGTGATTTTGTGCAAGATTTTCTGTTAAATAAATACTTTTATGATAATAATATTAAAGTCTAGAAGGTTTCTCTTTTAAAGCTTCCATTTAATTTCCTCTTTAGCTTGTCCATTGCAGAGAAAGGGAAGTAAGGCAGAAACTACAGAAATTTTCCCTTTGAAACTTTCCCCAATTCCCTATAATCCTAATTTGCAGACTTGACATTACACAGTCCTTCCCAAGAGCAAGAGGATTCAGTCTTTGTCATTTCTCCATATCCAAATGAATGTGTTGTTATAACAGTCTCATTTTGACATCTCTTGCTTTGCCAAGGCTCACAGTCTTTTCTAATATGCAGGGTACATTTGGCAACAGTGTCATTTCCGATCACCAGCTGAACACACTGAATGATACATGTTGTATACACATGCCTACTAGTCTTCTTGTATTCTGTCCTTTTGTTGCAAGAAAGTGTCTTTAAAGTTCCTGTCAGGCAGCAGCCCAGAACTATCTTTGTTTTGTAGGATTTATGTCTTTGTCCATGCTGTCTATTCTGTTTTAGCTGTGACTGTGCTCCTCAGGTCCAGCTAAAAAGTGTGTTTTCAGGCTACTCACAACTACAACGGTCCTACCAAAACTGGTAATACATTTGCTTTAGATGCTTTAGGAAGCTTGCCCCTAGCCTAAAACTGAACAGCATTTTTGCCTTGTAGCAGAGCAGAACAGGAAATGGAAAGCAAGAAATCACTGTGTATCTTCTGCCAGAGAGCACAAGGGCATGAACTTTATTAGGCAATCTTTCCCATAACACCCTACAGGCATAGAATGAGGGCTGTGCATGAAACTGGAACCAATTGTAAGAATGAGATTTCTGGAACCTGTGCTGCAGGGGGGAAACTTGGAAAGGAGATGCCTCTTTTGTTCAGATCTGCTGCTAACTGTAGTCTGCAAGACTATCATTGTAGTCTACAAGACTACCTACATCTACACAAAGTTGCAGCCTAGAAGAAGAATCAGCACCTCTGTTTAGAGTGACATAGTGCAGCTCATATTAACAAAGTCAGAACAGAGTAGTCACGACATGAATGCCTCTGAGATATGGGGGAAAAAAACCCATCTAGGTCATATGTAGCTTTGGGTCCAGAAGAAGTTGGAAGTTAGGACTGAGTTTCTTCTCATGGGTGATAAGCAATAGGCAATGCTTCACAGGGGGACAGGTAGCTTCTGACATCCTAAGGCACGTGACAGCTTTCCCTCAGTCATCCCACTGCTCACCTGGTCTAGCTTCAGCAAGCATTGGGCTTTGCATGATGTTGGTCTTAGATATGCCTTTCCATGTCCCCTTGGGTATATTCAGAGGAGGCAGCTCTGATGTGCCTCTCGGATGACATGCATTTATGGTAAGTGCCAACACCTGGAAACAGTGTATCAGAGACCTGAGGTAGCACTCACATTTCATCTGGGCAAGTGTCTGTGAACAGTGCCTGTCAGCGAAATGAATGCTGCCCCAGGAAAGGAAAGGCAGCCTCAGAGGAAGTGGCAGTCAGACACTGGGGCTGCTATCAGGGACATCAGGAAATACAGTACCCTTCTGCCATATAGATGACACTAATTTTTCTGCTTTACTGCCAGCCTGTACTTCTGGGATGTGTTTCTGCTCCCTTCTCTGATACTGCATATATTACTGCTGATATTTTCACTCACCTGGGCTGCAATTCAAATCTTAGAGTGTTTCTACATAACTTATTGAACCAGTGCCTGGTGCTCCTGCCATCATGTGATTGCTTTTCAGTGTGACAGAAAAGTAGCTACAAAGGTGTTTCCTAATGTGGCAAGGGCACACAACAAGACTTGGGCAATCTAACATGCAGTTGTGCCTTACTGGGTTCTGCATTTAGTTTGCTGGTTTTTTTTTTTTTTTTGGTTTTTTTTTTTTTTTTTTCCTCTGCCATTTTCACAGCTCTTCTTAATAATGACAATGTTTGCAGAATTTTATTCTGCATACTGTATCTGATTTTTTTTTTTTTCTGGTCCCCAGTTGGACTTCATGTTTTCTTGCTGAAATGGCTTGCTCTTGGAAACAATCTTGCAGCATCACTGCTGTCCTTGCTAAACCTCAAGCAGCAATGCAACCTCCTTCAATGCACTAGCAGTACTTATACCTGTGTTTGCTCTCATCAGTCTGGGGTGATATTTCGCCCAGAGATCAAGAATTGATTGCCACAACTGCTTGTTTATGTTCATCCTTTAATGACCTGTCCTATCAGATAGGAAATCTTGTCTCATTGCCACAGAAAGATATAATTGCATATGGAGGCAAGACAGCACCGGTGGGTGTGGATGGACATAGCATCGCAAGAAGCAGTGGGTAGTTTTTATTAGCATAATAGAGTTGTGATTCATGCTCTTCTGTAGGCTGTGGCAAGTTTTAGAAGGATTTGTGGGAGAACAAAGGGGACATTAAGATGGGTGTAAGGAACTCTTTTGGCTATGAGAGGCTGAGGTTCCTTATGGAAGACTCTTTTTTCAGAACATGATTCTGCTCCCTTAGGCAGAACTCCTAACATGACATGGAAGAAGGTTTTGAACAGATGCAGGCACCTTGGTTCTGAGCATAAGAGAAAGCCGTAGAGTTAGCTGGTGAACTTCTGTAAGAGTTATAATCATTCTGATCTGCATCAGAAAAGGAGCTGGATCTGTGTGTGACACAGCAAATTGTCCTTTTGGAGATGTTCCTTTCCTTCCAGTGCTGTATTCAGATGACATAAGCACAAAAGCAAAGCAAATATTTTAATAATAGTAGATTCTCTTATCTGTGATGAATCTGGTATTTCTGCAGATCTGCCAGTAGAAGGTGTCAATTCTGATCTATCAGGTTGCCTGTGTCAGACCAGAGAAGCATAGTTTGAGTCATGAAAAGCAGAATAGATTCCCAAAGAAGGAAATTAAGATAATCTGTGCTAACCTTCTGAAGTTAAAGGTAAATATGGAAGCCTGTGGAGCAAAATTCTCATGTGAGAAAATGAGAAAAGAAACAAAAATGCATCTGGATTTCCTATGAAGTGAAATTGAAGAAGAAAATTACAGACTAGGTTAAAATAAATATTTATCAAGGTAAATAAAAAGAACATTTCTTTCAGCTTGCAGAAGTCTGTCCTGTGGTTTAAAGAAATCCATTGACCTTCTGTCCAGAGTCATATCTGCAGGTGATATTGAGAACATTTTGTTTCCCCCAGTTTACAAGCATTCAGTTTGACACATTCTTCTGTTCTGAGCATACTAAAGCAGCATTATTGAATATCTCCAGAAATAGTGCTAGCTTGAGGTATTGAAATGCCGAGCTATTATAAGAGAAATCAATTTGTTGGGTGGTATTCCTGAAAGCACCTGACTACTCTCTCACATCTTGTTACCAGACCCAACTCAGCATTAAGAGCCAAGAAGGAATGCGAAGAATGAGTATTTTTACTCAAAACCCCTTAACTGTAGCAGTGCTTGGAACCTTAACTTCCCCAAAAGAAATGTCTCTGTCCTTTGTTATAGAGGAGAATGCTTCTCTTTCACTGTAAGCAGACAGCATGGCAATATGGGGTTTAGAGTGTGCTTTGAGTGTTCTTTTATTCTGCACTTTTTGATTCTCTTTATAATAACATTAGAGTCAAGCCACATGAGTTAATAAATGGTAATCCTACAGACCTTAATGGAAGATGAAGGTTCAGTGAGTCTATTTTTCCTGTAATGCAGCAAAGAGGCTTTAGGTAAGTTCATGTGATTGGATGTCCCAGTATTTCTTTCAGGTCTCTTCATGCTTGTAGCTGTGTATCCAGGTTTTTCAATCCAGAACAGGCAAGTCTTTCAATAATATTTTTGTTTCCTTCAAAATCTTATGTCTTGGGATATTTATTGAATTTTGCTTCTGTTCTCTTTATTATCTGCTCTAGGTGAAACACTTATGCTCTTTCAGTGAAACTCATCTTTTGAGAGAGCTGGGGAAGGAACAACTACAGTCTTCAGGTTTCAGTCCTGGGCTTGCTTCTGCAGTCTGAACTATACACCATCAGATTGATCTTCCACAACACAACTCTGCTAGTTTACATAGAAATGCTACAATGTGAAGGTGAGTCAAAGTGAGGCATTGTTCATGTGTGGTTATTTACCCCTTTGACTTTTTACCTTTTTACTTTGATGCCCTAGTTCAGCTGGATGTATGACATGGGTCCTGAAACTTCACACGCTATTTGGTGTGCAAAGCTATTCAGTGCTGAAAAAACTTGTTGGGAATTTCTTTCCATCAGAAAAAAATGTAGAGATAAATGCAGCACTGAGCTTCCAAAGTTCCTGCTGTCATCTTAGGGTTAATCCTTAAACAGGCTTCACTTTGTGACAACTGAAATCTAAGCAGTCATTCTACTATCGGAGTTTTGCATTAAAAACATTAAGCTCTGCCTCAAAAAGGCAATGCCCTTGAAGTCACTGGGATGCTGAGCTCTGCCAGAAGCTCTTGTTTTGTTGCTGTCCTTTACTCAGTCTGTACAGACTGCAGCATCGTGGTAGGAGTGTGTCACACTGCAGTGTGCGGTCATCAGCTCTCAATGCAGATTTTGGAGGCTGCAGTGTAAGACTGCAAGGCTACACTGCAGAGATGCTGAGCTTTTGAAAAGCTGCAGTTATATCTGGTTGAACAAGCAAAGTGTTCACTGGCAGGATTAAGCCTGTTTTGCTGTTTGTCAGCAGATTGTGTTTGCAAATATTCCTGTAAGAGCCACAGGGCTAGAAGGAAAATCAACACTCTGTTTCCTGGTGAGGTGGGAGAAAAAGGGACTGGCTCTGGCAGCCTTCTTATATACATTAGAATGCTGCCCCAGAGCAGTTTGCATACTGCATTGCTGGAAAAAACTATTCAGAAAGCCCCAAGATTTACCTTTCATGGTACCCTATGGTATTGGTGAAAGGAAGGAGAGAGCAGCAGAAGCGCAAAATAGGCAGCTGACACAAACAAAGAAATTCCTGCTCGGTAAGACTGCTGAGGGTGTTTTGTTTGAACAACCTGGTTTTCATCAGGAAAATCCAACAGGAATCTGTAAATTTTTCCTGTATCTTTCTCAGGGCTAGGTGGGGCTGGTGCTATGGGACCATGATGATGAGTAGCTAGTTTGGCAGGATAAAGATCATAATGGTGGTGTTTTTTGAGGTCAGAAAACTCTCTCCTTTTCTTTCACACACCCTTAATCATTACTGGTGGGAATAATGGCTGAAAAATGGCATGTTCAAAATAACACCTTCAAACTGCTTGTTGATCAGAACTACTTGAAGGCAGTAAGATTCTGTGAGGATATTTGGACTGGAAGCAGATAAGGAGGGCACTATCGAGCACACCACTGTTGTAGCACATTCTTTGCATACCTGCTAACTGCTCTTGTCAGGACATCAAGGGGTATTGCTCTTGAAGCATCTTTGTAGGATCTTGCTCTCTTAAAGTCAGTTGTGTGCCAAGAAGAAATCACTGGAAGGTAGTTTTTTATAAGTTGAGGTAACCTGTTTTAGAATTGGCTTCAGATATTTATAATCTGTCCCTGTGCTCCTAATGAGGTCAACACAAAATGTTTTGATATATTTAAACAGCTATATTTAAAAACAGATGGGTCTCTATCTCTCCAAGAGCAGCAGAGATGATTCTGTTCTACTCTTCAATGAGCAAATTTGCCATTCAGCCATCTCCTATTGCTTTCCCCACATGGAAGGACTTCTGTCACAGACATGTATATTCAGATGCAAATAAGTCCAGTTATACACAACTGTGCCCCTTTATACATGAGTATGGATAATCATGTAAAGTAGAGCTCTACTTCAAATGATCATACAAAGAGTACTGCTATGTGAATAAAAGGAATAAAACCCAGGATGATGCCTACATTTCTCACCAGAAATAAGCTTCTCCAAAGAAAGAAGCCTGCAGCAGCCTCTGAAACCCACTGCTAAGGAACAGAGGTTTAGGATTGCTTAAGATAGAAGCCACGTATCTGAGAGGGGAGAATAGTGTTGTGTGCACCTAGTTTTGTAAACTCTCTTATGTGACCAGTTCGTAGGGGAGGTCCTGTGGCAGAGGGTGCTTGGTTAGACATAAGAAAGGCTGTTCTCAAATTTGCAGGGCTTCTTGTTTTGTTTTGATTTTTTTTCAGGGTTAGACAGTAGCAGGAAGCATATCCTTCTAAGACCAGAATCATCCAAGAAATAGACAGGCCCCTTTTGCCTGGCACTATAAGCAAATAACCACCTATGTCTTGGCTGGTTTCACCTGGGATGGAATGAGAAGAACCTTTTAGTACACTGCTAAAATGGTGGGAGACAAGACCTGACTGCAGAGTGATGATTTCTCCTGTGAATTCTGCAGAAAGATACATTCTTTGGAAACCTATTTTTAATACACTGTCTGTTTTTAAAGCTAGTAAGAGCCAGTCTTGCACTTCTAACACAATGGACAGATCAAAATAAGATGTATGTGCAGCTTCAGATCTGCACATTTCTTGTTCCATTATTGTTTACATAACACATTCAGAAGAGATTTTCTCTCTATTTGGCCATTAAATCTTTAAAAATATTTTATCTGTCATCCATCAGTTGCCAAGGAGAGGAAATAAATAGATTATTACCTTGTTAGTGTGCTTGCTTTTGTATTACCTGTGAAAACTTAATGGTGGTCTTTAAGAGGCATGTTTAAAAAAGAGCAAAGACTGTAAAATCTAAGCTGGAAAATGTAGTATTTTTTCCCCATTTTAAAAAAGAGCAGAAAATTAGATTGCCGAGCCGTGGGGGCTTTTAGCCACTCGGCATGAAGCTCAGATAGCTGGTACATCTGAGGGTCCACCAGAAGAACGGGAGGGACACTCGGGCTGCTGAAATCCTGTCGTTTATTGAAGGGTCGCAGAAGGGGCAGACAGGGAGACAACGAAGCAGAAGGGAGGCAGATTCCGAGAGCCCCAAGGGGCGGGGTGAGGATTCTTTTAACTGCGTAAGGGTAGGAGGGTTTAGCATTCAAGGGTACAATTGGGAAAAGGCTAAAGGGAGGGTAAATATAACATTAACCAGTGGGGAAAAGGGAAAGGAGTGTTCTTGGTGGAAGAACCAAAGGGGAAACATGGAACAGAGAAGATTCTAGGCTAAGGGGCAGACTTGAACAATAACTGACAGGACAGGGGGAGGATACAATTCTCTTACAAAAGGGGGTGGAGAACTCATACAACTGCTGTTTCCCATGGCAACCCTAGACTGCCTTCCCTAACCCCTCCTCCTACATTAGATAATGAAAAGAAAGCAGCAAACCAGATTATGGTTAAATTCTGAAATTAATTATGTCTATGAGACATCTAAGCCAAGACATTATATCAAAGTAGAATCCCACCAAAGCTGTTTAAATGTAATTGATCATTATTTTAGCATACTTGCAGGTACAAAATCGAAATGGCTATTGTGATTTTCTGAGAGCATAGTTACAAGTGCAAGAATATAAAGATTTTTATCTCTTCCTTGTGCTGGTTTTCGGTCTTGGGGAATATTCAAAACAGCTGCAAAGACTTTTCCTTTGAGGATGCTGTTTCACGGGGAAGTTGTTGTAATCAGAGGGTTCTGATGTGAGTTTCAATGTTGGCTCTTTTGCAAAGAGCTATGTTGTCTTAAAGCAACAGGACATGAATAATTCATATAAGGCTAAATGTCCTAAACAAGAAAAGAGGCTACCATTGGTAGCAAGTATATTTGTATGCCTGTTTATTTTTTTATGTTGCCAGAAAAATCACAAAGTCCTTTTAGTACATTCAAGAGAACCAGTCTATGCTAGAAATGCTGATTTTATGTTCTGGTGAAAGGAAAGGTAGGGTAGAGAAAAGCAAATTAAATATGTAATTGGAAGTACATTAGTTTAATGGTAAATTAATAGAAGGAGAATATTTTAATTTAAATAGCTTTTATGAGGTATTCTTTTCATTATACACTTTTAGGGAGTTCATTATCATACCTTTTGTTAGATAGAACTTTCTTCCATTTATTTCTATCTGTTGTAATTTATTTAATTCCTTTCTACCCCATAAAAAACCACCCTTGCTAGTAGTAAATTTTATTTCTGGTAAAAAGTCACTTGGAAATATACTTTCTGTTCATAATGAAATTTTCATGGTAACAAACATTAAAGTTGTGTTTACATTACATATTGTAATCATAGAAGCAGTTGGAAGGGGTTTTTAAAGTTCATTTAGTACAACTCCTCTGCAGTGAACAAACATTTTCAATTAAATCAGGTTGCTCAGAGCCCCATCCAGCTTGACCTTGAATATTTCCAGAGACTGAGTATCCAGCACCTCTCTGTTCCCTTGCCTCACCACCCTCACAGTAAAATAATTCTTCCTTGTATTTAGCTGGAATCTGTCCTCTTTTAGTGTAAAAACATTACCTCTTGTCCTATTGCTACAGATTTCATTAAATAATCTGTTTCTATCTTTCATACAGGATCTCTCTAAATATTTCCTCATGATTCTTCTGGTAATTTTTAGCCCTCCTCTGAACCAACCCAAACACCTACATTCTTTTAACCCATGTATGGGTTGAAATACTCTTTGCTTTCTTTTAGACCAAAATTTTTACAAAGCAAAGGAAAAGGCCAAATGCTTTGAGGAAAGAATCACTTGTTGTTCAGGTACCTTACTTTCATGTGAGATAGACCTGTTTGTACACTATTTGTTCCAGTTTGTGTCGGAATGAGGTTTTTCCTCTGGGACAAAAGAGTGGAACAGGTGGGACCTGATAGAGGATGCGTGTGGCTCCCCTTACTGTGGCTCCCTATTATATCCAAACTCGCATACCTAATTTTCTACATCTGAACCTGAGCAGTGACCAAATTTTAAAAGAAAGCACTGACTGGGATATTTCTCCTCAGACACTCAAAACATTTACCAGTTTAACTTCTTCAGACCTGTGATATGCTCCTTACTGAATTAAAATATTTTTCTATTCCTGTGAGTTGCAGAGATTAGACAAAACTTCATCTCCTTTATTTGTGATGCCTGACATAAACTTAAAAGAAGAGGGAAATCAAAGGAACCTTTTTTGACACATGGACAATTTTTGTAAGCCACCCTTTTAGAACAGGAAGCCTGATACTGCATTGTAAGATACTCAGTGGAAATCAGGACGTGTTTGGTCACAAAACCCTTTATGTCTGGGAGCTTTAGAAGACAAGGCCACTCATGAAAGCTTTTAAACAAGGCCATCAAAAACCTGGCTATCACCAAACACCGCTTTTGCTTTTGCCTCAGATGAGATCATAACTAGAAAGGCTTCCAGAATGATGAGTGAATACAGAGATGGATTTTGGCTATGCAGGACACAGCTTTCATGTATGCAGCACTTTTATGAGAGTGGAGCCCTTCCTGACATGCTGCATTCCCTCCATCACCTGCACCTGCCTTCTCTCTTTGATAGAGAGAAGCTGTTTCAAAAGCTGTTTCAAAGCTCCTTTATCAGCAAGGAACAGTGACATCTGACTGGAACCTGCAGGGAAAGAGCAAAACTATGACAAGCTGCAAGTGTCAGTTTGTGTTATAAAAAGAACAAGCTAGGTATGAGGCATTCCCGTGGTCTTTCCAAATGTCTCCATTAAGAATGATTCCATTATTTAAAATAAAAATGTTTCCATAGTCAGGAGAAGAGTGTCTGGTTGAAAACCATTTTTTCTTGCACTCCCCCCCCCCCAATCAATTTAAGAACAAATAGAACAAATACATGAAGTTCTGATAAGATTGAAAGCCTTTTCCCACAACTATAGCTTCTAACAAAATACTATATGAAATGGGGGTCAAAAGGCTGTATTTTAAAAATGTCTAACTCAGTGAGCGATATTTCTACATAGTATGGAAGAGAAATCACTTTAGATTCCAGTAGAGAGTGGACTCACTTTCTCCATTCCCTCCACAGTAAAAATCAGTCAGGGAAAATCAAATAAACCAAAATATCTCAGTGAATTAATCATTTGTTCTCTGCAGAGATGCAATAGGAGATAAAGAAGTAGACACTAGCATAGGACATTGGTTCTTTTGAATCTTAACTTTTATTGTCTACCTCAGAGAAATTAAGAGTATACTTCTAGTCAAATTACTATAAATCTGCATGGATAATTTACTCCACTTAATGATTGGAATACTTATTTTTCACTGCTGATAGAAATGAATACTTCAATGACATTTAATTTTAATCAGTTTTTAGGAAATTATGGAGGCCAGATAGAGGCACATGTAAGTCTTGTTGTGACTTGAAGGAAGCTTGTTTAAAAAACCCCTAACTTCTCTTTATTAACCTTCAGAGATTATGCTAAGAATGATACCTCTCACAGTGTCCTACTGGACACAGTGTGGCTTTTCTTACTAAAATAGAGCTTGTGGGCTTAAAAGAGCCTTGCTTTTCACCCATCTGCCGCATGAACCTCTGAAAGGGATTTGTAATGCTACACTTCAGATGCAGGGCAGGTACACTGGAGAGACACTTCAGATGGTCCTTTGTTCTCATCATGTTTGTTTCCACAAGTTTTTGACTATGTTGTGTACTATGAAGCCCTGGTCTTTTCTCTAATTTGTTTGTATCTGCTTCCCATCTTTTTTTTTTTTTTTTTTCTCTTTAATTTTATTAGAATATAGAGTGATTTTTATAGTTCCTTAAAAAATGAAACATGGATACACTTGGTCTTCCATTTCCTCTGAAAAATGAGTTCCCATTTCGAGTTGGACACAACTCATTACAGTGCCATTAGGAGATTTAACATAAATAATAGAGGCAACTGAGTCTTAAGTGTAGCCATAAATATAATAAGTGGCTGACTTAAGGAAAAAATTGTGAGTCTGAAATGCTTCCTGATTTTGTGAGTTTTTTCAGTTCTTAGATATTAAAATTCATTGTCTCAGATGGGGATGAGTTTGACTTTCACTGATCACATCAAGGGCTTTGTATTCAGGGCACAATATAAACTAATTACATGTGTTTACAGAAGAAGTTGCAGAGATTCTCTCTGTGACTGAATTTTCAAATGCCAATAGTTGCACATAAGAAGTAAGATGGCAAAGCTCTGTTCTTCTTTTCTCATTTTGCTCCCTGCCTTCTACCCCATCAACCCTAAATCTTTTGTATGCTTGACATGTTTCTGGCTTCAGTTTCTTTACAGCAAAGATCAGACTTACTGCAGCACAGTGTCTATGACTATAGAGTGCAAATATAATCACTTGCTGCATCATTCACAATACCTTACAATCTTACTGCAGTAATAAACTTTCCTGTCCTGCATAAAGTCTGATTGTTACTACCTCTTCGCCTTGTGGTGAAACACAAATATTCACTCTGAGATGGGAGACCTTTGAATTAAATCCAAGATGCTTAATTCAAGTTCCTGGTGTTCTGATCAACTGTTAAATATTTCTTTCCTCCCTCAATTTGTGTTGTTATATACATTCCATTGCAAAATGGCAGCTGGAACTCAGCCCTAAATGAAAATTAATTTTTTCAGCTTTAATATTTCAGTATTGTTTCCTTACAAAACCCTTCTTGAGAAAGATACATAAAAATGTCATATGTTGATTCAAAGAGGCAAGAACCTCTGCTCTTCTGCACATAAAGGATGAGGCATCTTACAACTGAGTCAGATGATCTGTGGAATTTGCAGTTATCATTTGCCACAGTATGTGGACAATAATATTTGGTGGGTTTGGCAACCTGGATCTGCTGTGGGTGGATATGGCAGGTCCCTTTAGAGAACATTCTTTGCAAGTGGCCTTTGAGCGTGCTACCTCTTCATGCAAAACTGTGGTATGACTTTTCACCACACAGCTTCCACTCTGGTGGTTTCTCAGGAGAGGGAGGACTAGCCCTGATCCCTGTCAGAATGACAAAGCTTGTGTAAGGCTGGACAGGCTGATGAGGCTCCTCAGTGTCTGGAAAATCAGGAAGCCAGATAATAGATATTGTTTATTTCTCATTCCTTGCAAGATCATAGGTTTATAATCCAATATCATCCTTAAAGCAGGAGTGATATTGAATTCAGACGAGATTGCAAGGGCTTTATCCAAAAAGTCTTGTAAATCTCCAAAAATGAAGACTGGACATTTTATCCAGGAAAACTCTTCAATTTATTTTCCTTATATCTATCTGAACCTCCACTGACTTAATTTTTGAGAACTGTCTCTGATTCTTCTTCCATACATGACTTGCTGTGTCCTCTTTATAGTCTTGTAGGTACTGTAAGGCAATTATGAGGTACCTCCAAAGCTATCTTTTTCTCCAGGCTAAACAAGCTTTTTTCACAGGTGCAGGACTCCTAATTTCTCTTCGCTGAATTTCATGATGTTTCTGCAAACCCATTTCTCTGGCTTATTTATATCTCTATGAATGAAAGGTCTGCCCTCAAATATATGAGCTACAACTCCAATTTGGGGTCATTCTCAGATGTGAGAATTGCATTGTCTACTCATGTAGGTCATAGATAACAATACCAAATATCACATAGGCCCAGGAAAAATCCCTGAGAAAAGCCACCTGTCATTCCGCCTAAGTGGAATACACATCAGCCACTTTATTTTGAACCCAGTGATCCTCTCAATATTTCATCCAGGCAATTATCTACCTGACTAAACCTTTAAGTTCTGTCTTGGATAAAAGGGTATTGTAAGAAATTGTGTTGAAAATCTTGCTAAGTTCAAGGTTGGTGACATTCAATGATTTTCCGGCATCTGTACCCTTAGCCCAGTTATCTTTTTTTATTATTATCCAAAATATCATGATCTTTTCATCAATATACCTGGAAAATATCTAGTTTTCTGTAAAAGTTCTTTTCTAAGTCTGGACCATTAGCCAAACATTAAAGTCACCAGTAAATCTCACATAACCGTCTTTTACTCACCCTTTCTGGACACTGCTTCCTTTTGTTCATTCTCTTCACAACACTTGTCTGAAAGATTTCTGGTTTGTGATGACAAAGTCTTCTTCTCAAATGGGAACAACAGAGATAGAGAAACAGAGGGAAGGGAAGTTCCTGGCAAGTTTGACATTAGTCAGGTTTATGTCTCATAAGACACTAAGCCCATGCTGAAGTGAGTGAAGACCCAGGGATGGGACTTCATGCCTTATGAAAATGGTACTGTATTTTTACCTTGGAGTAAGTACTTTGTGTATGAGTTTTCTTAAAAAGAGGTAAGATACTAAGTGGTTTTGTTTTGCCACAAGGCTAACTGTCCTGAGGGTCATGGAAGAACTGAGGTGAGTTGATTCATCTTGTAACAGGACTGTCACTTGTGTTAATTTCTGTTTGTGCACCAGGACAACTGTGATTCTCTGGTTATGCTGTGATCACAAGCACTGCTTTCTGTTTTCCTCTTAACCAAAGAATAAAAAGCAAGGAAGAGAATTAATTTAAAACAATTGGAGAGACAGATTTTATATTCAGTATTTTCCCAGAGTATAATGTCACCATCTTTCAAATATATGCTAAATCCGTAACTTTTTTTTTTTTTTTTTTGCATAAAACCCATTTCTGCTGCTTCTGACCTCAGCCAAGTTACTGTATGTTGCTAACATTGCATTACTGTCAGAATCAAGCTACAGTGCACCAATAGGTGCTGGATCTTTCCTGCTCTGTTTCATATTTCCATGAAAATATGACAGTTGGCAGAAGATGCCAGTTGTCACATTATATGTGAAAATACTACAAACTGCTTTCATAGAAAAATGTCACAAAGCACATATTGTTTGGGGAAAGAGAAAAGGGAAAGCAAATACTGGAAAGGTACTGAGTAATCAAACTTCATTTGCTTTACACTAGATGCCGAGTGGCACAAAGAAGAGGTGCCTGCAGTGACTTTAACAGTGTTTTTGCCCTTTCCTGAGCCTCACAATGGGGTAGCTCCTATTTTTTATTTCTGAACTTTAGTTTCAATGTTTCAGTAATGTTTCTTCATTCTTGTTGAACCTGGTATGTAAGGCAACATTTCCACAGGAAAGAAATTGCAGAAAATTAAAGCCGGAGTTCCAGAATTTGATGTGATTTTTACTTTTCCATTTTCCCTTAGAAAGTCTTTAAAAATACATTAATATGAATATTTAGACTTCTGGGATTTGCCAATGTTTTCTATCTGCTGAGGTTTATTTGTCTCATGACTTCTCATTTCCCTGTTAAACAGAGCAATATTTATGAAATTAAATACATGCATAAAAATCTAAAAATATGGAGCAGATGCTTATGGAACAAAACACAGTCCATAGTTCTGCTAGAATGCAAATGCAAAAAAGAAACAGAATTTCAAAACTGCAACTTCCTCAATTTGGAAATGCTGGACTGCCCATGTGATACAGGTGCATTAACGTGAAAAATGGTGCAAGAAGGGCAGTGCACTGACAGCTGTTCAGTTGCTGCCTACTCTGCTGAGCAGCAGGCCTGTGCTGCAGCCCTGACAGCCATCCCAGCCAGCTGGTGGCTGTTCAAGCCTACACAGAAACTTGAGGTCTACAGCAAATTTATCTAGAAGAAGAGAGTCTTTCAAAAGACTTTCAAAAGAATTGTATTTTCCAAGTGTGTGTCATTTGCTTTTCTTTTTTTCCCCCCTGTAATCTGTAAGAAGACTGCCCATGGAGAGAAAATGGTGCCCACTTCCTGCAACTGCAAGGCTGACACTGAAACCAAAGCAGAAACATTACACCTGTGTTGATATCTCCATTCAATGAGATCTGCCAAAAACCGAAGTACCTGTCCAGAGTAGCTGTTGTTGCTCCAATACCTGAAAATCCCTCTAGCATCCATCCCTACCAGTGGCTGTCATAGCTGCAAGTGGACCCAGCTGGAAGAAAATTCAGACTGAAGACAATTCAGACTGAAGAACAATTCAATTTGCTCTGTTACAGGAGGAGTTCAACAGGTGGTAGAGGGCCTGGGAATGTGAAGGAGAAGTCAATAAGTGGTATTGTGCACTGTCCTAGACTGACCAGCCACCCTGCCTTGAGGCTGTACAAGGGAATCTAACCTCAAACCTTCTGACACTAGTAACTCATGAGATAAAGGAGATTGCACAATTTTCTCAGCATGGAGAATCTTCCCATAAAGTGTCTCTACACAACAGATACTGTGCTCTGGGCATGCACAATGAAGGTCACAGTAATAATGGACAGGATCCAGGAACCCCCAACCATTCAATTCCATCACTTGTGTGAGAAACAGTACCTTCAAAAAGAGATGTAATTGGAGATTCCTTGCTGTGAGCCACCAAAGCACCTATTTCTCATCCAGATTTTTCTCTAGAGAAGGTCACTGCTTATCAACAGATTGCATTCACAATGCCACTGTGAGGCTGCTAAGCCTACTGAAGCCTACAAATTACAATCTGCTTCAATACCATTCTATGTAGGGTCTGTGGCAAGACAACTCTGAACACTTGGAAGAGATTGTGTAGCCCTCAGAGCAATACCAAATCCCCTGGAGTACAGGTCACGTTTTCCTCTGTCCTCCCAGGCAGGTGTAGAAGTTCAGGAAAGAGGAATTGAATTGAGGAGAAAAATCAAGACGCCACAATTCCAATAAAGATTTGTAGGCAACAGTATGTTTATTACAGTGCTGGGTGCATGTGGGGAATCATTCCCCTTCAAGGGGCATGTGCGCCCCTGAGAACTCCCGATCCTTTTTTATTACTCTTA
This sequence comes from Vidua chalybeata, assembly GCF_026979565.1. Taxonomy (NCBI): domain Eukaryota; kingdom Metazoa; phylum Chordata; class Aves; order Passeriformes; family Viduidae; genus Vidua; species Vidua chalybeata. The sequence goes on from NC_071570.1 coordinate 46,214,063, forward strand.
CTAATTTACATATTCATAGAATATCACAATAGGTTCATGCATATTCATTCTGCTGATTTCACGTTACACTTACAGCTAGTTACACTTGTACTCAGTTTTTTCAGAAAGTACAGAAAAAATTCCTGGATCACGCTGCGCTGTCTGTTTCAAGGTCCAAGGAGTCTTTCTTATCTTTTATCTCTTTAGCTTGGAAATTTGAATTCTTTCTCCTTAGCTGGGGCAGTTTTGCTAGTGCTGCAGTTACCAGACTAAACAACATATTTTACCTATGTTAGCCAGCTCAAAGCGGCACATTTCACTTAAATCTAAATGGATTTCTACCCTGTTAAATTTTCACTCTGTCTCAGAATCAAATTGTAAGGTGAATGCCTGGCTGCGTGGGTGATGCCATACTCAAGGGTTTGGCTTCCACAATCATGGACCTGCCTTTGGAAGCTGGGTCTGTTATGAGCTTGTGAGACTCACCTGACAAAGTGGGGCAGAAGGTTGTTCACCAACAAGCTGTCCAGACTTATCTGGAGAGCATTCAATTAGTTTTAGTGGGGAAGGGGATTTTGAACAATAGAGAAAAAACTAGGGTCTGCTAATGTATTAGAAACCAACACAGAAACACCTGTGGAATGCCTCAGAGACACTGGGGACTATTCATCTGAAGAGGTGAGACAATCTGTAGCACAGGTCAAGTGCCCATGCAGCAATGCCCACAGCTGCAGCTGGAAACCACGGTGCAGCTGGAACACTGTGGTCTAATCGCTGTCACTGAGATGTGGAGGGACAAATTGCATGGCTGGAGCACTGCATCAGGGGCTATAAACTGTTCAGAAGGGACAGGCAAGGAAGTGGGCAGCAGTGGGAACGATGTTACCCTCTGTGTGGAAAATGGATGAGCCACAGAGAGTTGCCATGGAAAACCTGCAAGGAACAGGTAAAATGGGTAAAAATGTATAGGTAAAAATTGGGGTCAAGCCAACAAGGGAAACTTCATGGTTGATGTTTACTACATGCCACCAGACCTAGAGGAGGATGTTAATTAAGTGGTTTTACTTCAGCTACAGGAAGATTCACACTCCAGACTCTGATCCAGATGGGAGATTTCAACTACTCTGACATCTACTGGAAAAGTACACAGCAAGCTGTAAGCAGGCCAGGAGACTCCTGGAATGTTTTGAGGATAATTTATTAATCCAAGTGATTGCCCAACCAGAGGAGAAGCATTACCAGATCTGTTACTTACCAACATAGATGGAGTAATTAGAGATGCCAAAATTGGTGTCAGCCTGGCCTGAAGTGATCATTATTTGATTGAATTTACAGTCTTGAGGGATATGGGCCAGATGAAGAATCCTCTTGTTTAGGAAAGCAAAAGTTTGAAGAATTAGTGCAATGAGAGCCTGGGAAATTGCCCTCAGGGGATAAAGGAGGTAAAAATTTGCTGGCAGTCCTTAAGGACATTCTTTTTAAACTGCAAAAGGTCTTGTTTCCCTATAGGTAACCATGAAAGGAAGGCAGGAGGCCAGCACAGCTCAGTGGCCTCCCAACTAAAGACAGAAGTGCAAAGGACAGATATCCATCCTGGGAAGAATATAGACACTGTCTAGATGTATGGAGAAGGGAACAGTTGGAGCTGCAGTTGTTGAGGGATTCAAGGAATACTAAGGGCTTCTACAGGTATGTTGGATAGAAAAGGAAGATTAAGGAAAATATGCCTCCTCCATAAATAAGACAGGACAACTAGTGGTAATCAGTGTGAAGAAGCCAAGTAACTCAGCAATTATTTTAGCTTTATTTTTAAATGTTAAACTGTCTTCCAACATTTCTAAAA